>NC_080100.1:661666-1323333 GCF_950005125.1 Chionomys nivalis
AGATACTGCACCACACAGACACATGATACACTTCACACAGTCACACCACACACCAGGCACTAGACACATCACACAAACATACCAACATCTCACACACTATGCACCATATAGACATACCATACAAATTTACCAACACCTCACATACCATACACCCCACACATCACACAGGCATACCACATACTATACCCAGCACATGTCACACAAACACAACTCTTAGACACAGACATACCACATACCACACAGATGCATCACATACAACATATAGATATACCACATAAGGTACTATATGCCACATAACACACTACACAAAAACATTACACACCATACACATACATCACATATTACACACATAACATATATACATTATATACCATGTATAGACATGCACATCATAACTGACACAACCAAACTACACTTAGACCATGCGCTATATATATTACATACCACATAGAAACAGATACCATCATACACGAGCGCACATGTACATATACATTATACACTAAGCACCATATGTACACAGACACTCTACACACCACACACCTCCAGTGAGTCTTAGGACAGTATCAACAATGAAACTCAGGACAATGCTGGGATCCTTGTATAGGGTACACCCACACATTGGTCTCGGTCCTTCCATGAGCATGACACAGAAGAACAAGCACACCTGGGAAAGGTTCCCCTTTTTCCGTAGAGGTAGCTCTTTCTTTTCTGATGAGTGTGAATTCCTCTGGAATCGGGGCTGCATCATGTAGTCAAATGTGCTCAGGTTCTTGGCGACTGCAAAGGGAAGGGGCAGGAAAGGGCAGGGTCATCCAGCAGCCATGCACAACGTCACATAGCACCCCATATGCAATGTGCAATCAACCTTGCCAGGGAGTGACTGCCCCGCTTTGCATGCCCCAAGACCAGGAGGAGGACCAGGTATGTCAGATCAGACAAGCTATCATCTGCACATTTTATGACTGACAGGACCTGTTTCCTGTTGCCCAAGGCAAACCTCTAATTAAGCTCAGAGGTAGGGTGGCCCAGAGGAGCTGAGCTGTGGCACCTCTCATGGGTCCCCTGCTTTGCCTCATGATAGACGGCTCCAGACCTTCCTGGGATGGCTTCCGGAAGCCAGGCTCAGGAAAGACTAGTCTGTCTAAGGGTCCTGGAAGCCCTTCATCTTCAGGGTGATTGAAGTCCTACTGGTAGGAATACTGGATCCCTGAGCTGACCTTGTCAGCTGCCTACCCACCCTATGCCTACTCCCCCCACCCCGTGCCACCCTTTGCCTGCTTCCCCCCACACTGTGCCACCCTATGCCTGCTTCCCCCCAACCCCGTGCAGTCACCTCGCCCTAGATGCTCTGCCTCAGAGAACACAGGGCTACCAACAAATCTGAGGCATGGCAATCAACCCCAGCCCAGGCTGAGACTTTGACAACCATACCTAGCAGAAGCAATTTGGGTTACTGCAAGAAGACCAGATGTGTTTTTGAGAAAAGAGTTGTAAATGCCTATTCCGGGGCCTGTGCTTCTAGGGAGGGGTCTGAATTTTCAAAACCAACACACACGAGCAGATTGTTTGCAAGCATTTCTGAGGAGCTACAGGGCCATCTGATGACCCTATCTGTAGCTCAAGTAGCAGATGGGGTAGGCTGCCCCAACCCAGGAGGTCCTCCAGAATTTGACTTTGCGTTGTTTGAGTGATGAATCTCCCTAGACCCAGCCAGTTGCGAGCCAGCTTCTCGCACCTATGTAGAGTAAGCCTGTGGGCCTGCACTTGCTAATTCCTTCTAATTAAAACAGTCCTTCTTTCCAAGGGTTATGTAAATGACACTCAGACCACCTGATGAGCACATCCAAGTTGAGTAATGTTGCTGTAGATCCTTTAGGGTGACCAGGCACCAGCAGCTCGTTCTGCCCTTTCTCTACTGGGTTCAACACATTATTCCCCACCCCTCGTGACCACACATACCCTCATCCCTTCATTGCAGGCACTTCAGCTTCCCACACTTGCTGGGTATTGGGCCCTTGACTCTCAAGCCTGTATTCAAAGTGGAGCCTGGTAGAGGGCAGTCCACATGGGGGCTCGTGCCTTGAGATCTCCAGACTGAGCTCTCATGGCCTTGTGCATGGCCAGGATATTCTGCTGTCCTGTTCCTTGCATGAAGCCAGTCACTGTTGTGAGACAATGCAGTCCTCCTGAGAAGAATCAGAGCAAGGTGGCAGGCCAGCGATTTAGAGGAGCTACATCAGCCAGTCGCCTTGCAGGGCGCTCAGAAGAAGAATCTTATGGTGGCACAGTGACCACAAAGCCCAATGTGAATGTCCCGAAGAGAGGACCCAGCTGAGCTGTGTTTGCCTTGGCCCTACAGTGATGAGTGAGTGCTACGGTCTGTGGCAGTCTTGCTAACATATAACAGTCTCCAACGCGTCCTGGAAATATTTAATGTCTCAATGCCCCAGACTCAAAATATTCATCCTGACTCCGGTTCTTCCCTCTCAGAGGAACACTTTACAGTCTCTTCATAGTAAACAGCCCTATCCTTAGGATAACTCCAGCTCTGACCACCACTGCTTCTACCTTGCCCTGCTTTCAGCCCTCTGAGCCCATCCTGGGGGGTCATAAGTAACAGTGGTGGCAGCAGCTCGCAATGGCTGGCTGCCCCTAACTTGCTGTCCAGGGTGTGGTACAACAGATGTAGTATCAAACACAGTACACTTGAACACTTTTGGAGAGTGATTTAGGAACCAATTCTGTGTATGTCCCTTCCCCAAATGGGAAAGATAGGCCCCTCTCAGCAACACCTTCTTCAAAGGTTACAAAAGGAAGCATTCCATTCTTCAGGAAGTACAGTACCGTGACCCTCTATGAATCCCCTACACACCGTATAAGAAACAGTGCAGGCATGCTGCAACTTACCATGGGTTAAAAAAAAAAAAAGTCAACCCTTATCATCAGGTACAAGAACAGTAGTCTAAGTCTGTGGCCACGCCACCCTAATTAATTTCCAGTCAATTCACAGGCCTTTGGCTTCAGAACAGCTGATAAATGGGATTACCTTGGACATCACATACCTTGGTTACATTTCTAGAGAGGAGAGATGAATGCCAAGTCTTAGTCAGTGTTCTGGGAGAGAAAATCAGCTCACTGAGGGTACTTGAGCATCACCTTCCCCTTGCTGGTATACCAGCATAACAACCTTTCCTGAGAAACCTGGTTCAGCCTGAGTTCTGTGAACAAGTCATTTCCAGCTGAAGCATCTTGTGGTCAAAAGCTAGAAGGTGGTCAGTCTCTTACACCTTGTAAGCTTTAAGCTTTAGAGCTTAAAACCCACACCCGTCTTACTCCTTCATCCCATACACTCAGGAAGCCAGACAATCTGGGTGCATTCCCTGTTGCTCATTTAGAACAGACTAAGGACATACTGATAGCCACATCCTGAGTCTTAATGAATCTCAAAGACTCACCCAGAACTTTTGGGGGCCCTAGATATGACATGCTTCGCTGGTGTCAGGAGTGTTGTGTCCTTGGCATTCATAGAACCAGAGAAGAGTCACATGCTTCCCAAGGAGTGCCGGTTCCAAGATTTAACCAGGACTTTGGCTCCCAGTTATCCCATCTTCTGCCACCATTTCTTCCCTCTCAAATAAGCTTCATAAATAAACTGGTGCGGCTTTTAAGCTCTAAAGCTTTGGCTTTGGTAGCTTCATGTGTGGAATAGACTGTACAGTCACAGAACCTAGTCTTAAAGTTTTTATAGAAGGGGAGAGGAGAAGAGGAAGAGAGGAGGGGGAGGCAGGGGGGAGAGAAGGGGGAAGGGAGGAGGAGCTAGGTTTCAAGTAATCACAATGTTGAAGTCAGGAACGTGTGCTAATAAACACATAATAAACACTCATAGATTAAGAAGTATGCTCTTTAGGTTGAGGGTGATGTTGCTGGTAAGAACCTCTGGCCATATGTGGGGTCTTCCCGTGGGAGGAGGTCAACACTCTGCTGGGTGCAGGCAGGGTCTGCATCATCCTTGAGGTTTGGTTAAGTCAAGCTGCAGAAAGCCGGCCCTGCAGGAGTGGCCCTGCTGGCCTCCAGCAGCTTCCCAAGACGTTGTCTACTTCAAGACGAGGGAAATCTAGAGTGGGTACTTACTCAGGTAGAAGTGGAAGATGAGCAGGTGCCCGAGCAGCACAAAGCTGGCAATGGCTAGCAGGAACACCACCACTATGATGGACAGGACCACGGGGGTCTTCACAGGCACAGGCCACAGTGGGAGGAACAGCAGCCATATGTTCTCAGCACTGATCTCTATGAAGACAGAGAGACATGTCCATTTCACACCTGCCCAAACTGCAGCACCTGTGGTCAGGTAAGCAGAGGGACAGAGGGCGAGTGAGGACAGCCAGCCAAGGGATGTGCTTTCGCCCTGTATATCCCCTGCTCTACTGCGGGTCCCAGGGTCCCACCCACTGTGACTGGCTCTATGATCTTCACTTTATGAATTCAAGATGATGATTAGAGAGAACTTCCTCGATACTGGAGGGTAGAGCCAGTCCCTCTTATTTCAGACATTTGTACCATGGGCTTGTGCTTCTGGACCTATTTAATCACGGACTCTGAACTTCCCCTCAGAGTCTGTTGCTCAACATAACAGCCCCACTGTCTGCTGTTCTTCTCTACAAATAGTTATGTCCTACAAGACAGGCTCCTGCCTTCTCTACCCAGCCCTGCTAAAGCATCCACTGCTAGTGTCAAGATTGACTGAAGGGACAGAGGAGTCCAAGTACACCTTACTCTAATCTTTGGATGTTAGGTCTTAGAGGAGCTCAGGTCCTCTGGAGAGTGAAGAAACATGGAGGGTGAGGCTGGGAAGCCTAACACTTAGCACGTGGGAACCAGGTGGAAACAGTTCCTGAGCATCAGAAGGGTACCTTTATACAGAGGGTCTGTGCGAAGCTCGCCAGGGTTGACAAAGTACTGGATGAAGACGTACAGCAAGATAACCATCACGATAAGCACACCAACTGCCGCTGAGGCCACAGAGCAGAAGAAGTACCTACATGAGAGGAGTGGGATCCTGCCTGAGATGAGCGAGTGGGAGTTCCGGACAGACTAACCCCCAGTCAAGCACATGAGGTCAACACACAGGTCTTGTGCGGGTGACCTCAAGGAAGCACAGAGCCCAAACTCTACTCGTGTCTTCTATATTTTTATGTTCCTTCTGCCACGTCTTTCACATACCCTAGGCAGATGCTCGCTTCTAACTTTACTGATTGTGTCTCACATTCCCTACAGCCTTCTGCCTGAGTCCTCATGTCCTTCCATTCAGCAGTCTGGACAAGAATATCATTGCCATACGATGGGAAAAGTTAATACCTAAAATGACAGACTATCACCTAGGCAGACAGAACCTCTTCCAGCCACCATGCTCTAACCATGGCCATTCACGAATCACAGCCTTTCTTCTCCTCCTCCTCCTCTTCCTACTCCTCTTTCTTCACTGCCTTCCCATGCACTGGACTGACCTCCTCCAGCCTTTATTGCACCCCATTCTGAAAGACTGATTTGGCTTCCTGTTTATTAGGGCTGTGACACATGGGACTTTCTTTCAGGGCTTCTGTTCAACTCTGGGGCCAAAATATAACAAAATGCTATTGCAGAGCTAGATATATGGTTCAGTCGTATCAGTTAAGAGTACTGACTGTGCACCAGGGTTCAGTTCTTAGCACCTATATGGTTCCTGTTTGTAACTCCAGTTCCAGGGGGATATGATGCCCTCTTTTGGCCTCTGAGGCCAAGAGGAGCCCAGATATAACATGCAGGCAAAACATCTGCATACATGGAATAAAAATAAAAAATTTAAATGTTTTTTTTTAATGTCATTGCCCCCCCCCATGCTTTCTTAGGCCCTGGAGAATGAGGGGACAAAGGTGAAGATGTTAAGGATCAGGGGTACCTAGTGAGGATGAGTGGTACCCATCACCCTCTGCTCTTCCCCGACCCCAATTTCACTACACAGAGGCTATGTATCAATGCCCAGTCAAGTGTGCCTTCTTCTGTCCTCTCCCAACTCATGGCCAGGCCACACCCTTACCTATTCCAAGTTGTCTTCCCAGAAGTGCCTGGTTAGTTGAAGAACCTCATAATTCTCCATAAGTCAGTGTGAGTCACTCAAAGGGACTGTGGTCAAGGGTCTCCTGGCTTATCTAGTCACTGCCAGAACCATGGTAACACATCACCAACAGGCCACACTGCAATGCCTAGTAACCGTGGCTGCATTTTTCCAGCTCAATCAGGAAGGAGCAAAACTTACATCTGTGGCCCCAGGCACCTCCCTGGATGGATGGCAGAGCCCTCACAGCCCAACGTATTGTCAGAGCACAGCAAGGCATGGGGTTGGGGGTAAGGAGCTACTATATCCTGCTCATCTTCAGGACTCCCAGGCCAGTGGTTCTCACCTGTGGGTAGAGACCCCTTTGGCAAACCTCTCTCCAAAAATATTCACATTATGATTTATAACAGTAACAAAATCATAATTATAAAGTAGGAACAAAAATAATTTTATGGTTGGGGCCACCACTACATGAGGAACTGTATTAAGGAATCACAGCATTAGGAGGTTTGACCAGTACTGTCCTGACCTGGTGCCCAATAGCTCTCTGGATTCTGCACTCATGACCAAGGCAATGCCTTAGGGTGGCTTAGATGCTCACTCCTGTGCTCAAGAGACTAGCCATTGCTCTTGGGCTAGTGGCCATGGCATTGAGAAGGTAGATAGGCCTGAATCAGGAAGCTTAGAAGGCTCAGCCAGGCTGTGACTCACTGTTCGTGGTGAGCTTTGTGAGTGTGATCTTGTTCCACACGTTCAGGAACAGCCCCATCAACACATATCAGAACCAGCAGCAAATGGGCACTAATTAACTTCTGCCATAGCTGGAAACAGAGACATGACCTAAAGGTCACCCGTTCCCCGTGCTGTTCCCATCCTGATGGCCCCTCCGCTTGGTCGCCTGTCACCGATTTCTGTGAATCCCAGACCACAGATCCCCTCCCCAGGTTGCACCTTTGACCCTGAGAGTGCCTCACCGGTAGTTTCTGCTGCCCACACAGTTGTTCAGCCATTTGCAGTGGTGGTCGAAGCCAGAGACACATTTGTTGCAGGAGCTGCAATGCTTGGCTTTCTTGCTCCTGGGAGAGAAATCGGGAGAAACAGCCTGCTGGTCCCAAAAGCACCACGGGAACTGAATGTCTACCATAAAATGGAGGGTGTGTCCTCTATCTGAAGGCAGAAGGGGGTTGGAGGTCTGTAGGAAAGACAAGGTCATCTTGGGAGAGAGATGAGCCTGTGCCCATGGGCATTGTTCTTGGAAGGTGGACCCTGGACTTGCCTGTAAGTAGGCTTGTTTGCTAGATGGGAGCCTGAAAGATCTAGGAGTGGAAGGCTGTTGGTATCTCACCCAGTATCTGCAGTGCCTTCCTGTAGCCAAGTCAGTGTGTTGCCCTCCTCAGGTCCTAGAGACCTTGGACCCCACCAGGATCAGCTGAAACTGCCCTCCCTCCTTCCCAGTTGGGAATGTGAGGTTTATCAGAAAACCATAAGGAAGTGGCACATTTGCCCCCCAACCACCACCACCACCACAAAGAAGGGTCTCTGTGTACAAGAGAACCTGAGAATAACAGCTGGGCCTTAGATTGCAGCTCTTCATTACAAGGGAGAGGGGCATTGGGAATCGGAAGGCAGAACTCTGGGTCTATAGTTTGGGCGGGATAGTGTGGCCTCCTGGGGTGGGGGGCTGTGAGCACATGGCTGTGTCCGCCATGGGGTACCACAAAGGGCCAGTGCCCAATAGCAGCAGGATCAGTTGGACAACTATGGGGCCACAGGCAGCAGTACTCTCCACCCAGACTTCTAAAGGTGACCCTGCCCCACTGCTCAGCAGAGACTCCACTCACACAGTAACCTCACACAGGTTGCAGTACTGGTTCTGGATCACGTGTGCGTGTTTGGACCGGTCGAAGGTCGGCACAGGCTCCGAGTAGTCCTTTTTGAGTCGGACATTGGTGTCAGCTGGATCAATGGTAGTTGCGACCAAGTGCACGATGAGGTGGAACAAGGACAACCCACCCATCAGCTGGGGCTGTCAAGGAACACACAGCCCTGGGTCTGGCTGACATGATGTAAGGTGTCTCCCAGGGACTAAGGAAAGATCTGGAACTCCTAGTCATTGCTATCTGCAGCACCCGAGAGTAGATCCTATAGAGACACTCTTTTCAGAGACCCAGCCATGCCAGCCAACTACTGGCCACAGTGTGCACAATCCCTGAAATGCCTTATGTGACTAGGTACAAGGAAGAGCTTGGAATGATAGCTTTAGAGGCTCAAAGTGGTTCATCTGGTGGTGGATGTTTCATAGGTGGGAGAGGCCTAGGGTATAAATGGGACCAGGCCATACCAGCCCATGTAGGAAAGGAGATCACATTGATAGTAGAGTTACTGTGGGTCACAACATAGGAGAAAGCTATGTTAACCAGAAACATGAAGGCTAGGCAGCAGTCGGAGGGTTCTCCCCAACCTCAGCCTGAGTTAGAACTTTCTGGGCCACCAGACGCTCAAGCACCTTTGGGCTTTGTTCATCTGAGCCTATGTGACCAGGAGGAGAAGGTCTTTGTCTCCTCCAGCCCTCCTCCTGTCCCTAGGATAATATACAAAAGGGCCCTACTCTCTTGTTCTGCCTTCCTAGTGAGCCAGCATTTACAGTATCTCCAGTGGAAGCCAACAGGGTTCCATGTACCACAGCCTAAGCTTGTGCCCGTAGTCAGGCTACCAGACAAGACAAAGGCCATGAGCATAGACAACATAGACCTAAGAGAGCTCCAATGAAGGTTCCAAAAAAAAATCAACGAGGTAAGATAGGCCTGTGAGAGGCCCAGAGAGTGACCCAAACCCTGGTGCAGATCCTGTATTGCTCGCCCATCTTCCAGCATGAGCTGTCCAGTGCCCACATTTCTGGGTATGGGCACAGGACTGATAAGCAGGTTCAGCACACAGAGAACTGACTGTGAGAAAGACAGAAAGCTGTATCCCAGGAGGACAGAGCAGAAGCTGGTCAGGGCTGGGTGAGTGTGTGGCAAAAGTGGCTAGGCAGCACATGCGGCAACAGAAAAGTTCCATCTGAGCCCCAGTGAACTCACATATGCCCTGACAGGGAGGCGAGACAGATACCCAAAGCCCTTCCTATGGCCACCCTGCCCCCATAGTGTTGGGGCACTGGTCTATTGCAGAACAGATTGTAGTTATAGTATAGATCAGTGAGACTAGGCACAGGGTCACTCATAGCTGTTGATACTACCATGATCAAGAGCATGGGCCAGCGGTTGATGCCACCCTTGGAAGCCGAGTTGAGGGCTGATGTACTGCCCTCGTGATGATCGGGAGGCGGGAGCATGTTCAGAGTCAGGGACGTTGATGGGTGAGGGCCAAGGACACAGGAAGTCTCACACTGCTTGGGTGTTGGCTCTTTCCCTGTAACACTAGAGTAGACCTGGACTAAAGGAAACCAGTGGGCAGGTAGGAAGCCCAAGAGGACTTTTGAGGAGCAAATGAGAAGCCCTCCATGACCATGCCTTGTGATACCCTCACATAGTCTCTAAATCACCAGTATCCATACTCTGATCACACATGTAAGTCCCACTGTTGAGGGCTCCTGGGTCACAGGCTGATCATAGGGAGGCTATAGTTGCAAAGTAGTTCTCAGGGTACAGCCGGGTTCCCTTGAACCTGAACCTGCAATGCAGTCAGTACCCAGCCTTCATGTGGAGTACCAGGAGGCCACCTTAAAAGCACCAATATGGCATAAAAAGTCTCCAGTCCCATGGGAACTCAGATCTCAGACACAACCATCCCCTGTCCCTCTAGGACATGGAGCTCTCCTATGAAAGAAGTTGCAACACATCTTTTTATCACATTTTCCTGTACACAGCTTGTCCATGAACACTGTACCAGCAAATTTTGTACCATTCAGGGATATTTCTGTCACCCACAAGAATCGTGCTGGTGACCTTACTATACTATATTTTGGTCCAAATGACCTGGCTGGCCACTCCCTACCATACACCAAGATGACATTCCCAAGGGAGCCCAGAAGAAAAATCTTCAGGATCTGCCCCTGATTTCATGTAAGCCTTGTCTCAGTGGATGGCTAAACGTGAAAGCAGGGTGAGGCATACTCCATGGAGGCCTCCCTCCAACTCCCTCTGGAAGTTTCCATGTGGGAGCCTATGAGAACCACAGCTGGCTGGAACATTCCCTAGCAACAATCTGTGTTTAGTAAACAAACAAAGGAAGGGCGCCAGCTCAGGACACCACCCTCCTCAGTCTCCTCGAACTAGTGACCTCTCCCTTGTCCTGTTTCCGCAGGAAGAGGGGAGGCCTAGGAGAAGCCAACATTCTGGTACTGTCTTGGCTCATGATTCCTCTAGGGCAAATTCTGTGGTTGAGCTACACAACAGCCTAAGACACCCTGCTCAACGCCCCCACGCCTAGTACACATTTGTAACAAACCCAGGACTCTGAAAGAGACATCTATGGTTAGATTTTGATGCTGTACAGCGAACCCTACTGTCTAAGCTGTTTATCTGTTCCCTTGTCAACAAGGTGGGAGTCCCACTGGTGACAGGACCCTCATGGGCCCCCAGAATGGCCCGCCCTTTCTCTTCTGCACCACAAGAAGGATATTCAGCCTTTTTTTTTCCTGCCTCTAGTTCCTTCAGGTCCCCTCCACAGAAACCCCTTGTTCTTCTCCTAACCCAGCCCCTCATTTCCCAGCCCCTCATGGTGCCTAGAAGGTACCAAATGATGTTGGCGCCCTCTAGTGGCTATAAACTAGCACTAAGTACTGCTGGTTTCAGCTTGACCCCGGTGTAGCCGGACTGGGGACAGGTTAGTAAAAAGGAAGCTGCTGGGACTGCAACTTCTCTGGACACTGGCTGGGGGCTGAGCTACCGAGTGGGAAGCCAGGCATTTGGGTATGCAGGAGGAATGGGGCACATAGCAAGAACAGCTCAGCCCACTGCAGTAAACACAGAATCACCTGATCAGATGCAGGACCAAACAGGGATACAAATAAGAAGGCAGGCAGTGATTGAGGCAGAGCATACCTCCTAACATATTCATATCCTGACACCAAAACTGGCAGGCATCACCAACCAGGTAAATGGGGACAATGGGGACAATCTGATCCACTGTGATCACAGACCTTATAAAAATGAGGACCATAGGCTGACACCATGGCTCAGTAGGTGAAAGAGATTTCTGTGTGAGCCTGACAACCTGGATCCTGTGGTAGAAGGACAGGACTGATTCCCTGATTCCTGAAATTTGTCCTCTGAACTCCACACACATGCTACAGGGCAAGCATCTCACACATACACACACACATCATTTCATGGGAAACACAACAGACTGGAGTGCCAGGACAGAAGACGGGTGAACACAGGGAGAAGACAGCACCACAGGCCAAGGACCAGGTGACATCATACTCTCCAGTGTCTTTCAGGACACCGTCACCCTGTGTCACTTTCATTTCAGACTGCTACCCCCAAAACTAAGAGGAAAACATCGTCTCTTGCCTAAGACACCTTGAGGAGCTCTGTTAAGACAGTCATAGGTCTCTCACACATTATCCCACAGAACCGATGGATACAAGATACAAGACAGAGGAAGCAAGATAGAAGGTTAAGGTGGAGGGTAAGAAGGGAAACTCTCCTTTCTAGGGCATAGGCAGGCAAGTTCAGTGGCAGATCTGGAGATTCGGCATTGTCTGTTGCTGTGCCACCACGGGTACTCCACCCTAATGACAGAGTGTTGTGCCAACACCTGTCAACCTGACAGGCCACAGGTCACCTGATATCTCAGACATGCTTAGCCAAGACCGGCAGCTGCCAAACTCCACTAAAGAGACAAAGAGGCTGCATCCTCGTGTTCAAGACTCAGAGCTGTCTAGATTCTGGGTTTTAAACTCTCTTATAAAGGACATTTATAAAATTAGAAATTGCTGAATTGTTGCCTGTTTTTCACCCATGATTATGACATCTAGTAAGGATGCCCTGCCTGGTGTTGCATGGACAGAAGCAGGGGATTGAGTTATGGGTCTGATGACTTCAGTATCATCTCCTATCCCTCATATGGTCAGGGGCCCAGGAGGCTCACAGGCCACACTGAAGGGCACACAGGAACAACTAGCATTGCTTTTCAACTCTTCAGACCTGGGGCATTAGAGGGCTCTTGGTAAGAGAGGACTACCCAAGACAGATGCTATTGGAAGACAGAGGGACTGGGTTTCAGGACAAAATAGAGGTTCATAGGCCAACAACAAAGTCTAGAGATTCTGGGGGACCAAGGAGGGTAGAGCAGGGTTTGTGGGATACACACTAGGTATAGTGAAGTAGACCACCACTGAAAGCTGGCACTTGTCACCCTGATAAGAAGGGAACATGGCTGGTGGAGTGCTATGTGTTTGAAGAGCATGACTCGGGTACCTACACCTTCCTGTCCCCTCCCTCAAAGGCACTTGAACTTCTGCATGATTTAGTCTTGCATGGCTCAAATGCCCATTCTATCCTTGTGCCCGGATAGAGCCTGGGCTTTAGCTAAGGCTCCCCTTGGAACAGACAGGGATCTGAAGCTATTCACTCTACCATAGTTGATACCTACAGGCCATCCTCATCATATCTCCCCCAAGATGGACTGAGTAGGAGTGTGTCCAGAATTCACACGTCTGGGATAGATGTGCCTGGGATGCGTGCATACTCAGGGTGCATTGCTGGGGGTGGTGTTCTGCTGAGGATGCAAGTGTGTTCGGGATGTACATATGCCCAGGGTATGTGTATCAGGGATGTGTGTATATGTGCCTGGCATTGTGTACCCAGGATGCATGTACAGAGTGGAGAAAGTCTTCCCTGGAAGCATGTGTGCCTGAGATATATGTACGCAGGATGTTTACATCTGAGGTGTGTGTGTGTGTGTGTGCACACATACACAAACACATGAGCCCAGAATGCACGTATGCCTGTGATGTGTGTTCTGTAAGTATCCAAGTATGTATGCCCATGATGTGTGTTCCAGGATATGTGTTCCCAAGGGTACATGCTGCCAGGACGTGTGTACACTCACAGTGTACCTGCCAATATCATCATTAGTTTCTCCCTAAAAATAAGTCTCCAACCACTAACAAGACTGCATGGGCCGGGCGGTGGTGGCGCACGCCTTTAATCCCAGCACTCGGGAGGCAGAGGCAGGCGGATCTCTGTGAGTTCTAGGCCAGCCTGGTCTACAAAGGGAGTTCCAGGACAGGCTCCAAAGCTACAGAGAAACCCTGTCTCGAAAAAACAAAAAAGAAAAAAAAAGACTGCATGGTCAGCTAACCTTCTACTCCAGGAGAACAGGAAATGGGGCCTGTCTTAGTTATGATTTCTATTGCTGTGATAAAAACATCATGACCAAAAGAAACTTGGGGAAGAAATGGTTTATTTCATCGTATACTTCCAGGTAATAGTCCGTCACTGAAGGAAGTCAGGGCAGGAACTTGAGCAGGACAGAACTTGGAAGAAGGAACTGAAGCAGAAACCATGAAAGAATACTGCTTACTGTCTTACTATAGCTTGCTCAGCTTGCTGTTTTATACCATCCATAACCACCTGGTCCAGGGAAGGCATTGCCCATAGTAAGCTGGGCTCTCCCACATCAATTGTCAATCAAGAAAATGACCCACAGGCTTGTCTAGGGGCTAGTACTATAGAGGCATTCCCTCAATTAAGCTTCCCTCTTTCGAAATGACTGTGTCAAACTGACATAAAAACTAGACAGCACAGGGTCCAACTTTTCAGGGAAAGCATAGTAGCATAAGGCATTTACATGACCCAGAGATTGAACTCTAAGACTCTGGTGAGGCAGCCAGTGACCTACAATTCCACTTAAAGATGATAGAAAAAGAACATCCCAGTAATCTTGAAGTTAGTTGAAAGAAGGAATAATAAAAAAATAAAGCTGAAAAATTAAGAGAGAAAGAGGCCAAGAGTAGGGAAAAGTAATAAATTGTAAAGGTGATTCTCTCCAAGAAAGTCAGGTAGTGGTGCACACCTGCAAGCCCAGCATTTGAGAGGCTGGGGCAGGGAGAGTGGGAACACACAGTGAACCTACACTGCATGAGAAACCAATTTCAGGTGAAAAGAAAGAGTGGGAGGATAAGAAAGGAATGAAGAAAGGAAGAGAAGGAAGGGAGGGAGGGAGGAAGGAAGGAAGTCAGAGAAGACACGCTACTATATGTCCTGAAGCCAGATGTAGTAGTGGGGCACACATCTAATTCTAACACTTGAGGGATTGAGTCTGGAGGGTCTCAAGTTGATTGCCAGACTTGGCTACACAGAAAATCCTACCCAAAATTATTTGTATCCTTCAGAGATGACATGAAAAACGTAGGAAATATTGTGAATAACTTTATTCAAGAAATTTTCCATTTTAGAAGGAATGCTCAAATTTCATGAATATAACTTATTAAAACGAACATGAGATGGAAGAGAAAACCTGAATAACTCTTTACCTGTTACACTGAACTCATTATCAAGAGCCTTACCACAAATACCCCTGAGAAGAAAAGAAACAGCCACAGCTACACTGGGTGATATTCTGCCCCAGATTCTTCAACCAAAGGCTGAGAGGTGCCATACTGTGGGAAGTTTCAGGGTACTGCAACCACAAACTGTGGTACAGTGAGTGCTTTGGGCTCAATCCTCAGCACTCACTAAAGTAATAAAGAAAATAGGGTCACTCAGTCTTGTGCACTGCACTGCCTCCTTCCTAACCACTACTCACATATGCCTGGTCCTCCCGACTCCAGGACCTGCAGAACATCAGCCAAAGCAATGTGCCCCATAGAACCTATAGCCAGATTATGTTCACCCTAAGACGGTCATCCAGGGATCATCTATGGTTTGTGGATGTAATTTTCTGGACACAGGTCCACTTTGCAGCAGCTTGGCACTGGCTCTAATGTGGACCCATGCCTCAGGACCTGATTTCTCTGATCAGAGGCTAAGTGTGATGCTAGATTCCAGGTGCCCACCCTGATATACACCATATACCCTGATATACACTAAGAGTACATTGACATTAGTTTCCCCACTGCCCTGTGGAACCATCTCTAAAGGCCTTTCCATGCCTTAAGGCTAGTCTTTGTAGGGATATACAAGCACATTGGCAGGATGAGGGTTGGAAGCAGTCAAGCAAATGCTTCTGAAGTCTTTTCTTACGGATCTAGCTACTCTGTGAGTCATCAGAGAGGGTCTTCTCTGTGCACTGTAAGAAAGATAACATGACCGGAGTCACCACTGCCAGGACCTCCACTGTTACCTTGTACCTAGCACATTCTATGTTCACAGTAACAAGAGCCCCTTCTCCTGGGCAATGTGGAGTCACTGGACTGACTTCAGGGCCATAGAAACAAGTGGTCTAGGCAGAGACAGAGCCCATTATATAGGCGTGATGGGGTTCAGGGCCCGTTCTCTTGAAGACATTCAGAAGTCCCTCCACCTCCAAGAGATAGGCATCCCAGTGCCCCGCCCCACTAGCACAAAGGATACAACATAGGCAGCATATTTCCAGCTCCTTGGCAGAAAGGGGATGAAGATCCCAAAGGCAGCAACGAACATGACCAGAGAGGTGGTCCAGGATATTGCCTGGAAGGAGTGGAGGGGCGGTGACCAGCCATTCACCCTGGATAAAGGGCGTGGTACGATCTTCTTCACATTGTTGGCCTGGGCTTCTGGGAGGACCCGGTTCCGGCTCACACCACAGATGTTTATCTGAGAGATAGAAAGGGCACAGAGCGGTCTGTCCCTGGGCATAGAATGAGTGGCCTGCAATACCACTTGTCACTGTTGGGGAGGTCACCAGGACCTGGGCCAAAGGCTGATATCTATGTGGCAGGTTGGTATAGCTGACTAGGCTTGGCAGGAGATCCTTGTCCTGACAGATAGGTTTGTAGAACCTAAAATAGTGGGCACACAAAATAGTGGGATATGTCTATCCCACCTCTGTGGGCACAGCTGTCCATGAATAGACCCCTGGTTGGGCCAGACCTGATAGAGCATCACCTCTCTCCTTGAAACAATTCTGTCCTGAATGTTCAAGTGACAAATACCAGAAAATACATAGAGAACAACACTGAGCCCATCCTATTGAAGAACCCAAGTCCATCCATTCCCCTAGAATCTCTCAGTGTGCTCCCTCCTAGAAGGGGGCTGCTATGAAAGACATCACTAGGGAGGGGCCTGGGACAAGGGGAAAAAAAGCACAGTAGATTGATTTCACAGGAAAGGGCCCTGGCGGTGAGCCAACAAGGTGAGGCCTCATCTTCCTAACAGCCCCAAAGTTCAACTTTATTGTTGCAGTGTGAGAACATTTTTGCACCATATGCACCACACAAAGCTGCACACCACATGTAGAACATACAGGACAATACTCCCCACATCACACATATGCATCACTCAGTTCTTAGCACCCTGGACTCCTCTTCCTACCTGGCATGCCCATACTGTCTTCTCTGCGGGCATTGGTCTGTATTCTGCCTGTGACTCTTGCCAACACTCCTGCTTGCCTCCCTCAGAGCCATGCTCCACCCTCTGAGCTGGAGTCCCTGGATTCACCGCTTTCATAAGAGTGTAATTGATCCTCTCGAAATCTGAGGGCTAAGGGTGTCTGCAGCCTTAGTGAGCTGTGAGCTGTAGGCACTGGTGAGCTGTGATTTCAGATCCAAGAATCAGTGGTACTGGGAGTTTCTAGCATCTGTGACTATTTTGGCTCAGGTCTCTTGCTTCTGTACCCCTCACCTTCACTGTAGATTTCAGTGTGGACTCTGCCATAGTTACTGACACCGCTCTTGCCAACATTTCCAGAGCTTTCTGCATGGGTTACTCACAGCCATGAATTATCTCCTTTTCTTTGGCCTTAGGTTCCTCCCATATTTCTTTTTGATCTGTCCAACACCGCTGTTATCCACCCATCCTGCTCATGATTTCCTATCAGTACCCTCATTTCTTGGGAGGAGCCTTCCCAGTCTTGGCTATCTCATTGTATGTCTCCATGGAGAGGTTCCCTACCATGCTCCAAGAAATCAAACAGGTCACATGATAGCTGGGGTCTCCCTGGCCCGGGGAGTTATGAGGTGAATCCCACTGCCCGTGGCCAATGTCTTACTCTGTCTCCTCACCTCTCTCATCGTCAGATTGAGCAGCTAAGGTCAAACACTTATGCTCAGTGCTGAATTAAACAGTGGGAGGACCTTCCCATGTACAAAGCAGATATAGAACATCTCACAGAGGAAGGTTCCAAAGCTCATAAAGCCACAGCCCCTGCAACCAAGGAGACTACCTGCTGCTGGCTGGAAGACAGAACAGAGGTGGGAGACAATCGGGTAGCATAGTTAGGTGGGAGTGGGGCTAGCTGATTCACATGGGTGGGACTCTGAAGGCAGAGCCCAGCCTCACCACCCACATCTGAATTGGTTTTACATGGTCCTGAGTTTTGGCAACTATTGTAATCTCTTAATGAATGCCATCAGCTTGTGTGTGGGCCTCTCTGACATGTCCCTCCAATTCCAACTTTTTTACACTTGATCCCCACCATTTTTGCTGTAGAAGCCGAGAGGCACATACTTCATGGAGAAACACAAAACTCTGAGCCTGACCACTATTGCTGACAGGCTACTCTCTGGTAGCCATGGGTCTGGACAGCCCAGTGATGTTTCCTAGACTATGGACTCTGAGTGGTGAGTTGAAGCCCCAGGCTCTTCTGAGAATTTCCAAATACAATGCTACTTAAGTCTTTTCCCTCAGTGTCTCAAATTTTAGATTAAGAAATGTTTAATGGGCAATTTGCTTGGCTCTCAGAGGCAACAAATATGCCTCAGTCATGTTGGACTAGGTAGAGCAAGTAGGCAGGACCATGTTGTGCCTAGTTACACCCACTTAGCATTTTATAAGAACAACTGTTCTAGTCAGAAAAGAATTATAGATATGCAATAAAGACAAATCTAGGTGGAAACAATGGTATGCTATATGAATTGAAAATGTAGGATCCACAGAAAATGGTTGCTGAAGTTGCCTAAAGGTGAGACGATCCTGTAGGCTGAAGACTGAATGTCCCAATGGTACGAAAGAACTTTGGGTGACTCTCCAGGCAGCAAGATGTCTCTGTCAATTTTGGAGATCTGGAAGTAGCTTACAATGCTCTTCCTGTTTTCTTAGGCAATATTATACCTCTGGAGTCTTTGATGGAGTTGAAGATTATATAGTTATAATTTTCCTTAATTCTGATAAAAGATAAAGTAGATATAAATATTGTAACTGTAAAAAAAAAAAAAAAAGAAATGTTTAGTTCCTATTCATGGACCCTAAAATGATATGGATGCTCCCAACAAGGACTGGCTTCTTATGCAGCCCTGGGACTGAGACAGGATGGACAGAATAAACCCTTTCCATCCACAGCAGCCCCTATGGTGGCATGCAGCACCCCCAGAAAGCCACTTGTAGGCAGGATGTTGTTGTTGGTTGAAGGCTGCTGCGCCTGGCTCTGCTGCCAATGCCCACATGGACCAGGGTTCTAACCTGAAGCCACCGTCCAGTGTATGGAAAGCATGCTATTAAGGGACTGGAACGTACTGAAGACACTGAGTGGGCTGAGAACATGATGGAGGGGACGACTGGAGGGAAGGCCAGTCTGCTATGGTGGGATTCAGAATCTCTGCTTTGGACAGTCTGGGGCTGGGTAAGTGATGGGCTCCTTGCTCCTACATGTGGTACTAAACTTGCAAGGGTGACAGTAAGCCTCCCAAAATGCATCTCTCCTCCCATCATCTCCGTGTGGCTCTCAGGATCTATTCCTGTATTCAGGACCTCTCTGCAGGGCTGGAAATGAGAAGTTTTGGTAAAAATCTTCCTCATTCTCAGTGAAAACTGCTGCCTACTGCTGAGCCCAAAATCTGGCCAGTATTCACTAAGGTCTGCAGTGCCTGGCCCTTATATTAGAGCAAAAGGTGGTGCCAATGTTGCTCAACTCTTCTTTCCTTCTGAAGATTTGGAGAAAATTGCTGTGTACATACACCTGACTGCGTATCTTCACTGTTACAACCCACATCTACACAGCCCATTTGAACACTGCTCACCTGCACACTCCCACAACTGTACATACACTTCACATTCACACCCTCATCTGCATGAGGTACATACCTTCGTCCGTGTAATCCTCACCAGAAACATGCCAGTTCTTATCCCTACACATAAATATACATACTGTTGGAGAATAGTATTTTCAGGTGTATTACTTTTGTTTATGTTGCATTTGATTAACTGGGAAGCTGTGATTCTTTATTTGTCTAAAACGCCTGATGGTCCTAATAGAGATGAACGGCCCATAGAGAGGCAAAGCAAGGGCAGGTGGGGCTGGCGGGCGAGAGGATAAAAGAATGAGGCGCAGCAACAGGAGAACAAGGAGAGGAGGACGTCAGGGGCCAACCACATAGCTACCCAGTCAGTTGTGGAGTAAGAGTGAAGATGAGATATACTGAAGTAAAAAAGGAAAAAGCCCAGAGGGTAAGATAGTCGGGATAACTTAAGAAAAGCAGGTAAGAAACAAGCCAAGGCCAGACATTCATAAGTAAGAATAAGTCTCTGTGTGTGATTTATTTGGGAACTGGAGGTGGGCCCCTCAAAAAGCCAAGAGTGAGACATCATACAACACATACCTTCACCTGCACACACTATCTGTACACACACCTCCCATTTGACCTGTGCTATACATACGCATTCCAATCTAAAAGAGATGCAAAGGGGGTTTCAACCATCTTACATCTTGATCTGACCTTTTCCTTTCCTGAGATGGTGGTGGTTCCCAGGAGTGAGACGCAAGTCTGTGGGTGACATCCAGCCAGTGAGGTTGAAGATTCACCCCATACCCTACTTAGTTAGCTGTTATGATGAGTTTTGAGTTTGGCCAGGAATGTCTGGCTTCCAGGGCCTCTCCAGTACCTAAGACTGAGCAGTGGCCAAGCTGCAGTATCGGGTGAGGAGAGGTCACCTAAGGTTGGATTCCAAGATATACAGTGAAAGGCAAATACGAGACCCCACTATTGCGGAATACCCAGAACTGGTGAATCCAGAGCATGAGCTGGTGACCTCAGTGAGCACGGAGTTCATTTGTAGGGTGGTGGAAATGCTCTGAAACTTAACGGGAGTAGTGGCTGCATAACAAAATAAATCTACCAAATGAGTTATATGATTTAAATGGTAAGTGGTTTAGATTTATGCTGTTAACTTCACCAAATTAAAGATAAAATGTCTTTCAACAGTGAAGACACTGAATTGTTTTTCTTCCTTTCTTCTGAAAAGGTGGTTGAATGCCTACCCTGTACCTCAGCATCTCCCAAGGCTCCTGTATAGTAATACTGCTACGGTGAGGACCATAGGACATGGACCTCCAGCGTGCAGTACAGATGCCCTTTGCTAGCCCAGGCTCCCATTTTACCTCACTACGCGGAGGCCACCTTGGTCATGTGAGTGTACCAGTGAGAAAGAGACCCTGAAGAGAAGCTCTGTTCCTCTAAGTTTGCCTAGGCCTGGGAGCCTCATGACTGGAGTAGCACAGTCCATCACATTATGCTACAGACCAGAACCAACCTTTCCAGTCTCCCTCCCAGTGGGGGCACTGGCCCAGAACTAAGTTAGGCTGAACAGAGAGGTGGCAGTCTCAAGACAAGACATATTGGTCCTAGGAAGCAGGCAGACTTTAACAAGTGCTGCTCCTGGGGCAGACTAGACTCAGCTACCACTTAACTAATGCTTTATCCAGATGTGAGATGATCTGTCCTTTGCTAATGACTGGCAAATCTCAAGGACTCCCATAGACCACTGTTGCTTCCAGCCGCTTGCGCATGCCAGGAATGCCACCTGCTGTACCCTTCCAGTCACAGCCCGTCTCCCCTGGAAACTCAACTTCCATCTGCAGCTGGCCTGTGTAGGTGGGGTCTTCTTTGCTCTTCTATTCCCAAAAAGGAGCAGGATGTCTAGCTGGTCTACAGGACACAAAAGGTGTCCCCACCATCACAGCAGACAAGATGACCACAGAGTCACCACCTTTGGCATCTCTTTATTAGGACCTATGTTTGTGTATTTTGCAAATACAAACAGGTACTTAGCAAATACATGGGTAGTTTTGAAACATTTTATGGGTCTGAATACTTCATTCTAAAATGTGGGGTGGTTCATTATTTGTCAGGGAGACAACTCCATCCTCAAGTGACCAAACAGAAAATAGAAGCTACCTGAAGGCCTGTTCTGCATGCTCCTCTCTAAGAACTGCAGGACAGCTGTTCAGGACTCATGCAGAATGACTATGATTGATCATAAACACACTCGGTCTCTGGGGCTCAGAAGAGAACAACACTCTCGTGTTCTACTGTCACTTCTCAGAGCTTAGAGGACATCACTCGGTGCTGTTGGGCCTCTTCTGTGGACATGGCAGCACAGACACACCACCATCTTCCTCAGGCTGCTACATGCCAGAGAGGATGAGACAAAAGTTTCTGTCTTGTGACAAAAAAACGTGTATCAAAAAAAACTTGGAAAAAAAAAAAAAAGAAAGATAAAACAGATGGAAAGCCCACAAGTTAGTTCTTGGCAGAAGCTGCAGGTTCTGGAGACTGAAGGAATTCATAAGGGTCATGGGTAACATCCGGCTGCTCCCCAACACTAAGGCGAGAAGGACTTCCTGTAGGTTTAAAAGAACACAGCATTTAAGAACACAAAACAGATCTGCAAAGCTTATGAGACCAACATCTGTGATTGATTGATAAATGAACCTCCTAAGGCTCTACTTTGCTTGATACCATGATCACAAGGTGATCAGAATAAAAACCAAACCTTAGTCTCTCTTCTGGTAGCTGCAGTTGGGCTTTCTTTGAAAAGATCAGGATTCATTCTGTACACAGAATACTTCAGGAAGCACGAGAGGTCAAAAGAGAACAGATGGCAGCGGAGGCCAGGGAAAGCAGCTCCTAAAGGCCTAGCTCATTGCTCTGTGTTAGCCAGACTTAGTTATCTTTAGCTGAGGTTCCTACAAATAAATACCAGGGACTAGAAGACCACAGAGAAAAGACATTACCAAAGAAACTGGCATGCAAGAGGCCGTGTTTGATGCCGTGTTCACCGGAAAGTTAAGAGGTTGACTGAGCAGAGATCTCAGGATTGATATGGAGCTATAATGGCTTTTCTGAGTCCTATGCTGGGATGGGACCGTTGTGGGAAGGACTTGTATCAGCACGTAAAATTTAAAGTGCAAAAGCAATCAAGAGGTGATGGGAAAAAAGAAAAGCAAACAAAGGAGTCTATCTATGTCACTCAAAGGCGAACAGGATAAGATTTGTGTCAAGTCAGAATTCACAAGGACAAACACCGACAGAAAGTCAGACGCTGTTGGTAAACTGCTGGAAGGCTTTAAAGCCTAAGCAACAGTTCATAAAAGACATAAGTGATAAAACTTCAAATGAAAAAAATTAAGCTGTCCTAGAGATGGGTAACTATCCTCCAAGAGTTTACTGTATGTATTTCTCTCCTGCAATGAAGTACACTTGGGATGGTTTTCTTGTTTGTTTTAAACCCAGCTCCGTTCCTTTCAACAGTGAAGTGTGGCCAACGGGAAGACAAGAGCTATGGTGCTATCTCAGAACCTGTCATAACTAGGTATCTAGTTCTAGGGGCAGGCATAGCAGGTCGAGTGCAGCCCTGATTTCCCTTGGTCTAATGCCAGATGCCAGAATGAGCAACACAAGCTGGCCCAATAAGGCTCCCTGGGGCAGTGACATGCAGTGGCCCTATGGTGGCAGCACTGCCCCAGGATAACAGGGCTAATGGCTCACGGAAACGAGGTCTCTCTAGAAGGGATGTCCTGGGGAAAAACAAATGATGAGGCTGTGTTGTGCTGTACTAGACCTTGAGGATGTTTCCTTTTTAGTTGCTTTTAGCTGTCCAATACCAACTGGGACTTGTTTGGAGTGGACTGTGGGACGCCTTCAGAGATCTTGCTCCCATTCTATAAAAAGGTTTTGTTATGCAATGGTTGGTGCCTTACAGACTTGGAAAAGCACCTGAAAAAGGTGAAGGCAGCAGTTCCAGAGTCTGAATGAGGCTCTGTGCTGGTGAGTTTCTGTCCCTTGGGAAGAAGGAACTTCGAATGGCTTGTGGGCGTGTCTGTGGGCATTTTCTTGATTGTTAACTGATGTAGGAAGGCAGAGCCTACCAGGTGCTGTCAACCCTGGGCAGGTGGGCCTGGCTGCATTAGGAAGGTGGCTGAGCAAGTCAGAAAAAGTCCTCCATGGTCTCTGCTTCAATTCCTGCCTCCAGATTCCTGCCTTGAGCTCCTGCCCTGGCTTCTCTTGATGTTGAGACATTTAAGATGATGTACGATCAACACCAAGTTGTGGTTAGTATTTTATCATAGCAATAGAAAAGCTAACTTGGACAAAAATTGTAAGGTTCTTACTTGAAAAACCCAGAGTGGGTTAACTTCCTGAGTTGTTGGAGAGGAGGCCCCTGAGGCTCCTCAAACCATAAAGGCTTTCGCCACTGTATTGTTGTTAGCTGCATGCCAGAATGAGACAGTAACTCTACTACTGATGACACACATACTATTGTTACAGGACATGGAAAAATCAGGCTGAGACTGAGCTACAAGCTCTCTTTCTGCCGATTGGTTTTCATACTGCTAGATGGTGTTAGGTGAGCTACTATTCAGGAGAGAACTGTCATCAGCAGTCTTGCTTGGGTATGGACTCTGCCGGCCACAGTACCAACATGCTGTGTGTGGTGGTTTGAATGAGAATGGTCTCCATAGGCTCATACGTCTGAACGTTTGGTCCTCAGTCAGTGGGACTGTTTGCAAAGGATTAGAGGTGTGGCCCTGTTGGAGGAGGTCTGTCACTCAGAGTTGAGGTTGGTGCCTGTGAATGAAGATGTAAGTTCTTAGCTGCTGATTGATCCAGTGCCAAGACTACCTGTCCACCAGCTCTACCACACTCCCTGTCATGATGATCACAGACTAATCCTCTGAAACTGTAGCCACCCCCCACTTTTGAGACAGGGTTTTCTATGTAGCTCTGATTATCCTGGAACTCACCACACAGACCATGTTGGCCTTGAATTCATGGAGATCCACTTGCCTCTGCCTCCTGAGTGCTGGGATTAAAGGTGTGTGCTACCATGCCTGGCACTTTCTGATTGAATTAATGCAGGAAGAGACTCACATATAGTTCTGTGATCCAGGGCAAAAGCCAGTGACTGGGGAGGTCACAGGGCTCAGCAGGGAAGCAACTACTATTGCTTTGTTAAATGGAGGGGATATGTCTGTCAATCTGCCTTCGAAACATTTGTGTTTATGCCATAGAGCACTGCTGTTGTCAGCCTCAGCTCTTAGGAATAAAAAAGACTGCTGATGTGGCACAGTGTCCAATGCTCAGAAACAGATGGAGGAAAATAATCATCTCACTCACTCCAAAGCTTAAGGAACATCATGGAAGGAGAGACAGGAGGAACGACTTACCTGTGCTCCTATAAACCCCATAAACTCACTGGTTCACTAAGCTACACTTCTTTGTCCTGTTGTCAGTGCCACATCTGGGAAACTCATACGACAGGCTCAGGAAACTACAGAGATCTCAGATCCTACATGGGGCTGGGATACTCAGAGTGCTAGTACAGAACCCCTCACCAGGGATGGTTACACACTCTCTCAACAGAAAATGAACACTCCATTGGTTGATACAGTCAAGGAAAAAATATGGAATGGAAGGACAGGTGGCAACAAATATATATTAAAATCAAATATCCTGCCCCCTCCCCAAGATGCACAAGGGTGTAGAGATCTCCCAGAACAACAACAAACAACCCTGGTGAAGGCCACCATCCTGGCCCTGTGGGCCCGATCCCTCACCTCAGTGCAGGCTCCCTCCACTAGCCTGTGTGAGACCCTTACCTGGAGGGTGCTGCTCCCTCTCAGAGGCAGTGGACAGAGAGCTGAGATTGGAGGATGGCCGGGAGCCTCCTCGCTCTGCTTGTGCTTCGTGCAAGTCCTGCAGGAGCCTGGTTGTCTCGTCCAAGTTCAAGTGGCTCTCATCGTGGTCCAGCTCCTTCTTCACTTTCCCTATGTGACAAATATGATGCAATGCTGGTAAGCTTCGTCAGCACACACAGACCAGACACAGAACAGCTGTTCTGTAAGATCACTGCTGGAGTAGCTCACAGCAGAGAACCCCATTTGAGACAGGCCAGGGCTGGTAGTAGGCAAGGGAGCACACCCAGTGTCTCTCACAAGCAGAATGCCACGCTGAATCTCAGCCATCCAATGCACCAAGACTATGGACAACTTTGTCAACAGGAAAGATGTGTCTGTCTGATGCTGGCCTCCGGCCATAAACAGAGAATGCAGACAGAGTACGCAAATAAGTACACTGAGCAGGGTCTCCACCCAGATCCCACGCCTAGGGCCCAGTGTTGACTTGTCTTAGCCAAAGAACTACCTTGAACCTGTGAAAGGACACAGTTTAGCCAGAAGGGCTAGGAGCCCACCTTTGCCCTGTATTAAGAGTGACCTTAGGAACACCATGAAAGAGGAGGAAGAAAGACTAAGAATGAGAGGATCAAGGAGTATGTGGGGAGATTGTGTCTCCTAATAATAATAGCAACTGTACCCACAGTCTCAACAACATGACTGCCCAAATGTGGGCTATACAATACAATGCCAACGGTCATGCCAAAGTAGACAGGGAAAAGCCCAGGAGGCCTCAACCCCAAGAACTACAGGCAACTAAGGAAAGCTGGGAATGTGGGGAGGTGGTCTTTCCCAGGGAAGAGAACATCAGCTGGTTGTCCACTGCTAAATGGTCAGCCCTGAAATTATATATACAGCTAACATTATATGAACTGAATAGGTCATGTTTAGGAATATATATGTATATACACATTCATTATACCCATGTAAGAACAGTTAGTGCAAGTCAGGCAATGGTGGCGCACGCCTTTAATTCCAGCACTCCAGAGGCAGAGGCAGACGGATCTCTGTAGTTTGAGGCCAGCCTGGTCTACAAGAGCTAGTTCCAGAACATCTAGGATTGTTACACAGAAAAGCCCTGTCTCAATGCCTCCTCAAAAAAAGCACAGTTAGTGAAAGAAAGAGGCCATGAATTTGAAAGAGAGTGGAGATGAATAAATGAGAGGGTCTAGAGAAAGGAAACGAGAGGGAGAAATTTTGTAATTATATTTCAAAAATAAAACATTAAAAGCAAATAAAACCCCCCAAACAAACAAACAAACACAAAAACCAAAAGGTGTCCCTGGAAATGGTCCCTGAGGTCCAGCACCCAGGATATAAACTCTGACACCATAAAAAAAACCTATAAAGCAGTACGAAAACATGTCCCAAACCATGGGGGTGGAAGGGTACAAACAGCTTAGATAAGTCAGCAGGCAGAGCGCTAATACACTAGAGTATTAGAAGGCAGAAGTGTAACTTCAGGAGGGACTTCCCAAGACAAGGGTAACATCATCTGTGCTGAGACACTACCAGAGCAAGAGGTAAAGCACAGGGTACACCGCCAGAGCTAATTGCAGCTTCTGTTCAGAGTGGCAAGCATCAAGCCTGCCCGGGGTCGGTGACAGATGTCATTTCTGTTCAGCCACGCATAGCAGTCTGACCAAGAGAATCCAAAGAAAACACACGTTTTATTTCCTAGTCTCTTAAAAAAAAAGTGTTTTTTGTTGGTGGCTTGTTTAGTTTGGAGTTTTGTTTGGTTTTGGTATTTCTGGTAAAGGGAATTGAACCCAGGGCATTGCTCATGCTAAGCAAGCATTCTACCACTGAGCCGCACAGTTCTTCTGACACTAGCTTCAGTTGGGCTTTTAACTCACAGGGAGCCAGCAGATATTACATGGGTGTCCTAATCTCTAGTTCTGACACTGTCCCCTGGAGACAGCATCTGATCCCATATGTTGAGGGTATAATTAGGCCCTAACCACAGTCCCAGGGTGTTTCCTGTTCTGACTAGTGGTAAGTTAACCCCACAGGTTCTCCTTGGCTGTGTTATTTTCCAGGGCAGTTTGTGAGCACAGAGAAACCAAACAAGGCTTTCTTACTACATCACACATCACAGGTGAGCACATAAAACAGTGCCCAGGATGCCTCACCCAGAGAGCTGAGCATGGACACATCCAGAGAGACATCAGGGTATGGTTTCATTGACATGAAATCCAGAACAGGGCCACTATCTCCTAGTGGGTCCCCAACCTGCAGAAGATGAGAAAAATATTGATTAAACAGACAGCACAATTGTCAGCTAATGCCATCTGTATAAATCAACAGCATATGCTAAATTTGAGCCACCTCACAGTAAGTAATATAAATGAGCACTATCCTAAAGGCTGCAGTTCAAGGAACATGGAATCCAAGATTATTAGTAGAAATGCCAATGTCCAGGGACCTAGTCAGATCAACACACTTCTGACAACTTTCCTCTCTACCAAGAGTAAACAACCCTTTGCTAACTTCTTAGGAAATTCGTTAACACATGGAACTCAAGGGATCACCACCACCTTTTTCAGGAGCAATGTGGCAGATTCCAAAACCAAAGGTTCCTCTTCTAGCAAGGGTAAGACTGCAGTTTCCCAGGACTCTGAGAGCTCCTGTTACCCAGCCTCTGCTCGTTTCTTCATACTAAGGTCTCACAGCATTCCCTGGGAACTTAATCTCCTCCGGTACACAGGTCTCTGCTGGCCAGTGAGTAAACTTTGCAGCACAAGCCCAAGTCACAAGGGGAAAGGGTCCCCACCCTCCCTGAGGACAGTGCCTAGCTGATGGCTTTGAACTTGTCTCTGAGCTTAGATTACAGCCCACTGTTCAGGTCACTAAGGTAAGCAGATGACTGCAAAGCAGAGCCACTGAAGCCCCTCTTCAACAACTAGCAGCCCCTGGACAGAAGGACAAGAGGCTGGCCATTCACTGCAATGACTAGTAACCACACAAACTCCGAAAGCTGAGCTTCTGTGCACATGCTGGGGAAACCCACCTTCACATCATCTGCAGGTCTCATGGGGATGCTCCTCCTCTGCCAAGTAACAAGACAGGACACAAGTTTGCCATCAGTTTTCCATTACAAGGTGATCACTTACATTGCACCAACAGTGGCTTGCTCGCTGCCTAGGGTTCTGCTCATTACACCCTCACTACATCTACACCTGAAGCAGGGGTTTTACAGGGCTCTTCACAGGTGGTAGTGAAGTTAGACCACAGCTGGTCAACTCATTCAATTTCAGCCAAGGGTTCAATACCATGCTGGGGCTGGGGTGAAGGGGAATATGGGTAAGAGGATTCCCAATTTTATATCAAAACCAATTATTAAAACAAACAAAAATGGGCAGCTTGAGAAAAACAGGCCTGGATGATTAGAACAAGACCAAGTGCCTGAGACTGGATGCGGACTGATGGAGGCAGCAGAGACATCAACTGCACTGCTGGAATGGGATGAGCTACATGTCCCGTGCTCTGGGGAGAGCATGCCTTCAAAAACACCCTATTTTTAGGCACATTCCTCAAAAAAGATCATTTGGTATGTACTTCCATAGATTTGGCCATGTAATATTTTCACTAACTTTTAATTAGAAATATGGCCTTTATTTTACCATCTGTTCCTTGCAGAAGATTCCTCTAGCATTACACCTTGAGTACTGAGCACCACTTTTACTGTGGCCATATATGTGAAATCATCTAACTCTTAGACAATGAATCCAGAGTTCCCCAGCAGCACAGCCTCACTTCAGGGACACATGGAGCAGTTTCCTGCCATACCAGACAATCCGTAGCTAGAAATGGCCTGTGCTGGATCAGCAAAACGCATCATCAGGTAAAAGCACTTGCTGCTCAAGCTGAGAACCTGAGTTTGGACCCTAGACTCCACAGTGGAAGAAGGTAACTGACTCTCAAAATCTGTCCTCTTTTCTTCATATGTGCATCAGACACAAAGTAATAAGAAAAAGGTTTTAAATGAATGGCCTGTGCTAACGTCTTGCCTGGAAAGAAAGACACGTGAAGAATGGCAACCAGAACAGGAGCCAAGTACACGTGGGTAGGGCTGAAGCCTGGGCTGGACAGCTCTCTGCACCAGAGTAGCACCAAGAGTGGGACCAAGAGTCTGAGCCCACAAAAGTACGTCAACTTCAAATCCTACCTGCTTCAGCTGGAAGATCATCCTTGAGTGATCTCCACCTGTGATTTGGTCCAGGAGGTCGTCTACCATTTTCTTGCTGTAGCTCCCAGCATCCTTCACGAACTCCTGCAGGCTAGAAGAGAACCCTTAGAGGGAATGTGCTGAAAAAGCATCACGTTCCAATTTCAAGATCCACCCCCAACAGTGACAATGATTTTGATTCCAGATGTCCACTGCCAACATTCCTCAGTCCTCTGGGAGCTTCCCAGGTACATATGTTTGGGGGGGGGGGGAACGACTGGACTGACCGTTTTCAAACAATTTTCAAAGTGGCTCATGGCAAAAAAAAAAAAAAAAAAGGCAGTAACACATGCAGGTACACAATCCATAAAAAATCCTAAGACGTACTAGTTATCTAAAGAAGGCTGTCTATATCCACCAGTCTTGACATTTGAAAAGTACAGGCAGCATGGAATGTAAAAGTGGTAGTGGGCAGATATGGAGGGGTGGGGTAAGACTCAGGGCACACCTTCTGGTACACTTTGATTTCTGGATCATATGACTATATTGGCTTAAAAATAAAATTTTCTTTTCTTTTTTTTTTTTTGGGGTTTTTTTTTTTTTTTTCTTTTTTCGAGACAGGGTTTCTCTGTGGTTTTGGAGCCTGTCCTGGAACTAGCTCTTGTAGACCAGGCTGGTCTCGAACTCACAGAGATCCGCCTGCCTCTGCCTCCCAAGTGCTGGGATTAAAGGCGTGCGCCACCACCGCCCGGCAAAAAAAAAAATTTAAAATGCTCATCAGGGAACAGTTCTCACGTATCCGTGTGACCTGGCTTACCTCAGTGCACACTGCACACCAGTCTCGTCTCCATATGCCGAGTACAGAAGTTCCATCTCATCTGATTTCAGGTCCCCAAACACAGAGTTGTTCTGCATTGAAAGCGCAGTACTTGCACTAGAGAGGAATGTAACTAAAGAGAAGGGAGCAGAGGGAAAGTCGAAATCATGCTCAATGTACTGCCAGCATGGCTACAGCCATTTTTCCTTCCAGGTGATCTCAACCTGAGCCCATGCCTGGTTTCTTCCTTTTTCTTCCTGCTTGAGCACAAATGCGGTAGCAGGAACTGCCCATGGATAACTGCAGAGTCTACTTAGCACGCCATTTCACATCTTGGACCAAGGGCCACAAAGCAAAGACCGACCCTTAGGTAGAGATGAGCATGGACAAGCAGAAGTGGTTCTTGGAACCAGTCAGTTCATGAACCCCTCTGACAGAAGCAGGAGCTGAACCACACAGGATACACTCTTTCCCAGGGTTATAACGTCTACGTGGCTGTGCTTTTCAATCTGGTAGAAGTCATGCCGTGTCCTGCACTCTGCTACAGCGTTTCCTTCTCTCTCCTGTTGGACAATAGCTGCACACTCTCTTCCCTGCAACACAAATGCCTCCTGGGGACAAAACTGCTGAGCTAAGAACCAAAGACAAGCAATATCTCAAAAGCAAAGTGTGAGCGATGACAAGTGATGGGTTGAAATGGAAGCACACATCACAGAGGGTCCAAATGCAGGCTGGTCTCTAATATCTGGAGATGTAGAAAATGTCATTGCAGAAAAAGTCCTCTACTGAGGCTGTACCAAGCTTCCCTGTGCCAAGAGTGAACACCAAGAAAAGCAGATGGTGTGCAGGACTGAGGTGATAGGATAAGGAAGTATGGTAAAAGCTTATGGTGCAGAGGTGACCTTGAGCCACAGTAAAGGTGAGGGCTGCAGGAAGCAACAAGGAGAACAAGAGCAATGACACAGAGAAGGGCAATAAATGATGTGTCTGGAATATAGAGACAGGAAATACAATGAAATGCCAAGTCTAAGGGGAACATGCTGAAGTGCGTGTTTTTAAACACCTCTATACTTGAGTAAAGGCAGAAGAGATGTCATCAAAGCACATCTAGGCTCAGACCAGGAATGGCTCCTGTGCCTTCAAGAGAAAGGAAGTGATCCCACAGAGAACCATCAGCCTGAATGCTCTCCAGTCTTACAGCACATACTTGTGCGCATACAGATACCCACACACCAAAGCAAGTCTGGCACACATACCACCACATATATACAACCACAAACATTCCCAAACACATTAGTAGATTTATTATAAATACAGAACCCACAAACACAAATATACTGGCCCCTCCCTCATCCATGTTGCCACCCACAACCACCTTGTCCATCTAGGTCTCTTGGCTGCCAGGCAGCTCCATCATCCTCCAAATGTAAGCCTGACGGAAGAAACGAGTCCCTCCGTAAGGACAAACAGGAGCCTGAGTCAAGGCTCCTGTGGAGGGAGAGAATGGATGGCAGCCTGTGTGAGGAAGCTTAGGAGCTCAGTCTGAACTCACCCCTACCAGTTGAGAGCAGAATGCAAAGCAGGAATTCTCCACCAACTTCGACTTTAGTCATCTACTCTAATGGGTCTAAACTTCATTTGTCTTAAAAATCTAAACCCAGTCACATGAAGAAAATCATGGAAGAGGAACTGGCAACTTCAGCATCCTACTGACAGCCAAGCCGGCCTTCAGTCCTGAGAGCTCTCACCCGCCAGCCACTGTACTTACCTTTACTTCTTCTTTCATCTTTAAAACCCAGTGTCGTAAAACCTGGGAGCAACTTGCTAGACAGTGAACTCAGGTCCACAGGGTGTGTCTCCTCCTCTGCAGAAGACACAGGAGAGGAGGAATAATCAAGTCAGCTTGCCTCAGCAGCGATGAGCATGTTCTCTATTGCACCTTGGACAGGGAGAGGTAGGGACATGAAGACTTTACAATGCCCATTTAAAAATGATTTTTTAAGTCAGGCGGTGGTGGCGCACGCCTTTAATCCCAGCACTCGGGAGGCAGAGGCAGGCGGATCTCTGTGAGTTTGAGGCCAGCCTGGTCTACAAGAGCTAGCTCCAGGATAGGAACCAAAAGCTACGGAGAAACCCTGTCTCGAAAAATAAAAAAAAAAAAAAAAATTAAAAAAAAAAGATTTTTTTAATATAATTTTTCAATATAATTTTAAAAACTAACACCATTTCAATTTGATTTTATAATTGCCCTAAAGTCAACACCATGAAAAAAATATTATGTCTGGAGCTAAACAGATGGTTCCATTGGCAAAGTGTCTGCCCTGTAAGCACGAAGTTCTGAGTTCAATTCCCCATCTGTACTTTAAAAAAGTATACAATGGTGCACGCTTATAACCCCAGTACTGGGGAAGGAGGAATGGGTGCATGCTTGTCCTTGTCATGTCTGTAGACTATCCTGACAGCCACGCTTCCATCCACTCCTACATGTTATCCAGCACTTACTGGCCATCCTCTACATGCTCTTCTGGTTACACATCTGCTCACTGGTTTTCACATGCAAATCAACTCTCCATTCCTGACAGGAACCTCAGTTTCCACACTGACTTTCTAGCCTAAGTATGGGCTACCTTATCTACTTTCTCCTGAAGACCACAGAAATTTGTTTCCACTCACAGTTAAAATCAGAGTGCCTATCCTGTACACTAGAGAAAATGAAACAACCTGTTGATTGTGGGCTGGGAGGAAGGCTGTCAAGAGGCCAAAGAGCTGAGGGAAATGTCCACCTGTGCAACAGAGACTCAGGCAAAGCAGTAAGTATGAGCCAACAACCACTGTATCTCACCCTTTCCAAGAGTGTCTGTGGGCATCCTGCAACCCCAGAGACTCAGTCAGAGGCACAGCTACTACCTTCTCAAGATATTCCAATGAGTGAAATACCCCTCCAGGCTGCTGTGCCCGGTGGCATTCATGTTTCCACTAAGACCTACCCTGACCCAATCATCCAGCCTTCCTTCCAAAATACTTTTGAGCTTCAAGTGCATAGGTCTGCACTTGGCTCACGAGGAAGCAGTTCTGATAGAACTCAAGAAACCTTCCTACATCATCAATGAAATTCAGTCCTTAAGAATCTATCACCACCCTGAGTAACCCAATGGAGGTCCAATGACATACTGGCCCCTTTCATGACACACATAGGCTCCACTGTGCACACACATGCTACCAAGGATATGTACAAGAGGGAAGGCAGACAACTCTCCTGCAATCTCATAAACAGTCGTGGTGACATATGAATGTGTTATACATGCGCTGCATCTCAGAGCATGTACAGAGTTTAGAGGACAAAGCACCCACCATCAGCATCAGGCTCAGTTGCATTCACCACGCTGTAGAGTAGACTTCCATCTCCAAGCTTCTTCAGGTACCCCATCTGCAAGGAAGCAGCACCCAAGTGTCATCCCCCAGGGAAAACCTTGTGCTATCTACTAGAGACATATGACGTGCTAGTCACTTCTCTACTAGTTTCTCCAAGAGAAAGAACCAGAGACTCCCTCTCACACGTCCAGGGATTGAAGACTGGCGTGCTTATGATTGATGTTATCTGCTCATGATTAAATAAACCTGATTATGACCGAGGACACCTATATATGGTCAAAGCACTGCTTAGACACATGACCCATCCCAAAGAGTTTCTGAAATAAAAGTCTTGTCCCAGAAGCAAAATTAAAAACCATCCAATAAGCCTGAACAAAATAAGAGAAAGAATGCCAGCTAAGTAAAAAGCATCATGCCATAAGGTCCATGGTCCACACCTCTATCTCTAAGGTAGACAGAGAACATTATTCCATTAAAAATCTTCCACAAAAGGCCTTGACTATGTCCTATCGTCACCCGCAGTCTCATACAGGGACAGGATGTAAGGGTGTGGAAGGTATACATGTGCAGATGAAATGTGCAGGGGACTGGCCAGATGCACAAAGAGTAAGTTCTTTTTTTTTTTTTTAAATATTTATTTATTATGTATACAATATTCTGTCTGTGTGTACGCCTGCAGGCCAGAAGAGGGCACACCAGACCCCATTACAGATGGTTGTGAGCCACCATGTGGTTGCTGGGAATTGAACTCAGGACCTTTGGAAGAGCAGTCAGTGCTCTTAACCTCTGAGCCATCTCTCCAGCCCCCAAGAGTAAGTTCTTGTGATTGTAAATATCCCCGGGAGAATGTCAGAGAGCAACATAAGTAGGGCAGAAGCAGGAGAGGAGGCAGATACTGGATAGGGGACACCAACAATATACCAGGGTATTAGGGCCAGGCTTCTCAGTGCAGTACTACAAACTAAAAAGGAAGAGTGGCCATGGTATTGAAGGGAACAGGACGTTTCACCAGGCAGCAAAGATTTCAGTACATGCAAACAGTTACCAACATAGTTACTCTTAGCTGCATATACACATGATCTGTATCCACACAGGTACATTTCCTGGCTCTACCTGACAGTGTTTTACCTACAACATGGATATCTGTCTTGGTTAGTTTTATGTCAACTTGACACAAGCTAGAGTTATCTGAAAGGAGGAAACCTCAATTAAGAAAATACCTCCATAAGATCCAGCTGTAAGCAGGAAGTAGTGGCACACACTTTTAATCCCAGTACTCAGGAGGCAGAGATAGGCAGATCTCTGTGAGTTTGAGGTTAGCCCGGTCTACAGAGCTAGTTCCATGACAGTTAAGGCTACACAAAGAAACCCAGTCTTCAACACCCCACTCTCCCAGACCTCCCTTCCAAAAGATACAGCTATAAGGGATTTTCTTAATTAGTAATCAATGTGGGAAGGCCCAGCCCATTGTGGGTGGTACCATCCCTGGGCTGGAAGTTCTGGGTTCTATAAGAAAAAAGGCTTTTGACTTCCTTCAATAATGAACAGTAATATGGAAGTATAAGCCAAATAAGCCCTTTCTTCCCCAACTTGCTTTATGTCGTGGTGTTTCAATGCAGCAACAGAAACTCTAAGACAATACCCATTTCTAAATAAGATTTCCCACTGGAGGAACCATGGCTCCCCAGAGAAATGACGAATTCCAGGGGTGAAACACCACAGCAGGAGTATAGGGCAATGCTACCCACAGAACACAGCAGGAGTATAGGGTGATGCTACCCACAGAACCTCTTGCAAGCCACACAGCAAATGTTGAGTCTTTAACAGGCATATTTACAAGAGCAAACAAACAGGCAAAACTAGCTTTAAGGTGTTTATAGGGTTTTGTTTCATTTTTCCTTTTTGTAACGCTAGGGAAGGAACATAAAGCCTTATGTGGGGTAGGCAAGAGTTCTACCACTAAGCCATACCACTAACTAGCTTAAAGTATTTCCTATAATTGGAGGGTCCAAAATTCAACATTCAGTATTTAAAATGTAATACACTTGATATGAAGAAACTTGATATGAGCCGGGCTGTGGAGGCACTCGCCTTTAATCCCAGCACTTGGGAGGCTGAGGCAGGCGGATCTCTGTGAGTTCGAGGCCAGCCTGGTCTACAAGAGCTAGTTACAGGACAGGCTCCAAAGCCACAGAGAAACCCTGTTATGAAAAAGATGTACCCGTTCTGACTTCTGATTACTGTTAATACAGACCTTACATTGAGATAGTAAGATTCAGATTATGTCAGGTCTGGTGAAACAAAACAGGCTCATCTTACCATGTGCCCTTCTCTTGTTTCAGGGCTGTGTTACCGTCTACAGGTGCTCTGCACCAGAGCATCTTGTATTAGGAAGGAAGAGTGGTAGCACCTTGCTCTACAGAGAGGCAGGTAACAGTTGGATGGATCCCTCTGCCACAGCTAGGACTGCAGATAGCTGCATTAAGACATGGCAGCAATAATCTACGAATGGCCCACAAAAAGAACCACAAATGGCACCACACCTACAAATACTTACTATGAAGGGGGCTTTACCTGTACGGAAGCTTGGCCAACAAGGCCTCCCCTAAGCAATAGGGTCAGTCACAGTGGCCCCAACCCAACTTGGATGTAGTGGGAAATATCATATTCCATGTTCAGGGTAGACCTGCCAGCATAGTGATCTTAGACCCCTCTGAGGACATAACACAAAGACAATCAAAGAGCTGATCTGGCTCTGGCCTGAACCCCTGGCGTCCAGGAGGTACTCTGGCCGGATCCTAGTACTCCCAGTTTTGATGATGATACCTGGTTGCAAAGACTTGAGTGTTTGAGGCCAAGTGGCATGGCCCTCAGGGGAGGGCCAGAGATACTACCTTGCCACCTGGGAGAAACCGGTTAATTCTGTCCCGAGCCTCGTCAGCTGCGTGCTCTACAAGGGCTAGCACGTGCTCCTCTGCAGTGCTGTCTGTCAGGCTGCAGGCATTCCCTTCAGGCTCAAACATGCAGCTGTAAGGCATGAAAACCAAATGTCATCATAGGCACTGCCCGTTTCTTCCCAGCAGCAGCTTCTGTGAACGATTCCCTTGCAGAAGTACTGGGCCGAGTTTAATCCCTCCACTTCTCATAGCATTTCCTATGGGTTCTAATCATGTTCTTATACCCGAAATAAAAAAAAAAATGCAGACCAAATAGAATCCCTTAGGCTTCCCACGTCTCAGAGACACTTGTCTTCTTACAAACAGAAAAAAAAAGTGACAGGAATTACATAGGTATTAAAGGAAATGTGACAACGTCCCCACTGTGTGGAGTGTCACAAGAAGCCCTGGGCTCCCCAAGAAGGAACAGTTGTGGAGCTAGTCTGTCCCCTGAAGACAACAGAAACAGGCAGACAGGCTCCTCTCTGCCCTGGCACAAATGGCTAAGGAGATGTTGCAAAAAGAGGATGCCCCCATAACCGACACAGCTGCTCTCTGGAAATTCAGCCCAGGGGTAATGGTGCCCCTTATCAGAGTCCCATAGCACTGGCATTGACAGTCAAGCATGATCTGGAGCCTTTGGTGGACTTCGGTATAGAAACTCAGACTCTGAAATCTAATAATTCAGAGAAAAACTCCACAAGTATTCATTATATCTAAAAGTCATAGAACCCACAGATGACGGTAGAATCTTAGAGGTAAGATCATCTACACCACGGCCACTAACTAGAAACTCTGCAAATCTGAGGCAACCCGAGAGGCCAGGAACACATGAGGACAGCAGGTGTCCCTAGAGAGGACAAAGGGCAGTGCACCAGAAGGAGCTGTCTGCTGAGAGGGAACCTCTCTCAAGATCCCTTAGTTAGCCCTGGCCTGATGGACAGGAGAAAAGCTTCAGGAAGCTCTGTCTACTTCTGAAGTACCCTGACCTTCCTGATGCTCATCACCAAGCTGGCCATCTCCCTATAGCGTCACAGAAGTCAGCTTACAGACTTGTTTCATGGAGAGTGCTGGTGGCCAGACCGCATCTGTGCTCTGCACAGGTAAGAACATAGGTCATTAGCGATGCTATGTATGAAGGGCATACACTAAAAGGATGAATATTAGCAAACAGAATGCATATCATATAGTAATGACAAACTGGAAAAATGTACTGTAGGGACAGCTACATGGGCTGTGGATCCCAGTGCGTGTGGCTAACACACAGGAGGGTGGTCTCAGCCCCCTTGCATCTCACATTCATCAGTAGCTGTGACAGTGGCATGAGAGTGCCCTTCAAAGTCCAGAGTCTGCAAACACAGGGGATAGGCTAGTATCAGCTATGAGACAGAATCACCTCATTTGGGGGCAGGTAGAACAGGGTGGCCATTTCCCTCGAGTTCCAGAGCCAGGAAGGCATCCAGTTTAAGGCCTCTGGGCTGCACCAGGGGGTGCCTTGTAGAACCCAAGAATCCTTAGAGACCATGTTCCTCCATCCAGGATGAGATGCTCCTCAGGTCCCCATCGCCCTTGTTGGGCAAAGCACTGCTGTCCTGCTTGTAGGCAGCAGTCCCACAAGCCTTACCTGATAACTTCTCTACTCGGCTTTTTGGATTTCTTGGTGGTTTCTACTTGCACTGGGACAACCTCAGGAACAGGTTCCTCAACTGCTGGGTCTTCACTGCCCAAGAGAGCTGCCTGCTGAGAGAAATCCATGTCCTGCATAAACGACATGCTGCGCTTCAAAGCTAACAGCCGCTCCTAGAATCAGAAAGGACAGAGCAGCAGGACTTTACCTCTCCCTTAGCCACGGAGCCGTGACGATGGGATGGCATGGGATGGCCACGGCCTCACCTGGCCTAATCGCCACCTTCCCAGACGCTGCAGCGGGAATGGTTGCGAGGGCTCAGCGTTCAAGGTATGGCCCAGAGATGGTGGTGAGAGAATGGTGGAGCCCAGCAAGTGCCGCCTGCCTATGTGAGGCTTGTACAGCCTGGCTTACACTTGGAATGACCGTCGAGGGTCAGTGAGGCTGGGCCACAAAGTAAAACCAAAGGCTGGCTGTGGTCCAGCAAGACTGACCTAGATCCAGAACTTTTCATCAGCCCCATATACTGGCACCTCTAAGCTGTGTGAAGGTGCACAAGGGGTCAGCACCTGGGTGTGGCGGATGGATGAAGCGTGTCATTCATTGTGAGCCTGTTAGGCACAGAAAGTTAGGAGACTTCGGCTCACTGCCATTGCTCTACTGGGTTTCTTACTTTGCTCATCATCTTAAAGCCCGCATGCAGGATCTTCTTGGCTAACTTGTAGTACACGGTGTCTGGTCTATTGTAGGTCATCGCATTATCACACATTAATTTGAAATCTGCCTAAGAAGAAAAAGACAAGGAATTTGCCATATAAGTAACAGCAAAGTTCTCCATTCTTGTCAAATGATGCCAAGTGGAAAGGAATGGAAGTCAACAAAAGACAAGCTTGGGAAGACAGATTTTTAATAACTCAAGAGAGATTTTCATAATGATCCATGAGTTTTTATTTGCATGAGGAATTTCCCAGTGAAAATTTGGTCAAAGTTTCCAATATTCTTTTGTATATTAATATGTAAATTTTATGAGAAGATTGTACAAATATTCTAAGCCCTTCTTTCCTCCAGGCCTTCTTCCTATATAGTAGAAACACTACACAAATAGGAATAAAAAGCAACATGTCTTGTTCTTTAAGCAGAAGTGAGAAATAGAGTGAGGGGTTCTGCATCACAACTACGTGTAACTATAGTTCCAGGAGACTACACGCCCTCTTCTGACCACCAAAGGCTCCAGGCATACATTTGGTGCACAGACACACTCATAAACATAAAATAAAACATCTGGAACAAGTTATAAATAAATGACTTGAGGTACATATACAGTGTTCATTGTGTGAGTGGACATGAACACACACACATGAAAGAACACACATGTGTGCAAACTTATTTCAGAAAGCAAAACTTATTTACCTTAAATTCTGTGACTGATTTATATTCGTTGGCTACGATCTTGTCTTTCATTGTGCCAAAGTCCATGGGATGTTTTATTATCATTGAATAACCAGGAGCAATTGCATCCGTGACAGGAAAAGCAAAAAATCCATGAGGATCTTTTCTGAAAGCAAAGATATCTTCGAAATGAAAAAAACTCTAAAGTCTAAATTTCTAAGTGATATAAAATTTTTACAATCCAAAAATTTATATAGCTGACTAAATTTCAAATTTGCTTCCTAAAAGATCAGTGGGAAAGCACAGACACCTTTTAGGGTTCCAACATGTGTTCTACACACAACAGACACTGTCCCAGTTATATCCCTGACAGGCACCAACTTCAGACGGGACAGGCTGGATTGCAGCACATAAGCTCCTGGCTCTGAAGGTGCGGCCTGCACCCAGTGTGCCCACAGCCTGCTAGACTGGGAGTGCCTGGAGAAGGTCAAGTCACACATCTTGTGGTGGTAGTGGGTGGGGTTCAGGGTTCAAAGTGTTTTAAGATGGGGAGAAAGTGGGGGAAGTATCCTATAGAGGTAGGAGGTGAGAGGTGGGATTTGGAGCGTCTAGAGAAGGAGAGTGTCTGTCTCGTGAGTAACAGATGACAGGTGGACATGGGGTTACCTCTGCAGCTGACGGAGGAAGTGCTCCAGAAGCCTCTGGATGGGTGTGCTCTCATTCTCAGCTGAGTTTATAAAGAGAAAGCAAGGAAATAAAATCAAACAGCAAGACCTCATTCCCTTCACTAGAAATCTCCATATCATCTGCCTGTGGCCTTTGCAGCATCTGAAGCCCAAGCAAGAACTGAGAACTTGGGCACAGCTCCCTCAACACAGGCAGGTTGGCAAAGGGATACACAGCACATCTCAAGACCCACACGGCTATTTTCAGTTCCCATCACAATCCAAGCTGGTCTTCTAGACGAGATATAAAAGAGGCAAGTATGTGGGAAGAGCTCATTCTGGACTCCCTGGTCAGTACTGCACTTGAGACTTCTCGTCATTTCTCTGTACCTAGTTCTCACCGCACAGCAGGGGGACATAAAATATACAGACCTCATGAGGGCTGTGGGTATCAGCTAAGTCTCTGAACTCACAGTCAATCTGACAGCAATGTTCCTCACTGTCCAGGGTATGTCCAAAGCAGCAGTGACTGCACTGTGCCACTTTGAAGACAGGCCCTGATTGTTGTTTCCTGGAAATTTACTAGGAGTGAACTGCTCTGCTCAGGGATGGGAGTTACTAGCAAATAGCACTCTTTCCCACAAGGACCATAATAGATATCTCAAGGGGCCCCGATAAATCAGGGGTCGTCAAGTCCGTAGTCAAAGGACGAAATTCTGAAGAGAAAAATCACCACACAGACTGTAGCCATCAGACTTTTGTAGCCATCACAATCTGATTTAATATTAGCTTTCCTGATAACCCATGCTCTGACACCCAATCTCCTCAGTTTCTCTCCATGTAGGAAGAGACATTTTTACTTGAAAAGAGAGTTCCTGGAGTCCTATACAGGAAGTCTGGGAAATCCAAAACCTAAGACTGAGATGCCATAGAATGTCATCCCTGGCACAGGATGCCCGGGTCAGAAGTTTCCCAAAGACCTGCTGGCTTCCTACATGTCATCTTGAGGTCACTGTAAGTGACTCCAGACCTACCATGAGAGCCTGTGTTGGGAAAACCTCATGTTTCTACATGTGTTTCTTATGTGACTCATGAAGGGCCACTAAACTGATGGTGCTGTTTGGAACAGTAAAGCAAATAAAGCCAAACTACTAAACTAAAAATTGGTGAACTTTAACCAGATAAAAAATATTGTAAGCTGGGTAATGGTGGCACACGCCTTTAATCCCAGCACTCAGGAGGCAGAGGCAGGCAGATCTCTGAGTTTGAGGCCAGCCTGGTCTACAAAGCAAGTTTCAGGACAGTCAGGGCTACATAAAGAAATTCTGTCTCAAAAAGACAAAAACAATACTGTAGGTTTTGTGGGACACATCCAGTTGGTCTCTATGACATCTGTGCTTCTGTTATTAAACACCCCCAACAAGTGGATAGTCATACTACGGACAGGACATAAAACATGTCCAGGGGCAGGGTCTTGCCTGGCTGTGTTCGGCAGGCTCTCACTGGTCGATCTGGGGGTGGCTCCACCTCCACCTTCTTCCCAGGGTCGAAGGCATCAGCCTCCCCCTCTGAGTCGCAGTGCTCCTTCTCCCGCTTCCGCTTTTTCTCTTCCTGTGAGTAGCAAAGAACAGAGGCCAGAGGACAGCACGAGCTCTTTTAGACTGGTACTCTAGGCCCTGCACACCTCTGCCTTTTGCGGACTGGGGAGAAGACCCATTTCTACAGAGAATACACTCGGACTGCAGCACTGGCCTAGGCATCACTAGCATCCCCATCACAGGCCATTGCACCTTTACCTTCCGCTTCCTTCTCTCCTCCTCATCGAGGTGCTTTTCCTTCTCTGACTTCTTCTTCTTTTTCTTCTTCTTTTCTTTGTGTCTCTCCCGCTCATGGTCTGACCTATCATCATAGTAGCTGGAGTCGTGGCCAGATCCTGAAAGTTCCGTCACTTCGCTTCCTCCCACCTTGAGCACTAGCTTCAGAGGCTTCTCCAGTGGTGTGTCCGTGTAATCTGCACACAGATCGTGAGTCAAACTTGCAAAATTCTAGGTGGGACTACCGCGCCCCTGTGGGTGTCACAAGGGTAGGTGTCTGGTCTTGATAAATCTAAGCAGCAGGGGGTTGTCAAAACCATGGGAAAAGATGGACTCTCAAACTGAAAGGGCTGTGTTCGGTCCTTTCAAACCACATAATCACTACTGAAAGTACTCAGAGCATCGATCCTACCAGGAGAAAGTGCATCACCACGACTTAGGACCCAAGACCCCAGTTCCTTTGTGGAAGCCCCTCTTTTTGCTGTGGGTCTTCCTGGTACCAGAGAGGAGATCCAGAGAGGCCACAGGACCCGAGAAGCCGATGGCCTCACCCTGTGACCTAGGAAACGCAGCTGGTGCCCTCCACCAGGGCAACCCCTGCACCCTCCCACGAATGTCTGCGACCCGACTTTAAGCCCATCCCGCTCACAGGACCCCGCCCGCCTCAGGCCCCTCCTCTACAGCCCCGCCCAGCGCAGACCACGCCCTTCCCTTGGAACCCCGTCCCCGCCGGTCCCCGCAGCCCTGACCCCGCCCGCGGGCTCCAGACCTTCGTACGACGAGCGCCACTCCGCCTTGTGCTTCTTGTGCTTCTTGCCCATGGCTGCGGTCGCAGAGGATCCGAGGAGAAGCGGCTGCCCGTAGCCCGACCTGCGCCAGTCGGAAGTGGCCCCTTCGCCCCCGCGGAACACTTCCGGGTCACAGGGCGGTGCTCAGCGCGCGGCAGATTCGAAGCGCGGCGGGGCGGGGCGGCGCGGGCGACGGAAGTGGCTCAGAACCGGGCTCAACCAAGGTGCACAGTCCCACGGCTGTGGAGGCTGCTCCGCGGGGCGTCACTCGGACCGCGTTTCCTCGGCTCTCGGCGGCCGCGCCATGGACGAGGCGGTGGGCGACCTGAAGCAAGCGCTTCCCTGTGTCGTCGAGCCGCCCGCGGTTCACGTGGAGGTCCTGCAGCGCCGCAGCAGGTGAGTTATGCGGGGGCCGACCACTCTTGGCGCGTCCTAGCCGGGCCCCACCACGCGTGCCTCCGGACGGCACTACCCTACCCCACCTCTCAGGATCCCATCCCGCGGCGTCGCACGCCCTCAACACGGCCCCACTTCACATAACACGAGTAACCTGGCTTTAACCCCCCACACCGCATAGCACCCCCAAATGGCATGACCCTGCTTTGCCCTGCACGAGGTTCCATCCCACCACACACTGCTCTGAGTTTCACACACCGCTATCCCCTCAAGACCCCACCATCCCTCATCTGGCAGGGCCTCACAGCTCTCAAGTGGAGCACAGTCTAACAATGATGATGATGGGGGCGGTGGTGATCTCCAGACGTCAGGGGTGCAGGAAAGTGGGGTGTAAGTAGAGCAAAGAGGAGAATAAGTGTTTAGTTGACTAAACCTGTATCTGGTGGTAGATTTCCTGTTACAAAGATGTACAAACTCGTGCAGGGCGGTGGTGGTGCACGCCTTTAATGCCAGCGCTCGGAGGCAGAGGCAGGCGGATCTCTGTGAGTTCCAGGCCAGCCTGCTCTACAAGAGCTCATTCTAGGACAAGCTCCACAGCTACAGAGAAATCTTTTCTCGGAAAAAGAAAAAATGTACATACTCGAAATTAGACCCTACAGCTGCGGTCTTTCATCCCTTCCTTAACAGTGGCTGCTAACATGGATTGAGTGCCCCTTGTATTTCAGGCTTGTCTCAAACACTGAATATTAATGAATCTTCATAGTAGCATGTCAAGAACTAGTGCCACCTCTTTTTCTAATGGTGCTGAGAGTGGTCGGTGGTGTGACTGCAGGCCCAGGTCTCTATAGTTGATCCCTAGACAAGTCCACTCCCAAGCCTGATCTTGGATAGTGACTTGTGTGAGGTCTGCAGATTTTTGTGTATGTGTGGTTGTTTTGGGGGTTTTGTTTGTTTGTTTTTGGTTTTGTTTTTTGAAATTTAAAACAAGTTCTCCTGTTTCAGCCTCCTGCATGCTGTGATTTCAGGCATGCCCCCACCGTTCCTGGCCATACTTTAGTGTTTTTTTTTTTTATAACTAAGATATTTTATGTATGTCTGTATTTATTTTTCTAGTACTGCAAAAAAAGAAGACATAAAGCTGAGTGTTCAAAAACTGCTCAACAGGCATAATATTGTGTTTGGAGATTACACGTGGACTGAGTTTGATGAACCTTTTCTGACCAGAAATGTCCAGTCTGTTTCTATTGTTGACACAGAATTAAAGGCCAAAGACTCTCAGGTAAATTCTCCTGGTTACTGAACTCTTAGGGAAAATGAGGTAATTCTCACAAATAGCTAATATTGACGTTGATAGCAGGTTCTTAATCTGTTGGCTTTGATGGCTAGATAAGCCTTAGCTGTGTGTCCTGGAACTAGGTGCTAGAAAGGATACCATGTGTCAGGATGCTCTGCACAGGGCCAGGAACAGACAGAATGAGAATCTGAGAGCTACAGAGTATCAGACTGTGCCTGAATACCTTAATGCTCTCTGTGTCCATGAGCAGGTGTCGTGGTGTGCTCAGGAGTCTGTTAGCACGGTAGATTGTGTGGAAGTTACAGAAGTGAGATGGGCCTGCCTTATGGAAGCTCTCCATCTCAATGAGCATTATATGACTCTTGCTTATAAAGAACTGATTTTGAGGGCTGGGATGAAGTTTGCACAAGATCCTGAGTTCAGCCTTTAGTATTATAGAAAGAAATTTAATATGTAAATAGAAAATGGGAAATTGATTTTGAAAAATGAGGCCTAGGTCTAAAAGCCTTTAATCTCAGCACTCAGTGAGGTCAGCCGGATCTATAAGACTTTCCAGGCAGATAGCCCTACATCGTGAAACCCTGTTTCAGGAGGTATGATGGGGGCGGGGTTCAAGAGCTCAAAGGGGAGAAATGGATAAACACCTTAAGAGCCAATCCTAGATCAGAAATGAAATGCTATACTTCCTCTAATCTGAGAACTGGTTTTTAACAGCGGTAGCCTTGGTCTTTACTTTGGACTTCAGCATAGAGAATGGCAGTAGAGAAGGAGGTGTTCTGAGTTGCGTTGTTTGCTTTGTACCTCATCAACAGCCCATTGATTTGAGTGCATGCACCATCGCACTTCACGTCTTCCAGTTGAATGAAGACGGCCCCACCAATGAAAATTTGGATGAAGAGACAGAAAATATAATTGCAGCAAGTCACTGGATTCTGCCTGCAGGTACAGGGTTCTGACGGGTGGGCAGTGACGGAGGGGGGCAGCCAAGGAAGGCCCGAGTCAGAAGCTAAGGACCCACCTGGGTCTCATAGCCAAGTTACTTAGTGAGAAGATGTGGTTCTTTGGTTTTGTAAGATTTTAGGATGCTTTATCCCTTATGAGATGTATGAAAGGGTAAAACTATGTTAGCTCTCCATCACTATAATAAATGTTTGAGACAATTTGCATAAGGAGAAGAGTTTGTTTGTGCACATAGTTTCAGTTCATGGAGGAGTGACTTCGTTGCTTTGTGCCTTTTGCAAGGCAAAGCATGGTGTGAGGGAGGAGAGGGTGGCAGAGAGCAAGAGACCTGTGTCCCACTGTCCTCCTTCTGGGCCCTCCCTATCTTTTAAAGCTCCATTACCTCACAGTAACATCGTGCTAATGATCAAGTCTTTAGCATGTGGGCCTTTAGAGAATACTACAGATTTGGTTGGTGGTGATTGTAAAGAAAGGAACACATTTCTGAGCCGAGACTGTTTGTTATTCCTTTAGACAAGCTGCTCAGATTGTGTCGATTAAGGATGTCCCTGCCTAGCTAGTCAGTCCTGACTTCCTATGACAGTCCTTGCTTCTCTGGGGACTGTGCTACTGGCTTCCAACAAGTGGTGTCTAGGGATTAATTCAGTCACCAAAGTCTGTGTTTCTGCCATGTAGGGGGAGCTTGTTTTTTGTTGTTTGTTTGTTTGTCTAAAACACTCTTTAAATAATACATAGTTTAGAAGGCAAGTCTAAGAGGAGATATAAATTGCAGCATTCAGTTCATGGTGGCTCACGCCTTTAATCCCAGCACTTGTATCCATCTTGATCTTCATTGGAAAAGTGTTGGACTCAAGGTCTTCCTAAAATTGGGATTTTGTCTTACTCTCCCTTACAGCTGAATTTCATGGGCTTTGGGACAGCCTCGTGTATGATGTGGAGGTCAAATCACATGTAAGTTGCTGTACTTTTTCTCAAAATTTACTTATTACTTTGCTCTCCGGCCTCTGTAGCACAAATTCTAATTGGCCTTAATAATAAAAACTCGGCCTCAGCTATTGGAGGAGGGGGGTGAAAGCTGAAGGATCAGAGAAGTAGAGCAGCCAGCCACTAGAGAGTTCTACCAGTGCTCAGACCAGAGGGGCATCCTGTCCTCAGGCTGCACTGAGCTCCTGTCTCCTCCCTCCTTATCACTCCTGTCTCCACCTCCCTAGTGCTGGGATCACCTTTGTGTTCTGGTTTTTGGGTTTTTTTTTTTGGATTTTTCGAGACAGGATTTCTCCGTAGCTTTTGGTAGCTAGTCCTGGAACTAGCTCTTGTAGACCAGGCTGGCCTCGAACTCACAGAGATCCGCCTGCCTCTGCCTCCCGAGTGCTGGAATTAAAGGCGTGCGCCACCACCGCTGGCTCTGTTTCTCTTTTAAACTGGATCAATTTCATGTAGCCCAGGGTGGCCTTGAACTAACAGAGATCCCAACTTTTCCCCAAATCCTGGGATTAAAGGTGTGAGCCACCACTGCCTGTCCTCTTAATAGCTTAGTTCTTTAGGCAAGCTTTATCTGTTAAAACACAAAAGAAATATCACTACAAGCCTCTCTGTTGTCCCTAAACTCAGGTGGCCCACATCCTGAATGACAATCTATCAGAGGTTCCCTAGCATAGAACTGATCCTTTAGGTAGGAAATGGTCAGAGATTGGGAGAAAATGAGAATTTATTCTGAATTACATTTTTCTTGTGGGTCCTTTTGGTTATAAACTAGAAAACTGTCACTTGGTGAAGGCACCTTCTCGGGCTTCTGACACATGTGCTATATGCCTACCCAATTACCTGCTGTGCTGTTTTCAAGGAGGGAGTTTTTTTATCTGATAAGTACCTTGGGCATCGTATTGGATGTTGTCATTCTGAGTAAAAGTGTTGACTTTGTTTCTCCTCTTAGAATGATACCAACCGGTGTTTTACCTTCTTACCTTTTAAAGATGCCTTCTAGAAGTCAGCAAATGATGTGAGATGGTCTCTGAGTGTTAGGAGGTCACAGTCCTTTCAGGGGTAGCCGTGCTAGCCTTCCCCTTTGGTGTTTAGAAGCAGGCCTTTGAAGCATGCTTTTGGGAACCTTTGCCTTGCAGGTGTCTTATCTGTCTTTCTGCTTTTCCGTATTAGCTCCTTGATTATGTGATGACCACCTTACTGTTCTCAGACAAGAATGTGGACAGCAACCTTATCACCTGGAACCGGGTGGTGCTGCTGCACGGTGAGGTGGACACTTCTTCATGTGACAAAATGGATGGCCTGAAATTGACTTGTACAATGTTTTAACTCTTTATTTTCTGAAAGAGTCAGAATTGTTCTTGGGTAGTCCATATCTTTGATCCTGAAACAATTCCCTAAAGTCCGGCAAATTTGTTAGCTGATTTTTTCTTGGGGTCAAATTGACTGCTTCCTTCTAACCATTTTTATATAAAACGATTGCCTGTTTTTTCCAACTGAACATAATTGCTTAGGATAGAACAAGTCTCCATTCTTTTCTGTGTGATAGTTCCTGCTTCACTTCGTGAGTGTGAACTACAGAAGCCATGTTTTAAAGAGAAATTCTGTCAGGTGCTTTTTAGAAGGAAATATTATTGATTCATACCCCACCGACACTACTGTCATCACTGCATAGAGATGAAGCACCCACATTATAGCAAAGGAGGAACTTAGGATAATTGCCAGTTTATGCCCAAGACTTTTAAAAAGTGTCATTTAAGGGGCTAGAGAGATGGCCCAGTAGCTGAGAGAACGTGTTGCTCTTGCAGAGGGCTAGGATTCAGGTCCCATCACCCACATGGTAATTCACAGCCACCTGTAACTCTTAATTCCTGGGGACCTGATACCCTCTTCTGACCTCTGAGGGCACTGCACACATATTGTGCACTCACATTCAAGTAAAAACAAAACACTCTACACAGAAAGTAAAAATAAATCTTTAAAACAAAAAGCTGGATATGGTAGAATAGGCCTTTAATCTCGGTCCTTAGGAGGCAAAAGAAGCAGGCAGGTCTCTGAGTTTGAGGCCACTCAGGGCTATATATTGAGACCTTGTCTCAAAGAAGGGGAAAAATGTATTTTGGTTCACAGTTTTAGAGGTTTAGTCCATGATCTATTGACTGTGCTGTTTTGGGGCCTGTGATGAATCATATGGGGGAAGCGTATGGGAGAACAGTCATATCATAGCCAAGAATGAGAAAGAGAAGGAGACCAAAGTCCTTCAGTGCCCTTCACGTGCATATCCCCAATGACGTAAACCTTCCTTTACCTCCTATCGTTTTCTGCAATCACCCAGAGCACCACTGGGGACCAGACTTTCAACAAGTGGATCAAAGTGGCATTTCCGATCTAAACTGATATTGCTTCTCTGACCTGATGTGGAATGCAGGCCCCCTTTGGGTTATCTGCAGTGAAAGGTGCCACTATAGTAATGGTTTTGATGAGATGGCACTCTAATATCTCCATTTACTGAGAAAGGTGTATTTGATCTTTGATAAGTGTGGACTTCCTAGAGGAAGTATGGAGACAAGGGCTTATGTCACTAAGATGTAGACAGAAGTGGTGTGTATTCAGTGTGCCAAGAGAAGTTAGGAGCCAGGAAGCAGTGTCAGCTGGGCGATTTGAAATAGGAGAATCCATCCATGTTAGTGATGTCCAGTCAGAGCTACATAGTGAGATCCTAGAGCTTTTAAACTTAACAATTAACACTTGTAGTAATAACAGCAATAGCGCTTAACTATGTTTAAACGTATATTAGAGCACTGGCTTGAATTTATTTCCTTGGCTATTATTGCAGGTCCTCCAGGAACTGGAAAAACATCCCTTTGTAAGGCATTAGCACAGAAACTGACCATCAGACTGACAAGCAGGTAACTTTGGTGACAGCAGAGAGGAGAGCAACAGGCACAGGACTTGTAACATCTGAAACTTTTATTTTCAGTTATTCATGGTTTCCTCTCCGTAGGTGTAGGCAGTTCATTTCTCTACACTCATGGTCTCAGGGTTGATTCAGTCTTGTGACGTCCCCTGAGGTAGCCTGGCACTGTTCTAATGCATGTGGACTTAAAAAGAAGTGTTTCTGCTCATGGCTGCGGGTCTGGATACTAAGCAGGTTCTATGTTCTTTTAGAAAAGAACTTTGGTGTTCCTGTGGACTTTCCTGTCCTTTCTCGAGTTCTGTCTGTCTGGGGTCTTGGTTCTCCTCACTTTTGAAGACAGTGTGGTGATTACTCATGACTTGGGAATCCCTTCTTCAGCATGTTAGACTCATAGGTGTTGTTCCAAAGACCACCCATGTACTTTGCCCTTTTTTTTTTTTTTTTTTTTTTTTGCTTTTTATTTTGCTATGTGTATGGGTATTTTGCCTGCATGCATATCTGTGCATATGTGCCTGGTGCCCAGAGAGGCCAAAAGAGGGCATAAGATCCCACGGAGCTAGAGTTTCAATGGTTGTGAGCAGCCATGTGGGTACTGAGGGTCAGACCCAGGTCTTTGGAAGAACAGTCAGTCCTCTTAACTTCTAAGTCATCTCTCAAGCTCCTCTTTCTCATCTTTTAAAAAGTATCTGCACTTAATTTTAAACAGTTTCTGTTGCTACATCCTTAAGCCCGTGGATTTTTTTTTCTTTTTTTGAGTGTGGAGTTTTATTAAAAGGGAAGGGAGAGACAGAGAAAGAGGAAGAGAGGCAGAGACCTGTTTGCCTCGGCAAAGAGAGAGTGCACGAGCGCCCATGAATTTTTTTTGTAGTGTCTAAACTGCTTTTACACTCAATGTAGTTATTTTTCATAGTTTCTTTTCCTCCTGTGAAGATTTCTTTTGGTTCTTTTTTTCTTTCCTTTCCTACAGGTGTTTTTGTTAAAATCCTGAACCTGATTACTATGACTTTTTTGATGATCTTGCCTATCTCTGTTGACTTTTTGTCTAGTTATGGGTCATATGTTTCTCCTTCCTGGCATGTGTGTTTAGTCTCTTGTCAGTCTGAATGGATTTGGAATCATCTAAAGGACACAGTTGTCAGTCTGTCTTTGAGGGGGTTTTAGGAGAAGTTTAACAAAGAAAGGAAATCCTACCCTAAATGTGGGTGACACCATGCTACAGACTAGTGTCCTAATCTGAATAAAAGGAGAAAACCAGCTGGCTGGTAGCATTATGCCTCCCTGCTCCTGGTTGATGCTGTGTTCTAACCCACTCTGCATCATGCCTTCTTTTTCATGATGGGCTGTATTCCTCTGAACTGTGAGCAAAAGTAATGCCCTCCTCTCTTAACTTGTTTGTTGTCAAGTATTGGACCACAGTGATAAAAAGAAACCTAATTCAGCATGTCAAGTGTTTTCACCTAAATACTAAATATTGTGGTTAAAGTATCTAGATATTTACATATTCCTTTTAAATAATTTTTGTCTTGGTTCTGGTAGCCTTTTCAACTGCTTGTAACAAGCAAAATATTCCTATGAGAAATTTAACCTTCACTTAGAAAAATGTGGGAATTTGTATTTATCTTATGAGTTAGAAAGGGGTATGTGTGTGTGTTTGCGATTATTTGTTCCTCATTCTGCTAAATACAGTGTTTTATAATTATTGTTATTTAATATTCACCCCAGTCTCTTTACTGTGTCATTTGTCATTAACACCTTCTCTACACTTTGTAAGATGCAAAAGTAATTAGTACTATAGTTTTTAAAATGGAATGCTAGTGGTACTTTTTAAAAGCAAGGAATTCTTCTGTGGACCTGTTACATGGGTGAGCTATGCAGAGTACTGGGAAGCCTGGCCTACATAGAGAGTTCTAGAACAGCCAAAGCTATATAGACCCTGTTTCCAAAGGAGAGAGAGAGAGAGTTGATTTTAGGAACTTCCTTTTTCTCACCAGGTACCGGTATGGCCAGTTGATTGAAATAAACAGCCACAGCCTATTTTCTAAGTGGTTTTCAGAAGTAAGTATCAAATGTTTTAATTATTAATATTGTCAACCATAGTGGAAAACAATGTCCTCTGTCTTGACCAAACATACCAAATACAGAAGCTTTTGGAAAGAAGTAGGTGAAATGAGAAAGTCAACAAGGTACCTGACTATGGTCAGGGATGGAGTCCAGCGCTAGAAGACTTGAAGGCAGGCTCCACACTCATGCACTCTGGATCTGAACTGAGGGTACCAGAACAACGTTGTGGGTGTTCTCAACCCTGAAAGCCTGTATGCCCTTTTGGTGGGTGATACAGGCAACTGTAAAAAATGTGTCTGCGACTTTCCCTCATTGGTTTCAGTGTTGCCATCAGTGATTGGTCTTGTTCCCAGGGAGTAAGTTCACACAGGTGATCATTAGTGGGGTCACTTTTACTGCATCACCCTGAACAATAACAGATGTGGTCTCAGGTCTCCATAGCCTAGGAAGCAGCAGCATTTGTGCTGACCTCTAAAGCCATCTCTAGATCTTGTCGGGTGCTGTGAGTTTTCTGGGGACCGTCATGACAATGGAGCCTTTGTGCTCATGTAACAGTTGACTACAAATTGGCACCGCTAATATGAATGCTTTGTTTTCAGAGCGGCAAGTTGGTAACTAGGATGTTCCAGAAGATTCAGGACTTGATTGATGATAAGGAAGCTCTGGTGTTTGTGCTGATTGATGAGGTAGGCACTCAGCCAATCTTTGATCCCTCTCACTTGGTCAGCTGTGTTGCAAGGTCTCTCTGTGGATCTTTTCCTGATGCCCCATGCATTGAGCTGGGAGCAGTTAGCACACATAGATACATTCACTGTTTTTATTCTGTTGACACAGTCCATAGCCAAGTGCCAGTTACTCTTCACTGACATGTTGTTCTGTCCTCGCAGGTGGAGAGTCTCACAGCTGCTCGAAATGCTTGTAGGGCAGGCGCAGAGCCATCAGATGCTATCCGTGTAGTCAATGCTGTCTTGACGCAAATTGACCAGATTAAAAGGTAACAGTGGGGTAAATAGTGAGAGTGCACATGTGTAGAGATAGAGAAATATGACAATCAAATAGCTTTAGGTCTTGCTCTCAGGCAGTCATTTCGCTTCTGCTGCTGGTGTCTCCCTACAGTCTCCAAGGAAGGTTCCCTCTGCCTGAAACCCTCACCACCCTTTCTTCCAGTATCACTTTCAGTCCTGTGTACCAAGTTCCTGTCGCAGACCAGATAAACACTCTAGATAAATACTAAGTCTCAGACCATTTCTACCTAGGTCCTGTGTTAAAATGGTCAGCTCTTCCCCTTTACCCAGGATCTCTGTCATACTGACAGACTGTACTCTCCTTCCGTGGTCCCTATTATGGGGCTTCACACTTGCTTGCTTAGGATCCCTCATAATACGTGTAATCTTCCTCATCTGCCTGCTTGGAATGCCCCATTATGTGATTTCTTCCCCCACTGCAAGGAGAGGCAGTCATCCCTTCCCATTAGTTAAAAGGTGATGTGGGGTCGGAAGGACAACTCCCCATGGTGTCCCTTTTGCCGTCATTATGCTCAAGGCTGATAGTCTTTGTCTCACGTTCCCCTTAGTGGGTAGTCAGGGATGTTGCACAAAATAAGATCTTCCCAGAGCTGAAGTAGGTAAGACAACAAATCCAATAGAGTATACCACAGCCTTGTAGAGGCAAATGCCTTGGGAGTGTCTGGGCATAGACCTGCTGCTAGCAGGAGATGAGGGCTCTCACTCTGACGTGAAGCACAGCCACCAAAACAAAACTGGATAGGCTCTTCTACTCACAGACCTACTGGTCCTCCTACCTACGTCCCTGTCAAATAAGGCAGACCAGAACTGGGCCTTTAAAGTTCTGTGCCTGATTTTTGCCTGTTCACCACAACAGGCACTCCAATGTGGTAATTCTGACCACTTCCAACATCACTGAGAAGATTGACGTGGCTTTTGTGGACAGAGCTGACATCAAGCAATACATCGGGCCCCCTTCTAGAGCAGCCATCTTCAGAATCTACCTCTCTTGTTTAGAAGAACTGATGAAGGTATCTATTTCCACTCCTGACCATCACTAGATTTGTACGTTGGCAGTTAGTTAGCTTAGCATAGCTTATTGTACACTAGTTCCAATAAGGCATCTTATCACATTGAAAATTATAGTTATATTGCATCTAAATTTTGCCTGCTGACTTAATATTTTTTATCTTTATTTCCTGTAAAAGTAAAAATAAATTTTGAATTAGCCTATAAAATAATGAATGCTTTTTTATATAGTACTTTTATATGTCTATGTCATTATACCATACTCTTAATAATGTTTCTGGTTTTTTGGTACAATATGTAAGATACCAGTGTGTAGGTTAGTGGGAGGGTTGTAGGCAGACTATTGGGCACATTCTGGTTCTGAGCCTGCCATGAACTATGGAAGTGGCCAGTCTCTTAGCCTATACAAAGGACAATGGAAGTCCTGCTTCACAGGTTATACTGACTGAAGGCCAAAGTTTTCAGAGTATCATGTGACTGAAGATTATAGTTCACAAAGCTATGACTGACTGGAAGTTATGATTCTCAGACCTGCATCTGACAACTCCTGCTGCAAGAACATACTTTTGAGTATGGACTGTGGGGAACTGGGCAGTAACCGAGCAAGCCAGTATGCAGAGATCTATAATAATGCTGTGGTGAATCCTTGACCCTAGTCAGCAGAGTGACATTGTCCTCACATCCTACAGCGACTGCCTCTGTTTTATGATGCTTTCTTCTCCAAGGATGGTATAGTCACTTTTGGGCAGGAATAGGGAGCCAGCTTAGCCAGGAGTTCAGTAAGGGTGTTCAGGTCAGTATTGTTCTGGCATTGACATCCTGTCTAGCTTCAGTAGCTGGAAGAAAGGTGGGGACCTCTGTGAGCTGCTTTACTGCCAAAGAGCTTAGCATGAGGCAGGCCCAGTGAATATTTTGGATATGTTAGCAAAGGTGCTTTTGATATGTCTTTTAGCCCTCATAATAGGGGAGCTGAGACCAGTTTCTTATTTGGTTATTTTGTGAAAACCATCAGAGGATGGTTCTTGCCACCCAAGCACAAGGACTAGAGTTCAGATTCCCAGCACCCGCTTGAATTTGTCAAAACCACCTGTATGTAATCACAGGAGTCAGGAAATGGAGACAGGATCTCTGGAGCAAGCTGAATAGCTAAGTAGTCAAATTTTTGAGCTCTGGGTTCAAGTGAGAGAATGGTGAGCTATTATTGTGAAAGACATCATTCTCTAGACACACACACACACACCACATACACATGCATATGTAAGAAAGAACAAGAGATTCAGACACTGTAATGAAACTTGGGCTGGTCCTAAAGGAAATAGTGTGTAATTGAGTCTCACTCTGTCAGGAGCTTGCAATGGGCTCTTGTGATGTGTGCCTGCCTATATAAATTCACTGACTATGGGAACCTGAAAGAATCACTTGTGCAGAGAAGTAAGGATACCAAACAGAAACCTGTTTCCTCACAAACCTCCAAATTATACAGAAAAGGGTTTTGTGGAATTAGTCAGTGCCACCCTGCCCACTCAGTGCAGCTCCTTGAGGGAGAGTTTCAGGAACCCACTGCCTTGTCTGTCACTCTACTAGTCATAACTGAAGAGCAAACAGACTGTTCTGTTGAAGACAGCCCTGGTCCTGGCTCTGCATTTCAGTTCTGCTCCTGTTTGTTTGACACATATTTATGGAACTAGGGCAGAGTTCAGTACCACACATCACTGTCCCCTACCCATTCCCCCAAGCTCTGACGTGTAGCCAGGAAATATCTTGGCTAACAGCTCAGCATCTGGCTTGCTACTGGTTTCTGAGCTATGCCTTATGATTTATATGCTGATCTTTGAAGAAATGTAGGTATGTGTGAGGGGATGAATATTAAAGTGTAGAGCTGTATTCTAGTGTTTTCTGGATGATTATATATTGGACTTTCATAAATCATAAAAGCTTCTGCTCATTCTGGCAGTGCTGGCCCTTTTTCTCGTGGTGCCTGCACCTTGTCTTGTGTGGATTGTGTCATAACCGCTCTTCCTTGTTCCCCAGTGTCAGATCATATATCCTCGGCAGCAGCTGCTCACCCTCCGAGAGCTGGAAATGATTGGCTTCATTGAAAATAATGTGTCAAAGCTGAGCCTCCTTTTGAGTGAAATTTCAAGGTACAAACTGATGTCATTTTTTAACTTAAGAAAAATCATTTGCTGAGGTTTGCTGAGGTAACCAGGTATTATGATTTCCTTTGGAAGTCAGAGAAGACTCTGTCAGTGAGCTATCAAGGCCCTGCAAAAGTAGGCAGAGGCAGGCGGATCTCTGGGAGTTCGAGGCCAGCCTGGTCTACAAGAACTAGTTCCAGGACAGGCTCCAAAGCAACCGCGAAACCCTGCTTTGAAAAACAAAAAACAAAACAACAACAAAAACAAAACAACAACAAAAACAAAACAAAAAGTAGGCGTGAATAGCTGGCAGGGGCAGCAGAAGCCTGCAACTCATAGAAAGAAAGTGAGAAGGAAAATAACTTTGGTGATTAAGGTAGGATAAAGGGCAGGAGGAGTCTGGCATAGAGCCTCAAAGGACAGGATATATATAATTGCAGAACATCAGGAGGCTACTGGGCAATGTGTTGGCAGCCATCTTAATGAAGTATTTCCCACAGACCAGTGCGGTGGCACTGGAGAGGCAGAGGGACCATGCTGTGAACCTCCCTTTCTGGACAGTTTAGATTTTATTCAGAAACCATGAAATATGTGGAAAGTTAACATGAGGAATACAGTGTTGCTAGAGACGAAACTTAAATCTATGAGGAGAATATACTTAATATAAAAACATAAGACACAGTGGCCTGGTTAACATGAGGAATACAGTGTTACTTTACACCTGAGGCTTCCAGGTTCCCCTCTAGGCACTTGGTCCTAGAGCCTCACTTGGAGCAGGAACTTAAGAAGACAGATGATGTTGGGTGGTGCTGTTTGCCTACTCTTTTGGCCTTTGGTCTTTTGGGGGGCGGATCTCTAACCAGCTCCCAAATAAATACCAAGAGGCTTTTTCTTTCTTAGAAATGCCCAGCCTTAGCTTGGCTTGTTTCTAGCCAGCGTTTCTTTTTTTTTTTTTTAAAGATTTATTTATTTATTATGTATACAATGGTCTGCCTGCATGTATCCTTGCAGACAGAAGTTGGGCACCAGATCTTATTACCGGTGGTTGTGAGCCACATATGGTTGCTGGGAATTGAACTCAGGACCTCTGGAAGAGCAGTCAATGCTCTTAACCACTGAGCCATCTCTCCAGCGCCCTAGCCAGCGTTTCTTAACTTAATAACCCGTCGACCTTTTTAGCCTCTGGACGTTTACCTTTTCTTACTTCTATATACCTTGCTTTAACTCTTACTCTGTGACTGGTTGTGTGTCTTGTCCCTAGCGGCCTCCTCTCCTTGTTCTTGCTCCCTCTCCCTCAGATTTCTCCTCCGATTTATTCTCTCTGGCTGCCAGCCCCACCTATCCTTTCTACTGCCTTGCTATTAGCTGTTCAGCTCTTTATTAGACCATCAGGTGTTTTAGACAGGCAAAAGAATCATAGCTTCACAGAGTTAAACAAATGCAGCATAAACAAAAGTCACACATCTTTATATCATTAAGCAAATGTTCCACAGCATAAACAAGAGTAACACACCTTAAAATAATATTCTACAACACTTGGGGAGGACAGAGGACAGCAATCTTTGAGGCCAAGGCTGTACCCAGGATCACACAGAGACTTGTGCTTTTGGGTTGCCTTGGCCAGTATTTGAACTCCAGATCATCTTAAAGAGAATGATTTTCTCTGAAGTATGCACATTTATGTATGAAGTTGACATCCATGAATTTTTTATTTATTTATTTTTTTTAATGCAGAAAGAGTGAGGGCCTCAGTGGCCGGGTCCTGAGAAAACTCCCTTTCCTGGCTCATGCACTCTACATCCAGGTAAGCTTCTCTTGACCCAGTTTATTGGATACCCGGGTTCCTCTCCCACACTGTTCACAGAATTCTGGGATATCATCTTACTGGGATATCATCTTAGTTTCTTTTCCAGCTGTGGTATGGTAAAATGCTCTTTAAAAAGCAATTTAAGGAGAGTTTGTTCTAGCATCATGGTGTGAAAGTCAGACCAGCAAGAACTTGAACTTGCTGGTCCACAATCAAGGAGCAGAAAATGAATAAATGGTGTTGTAGGGTTTCCTTTCCCTTTTTTTTTTTTTTTTTTTTTTCTTTTTGGTTTTTCGAGACAGGGTTTCTCTGTGGCTTTGGAGCCTGTCCTGGAACTAGCTCTGTAGACCAGGCTGGTCTCGAACTCACAGAGATCCTCCTGCCTCTGCCTCCCGAGTGCTGGGATTAGAGGCATGCGCCACCATCGCCTGGCTTTCCTTTCCCATTTATATAGTGGACCCCAACCAGGGCCTGATGCCCACAGAGTGGGCTGGTCTTCTCGCTATGGTTGAGATAACCGAGATAATTCTCTAAAGACATGCCCAGAGGCCTGTCTCCCGGGTGATTTTAGGCTCTGTCAGTCATAGGCAGTGGGTACTTGGGAAGAAATGGCTCTCCCAGGTGTCTGCTCATACGTACACACACTTGTGTGTGCAATACAAGGCACACATGTACTGTGGTGCATTAGAAACTTGTGTCTAGAGCCCACCTCATATTCTTCAGTATTTGTGCCCCATGAGCCTGGGTTCTGTTTACAACCAGTGGTGACCTGGAGTCGTTCCCTTACCTGCCCAGGGCCAGGCCTCCAACACAAGCCCATCAGCCACCCAGTTCTCTTAAATCCATTATCTGGCATTCTGCCTGGCTGGTGACAACTGCTATGCTGGTTGTGGTCTTCATTACCAAGGAAACACCCATGGGCCATGAGTGTGAGTGCTTGACACAGAGGGGAGAGCTTGGTGCTGAGCTGCATCATCATTCTCAGTTATAAAGCAGCAGTGTTGTGCCCCACAGCTCCAGGACAGTGGCCGAGCTCTTTGGGAAAGGCTCTGAAATGGCAGGCCTTGAGGCCCCACGTTCTATTCCCGACAGATTTTTCTTTCTTAGCAGGTGATGATTGCCGGTCTTGTCTACTCTGGTAGCCTTTTCTAACCAGTAGGAAACAAACAGCAAGATACATCATCTTCTACAAACCACCACATCTGTGTGCCTTGCTGTAGGCCTGAGAGGTTGTGGCTTGTTTAGCCCACGTAGAGCTGAGCGTCTTCCTAACTCCGCAAATCTGTAGGTGATAGCTGCCAGGTAGTCTTCTAAGGCCCAAGTTCACTCATCCATCGTCATGTGTCTTTCCAGGCTCCTAGTGTCACCATCGAGGGTTTCCTCCAGGCCCTGTCTCTGGCAGTGGACAAGCAGTTTGAGGAGAAAAAGAAGCTTTCAGCTTATGTTTGATCCCAGACAGCCATATCTGTGGCTTCCAATGGACAACTAGTAGGTGACACCACCTACCTCATAATGTACATCAGAAATTACACTAAACCATGTAGGTCTGCAAGCCAGACAAGACGGGCGGGCAAACTTTGTCCAAAGAAGGACTGTTTTGTGTTGTTTTACAATCATATTTAAAGGTAAACTGCCTCTCTTTTTCACTGTTTTTAAAAGATAGTTCAAATTCTGTTTTAAAGTCCTATCTAAATACTGATTGCCATCCTGACTTTAGCCTGTCAGAACAGAGGACGTTAAATTTGTTTAAAATGGAGAGAGATCAAAACAGCTCTCCTAGAACAAGAAAGATGCTAAAAGACAGCATTGAAAGATCTTTGCCCAAACTAGAAGGGAGCAGGTACTTTCTGGCCTGAGCCTGCTTCGGTTAACACAAGATGCTATGTAATGGGTGAGTACGGCATGTTCCCATGATATGGAAATTGAGAAGAGGATTGCAGGTAAGGCCTTCTTTGACAGTGCTCAGATGTCATGTTCACAGGAGCAGTGTGTGCTATGTATGGTCAAAGGAAGCAGGCAGTGTGTGGAAATTTCTGCTCTGTGTTTTGTTTCTCCAATAACGTTACTCATATTTCAAGTGAAAATTCATGTTGCCAAATATAAAATAAGTCGTTAAGTGTTGTACCTCAGATGTCATGTTTTACTTCATCTTCTGCTAAAAGTAGTTTGGCATTGATGCTTTGTACATGAAGTCACTTTTAAAGGGAGTGCTGCCTTTGTCATAGAGTTTTTTAAATATTAAACTTGTCTTCAGAATGCTTTCAGTTTTATTATACTATCTGCTTCAAATGCTGTGAATGTTACTAATAATGACTGGTATGTTCATACACCTTTAAATCTGCTGTGTTTCAAGGACCTCACAGTATAGTTGTGTCATTGGCAGGAGCACACCCACCCTGCCAGTGGGGTTAGGAGCAGTACTTCTGAGACACCACAGGCCATGGCTACTGCCTGTCAACTCAACTTTACCACCTGATCTGATACAGACTTGGAAAACGGGGCCTTGCTCTTATATCCTGGGCCTCCCATGGGTGCTTTGGCTTCACTTTCCCCAGGAAGCTGGGATAGAGCAGTGGCTAGAGTAGTATGCCACTTCCTGCTTGTCTCTGGAGTATTATGCCACTTCCTGCTTGTCTCTGTACATCCTTTCTATTGGTCTGTGCTTTTCAGGGCTTCCAGCTGATCTACTCTGTTTCATGATTCCCAGTATTCTTCCTCTTTTTGGAATAAATTTGTCCTTTGTTGTTCTGACTATTTTCATTCATGAACTTGCAGAAGAATCTTCTAAACCATTCTCTCCTTAGACGTCACCTCTAACAAACTGGAAAGAAAAAAAAAAGGTTAACAAGAACTCTACACAAATTCTTGAAAAAGAAAATTGTCAGTTCAAAAGAAAACAGCGTGATCTCGATTTAAAAAAACACAGAATTAGAAAACATAAGTCATTCTCATGAATATATATTCACAACTTTTCACAAGGATAAACCAAAGCAGGGCTTCCCTAGACTTTTATTTCTAGGTTTTGGGTTTTTGAGACAGGGTCTCACTATGTAGGTTTGGCTGTCCTGGAACTCAGAATGTAGCCTAGGCTGGCCTCTAACAGAGATCTGCTTCCTCAGTTCTGTGATTGAAGGCATGTGCCACCACGTCCACCTTCTGAGTAGTTTATTTATGGTTTATTTATTTGCATGCCTGTCTCTAAGAGTGTACACATGGCACCTCCATTTTCCACTCTAGCCAGCCCTTATGATGTGTCCTAACCCTGTGGACAGGTTCCCACAACTGAAATAATGAATGGGGTCTGAAGGTGCAAGGTCAGGAAAGGGTGAGGATGGGTTATTCCATATCCTAGGATTGGGAGCTAGGGTGGTCAAGGACCATATTCCTACTAAGATATCAAGCATCTTAGTGTCCAGGTAAAAAGATGAGGTCTGGGAACTGAGGAGTAGAGAGGTTAGGAAGTGAGAGTATGGGCAGAAGGGTACCTATATAGAAAAGCCAAGGACAGGCGGTGGAGAGGCATGGATAGGGAAGAGCCTTTCTTGGGAGAGGTGGTTTGACGATTTCAATCTGACAGTTCTTTCTGAGACCAGCAGAGGGCAATATCCTGCAAGTTAGGACAGGTGGTGAGCATTGGAGTTTTTCTGAGCCCAGCCATCAGCTGTAGCCTTTTCCTCCTGGCCCTCTGCGTTCAGTGCAAGGGCATGTATGGTCATCTATATGTGTTGTATGACTTTTCCTGGGAGATATGAACTCACATGATGACAGACCAAACAAATTATTTCTTCCAAATACAACTTTGGAAGTCTGTTTTGGGAGGGTTAACTACAGAAGAATGGTGACTTGGACAGCTTCATCACCATAAAAAACCCCACTGCATCGTGGCTGGCAATTTATGAAAACTTACCATTGGAGTATCTTGAACAACTTTCAGGAAGCTCCACTAAAGAGTCTCCTTCACTAGCAATTGTTTGCTGCTTATATAAACTCAGTGGTGGAGATGGGATTCTTGTGAGTTTCCTTCTTCTCTCCCGTAGAAAATTTGGAAGAAATAGCTATAGAACAGCAGGTAATCTAGGCTGAGGGGAGCTTCCAGCTACCTGGATCTCATTCAGCAAAACTTGAGCTCTTTGCAGGCTGTTGCGGACGTAATCCAGCATTGCTGGACAGGCATTATCTTTCAAGTTCAGGGATGGCTTCCTGAGGTGGAATAGCAATGTGATGGAGCTGGTGTGTACTTGACAGCCAGAAGCCTGACGTAGCAGGGTCCTGTGGAAGGTGACTGCCCACAGTTTTCCTCATACAGTGAGCCTGGCCTTTGAAGGTTCCACGGGCAGTGAATACCCCACATCACACAGAATCTGGTGACCCATTGAAACTGGAAAAGAAACTGCCCATGAGGAGCCTGTAACAGTCAATAGAGAAGGGCAGGAGATCTGGAAACGTTTGGGGACCCCCCCCCCTCGCTTATCAATAGCCGTGTCCTAATGGGATGAACAGTTGAGTGGCCCCGGGAGTCTCCTGACATAGGGAAACAGTGTAAGTGCTCTTTGAGAAAGCCGTAGTTGAATATGGCTATCATTCAGTCAGATAAGACCTGACCTGCAGATCAGGGGCCACAGATCCCAGGGCAGAGTAGTCTAGGGCTGAGGTCACCCTTCTTCTTTTCTGTAGGGGGTAGGCTGGTGAGTTAGAAAAATCCAGCACTCTTAGCTGAAAGCACAATCACCTTCCTGCCTCTTGTACCCCTTGGGTTGGGTGTTTGATGTACTATCCTAGGAGGCCAGTTCTACACTTTCCACTTGTACTATCCCACTAGAATGGCAGCATCAAAGTGTTAGATGACTTGATCCAATTGTATACTCAGGTCAGGGTGCTCTCAAGTCCCCTTGGCCCTGAAAGCTCCCGTAGCTGTCCTTAGCTGTGTTTCACAGCTCTGCACCTGGCCAAGCCAACCTGCTGGGAGATGCTGGTACCCATGTGTCTCGACAGGACTCTCCTTTACGGGATCCAACAGATCCCTGTGGGATTGTGCTGAGATTAACCCTATTTCTTGTGGTAGGGTTGGGACACTTTGATAGCCTCGGAGTGTCTGGACAAACCTGAGAGTTCCTGGGTTCCATAAGGTCTTGAGTATGCTGTCTCTTAGAGGAAAACTCAGCATCTTGGTCTGCTTGGTAGTTGGCTTTTTTTTTTTAAATATTTTTATTTATTATGTATACAGGGTTCTTCCTGCGTGTATCCTGCAGTACAGAAGAGGACACCAGATCTCATCACAGATGGTTGTGAGCCACCATACGGTTGCTGGGAATTGAACTCGGGACTTCTGGAAGAGCAGCCAGTGCTCTTTACCTCTGAGCCATCTCTCCAGCCCTGGTAGTTGGCTTTTATGACTATAGACCTCCTGACCCTGCACCCTCATGGTCCGTTGGGATCTGCCCTCAACATTTCTTCCAGCTTACTTCAACCAATCTTCATCTGAGCAAGCACACGCTTTTGACCATCCACTGTTTCAGCAGAAGTTTTAAAGTTCTCTGGTCTCTTCTTGGTCCAGAGTACCACCTCCCAGCAAGACAACGGTGAATTAGTCTCCTTTCACAAAGTAGGGTACTCATTAGTGGAGTCTCAGACCCCGATCCCTACCGGGGGCTATAGGTTTATGAAGCATCTGATTTTAAATTATTTACTAGCAGAGAACACAAGACTCAAATCAGATGAAGGTCTTCATTGCCTGTGACACAACAAACCCACTGTGGTGGTTTGAATAAGAATTACCCACCCCCTCCACACACACACACAGGCTCATGTGTTTGAATGCTTAGTCACCAGGGAGTGGCACGATTTAAAAGGATTGTAAGGATTAAGAGGTGTGGCTTTCTTGGAGGAAGTGTGTCGCTGGGGATGGGCTTTGAGGTTTCAAAAGCCCATGCCAGGCCTAATTGTTCTCTCTCTCTCTCTCTCTCTCTCTCTCTCTCTCTCTCTCTCTGTATGTATGTATGTATGTATGTATGTATGTAGATCAGGATGTAGCTTTTAACTGCTGCTCCAACACCAGCCTACATGCCACCAAGCTTCCTGCCATGATAATGGATTAAATCTCTGACGCTGTATATAAGCCCCCAGACCCCCAATGAATTCTCTTGTAAGAGTTGCTTTGGTTATGGTGTTTCTTCACAGCAAGAGAACAGTGACTAAGACACCTATAACAGACAGGTTCAGCTTGTCTGGCAGACTGTTGAACCCCGAAGATCTGCTTGTCTCTACCTCCCCAGAGCTAGAATTACAGATGTACAGGACTGTATCCAGTGGTGCCTTTATTCACCCTGCTTCCAGCGCATGAGGGTTTTACATCTTTTGTGGGCCTCCAGTGCCTCATTAAAAAAAAAATTAATAATAATAATAATAATAATAATAAATTTACATGATTCCTCTTGGCTAATCTGTCTTGTGCAAAACCTAGAGAGGAGACAGGAAATTGTGATCCCCCTGCAGGGACACAGAACAGACTTCAAGAGGCAAAAAGGGCATATGTCCACAGTTATTAATCCTTTTAGTTAAACCAGGCCACAGAAGCTTACTGCCCATGTAGGCTGTGGCATCTACTTTACCCTCAATGGAAATCCCAAGGGTCAGTTGCTGTCAGAAGAAGCAGATGTCCAGCAAGAGATGAATAGCTTAGAAGCCCTTGATGATGGCTTCTAGGATCTACATCTCAGAGACGTGTTGGAGAGGAGCAGCCAGACCCAAGAGGCTGAACAGTGTGCGTCCTGAGTGAAGTTGTGTCATTGTGAATGGCAGGCATGCTGCCCAGGACACAGGGCTTCAGAGATAGTGCAATAAAACTTGGAAGCAGGTGGAAACTCTGGCAGTAGTGCATAGAGTGGGCCCTGATGTGTCTATGGTCATTTTTCCATCTAACTCTATCCAGTGTCTTTTTCTGACCTCAGCCTATACCAGGCATGTACACAATGCACATACAAAAATGCAGGCAAAACACATGTAAAATAAAAACAAATAAATGTTTTAAAAAGATGGAGTGTTGTGCCAGAGAGTACCATCTGTGCCTTTTCTAGCTAACTTCACTTTTGGGTGTGACTGGTGGAAAAGGAAAGTGGGATTCATAATGTCTGAGGGCCTCTGGGCAGCTTAGCAGCCACCCTTGAATGCAGGGATTAGGACCAATGTCTTGAGATGGGCTGTCATCTAACCTTGCTTACTCACTTCACATGAAAGTGGCACTACTGTCGGAAAAATAACAAAGTAACGACTTGAGGCTCTAGTCCCCAGATCTGGAGAGTCTCTTTGAGACTAGCAGGCTTGGTGTGATGCCTTTGACTCCCATCCTGGGATGGCAAGCTGTTCACACAACATGGACTGAGGCACCTTGCTCCTGGCCCTTTCCTGATGGGGAAGCCTTTCTCATATCTTCTGAGTTGTCAATTACCATTGGAAATCTTTCTTTGTCACTGGGCGTAAGATTTATTAATGACACACTTTTCCTCTCAAAGGGATTGTTTACAGTTGGAAACTTTTTCATCTGACAACCTGGTTAACATTTGTGACCAAAACCTTCCTCTCTCATGTGAATTTCCATCTGTGATGGAAACTTTCTTCTCTATCCCAGGAGACGTTTGCTCGTGTTGGACAGCTTCTCCCAGTGTTGCCTACAGTATTTTCCATTTTCATCACTTGAGTTAGGTATTTGTGCCTGAAAACTCAGCACCTCTATCTCCTTGGGATGGTATAATTAAGAACTCTTCACAACTTGAGTGGCTACTTCCAACTGGAAACTTTCGTTCTCTTATCTCCTGAGTTTTCACCAATAACCATGTACTTTTTTCAACTGCCTGAGTTATTTATGATTAAGTAATCTTGTGAATTATTACTAGAAAGTCCTATTTTTTTTTCAAAGAAAATTTCTACCTTTCCCAATAAATTCTTTCTTGGTTTTGTTTTGAGACTGGGTTTCACTATGTAGGCGAGATAGACCTGAAACTTGAGATCCTCTTGCTCAGCTTCCTAAGTGCCAAGGCTGCAGGTGTGCACTACTGTGGCTGGCAACCTGTCTTTTATTCCTGTTTTACTTGTGTGTGTATATGTGTGGGAGGATGTGCACCTTCTTGTGGAGGCCAGGAATCAATTTGGCTGTCATTCTCAAGCACTGTCCATCTTGTTTTGTTTTTGATTTTAGACTTATTTATTATTGTTTTATATGTATGTATGATTGCCTGCATGTGTGTATGTGTACCATGTACATGCCTGTTGCCAGCAGAGGCCAGAAGACAGTATAAAATCCTCTAGAACAGGCAGTTGAGAATGGGAACTAAACCTGGATCTTCTGGAAGAGCACTAAATACTCTTAATCACTGAGCTTAGAAACCTACTATGTCTGTTATCTGAATTGTCACTTGTGACCAAAACCTTTCTTTGTCCCTTGATTTATTCAGGAACCCATATTTGAATTTGAGTGGTCCTTTGTAATTGAACTTTATCTTTTGTTTTTTTAATATAACAAACATGTTTTTATCAAATGAATATTATTTATGACGAGAAGCCCCCCTACCCCATCGTGGTGCTATCAATGGAATCCAGGGTTATTTGCATGCTATGTAAGTATTCTGCCTTTAGTGATCCTCCAAGCTCCAGAAGCTTCCCTTATCTATCAAGTTATTTGTGCCTGGAAAGCTTCATTCTCTTGATATAACTGTTACTTTTGACTGAAATGTTCAATGTCTGTCACCTGAGTTATATACTTCACTCTGACAAGAAACCTAATATATCTGCCAGCCTAGAGATCATTTGTGACTAAGGCCTTTCCTTGTCTGTCAATAATGACTGGTAACCTTTCCTTCTATTTTCTAAGTTATCATGAGCAAAAACCTTTATCACTTGAATTATCGTTTGCAATTAACATTTGTCACCTTCTTTTAGATTGTTACTAGAATCCTTTCTCTATCACCTGACTTACTAAATGTGACAGGGCTTTGTTTTTGAGTGTCACCTGAGTTATCATTAACTTAGGCTTGAAAACTTAATTATTCTACTGTATAAATTTTCTTTTATGATTAAAAATCTTTATCATCTGAATTTTTGTATCTGAAAACCATTTTTTTCTTATCACCCAAGTTACCATTTTTGGCCAGATAACTTTCTTTTTTTTTATTAAGAAAAAAAATTTTTAATACAATCTTTTCTCATTTTACATAGCTATCCCCTTTCCCACTCTCTCCCCTCCTCCCATTTCCCCCGTTTCTCCTCTACCCCACCTCCCCATCCGCACTTTAGAAAGAGTAAGCCCTCCTATGGGGAGTCAACAAAGTCTGACACTTCACTTTGTAGAAAGACCAACGCCTTCCCCCACTATATGTAGCCTGAGCAAGGAATCCCCCCAAAGGCAGCGTTCTCCTAGATGCCAGTTCAAGCACTAGGGATAAATCCTTGTCCCACTGCCAGTGGCCTCATAGACTGTCCATGCCTCACAACTGTCCTTCACAGTCTGTGGGCCTAAATTGGTCCTATGCAGGTTCACCCTCTGTCATTCCAGAGTCAGTGAGCTCTCACTAGCTCAGGTCAGCTGTTTCTGTGGGTGTCACCATCATGGCCTTCACCCCTTTGTTCATATTAATTATTGTTCCTCCCTCTCTCGGGCTGATCTCAGGTAGCTTGGCCCAGTGCTTCACTGTAGATCTCAAATATAACATCAGTAGCACAGATAGTGAGAGCAACAATTAATAAATAGAACCTCCTAAAATTGAGAAGCTTCTGTAAGGCAAAGGACACAGTCACTAAGACAAAATGGCATCATACTGAATGGGAAAAGATCTTCACTCACCCCACACTGGACAGAGGACTGGTCTCCAAAATATATAAAGAACTCAAGAAACTAGACATCAAATTACCAAATAATCCAACCAAAAAAAAGTGGTACAGATCTAAACAGAATTCTCAAAAGAATTGCAAATGGCCGAAAGATGCTTAAGGAATTGCTCAACATCCTTAGCCATCAGGGAAATGCAAGTCAAAATGACTCTGAGATACCCTCTTATAGCAGTCAGAATGGCTAAAATCAAAAACACCAATCATAGCTTATGCTGGAGAGGATGTGAAGTAAGGGGAACACTTATCCATTGCTGGTGGGAGTGCAAACTTGTACAAACACATTGGAAATCAGTATGGTGTTTTCTCAGAAAATTGGGAATCAGTCTACCTCAGGACCCAGCAATACCACACTTGAGCATATACCCAAAGGATGCAGACCCATACCACAAGGACTTTTCCTCAACTGTTTTCATAGCAGCATTTTTTGTAATAGCCAGAACCTGGAAACAACTTAGATACCTGCCCCTCAACTGAAGAGTGGATAAAGAAAATGTGGTACATTTACACAATGGAATACTGCTCAGAGGGAAAAAAGAATACATCTTAAAATTTACATGCAATGGATGGAACTAGAAAAAACTATCCTGAGTGAGGTAACTCAGACCCAGATAGACAAACATGGTATGTACTTATAAGTGGGTATTAGATGTAAAGCAAAGGATAACCAGCCTATAAGATCTCTGGGATAACGATATCAGAGACACTAGATAACAAGGAGAACCCTAAGAGAGACATACATAAATTCCCCTGGGAAGGGGAAACAGACAAGACCTCCTGAGAAAATTAGGAAAAGGCTGGAAGGGGAGGGGAGGTTGAAGGAGAACATGAGGGAATGGGATACTTAGGATAGGGGAAGGACAGGGAGAGAAAAGAAAGATGTCTTGATTGAGAAGCAGCACTAGGGAAATTCCCAGGAATCCATAAGGAACCCCAGCTAAGACTCAAAGCAACAGTGGAGAGGATGCCTAAATTGGCCTTCTGCTGTAATCAGAGTGATGACCTTAATTGTCATCATAGAACCTTCAACCAGCAACTGATGGAAGCAGATACCGAGAACTTATTTTTCTATTGCTTGAATTATAACTTGGAATTCACATTTAGAGATCAGTTAAGTAATCAGTGGTCAGACTGCCAACCTGATACATCACATGGACGGCCTTCATGACAAAACCTTTCTTTCTCTATAATCTGAACTCTCAGTTAGGACTTCTCTTTGATTGATGGAGTTAACATTTTCTCTGAAAAGTCATTCTTCATCACTTGAGTCATAACTATAACAGAAAACATCATGTCATCACCACTGATAACTAAAAATCTTTCTTCAAACACCCAAATTATTGCTTATGGCTGGAACCCTTTCTTCCCTCATCCGAATTTGTTTTTCAACCAAAACTCCTTTTCAGCCATCTTCATGACTGAAGAATTTTTGTAATCTTATCCAACTTTTTTAAAATTTCTTTAAGACGATCTTTTTTATTTTACATACTAATCTGTTGGGAGCTGTGAATCCCCAGATTTTCTTGTAAACAACTTGTTTTCCTCTGCTCTGAGACAGCTTGCAGCTGCTCTGAGCACGAGACTCTCAGAAGTTCCTGATGGCAGGAGAGTGGTTTCTGGTACGTTTGGCTGGGGCATGGCTATCAGTTAAGGATCTCTTTATAAGCTGCTCTGGTACACAATAAAGGGGGCACTCCTGTTTCAAGGATGACCCATGTCTCCGTCTGTGTGTCTTTGTGTGTTTCAGTCTCCAGCCCCACGCCCGGTTTACGAACTGTATGGCATCGCAGAGTGCAGATGGGCAGGATATGCTACACTAATCCCAGTTCCCCTTCCCTCCCCTCCTTCTGCTCCCCCCAACCTTCTCTCCACCCCACTCATCTACTGAGATGGGGTGAGGCCTCCCGTGGGGAGTCAACAAAGTCTATCACATCACATTGAGGCAGGACCAAGGCTCTTCACCCTGTATCTCGGCTAAGCAAGGTATCTCCCCACAGGGAATGGGCTTCAAAAAGCCAGTTCATGCACTAGGGATAAATACTGGTCCCACTGCCAGTGATCCCACAAACTGCCCAAGCCACACAACTGTCACTCTCATTCAGAGGGCCTAGTTCGGTCCTATGTAGGTTCCCCAGTTGATCCAGACAACTTCTTAGTCACTCTGTTGTTCTATTGCTGTGAAGAGACACCATGACCAAGGCAACTCTTATAAAAGAAAACATTTAGTTGGAGGCTTGCTTACGGTTTCAGAGGCTTAGTCCATTATTATCATGGCAGGGAACATGGTGGCAAACAGCCAGGTGCTAATCCATAGATCAAGAGCAGCACCATGTCTAGCATGGGCTCTTGAAGCCTCAACTCCCACCCCCAGTGACGCTCTTCCTCCAACAAGGCCACACCTACTCTGACAAGGTCATACCTCAGTTCCCCTCTCTGGTCACTAAGCGTTCAAATATATGAGCCTCTGAGGGCCATTTTCATTCAAACCACCACACACAGTTTACAATAAAACTTTCTTGGCCACCTGAGTTATTAATGATGGAAACCTTTCTTGGTTACTTCAGTTATCATGTATCACTGGCATTATCTCTTGTGATTGATACTGTCACTATTGTGTAACTTATCAACCTATTCAGGCTTTTTTCTGTTGTAAGAATTAAGGATGGAAACCTTTTGTGGCTCACCTTACTGGGTTTTTTTTGTTTCATTTCGTTTTGAAAGAACCTTGTATCAGACACAGTACTCTTTCAGGAGTTATTGTCTATGGCAGGTAATATTATTTTGGGGAGTTAGCATAGTAAGTATTGGATTTCATCATGGTACCTTATTACATATGCCTTATTTTACTTTGTTCTCTACTATTCTCCTTACCTACTAATCTACTTCCTTCCCCTCCCCTCTCCAGTTGGTTCTCTCTTCTTCCATTAGTCCCCCTTCTATTTCTGTTTACATGGAATCCATTATCCTCTCTATTTATCTTCTTTAAAATCTTTTCTTCCAGCCGGGCGGTGGTGGCGCATGCCTTTAATCCCAGCACTCAGGAGGCAGAGGCAGGCGGATCTCTGTGAGTTTGAGACCAGCCTGGTCTACAAGAGCTAGTTCCAGGACAGGCTCCAAAACCACAGAGAAACCCTGTCTCGAAAAACCAAAAAAAAAAAAAATCTTTTCTTCCTCTTTTAATTCTGTAACCTACAAACACATATAGGAATACATGCATATATGTACATATATCTTATTTAGGTTCCGTATGTGAGAGAAAATACATGCAGTATTTATCTTTTTAATTGGCTTTTTCCTTTAACTTAATGATTTCTAGTTATATCGATTTTCCTGTAAATGTTTTTTATTTTTCTTAATGGCTACGTAAAATTCCATTGTTTATATGTACCATGTTTTCTTTATTCACCTGTTGATGGGTGGGTAAACTGGTTCTGTTTTTTGGTTGTTGTGCATAGTGCATAGATGGGTATATGTATCTCTATGGTGCATTGACTTCAGGTATATACCCAAGACTGATATAGTTGGATCACATGATATTCTACTTTCAGTGTTTAAATACACCTCCATACTGGTTTTCATAGTAGATGTAAAAGTTTACATTCCCACTAGTAGTAAATGAAGGTCCCTTTACCCAATCTCTTTGCTGGCATTTTTTGTCTTAGTTTTCTTGATGATAGCCATTCAGTAAAATGGACCCTCAAAGCAGTTAATTTCCATTTCCCTGATGGCTAAAGTTGTTGAACACTTTAAAAAATATTCTCTGGCCATTTGTGTATATTTGAGAACTGCTCATTTTCCCACCGCCTGTCTGTCTCCCTCTTCCCTCTCCTTTGTCTCCATTGACAGGATTAGATCATGAGAAGGTCCCATAGGTCATCCTTTTCTCTCAGGGTATCACTCACTTGTTGCTATTTTTTTCTACTGCAAAGTTTACCAAGCCTGTCTTTCATGTGGTTATATAAATCTGTGTATTGATCTTTTATTATTGCTAACTATTGCTAATTATATATAATAAACAATAATAAAATGTATCTATTTGTTCTAAAATTCTATTTTATTTTTTCTTAGTGAGGTTTTATTTCCTTTATGTTTATGTTTCCTTCAGCTCCTTCAGCACATTCACAATAGCTTTTCTAGACAACCCCAGCAGTCTCCAGAGCGACCGTACTCAGCAGCACCAGCACTGTGCAGAGTTCAGGGCCAGCCTGGTCATCTACAGGAGCTAGTCCAGGACAGGTTCCAAAGCTACAGAAAAACCCAGTCTCAAGAAAGAAACAAAAACAACCAAACCAAGAGCATCTGTCTGCACGGGCTTCACACGAGGAGTATCTTCCTGGTGGATTAAATTTGCCTGTGTCAGTTTGGTATAAAGAAGCAAGTCTTCTCTGTCTTGTGTACACACGCAAATGTGTACGTACACACACACAGCTGCAAAAACTAAGCACCAAAAGCCAAATCATCCAATCAAAAAAGACAAATGCAGTAGACAGGTCTCAAAGGAATAAATACAACTGGCCAGTATATGCTTGAAGCATATTTAACATTTTAATTTTCTTGTAATTTCCAAAGCTTGTTTAAGTTCACACATAATTTTTTTAAATATTTATTTATTTATTATGTATACAATATTCTGTCTGTGTGTATGCCTGAAGGCCAGAAGAGGGCGCCAGACCTCTTTACAGATGGTTGTGAGCCACCATGTGGTTTCTGGGAATTGAACTCAGGACCTTTGGAAGAGCAGGCAATGCTCTTAACCACTGAGCCATCTCTCCAGCCCCACACATAATTTTTGTTTGTTGGTGGTGGTCATTTGTTATTTGTTTTTTTCCCCTAATTCAACAGTGTTTCCTGGAGATGGAAAGCATTAAATAGAATGGTTAAAGTTTTGTATGACAGTCCTGACCTTTATCTGTCACTTGCATCCTACTCAGGAGCTCAGAATTCATAGTAGTTGATTAGGGACATCCCTAGCCCTTGAAGGACTTGTCAATCTTCACAGCTGTGTCATTAAGAGGCCAGAACAAATGGCTGTTTGAGCTACCACCCTTAATTGTGAAGGAGCCTACCAAAGCTCAGGGAAGGGCCTCTGTCAATCATATTTCTCAAGAGAAAGGAGTTTCTGCATTTGAAACCATTGCTTGGTGGAAGGGTGTTTGCTGTTGTGGAATATTATTTTAAATAGGCAAAAAATGCATTATATTTGTTTATGCTGTGGAGTGTTACTTTAACTGTGTAAAGGTGTGTTACATTTGTTTATGCTGTATTTGTTTAATGATGTAAGGATGTGTGTTTAATTATGTAAAGATGTGTTGCATTTGTTTTACTTTGCCTGCCTAAGGCACCTGATTAATCTAAAAAATTGCTGAACCTCTGGCCAATAGCTAGGCAGAGAATAACTAGGAGGACTCTGGGCTTGGGAAGAATGAGAGAAGCAGGAGGAGGAGAGAAAGAGGGAGAAAGAGAGGGACACGCCTGGGATAAGAAGCCAAGCAGCCGCTAGCCAACCAGACACAAGAAACAGTGAAAGTAAGAAATACAGAGAAATACAGGAAGAAAGAAAGAGAGAGAGAGAGAAAGAGAGAGAGAGAGAGCCCTGAGGCAAAAGGTAGATAAAGAGAAACAGCTTAATTTAAGCTAAAAGAGCTACATATAACAAGCCTAATCTAGGCCACAGGTTCATAATTAATAAGTCCCCATGTCATGATTTGGGAGGTGGTTGGTGGCCTAAAAGAAAAAGCCTGCTACAGCTTGCTTTGTCTTTCTGTTGGCTTCAGGGGCCACAGTGTCCCAAGCTCCTTGAAGGCACAAAGCAATTTATTTACTCTTCCCCTTTTTGTTTGTTTGAGACAGGAGCTCGAGACGTAGCTATGACTGCCTTAGAACCTGAAATGCAGCCCAGTTTGGGCTTAAACTTGCTGTTACCTCCTCCCTCTACCTCCTGAGTTTGGGGATTACAGGCCTGGGCCACTACGCCGTGTTTCTTACTTCCATTTCCTGCGGCTGGTGTTCCCCAGTGATACATGTTGTCTTTCCCTCTCTGGCCTTCATTCCTTTAGCAGCTGCATAGCTGGGCTCTGATGTCTCCACATTCTCTTCCTTCCTAGAAATCACCAAGGACAGCTTAGTCTGAAGATTGAGCCTTACTGGGGTCTGACCGCAGAGCCTGGGTTTCAGGACATTCCCTAGCCCCGACACTCACATCCCTAGGATCGGATACACACCTCTTGTTGTTCTCATCCCACTGGCCACCCAGGGGAGACTGCAGTCTCAGGAGATCGCTGTACCCAGAGTGGGTAGAGCAGGTGCCACCGATGACTTTGAGGTAGCCCGGCAGCTGATGATACTCTTCATGACCAGCCTGTGATCCACTCTTCATGTGGGTAACAGTCCTAGCTTTGGTTCCAAAATGCTGTCCCCTCGCGTTCCTCCTGGCTGCTGAGTGTATTCCCTCATTCTGCCAACACAAGCACTCATTTACTAGGGAGCCAGAGTGGCGGCTGGCTTCTTGTGGGACAGAATCTGCCCAAAGTTGGTTTAGCTGCTAGTAAGTCCTTCAAATATAATGTTATTTTACATTGATTTGTTAGTTTTTAAAAAAGTGTTTAAACCAGCAACCTCTTCTGAGATGTCTTAAATTTCATTCTGCTAATAGCCACCTATGAACTACATAATTCATAGCCATATACTTATAACAGTGGTTCTCAACCTGTGGGTCATGACCCCATTGGGGGTGAAATGACCCTTTCACGGGGTTCCCATATCAGATATCCTGCATATCAGCTTTACATTATAATTCATAAGAGTAGCAAAATTATAGTTATGAATTATCAATAAAAATAATTTTATGGTTGTCTCTACAACATGAGGAACTGCATTAGGAAGGTTGAGAACCACTGACTTAGAAGAAGCTTTGCCTTAGGGCTGGAGAGAGTGCTGGCTATTATCAGTGGTGTCTAGAAATGGATATTCACTTTAAGGCTATTCAGAACTAGAGTACAAACTTCTCAGCTCTTCAGTGTCCAGAGGGAATGCCAGCAGCACATCCACCGACACGTGCACTTACCTATAGACACCGTCTCCAGTGGCTTAAGACTTTGGTTGAAGAAAACAAATAACCAGGTCAAATAAATACACATTTATCCATTAGAGCATCCCTGAAGCATAGAACTTTCATAAGGAAATGGAGCCCCGAAGGCATTGTTAGTCAAACACCCATGCGCCAGATCAAGCCTGTGGCAGGTCTGAGGGAGGCTAAAAGAAGGTAGGTGATTTTAACAAAATGGGTTGGTCCTTGTTGATTAAAAAAACAACAGTAGCAACATAATGCTTGCCCCTGTTTCAGGTATTCTCTGCCGTGAAATTTCACCTCCTGTTTCTCAGAATGGGACCATAGGGAAGTGACGCTATTACAGCTGTCATTTCTGAGTGCCTTGAGCTCACCGTGATCTACATCCAGAACAGAACCTTTCTGGGTTCATGGTCTTAGCTCCTCACATTGTGTCCTGAAAGGAGATAGAAGGCTTCCTGACCCCACACTTAGGAGGCTGCTGTTTCTCGGAATTCAAATAGCAAGCCATTGCAAACATTTGTACTTCAACTGGGTCTGGTGTAGGTGTGGACTTCAGCAACTGGCTCTTTTCCCAGATAGGAAAATATCAGCAAAGAAAGTGGTCCAACTCTCCCCTATAAAGCAGATCACTCATGTTGATGCAAAATGCAGCTTTCACCTGAAAGGTAATAAGAGTTAATTCTTATGCCAAATTAGCTTGATCATAACCCAAGAACATGAACTCACCATCACCAAAAAAATGGGAACAATTTCACCAAGTTTTTATGCTTATAGAATTTGTTAACTCATAATTCAAGGTCTTTTTTCAAATACCTTCGTGGAAACATTGGGTTGGACAGGTTAGCAAAGTAATGAAGTCTCTGCTATAGGTCTCAGTGTTATCTGATGACATTCTAGCTTTTAGGTTGGTGGAAGCTAGTGACCTATTACAATGCTACATGTCAAAAGATTTGACTCATAGACACAGCAGTGAAGAGTGAGGGGCTATGAAGGAGACTAAAGAGTAACCAAAAAGCGGGTGGTGGTGGCACATGCCTTTAATCCCAGCACTCAGGAGGCAGAGGCAGGTGAATCTCTGTGATTTCGAGGCCAGCCTGGTCTACAAGAGCTAGTTCTAGGACAGGCTCCAAAGCTACAGAGAAACCCTGTCTTGGAAAACCAAAAAAAAAAAAAAAAAAAGAAAGGAAAAAAATAGTAACGAGTAATTTTGCTATAGATCAGTGGTTCTCAATCTTCCTAATACAGTTTCTCACATCCTGGTGACCCCCCAACCATAAAATTATTTTCTTTTTTTTTCTTTTTCTTCTTTTTTTTTTTCTTTGGTTTTTCGAGACAGGGTTTCTCTGTGGTTTTGGAGCCTGTCCTGGAACTAGCTCTGTAGACCAGGCTGGTCTCGAACTCACAGAGATCCGCCTGCCTCTGCCTCCTGAGTGCTGGGATTAAAGGCGTGTGCCACCACCGCCCGGCCCATAAAATTATTTTCATTGCTACTTTATAACTGTAATTTTGCTACTGTTATGGATAATAATGTAAATATCTGATATGCAGAATATCTGATATGCTACCCATGTGAAAGGTACTTTGACCCCCTCAAAAGAGTCACAGATTGAGAACCCCTACTCTAGATCTTCAATATTTCAGCTTTCCATGATCACAAAAACCTAAATTATTGTACAAGTCATTCTTGTGCAATATTGAATGTAGGTATGGCTCTTTTCTGAGAACTTCAGGTCACACTCAGTTTGGAGTTGGGCCACGTCCCATCAAGAGGTTCTTTTCCATAGGGGGCTTTTGAGGTCTCTGGGAGGGCAGCTGAAGTTCAGTAAGGGACAATGATCTGCTAGCTGTTTCTGGGTCTGTTTTCTTTTCTGATGGACTCAGCATCGGTGTGAGATAGTCCTACCATCATATTCGCTGGTCTGCAGTGTGCGCCCTGTGTTTCAGCCACCTTCCCCTCTTCCGGATGTAGGAGGTGTGACAGCCACGTACCTACATTGCTGAGCACTGTAGCATTTGCAAGTAGTGGCTACATTGGTATGGGATCAGCCAGCCTGTGTGAGTGAGGCTTTGTCTTCACATGCAGCCTTGTTATCTACCTCCCAGGAAGATGTACAGATCCAAGGATTAACAGTGGTGATCAGATGACAACCGCAGGACAATGGTCACCATCTACCCATCCTTCCCAGCTGCTCTGGTGACTGAGAGGAACCCATTCCCACCTCTGACTCCAGTTTGTTGCCAGTGAGGAACACAGCTCAGGTGACTCTTGACTTTGAACAGATCTCAGGTCTCCTGTGTCGAGGAGAGTCAAAGCCACATGAGCACCACCAGAAAGTCAATTCCTGGACCCAACGCTGACTCAGGGCAGGGCTCTATTTTTTGCCGAGGGAAATGCTTTCTTGTATTTCACTTTTGGAGAATGTACCAAGTATTCTGGCTCGTTTTTGTCTGGCTCAAACTTTAGAGTGAAAATGAAGCACAACCTATTACTGAACTTGGCCTAGCAAATGGAAGAAACTGAATTGCCACATCCTACAGAGGGAGATGGGACGTCTAACAAGGCAGCCTCCATTCTTTCTGGAACCAATACTAATGCTATTCCTTTGTATATATTCACTTCTGCCCACTCCAGAGAGGAAGAGCTCATTGTCTACATGAAAGAAGAGAGTTTATTGCTGGGACCTGAACTTAAAGCCAATCAGTGACAAGCTGTCAGTTTTAAATGATCAAATGCTTTAACCTTACATTGTAAATAACTACCAGTCAGATGCTTCATCTCCTCTGTGGGAATTGATGTCTGTCTACAGAGCTAGGTGCTTTAGTCACCAGGCTCCTCAGGAAGCTGGGTGTTGTCAAGCACGAGTCCAGACACTGCTACAGAGTCCCCAGTGAGGCCTGCATCTGACCATGAGAAGAAACTGCTTTGAATGGCCCTCCAAAGCCTTGCTGACAAGGAGTGTTGCATCCAAATAATGGAACAGTGACTGATCTCCGACCTCACAGGTGACCTGAGGGAGGTACTCCAGACAGCACACAGTGCAGCATGTCAGGCCACATGGGGGAATGTGGGAGGACTCACATGTGTCCCCTTGTTTCCTGTATAACCCTGTACATAGACTTCCCTGTTATTGTGACTTCATTTTACAGCATCACACTGAAAGGGGTGACGGTATAGAGAAGGAGTCATCCCAAGGCTAGCATAGGGCTTGAGGGCCAGAACCACCCAGTCCAGTATCTTCCAGGCCTTAGTACTTCAAGCACAAAGATGCAAAAGGCAATAACCCCATTCAATACCAATGCCGCCAATGTCTGTTTGCTGGGAATTTTGAGCACCTGGGAAACTCTCGCCTCCTAATCAAGAGCAGAAGTATCCAGAATCTCTTTGGAGGCCTTGTGCTTGCCACAGATCTCAGGGATGGTCTTTATCCAATCAATCAATTTCTTCCACCTGGTGCAGCCAGGCAGTGGGGCTTTCCATAAGTGCCTTCCTGATGACCTTTTCTGCTTTCTGAAGAAAGTTGGGACCTCACTTTATCTATGTGTGAAGGTGACATATTCATCCTTATTCTTCAGTTGCCCTAGCTTTGGGGCAACACACTTGAGACTGTTCCTCAGTCTCTACATGAATAGTATGCTTCACATGGGGTCTCAGCATGCCCGTGAGGCTATGTCCCAGGGTGACTTTGGCACCTCTGTATCTGAGCTGTGGAGCAGTTTGAAGTTCATAGTGAAGATGGGTCTGCTAGCTGCCTCCATTCCTTTGCTAGCGTGCTCTTGTCATGGACCGTGATCTCAGGAGCTTTCTTACCCTGGTCGTGGGGAGGACCATTGCCGGTCTTCTCAGTGATCCATATATCTCGTCTATCTAGTCTTATTTTTATCCTGAAAACTTGCTAGTTATTACTTTTTATGTACCCTGCTTTTCACTTATTTTTCTCTGCCCCTAGACCCTGTGTGGATGTGACTGTGGGTTTGGACTTTAGCCCTAAGGTTACAGCCAGCTGCCTTCCATGACACTTGCTCCTCTTGGTATAGCCTTCTTCTCCTTTAGGGAGTTTCCCATTGTGCACTTTACTGATGGAGAAGGAAGTTATCACGTGCTAACTGCTCTATAGGAGTTGCTCTGAGGCATAATAAACCCAGTGTCAAATGCCTAAATTTCCTGCCTGCCGCTTCCCCTGGAGTGTTGGTCTGATCACCGCAAGCAGGCATTACAGTCTCATTCATAACCCTTTGTTGCTGAACTCCCATCACCTTCTGTATTTCCTTCCTCCTATCCCAGGATGCCTCATTTGGGTTCTCTGCCAACAGCACGCTTTCAGGTCTTCCCACATGGTGGCTCTTGTGTTAGCCCCACTGCCTGGCTCTATCAGAGTTCCTGTGTGTTGTCCTCCTTAGAGTGTGTTCTGTTGTCTGCTGCCTGGTGCATGCTTATGCCTCCTCCTCCTCCCTTAAGTCAGCTGCCTCACAGCCGAGCCGTGTCTTCACCTAGCTGTCTATTCCGGGACAGAATCCTTCTCTGTCCTGGGAGGATTCTTCTGTTGGGCCAGGGAGCTGTAGTCTGTTTACTTTGGGAGCCTTTGGCTATCGGTCCCCTCCCGTTTCTTTCCAAGGGCTCTGGTCCTGAATATCACTGTCACGCTGTACTTTCTCTTGTGCTCTGGGCTTCGTTCCAGATGGTTTCTTCACAACTTCCTGCAGGTCTCAAGTTCTTGTGTCTAATATAATACTGAAACTCTCTGACTTAAGTTTCAATTATTGCTTAATTTCCTGGTTTTGCTTTTCAGGTTCAGCTTGCTTTTAACTAGTTTCAAGTCTCTTAAATGTCTGAAAGCACATGGAGCCCATTTATTTATTTATTTTTTAACCTCAAACACCGATGGACTCCACTGCCTATATCAACAAATAGGACCCTCTCCTGCTGTTTCTAAGGACCTTTATTACAAGCTACTAAGTTTTCTTGTACCTCCTTACCCAGGAAGCCTTGGGAAGAGGCCTGCATGAGGGTATGGTTGTCTACACGGAGGACTGATCAGACTCCCAGGAAGGTGATTGCAAGGCTGCAAGCTCACCTGGCTATAGACTTGTTATGAACTCCAGGGGAGATGCTCTTCTCAAGCTTATTCTCTGCAGTCCTTGGATTTGGTGCCACTCTCTGATTGACCCTGAGCCCCTCCACTGCGACTACCTTTGCTCTGGCTGCATCTCCTGTTGTCTGTCCTCTCTAGAAAATAAACATTGCTGTTTGCATCACTGTAGTGGCAAACTTCCAGGGATAAGACAGGCTCTGGTCTGGCTTCAGTTTCTTCAAGATGGGGATGCAGAAGACACCCTTCCTCACTGATTGACAATGCATCTGAGAAGGTGCTGCCGCAGCCACCCTTTTCGAGGGACCAGTCACCTAAACAAAAGAGCGCAGTCCTGCTCACAAAATGTTTAGGTGGAGTTTAGAGCCACTCAGCAGGCACGTGACTGACCCCCACACCTAGAGAGAACAGTATAGCTAGAACTCTAAAGAACTGTCTGGAACAAGTGAGCAGAGTCTCCCCGAGGACAGAGCCCAGAACAGACCCTGACACAGAGAATGTTTGAAAGACGTGACTGTGTTTCCTTGATCCTTGGCCTCGTCTTCCTCCTCCGGCCCTGTTTCTCTTCCCACAACCCTCCTCTGTTCATCTCACCGCTTCCCTCCTGTTTCTTCTCCTCAGAGTAGAAGCTCCATCCCGAATGTGGGCCGCATCATTTCATAGGCTGGGCGCTGGACTGAAAACGGTGGGCAAGCTAAACATAAGCTCTCCGCTCTTGACTTTCTAGTTCCTTCCACCTTGACTTCCTGCACTACTGGACTGTAACCAGAGTTGTGAGCCAAATAAGTCTTTTCTCCCTTATTGCTTTTGTCAGAATATTTACCACAGCAGTATGAATGAAACTAAGAAATCCCCCAATCTCTGTTCCCGTTTTCCTGTTCCTCCCATTTCTCATCCCATGACTTCCTCCTAATCCCTTTGTCACCCCATCCCCACTTCCCCTGTCTCTTCCCTCTTCTTATCACCTGACTCCTTCCTCCCGTTCCTCTGCCTCCTCTTTTCCTACTCATCCACTCCTTGCTCCTCCCTTCCTCAGGCTCTCTCCTCCCCCTGATTCTCCACTCTCTCCTTCCCAGCTCCTGTTCCTCCTCTCCCTACCCCTGTTCTCCACCTTCTCTGCAAGAATTGGCCACCTTGTCATAAAGTCTCTCTCCTTAGGCTGGAGAGATGCCCTGGTGGTGAGGAGCTCTTGTTGCCCTTGCAGAAGTCCTGAGTTCAGTTCCCAACACCCATATAGCAGGTCACAACCATTTGTAATTCCAATTCCAGGAGCTATGGTGCCTTTTCTGACCTCCACGGGCATCAGGCATTCACATGGTGCACAGACATACATGTAGGCAAAACATTCATACACATAAAATAAATCTAATATATATATATATTATATATTTAAAAAAAAGGTTTCTCTCCTGGTTGTTCCAGAGAAATTACTGAGAACAGATAGCCTTTTATTTTCCAGGGCTTGTAAATGTGGAGATCCTGGTCCTAATGCATTTCTACCCAGAGTCAAGTGCCAGACCCATCTCGTGAGCTCAGTAGCTAGGAAAACGGGCTCCACAGCCGTGCTTGGAGATCTTTCTACCTTTTCTTTCACCAGCAGGAGGAAAGGTTCTCCCTATGCAGCAGTTCCGAGTGAGCTTAATGCTAGGCTGTCTTCTCCAATTGCTAGCTTCTGGGTGAGGTACTGTTCCTTCTCAGCTTGACAGCAATATGAGACCATTTGTGATATCACTGTATCATCAATTGAATTTGTAAAAGTATGAACCTCTGACAGACTCAGTTACTCATGAAGCCTGGTTGAGTCATACTTTGGTCTGTTGGTGCTGTCCCAATTTTGAAGTAGACATTTCTTTAACAACTCCCTGGAATTCACACGGGATGTCAATCCAAACCATGGCATGAAAGTGGTTTTCTGCAGCTTAACTATTTTAACTGCCTGGGCTCAGGCACTACCGTTTTCACTGTTAGTGTACCCTTATCACAGCTTGTCCTTCTATCTGAGATGCGCCTGTTAGGTGAAGCCTACCCCAGAGTCATGCTCATGTGGTGAATGCAGTGATTAACATGGTCTTTGTTCACTGCATCGGCTCTACGTTTCAAAGCATGGATCATTTATGTTTTATTTTGTCATCCAATACGTATTTACTGGTTTCAGTCCTGCAACTAAATATGTCCTGGCTCTGTCCCCAGAGACAGTCCTGTAGCTTTTCTGGTTATTTTGTGGTTTGTAAAAGATTGGATTTTAGTAAGTTCTTCAAGAAGGGCTTGTATGTTTACAACTGCTTTTGACTTTTTTCTTGATAAATGGTTTTGTTGCACATAATATTCTTGGCTCCAACTTTCTTTCTTAGAGTCTCTAAGATGTTTCTCCACTGTTTTCTAGTAAAAGAATGTTGTTAAAATATTTGGGGGCAATCTTCTGTTCTTTCTTTTGTAAATAAATTAGACAATTTTTCCTTTACTATCTGTCTTAGTTAGGGTTTCTGTTGCTATGAACAGACATCATGACCACAAGAACTCTTATAAAGGAAAACCTTTAATTAGAGCTGTTTTACAGTTCAGAGGTTTAGTCCATTGTCAGTCTAGCAGAAGGCATGGTGGCATGCAGGCAGACATGGTGCTGTGGAAGGAACTGAGTATCTGCAGGCAGCAGGAATAGAAAGACACTGGGCCTGGCTTAAGCATTTGAAACAGTCAAACACCCTCCCCCACATGACACACTTCCTCCAATAAGGCCACACCTATTCCAACAAGGACATGCCCCCTAACAGTGCCGCTCCCTAATGATCAAGCATTCAAATACATGAGCATATGAGGGTCATTCCTATTCAAGCCATCACACTAACATCTTTATAAACTCTAGCAGGTTTTAGGCTCTGTTTTAATGCTCTGTTTTAATGTTCAAGGATGATTTTCCAGTTCATTTGTACTGTGTGTCTTACTCATATTCTGTTATGTCTATATATTATTCCTGAGTTGTAATTATAAATATTGTTATGTTCTACTACTCTTTTTTTGTATTGAAGATTCTCAGTATATTCAAATATATGCATAACATATGCCCTGCATACAGATTACAACTTAACCCTATGACTACCATTATAATAAAAAAGAAATAATATCCACATTGTTGAAAAGAATATATCATGAAGATATGGATGAAAAACAAGTAAAAATTGCTCCGAAATATTTTCAGTTAATTCAAGTAAGCACTGACTTCATCCTCTCTTCTTGTATCATAATAAAAGGGCTGAGGTTTGAGGAGTAGTGTTGTGTAGAGATGAGGTGGGGTATTGTGTAGTTAGAGATGAGGTGGGGTGTTGTGTAGTTAGAGATGAGGTGGGGTGTTGTGTAGTTAGAGATGAGGTGGGGGTGTTGGGTAGTTAGAGATGAGGTGGGGTGTTGTGTAGTTAGTGATGAGGTGGGGTGTTGTGTAGTTAGTGATGAGGTGAGGTGTTGGGTAGTTAGAGATGAGGTGGGGGTGTTGGGTAGTTAGAGATGAGGTGGGGTGTTGTGTAGTTAGAGATGAGGTGAGGTGTTGTATAGTTAGAGATAAGGTGGGGTGTTGTGTAGTTAGAGATAAGGTGGGGTGTTGTATAGTTAGAGATGAGGTGGGGGTGTTGGGTAGAGATGAGGTGGGGTGTTGTGTAGTTAGAGATGAGGTGGGGTGTTATATAGTTAGAGATGAGGTGGGGGTGTTGTGTAGTTAGAGATGAGGTGGGGGTGTTGTGTAGTTAGAGATGAGGTGGGTGTTGGGTAGTTAGTGATGAGGTGGGAGTGTTGGGTAGTTAGAGATGAGATGAGGTGTTGTATAGTTAGAGATGAGGTGGGGGTGTTGTGTAGTTAGAGATGAGGTGGAGGTGTTGGGTAGGTAGTGACGAGGTGGGGGGTATTATTCTGTACTTAGTGCTGCTCCCTCAGAGTGAGCAAAACCCACCTGATGCTGACTTTTCTCTATGTGTATCTGTTCTTTCTTATTCCCTTGTCACATCAGTCGGGTTTCCAGGACCAAAATGCATAGGATGCAGCATGAGCTCACATTAGGGTGCTGGGAATCAAACCTCTTAACCACTGAGCCATCTCTCCAACCTCCTCTATCCCTCTTTTATTTTATTTTATTTTATTTTATTTTATTTTATTAAACAGTCTCTCACTGGAACATGGGGTTTAATTTTGTCAGTTACTTTTCTTTTGTTGTAAAGGGACACCATTGCCAAGGCAACTTATAGCAGAGTTTATTGGGGCTTACAGTTTCAGAGGGTGAGTGCATGGCCATTATGGTGGAGAGCATGGCAGCACGTAGGCAGGTGTGGTGCTGGACCAGTAGCTGAGAGCTCCCATCTGTCTGATCCCAGATAGGAGAGAGAGGGAGGAAGGGGAGGGAAGGGGGGGAGAGGAGCCTGGCATGGGCTTTTGAAATCTTCTCCCACCTTTTTCTTTTTTTTTTTTTTTTTTTTTTTTTTTTGGTTTTTCAAGACAGGGTTTCTCTGTGGCTTTGGAGCCTGTCCTGGAACTAGCTCTTGTAGACCAGGCTGGTCTCGAACTCACAGAGATCCGCCTGCCTCTGCCTCCTGAGTGCTGGGATTAAAGGCGTGCGCCACCACCGCCTGGCTTCTCCCACCTTTTTCAACAAGGCCACACATCTTCTTCCTTCCCAAACAGCCCACCAGCTAGTAGTCAAACATTCAAACCTATGAGCTATGGGGGCCCCTCTCATTCAAACCACCACACTGTTTTGAGGCGGAAACATGGCCAATAAGGCCCAGGGATCCTCCTGTTTCTGCCTTTTCATTGCTTATGATTATAAGCACAGGACACTATGCTCAGCTTTTTTTATTTTTAATGTGATTGCTAGGAATTGAATTTAGGCCTTCATACTTGCTTGAGCTATCTCCTCAACCCCTGTGATATCTTTGGATGTGCAGACTGCCTTAATTTTAAATGAGACTGAATGTATCAATCCTTTGGTGTTTTGTGCTTTTTTGTAGTTAAGAAATTCCTCTGTATTTAGAGGGCATACTTCAGCCATGCCATCTCCAATTTATTTAATTTCTTGTGCATCAGTTGGGTCTTTAGTATAATCATGGTAAGAAGTAGAAAAATGACCTAATCTTTTCTTAACAGATGAATAACTCTCACAGTTGCCATTGTATGCTCTGTCCACAGCATGACCCACTCTCTACCACCTGGGGCCATGTCTCCATCTCACCCTCACTTCATCCCTTTGGCTCATCTGCTTGTTTGGGTCTTTGAACTATCCTTTTGGGTAGCCCAGTCTCAGAAAGTCTCTGTTGCTTTCCTCCTGGTGTTTTTACCCTCACCTTAGCTTGTCCACATGGACATTACAGTCATTTGTCAAGTTTTATAGCAATGATTATTGGGGTGAGAGTGTGTGACTGTCTTTATAACATTGAGATTCAGGCCATAGCACAGGGTCCTCTTGAATTTAAATCTTAAATAAGTCTTTCAGTGAGTTCATACAAGTTTGTACTCAATATTGTTATCTGCGTTAAATTTTTAATTTTCAAATCATTTTCCCTGGGATATAGAACTTCAGTTGACTCTATATGCTGAATTTGCATTCAGTGTTCTTCTCCTCCTCTTTCTCCTCCTTGCCTTGAACTCACAGAAATCCACCTGCCTCTGCCTGTGCCTCACAAGTACTAAAATTCAAAGGTATATATACCACCACACCCAGCAACTGTTACTCTTAAATTTTATATATCACTGGTTGTATATGATGTGAGGGAGGGACATGCATATGTCATGGTGTGTGTAAATGTAGGCCAAAAGGCAACTTTATGAAGTTGGTTGTCTACTTACTCCCTTATGTGGTCCTGGAGAACAAACTCTGGTCTCCGACTTTTGTAGCAAATTCCCTTACCTGTTAAGCCATTTTCTCAGGCCATTTCCTGCTTCTTGTTACCTCTATATGTATGTATGTATGTGGTGTGGGAGGTCCTTCTGTATAAGTGTTGCTTTTATTGGTTAATGAATAAAGAAACTGACTTGGCCTATAGCATGGGAGGAGGAAGGTGGGGTTAGAGAGAAGCCATGGAGCTGCCGGAGATAGATGCTGAGAACTTTACCCTGTAAGCCACAGCCACGTGGCAATATACAGATTAATAGAAATGGGTTAAATTAATATAAGAGTTAGCCAATAATAAGTTAGAGCTAATGGGCCAAGCAGTAGTTTAATTAATACAGTTTCTATGTAATTATTTCGGGTCTAAGCTGGCCGGGCGGCCGGGAACCAACAAGCGGCCTCCTTCTCCAACATGTATGTGCCGTGGGACAATGGTCTTGTACCTTGTAAAGATTTGTCACTTGTATTGTTCTAATAAAATGCTGATTAGTCAGTAGCCAGCCAGTAAGTGTAGGCAGGGCACCGAGAAAAGGAGAATTATGGGAAGAAGAAAAGCTCATAAAAAGGTACCAAGCCACATGGCTAACACGGACAAGAATTATGAGTTAATGTAAGTTATAAGACTTAATAAGAAGCCCGAGCTAATAGGCCAACCAATTTATAATTAATGTAGATCTCTGTGTGTTTCTTTGGGACTGAATGGCTGCAGGTCTGGACCAGATAGAAACCTCTGTCAACATATGTGTGTGTGTGTGTGTGTATGTGTGTGTGTGTGTGTGTGTGTGTATTAAGAGAGCCCTTGAGTCCCTCATGCTTCCTGGCCACAGTGCTGGGGGATTTCTGCTCTATTGATCACTGTCAGAAAGACTCTATGATGTGTGTGTGTGTGAGAGAGAGAGAGAGAGACAGACAGACAGACAGACAGACAGACAGACAGAGACAGATCCAGCAATCTTCAAGGGAGACAAACGAAGCTAGATCCATGATGTACAACTGGGTTGTGAACACATTTAGATTTTCCATCATGTAATCTATTTTTTCTTATATTTATTTCCTCTATTTTGTAGTAACATGATGTTATGCTCTTTGAACCCTTTTGGCAGCCCACTACCCAGGTCCCAAAGGAATCACACCCGGAGTCTTATTCTTATTTATACACATATTTATACACATCTGGCCTTACCTTGGCTTGTTTCTTGCCTGCTTTTCTTAATTTATATTATCCCCTCTGCCTTTTTGCCTCTAGGCTTTTCCACTCTCTTCTTTAAAATCTGTCTCTTACTCCATGGATTGCTGTGTAGCTGGGTGACTGGCCCCTGGTGTCCTCCTTCTCCTAGTTTTCTCCTCTATCTTCTCTCTGCCTGCCAGACCTATCCTTTCTCTTGCCTCGCTCTTGGCTGTTCAGATCTTTATTAGACCATCAGGTGTTCGAGTCAGGCAAAGTATCACAGCTTCAGAGAGTTAAACAAATGCAGCATAAATAAAAGTAACACACCTTAAAATAATACTCCCAACACTAGTGTCTTCACTTTCTTAATCTGTATGGTGATGCGGTTTTCAAACAATATTTTTCTTTTGTCTTTTCCAAGTGTGACATCAGGGTCCTCCTGGGCACTCCCCACTACATCTCCTACTGACCTGACAGTTGCAGCAGCTTTTCCTGGAATGTCAGAAGGAAGTCACTCTGACTACGCCCTGGTCACATGGTAATGTTTGCTCCTTCCCTGCTTAATACTGTGTTTGCTGAGGGTCTTTTGAAGAGACTCGTATTCAGCTAAGGAAATTCCTTTCTATTCTTAGTCTGCTGAGGGTTTTTTTCATGAATGAAAGCTGAGTGTTCCCAGATGTGGGCCTGTGTCTATTAGGGTGGTCATATGCTTTCCTTCTTTTTCTTGTGAGTGTGGGCCTCAGGAAGTAAGACTATCTATGAGTTCACAGCAGCCCTCACCACCCAGATGGACATGGTTACAAAGTTCCTTCTTTTCTGCATCTTCACTTTCCCATCTTAAAATGGGTCCTTCTCAGTGATTATGGGCAAAAACCTGGGTCTCAAGGTTGCTCTTTTGGGGTCAAGGTAAGATGATGCCAGGGCTTGGGAGGGTTAGGAGGTAGAGTGGCTGAGGGGCATCTCACCTAGCCTCACTCTTGGCTCATTCTCAGGATGGTCCCTCTGGAAGCTCAGGATCCTTCCAGAACTCTGGCAGGAAAGACCCGCACTGTTTGGACTTGCATATAAAGACCCAAGATCCTTTGGAACAAGTTCTGCCCGCCTCACCTGAAAATCAATAGTGCTGAGGTATGCCAGTCCTAGCTCAATACTGCAGGTAACACAGTGGGGTTCCCAGGAGAGCACAGATGGGGCATCATGGGAGAAAGTCATCATCTTGCTCTTAGCAAGCACAGAGTACAGGGATCCAGCTCTGCCTATTTTGAAGATGCTGATGCGTGTGGCTATGAAGCAGAAATCCACAGTGCTATGACCCAGGAGCCTGAGGAGCTCCACTGTACCTTGCCATCCCTCCAAACAGTACCCCGGCAGCCAGTACAATGGCATTTCATAAATAATTACACATTCCTTAAGCTTTTGCAAAGCCGAGAGAAAACATAACTGCGATGCTGAAATTCTTGAAATGTTTTCCATTTATTTGGTGTGGCACAATCCCCACTGGGGCTCAGCAGAGCCCTGTTTTCTGTGGCATTGGAATGAAATGATGGAATTGTTGTGGTGCCTGTTAGATACTCCCAAATGAGGACAAGCTTCTTAATCCTATGATGCCCACTCTTGGAACAGCTCCACAGGGGCCTGAACTAATCTCAACTCAGACCAAGACACCCCTGAGTGCTGCCAAGTCTTTCCTGGGATCTCTTGGCCAGTCTCTTACCCCTTAGAGGATGGATTTAAGATAATGGCTGTCACCTCTGCTTGCTCTGGAGTTATTAATACTCCCTGTGGAGGCTCCCTAAATTTGGGGCGAGCTCATTTGTTTGTCTTTCACTGAGTCTTTCTTTGACCTTCACCCTGTCTTAACCTGGCTTGGTGACTTTGCTGGTCTGATTTCTCGTTACAAACTTTAGGATCAAACAACTGTTTGGATTCTGTCCTTGTGTCAAAAGGACTGTGGCGGGTCCTGGGTGACATCAGGACTGCAGTGGCTTGCTGACTTCTCTGCTACCTACATCTCCCACGCTCAGGCACCTTTATGCACATTTCCAAGATGGTTCACCAAGTCTATTTATCCCATTCCTTTCTATCAGCCTCTGCCTCATCTCTGAAGGGCAATGAAGCAGGGCCCAGCTCACAAAAGGTAGACCCACAGCTCTGTGTGGTGGCTTTAACCTTAACCAGAACTGACGGTGTGGGCCAAAGAAGGGAACCCCCATTTGGAATGCAGATTTAGGGGGGCTGGTCATACAACTGCCTGGTGATGCATTTCCAGAGACCCCTTGACACTTTTCCTGCAGTTGGACTGTGGTGTAAGCCTTGGTCAGCAGGCCCAAGCTCACGAAGAAGCCAATGAGATGAAGGTGGATGGCTCAGCTTACCAGGGCAATAAATGAACAAATTCCTGTTGGGGCTTCCCACAGTTTGAAGCCAGGTAACCCATTTGTCTTTCTCTGAGCCTTTCTTTAGCAGGCACCCTGGCTTAACTGGGGTGACACCATGGTGCTATCCTCTGGAGGCCACAAAAGTCATCACATTCCAGTCACCCAAGGTCCTAAGGCTCAATATCCTCTGGGCTACCGTTTCTTTTTTGTGGTGGAGGACATTGTACAATAAAAACACAACTATTCTGTGTTTGCTTGAACCTTCTTGATAAAGTATTTCCCACCTGTTGTCCTTTTTTTTTTTTTCCTACAGCACCCGGTATTCCCAGGCGGTCTCCCATCCAAGCCACCTGTTGTCCTTAACAGCTGTCTTCACTAGAGACTCCCTAGTTACTGGAACTCAAGAGCTTGCTCTTCATCAGACACACATAGTCCTATGCAGGTATGGACTACAAAGCCCAGGGTGGTGTCTCATGGCCCTTTAATCTAAAGCCAAACTCATGATGAAGTAAACCAAATAGATGGAAGTATATGCTTAGCTCTGTAGCTGAGGTCTGGGCAGTTCCAGTTATGACTTAGACTGTGCTGGCCTCGGCAACATAGCTTTGGCTGTCTTATACCCTCAAAGAAGTCTTGCTGGAGCGGGGCCAGTGGCCAGAAGCATGCTTCCAAGCAGCTCACTGCGACTTGAGCCATCATTTTGTTATGACCAGTGTAACCTTGGCTCCCCTGGCTCCCATATAGTATTGCTGTCTGGGGGTACTGTCTTCAGGATACACGGGACAAGCCACAGCTACATTTATACCTAACTCATGTACTGTACCTAACAACTGTGGACTACATCCCACCCTTCTTTGTGAGCAGGTGACCCAACTCAGGGAGTCTAAGTCGATTGAGATGAATGTAACTAGTGGACAAAGAGCTTGGGCGCTGGGGAGGGAATAGTGCCCTGGAGTATCCAGCCAGGCATTTGCCAAGGGCAGCACTTGGCCTTCTGGTCAGCCCTACACTTCAGGTAACCAGATTCTGTTCATCCATCACATGCCCAGAGCTGGTTGCCACAGTCTCTAAGCTTTCTTGGTACTCACATCTCATGGCCTGTAGGTCCAGGGTTTTGCCTAAGTCTTTGATCCCCCTTCCTCTCCACAGGCCTAGACAGAGTCAAACCGGGTGTCCTAGTACTCTCTGTCTTGGGCTTTCCCTTCCTGCCTTCCTCAAGCAAGGAGGACTCTGGTTTCATCTGAGGTCACATGAATACAGACCTGCATGGCAAGCTGGGCTCATTTCATACCCCTCCTGCCGCTGAAAGGATCAACTGCCAAGGCCCCTTTGCCCTTATGGGGGACGCAGGAGGCAGCGGAAGGGTCAGCTATGCACCCCTACCCCTCAATGACAGATCCTGCTTTCAGAGCACCAACATCTGTCTGGATCTGAAGCTGCCCTCAAGTTCTGATTTGCTCCCAGATCAGAGAGGCGAGTACTTTGGGTCCTGAATACACTGCCTGTGAGCATTGTCTCGTGTCATTTTAAAATAGCTGAACACTGTGATTGTTGCTGCCGCATTTCATGGAACCCTACAGAGACTTCTCTGTTCCAAATATTTGCTGTAAGTCCACCCACAGTCACCCAATGTCACCTCCTCCCCTGGATCCTCATTCTCATCCTTACCTGAGGTGTTTGGATCTAGACTATGATGTCCTCTCCTTGTGCCAGCACTGCTCTGTGTGAGGAGTTAGTCTCCGGGTAGCCTTCTCTGTTTTAACACGGCTTCTAGAGACATTCATCCTTTGTGCCTTTCCCTTATTTTCCAGTAGTGTCGTATTGTGAGAAAACCTTAAGAGTGGCTCCCCACCTGATCAAACCAGCAGAAAGCCAGACTACCTGCCGTGACATCCTCACCTCATGGAGAGAGTGGTTGGTTACCTGTCATGGGGATGACTCACAGTCCTCTTTCCAGTCTGGGCCATAGTGGCTGGTTGCTCTTGGACATAGTCCATCTCCAGAGTTGCCCCTGCCTCCAAACAGTCCCCTGGTCACTCCATTCAGCCAGCCTCCCTCTCTCTTGCCACATACCCCACTCTCAACAATGTGGACTGGCAGCTTGACATCCCTGCCTGGAGAGAGGGCGGCTGTTCTCTCTGAGCTCCCCCACTGCAAAACTCCCACGGGGAAAGGGCTGTCATGATGCAGGAAGAAGTCCAGATGCAGCAGCTCTGGCCTGGCCCCAAGTAAGGCCCTTCTGGAGATGGCTACTCCCTGACCAGTGTCCAGGCGAAAGCAACCCAGCCAACTAGACATGAGGTTCTCATTACACACTGCGGCAAGAACAAAGCCGATGTAAATGTTTCCCTTTTGGAAAAAGCTGAAAGCGGAGCTAAGGCTCTGCTCTATACTCCCAATAAATCCAGAGACCACCTGAGTTCATCTCCTTAAAGCAGCCTGTACTGCGAAGGGGCCTTTCTAGAAAGTTCCAGTTCCTGCAAAGTGAGGTGTAAGAATAAAAGCAGAACCTGGATTGTGGCAGTTTCAGGGTCCCAGGCCTATGACCTAAGCTGAGCTAGTGTCTGCGATTGTGTCTGCTCAGTGTAGCTTGGGAGTCCAGAGAGCTGACCACAGGCATTGTGGCAGGTGACTCCACCTATCTTTATGTAGGTGAATAATGACAGAGACCTCAGTATGTATCATGGTATGAGAGTGGCCTCCTAATCTCCTAGGGGATCCTCTCAGGTCTTTCTAATAGGACAATCAACTTCGCCTCTTTGGACCCTGCAGGTGCCAGCTGCTCTACAGATTGGACCCTTGTTGCACAGCTAAGGTAGCGAAGGCATGTGAGACAGAGTAAGGCCCCAAACAATGGTCATAGGTCAGTTCAGAACATTTGCAACACACTCAGAGTGGGTGTGCCTGTCCTCCTGGGACGCAAGCTGTCACGGCATTTGTTATCAGCCAACCCACCCAGCTTCTCTTCCCTGCCCATGGAATGAGAGTGGGTGTCACTGTATAGCCAGAAGGCTTTGGAGGAACTGAGCCTCTGCTTTTGAGGTGATATTACCCTACAAAGCCTGTTCCCCTCCAGTTCTCTGAACATGTTATACTGCCTTGGTTGACTCTGCCAGTAGATCAACCAAACTGCACTTAACTTATGTCCCTGTGCAGCTGATTTTGTGAGTACTGTACCTTCCACTACCATCTCACACTAGTCTACACTCCAAGGGCCTCAACTCACTGCAATCCAATCAGGTCTCAAGGTTCTATGCGAAAAACCAACAAAATAATTAGAACAAATAATACAAATAATCATGAGAAAAAATGCACAAGAGGTAATAAAGACTCACCATGATGATTATCAGTGTTTGACAGCTGAAGAGAATACCTGCATGAGCAATACAGCCACCTGAGAAACAAGCAGGCCAATAGGGTACCGTTGTAAAAATCCCGCACCTTCCAGACTGGTTTGGGCCAGCTTCTCCCTCTCCTCACCTGTCAGTCTTCTCTAGGCAGACTTTGGCTTATGTGGACAGGCCCACCAGGCTTGTAAAGTACCTGTGGATGACGACCAGCACACTAGTGAGGGACCTATGGTCACTCAGGCTCAGGGCAGTGAGCTTCCCTCACACACACACACACACACACAGGCACGCACACTGCATACTCACGGAACTCAGCAAGTCCTAGAGAACAAAATGGAACAAGGAAGAACAAATGAGGGAACCCTGGTCAGCTTGTGAGTAGGAGAAGTATACAGTAGTCTGGTAGAGCCTAGGGCCCCTGGATGAGTGTGGGTGCCACCCCTAGTCACCTGTATATTGTACACCAAAGACTGTAGCACAAAGGTACAGCAGGAGGCACCCGTCTCAGAAACCTGTGCTCATGTGTAAAAGGACAACCAGAAGGTACAAGACTGAGCAAGCTGTTTGGCTGCCCCTCCCAGTGGCACAGTCACATGATCTCAGGTTTAGGGTGGAGAGGTAGGCCTCCAAATCCAGCCACATGACTACGCACGTGTTTCCAAGCCTCGTGTCTCCCACCTGTGAAAAAAGATCAGGGTGTGCTGCCATGGACAGGACTATGCATGTGTTTCCAAGTCTCAAGTCTCCCACCTGTGAACAAGGATCAGGGTGCGCTGCCATGGCAAAGCTACTGGATTGGGCCATGCAGGTGGGACTTCTGGCTGGACTTCTTGGAGCAGTTCTAAGAGGTGAGTTTAATTTTTATTTAGTAATGCACATGGGTATTTTCTTCGCTTGTCAAGTGCAAATTTGCTACCTCAGGGCTCATGAGCAACTCAGCTAAGGAACCCTGACCCAGTGTCCTTCACAGACATTGAAGTCACTCGAGCTGCTGTCTGTCTGCTGTTACGCCACTTGGAACAGGGAATCCTCACCCCCAGCTCCCTCCATAATATTGCTGTCGTTAGCTGCTGGTAGTGGCCAAGGCATCTCGAGATATAAGAAGTAGTTCCCCCTGGCAAGGTGCCCAGTCACAGGAAGGGAGAGGGGAGGAGGAAGCCATGGAGGAAGGAAGGGAAGGAGAAAGCTGGGGGGGGGGGGTAAAGGGGAACAAGGACCTATTAACACCTGTCAGATCCTTCTAGTTCAAATTCTACTGGTTCACACAGGGCAGCTGCAGCATAGGGTGCTGAAGTCTGCAAAGAGGACTGGGATAAAGGTCTTGACAACTGTGTCTGTCCTGTATGTGGGGGGTTGGCCTGTTTGTTTTTAGCCCTGACCGGGACCTCATAGAGATCCACCTGCCTCTGCTTCGTGAATGCTGAGATTAAAGACATAAATCATGCCCAGCTGGGGCTGGACTTTTAAGCAAAGATTGCCTATGACCAGAGGATACGGATAGAATGCCCACCCTTCTTTCCTCATGTCTTAGGGTTTCTACTGCTATGACAAAACACAATAACCAAAAAGCAAATCTGTTAGGAAAGGGTTTGTTAGGCTTATACTTCATCATTGCTGTTCACCTCTGAATTCAGACAGGAATTCAAACAGAGTAGGATCGCGGAGGCAGGAGCTTATGCAGAGGCTATGTCCAGAGTAGGTGAGCTCCCATTAGCTCAGGTCAGCTGTTTCTGTGGGTATTTCCATCATTGTCTTGACTCTCTTGTTCATATTATTGCTCCTCCCTCTCTTTGGTCACCGGGAGCTCAGCCCAGTGCTTAGCTGGGGATCTCTGCTTCTGCTTCCATCAGTTGCTGGATGAAGTGTCTATGATGACAATTAAGGTAGTCATCAATCTGATTACAGGGGAAGGCCAGTTCAGTCACCCTCTCCACTATTGCTTAGGGGCTTAGCTGGGGTCATCCTTGTGGATTCCTGGGAATTTCCCTAGTACCAGGTTTCTAATAAGCCCCATAACGGCTCCCTCAATCAAGATATATCACTTTCCTTGCTCCCCCTCTCTGTCCTTCCCCACCTCAATCATCCTGTCCCTCATGTTTTCCTCTCCCCTCCCCTCCTCCCCTGCCTCTCCTCTTCTGCTGTCCCTTTCCCCGCCTCCAACACTCCCAGTTTTCTCAGGAGATCTTGTCTATTTCCCCTTCCCAGGGGGTTCCATGTATGTTCTCTTAGGGTTCTCTTTGTGACCTAGCTTCTCTGGGTTTGTGAACTATAGGCTGGTTATCCTTGCTTTATGTCTAATAATCCACTTATGAGTGAGTAATACCATGTTTGTCTTTCTGGGTCTGGGTTACTTCACTCAGAAAGGTTTTTTTCTAGTTCCATCCATTTGCCTGCAAATTTCAAGATGTCATTGTTTTCTACCACTGAGTAATACTCCATTATGTAAATGTTCCACATTTTCTTTATCCATTCTTAAGTAGAAGAGAATCTAGGTTGTTTCTGGATTCTGGCTATTACGAATAATACTGCTGTGAACACAGTTGAACAAATGCCCTTGTGATATGAGTGTGCATTCTTTGGGTATGTATCCAAGAGTGACATTTCAGCCCACATTCTTATAGAACCTAGGACCAGCAGCCCAAAGATTACCCCACCTACAATGGGCTGGGCTCTCTCCTATTAATCATGAAAATGCCTTACAGCTGGATCTCAAGGAGGCTTTTCCTCAGCTGAGTCTCCATCTGATGACTCTAGCTTGTGTCAAGTTGACACAAAGAACCACCCAGTACATCCCAGTGGTCATTCTCCAAACTTAGATGGCCTCAGAGCCAGAGATCCCTCTTGTATCTTTCTAGCCCAAAGATCCTGTTTCCTCTGACTCTGAGGACAGGGCCATGCACCACTCGTGGTGATGGCTCCTTTCTCTACTCCCCATCTTCTCTTCTCCAGGATGGATGTGCCTACCAGGTTGGAAAGCCCATCACTCACAGGTACTCACCTCTGACCTTCTGACTTGCATTCGAAGCTCACAGAGGCCTAAGGACCTCAAGTTTGAGCAGATGGTTTGGGATTTGCGGTGCTGAAGCTAAAGGTCACCTTGCACTATGCAGAAAGGGAAGAATGACAGCCTGTGTGACTCAGGATAGCCAACAGTTATGGGGAAAACAGAGCCTTGGATAGGATGTGCCCCAAAGGAGCTGGGCAGTCAGCAAACTGGCCCCACCCTTCCCTGCTGCTCCCTTCAGGTTCAACACAAAGTCATCCTGTGGTTTTGGAGACTGTGTTAAAGGATTATTGGATAATAATTCCAATAATTCCACATTGTTCTCCATGCATCCACTGAGCCACAGTTACTCAGGAGTCTAATGGGAACTCCTGGGTGCAGGCTCCTGAGAAGCTCTAGGGGTCTTTGTGGATGTGGGATATCTCCACAGGCCCACGTATTTATCCCGGATGAAATATCTACTCCCTCCCATTTGTACAGAGCATGTGCCTGAGAGTTTGTGTACATATATCTGCAGGAGTATCTTCCCAGTGAAACAGGCAAGTCTCTCCTCCTTTCTCAGTAGGAAGGAGGAATTGTGGCCCCTGAATACTGAGCTCTCTGTTCCGCTCCAAAGACTGATTCTCCTTCAAGACTGCTCTGAGTATGAATGAGTCTGTTTGCTGAGATCTGCACGTGTACTCTTTGTTCAGGAAGTGCATTGTGAGGCATCTTCTGTTGGCTGTCGCCACTGCTGCTCTGAAAATGACTATTGTATTGGTCCTTCTTTCCCTATTCCTTTTTACCTACCTGGTCAACACCCTTGAATTATAGACTCTGTGTAGAAACTGAAAGCAGAAAGTGGATGACCATTGACTGAGATCAACTAAACTCTGGGGCTTAGTGGAGAGAGGAATTGGTCTCTAGAATATGGCCAAGTGATGCCATGGGGACTTGCCTGTGATTGGCACACACTGGCCTGAGACTCAGGGGAAGTTCTCACGGGTCTTCTAGATGAAAAGGGAACCCCCGACTGCCAAGACTAGAAGGAAAGAACAGAGTGGTTCTCCGCTAGATCCAGGTACTCTCATATAAAAAGCATAAAAAGCAGGGCAGGAAGGGGAAGGATTATTTCATAGATTGGAGCCAGTCCTGCATAAGGTCCTGAAACCCCAGATTTTGCTCCAGCTCTGTTGTAAGCTCCCTATGTGCCTTAAATACCAGTAACCCCTCTGTGCCTCGCAGCAGTAGGTGGAAACCCAGGGCATCCAGGGTTTCAAAAGCAGTTCCTAAAGTCAGACAGAGGCTAAGGAGTCCCAAAGGCTCCATACATCCAGGTAATAGGGCCTGTGTGTGGCATTTCACTTTGATATTAATAAAACTTGCCTGAAGATCAGAGAGTAAAACAGCCCTACTGGTCAGCCTATACCAGGCAGTGGTAACACACACCTTTAATTCCAGTGGCTACCTTGGTTGCCGTAGAAACCGGGCAGTGCATGCCTTTAATCCCAATGGTGCACGCATTTAATCCCAGCCCTAGCGAGGATTATAAAACAGAGGGAAACAGTTCTCAAACACAGACTCATTCTGAGATTTCTGGAGGCAGGATTACCATTTTTGGACTAAGGTCAAGGTAAGAGCCAGCGACTGCTTTGCTTATTGGATCTTCAGGTTGAACCCCAGTTTCTCTCCCTGGGCATTTATTAACTGCCATCAGGCCTGTGGCCGCAGTCATGGACCATGGAATTCTCCCCTAGCAGTTAATGTTACTGGGGCCAAGAAACCCAGAGTTCAGAGCATCTCACCATTACATTCACTGAAGTCCAGATCAAAGTGTGTGTGTGTGTGTGTGCTCGCATGTGTGGGTCAGTCTAGGTGTGTTTCCTCGGGAGTCATCTACCTTGTTTTTTGAGAAGCAGCCTCTGGATAGGCTGACAAGTCCACCTGTTTGGATCTTCCTGGTGCTGAGATTACAAACGTGTCACAGTACCTGGTTTTTAACACAGGTGGTGGGTATTGAACACAGATCCTCGTGCTTTTAAGGCAAGAACTTTATCAAGTAGGTGTAGTTAGACTTCCTTTGAATTGTCAGCTCCCAAATAATGACATGGAGATTTCCTATTAATTATGAAAGCTTGAACTTAAATTAGGCTTGTTTCCAACTAGCTCTTAAAACTTAAATTAACCCATTTATATTAATCTGTGTTCTGCCTTGTGTCTCGTTACCTCTCCTTCATACTGTACATCCCATTTCCTCTGTGTCTGCTTGTTGAAATCGCCTCTCTTTTTCCCAAGTTCCTATCTCTGCCCAGAAGTCCTGCCTATCCTCTCCTGTCTATCTTTTGGCTGTTTAGCTTTTTATTATTAAACCAATCAGAAGGTGTCTTGGCAGAGACATATCTTCAGTATACAAAAAGATTATCCCACAACAAGTAGGCCTTATGTGAAAGTCTCATGAAAACAACACAATAGGTTTGCTATAAAATTGTACACAGGTGCAAACACCAAAACAAACACGAAAACATGCACACACCTACTCAGCCTCCTACTGTATGTCTACACACAAACATGTCCATACAGGCATGCCCGTGCATACCTTGCCTCCTTTTATCAACCTTTAAGTTCTTCCAATCTAGGAATAAAGTTGACTGTCAGGGAATCATTCAGGTCTCCTTGGTATAAAAAGCGTGTCTATAAAGGGTCAAATTTTGGCTCTCTTGTCTGCATAGCAGGTCTGCTTCACCTGGTGCCTACAGAAGAGGTTGCAAGGGCAGCAATCATGCTGGAATCTGGGCAGTATGGAGGAAGGTGTTCACAGGATGAATGGATGATTTGAGGGACCCTGCCATCCTCTGTCACTTCCTTCTCTCCTCAGTTTCTGGATCTCTTAAAGCAAAACAGGCAAACAGAAGTTTTCAGTCCCTGGTACCTTCACATTGTAGGGACTCTTTAAGTGCTGGAGGTACGGATGGATCAACAATTAATGGATTGAGGTGGATAGATGCATGGCAAGGAAAAGAGGCAGAGAAAGGGAGATTTATGACCTTGTTGGAACGTCCCAGTGATTGTGAGCTGGAACTGGGTCTTCTGACTCAGTGTGCTCCCATCTCCTTCACAGGCCCACACCACACCCTTGTCTGGCAAGGATGGTGTTGTGACAGTGAGTATGGGCCTGCAGGGTCCAGGCATGTGTACTGAGACCTGCTTGGATGTCCACTTTCTTGAGTGACCTGGAGTAGGGTACCAAGGCTCCCAGGTTCAGGGTGCCTGAGCTCCGGTGAAGATAAAGAGGCTGGTCAGTACTCTGTCAGGGGACTGACTATCCAGACATAGCTGAGCCACAGTGATGTCACATCCCATGATGCAGGCTCTCCAGTTATTCAGCCCCTCACAGACACACAATGGGGGCGCTGATTCAAGTTTTGCCTCAGTTGACTTTGTGTGTTGGTGTCATGGAGACACACAAAGAGAATGGCCTCCAGTCAGGGGCTCAAACACAAGAATTTCCAAGAAAGACTCCATTATTCTCCTCTCTGGAGACTCCATGGAGGATATTTGGTCAGCTTTTGGGCAGTCATGTTTGTGGCTGGAAAAAGTAGTCGGGAAGACAGACATCCTAAGGGCCTGTAAGCTGGCTCAGTTTGGCGCCAGATGTCACCAAAAGAAAATAGGACAATGCTCTTATTTATGCACATAAAATTATCCCTAGAATAGCGGGAAGCTACAAACAGGATGAAGAGGCTGCCATCCTTGTGAAGATCAAGCCGATAGACACCTGGCGCTAATCTCTGTGTTTTAACAAACTCCTCAGGTTGGAGAATCCTTTGTTTTCAGTTTCCAAAGGCGGCCAAGTGAGGCACTCTTGTCAATCAAGAGACCCTGAGCTGAAGTTTGCTACAAAGTCCTAAAAGCAGAGAAGCTGATTGCTTTTAAAAGTAGCAACAGTTAAAGCAAAAGTTTAAACAGCAGTTTGCTAAATGTTGGGAGGTCCCATGATGTACTTCTAGAAGAAACATGCCTTCCTCTGTTAGCAAATTAGAGCCATGTACACTTGATGGGACACGGTGTCTGCAGATGACAATGTTTCATTGTCCAGAGGAAAAATGACACTGAGCAAGGCCCACACACCCTCATTCCACAATCTTTCGCAATCCCTTCCCTTGAGACAACATCACCAGGCATTTGCCGACTCCAAATCGGAGCTGGAAACGTGGTTGTTTTTTCTGCTTTGATGAAGAAGTACTTTTTTTTCAGGACTTTGAAGTTTATTTATTGTCACTAAATTGCATTAATCATTTTTGAAGCTTATACTTTTGTTCACAACTTAAGGGTTTCTGAAGGGCATACCATCAGCATAAATTCAAATAATTTGAAGAAATGTATCCAACAGTTTTAATTGGCTGCAGAGCATGGCCCCCAATTTATTACAAACTTACACGCTATGGTTTAGAACTAATTTTAGGTTCCTCTTGAAGCTGGAATTCAAAACTTCACCGTGGCTCCACATGGTATTATCTGAGGAGAATGTTTGTTTCATAATTTGAAATAAGAACCTGGATCTTTTATGAGGCCAATATCATTTCCATATGAGGGTGCAGAAACAGTGGAGTCTCTGGGGTTGAGCTGACATGCTAGGAGCCAATTCAGCCCCAGTCTCCTGGATGTAGGCCTTTCTGTGGGACCCTAGGTACAAGTTTCCACAACCCTTTGGTCAGCCAAAAGCCAGCCAGGAGCCTGGGGTTTCTGGAAACTTAGGGCCAGGACACTAACTGAAAACCCTCCCTCCAAGCATGTCCAGTAGCCACAGCAACAGAAGCCCTAGCCACCCCAGCAGAAGCAACAGACAGGACCATGACCTCAGGTTCCACTGTGGCCTGATTTCCAGCAGACTATTCACCAAAGAGAGAACCCATAGCCCATTCCTAAATCCTCCTTCATCCCTTTTGCTATTCTGACTTTCCTCCCTTTTCCTTACTCTCCGGAGCACCTTTGTATGCAGGCAGTCTTTCTCAGCTCCTCCAGCCTCTAGAAGTGAGTGAGATGATGTCCCAGCCTCAAGAGGCTCTCTTCCTATGGGAAAAGGAAATTTTCTATGGGAAAAGGGATTGCTGGCCTGTGGATGCAGGTCAGAGAGATGGGAACTATCCTTAACTGACCCCAGGACAAGGACTTAGCTTCCAAATGGATCTGGGAGGTGGGCCTAGAAACAGAAACGAAGGCAAAGAGAAAATGAAATGGGGAGTGGCCACCGAAATATTTCCCAATGTACAGAAATACAATTTTACACTTACTTCAACTTGGCCCCTTGCTTGGCACTGAGCACACTTTGATGGCACTAGATACTGCTGTGTAGTAACATCTGAGGACTGTGACTAGTTTTATGAGTTATGATGGGACCAGGAGCCTGGTGATGAGAGGGTCCTCTGGGAAGAAACCAAAGGTCTAAGTCGGGATCTCAGGAAAAGTGCTCCAAGGAGTGAAACGCCTGCAAAGGCCCAGAGTCAGGACTAACATACAACATACATGTAGTGGCTTTATGATGACCTGGGGCTGGAGGGCTGAAGCTAGGGTAGAAAAGGACCCAGTGAGGCTGAGGGAATCTGGGGACTCTAGTTCTTACTCGGAGAGACTGAAGGCGGTAAGAACTTGGACAAGGAGTGGCCTAATTTGCAAAAAAACCTCACACCTGTTCAGAAGTCTCTGCTCTGTGAAGGAATTCTTTTGGGTCTAGAGGTAAAGGGTATGTGTGTTCCGTGGTGCAGCTGCAGTGACCCTCTGGGGGCATTGGTGGGTTCAGTGGATTTGAAAACAAAGCTTACGGGTCACAGTGTGGAGTGTAGAACAAGGCAGGGGTAAAAGATAGGCTGTTTTAGATCCCTCCTGGAGGTAGCCGGATGGTTCCTGAGAAGGGTTGAGCCCTGGAGGTGAGGGACAGGAGGTGTTTTCTGTGACACTGTGTAAGCATTTAAATTAGGGTCTCAGAGAGACAGCCAGGGCTCCAGAAGGCAGGAATGTCAGTACTGGGATACAAGGCCCTCAGCTGGACAGTGCCTTCTTTCTGAGCCACACCCACACTGCAGGGCAAGTTCCAAGACTTGAGAGCACAGAGGGAAGTTGGGCAAATTAGAGATACAATGAAGGGTGTCTTGCAAACCCCACAAAGGCCCTGTCCTACAGTAGTGCCCTTGCCTTCTAAGGTGGTCCCTGTGGGGCCTCCAGGGCCTTGCTGTATCCAGAGTCAAGCTCAGTCCTAAACTGAATGCCTCTGCACTTTCTCTGCACCTTGATAATTCTGGTTTGCTCTGCCTTTCCTGCTTCCCTGTTCTGTGTTCCTTCTTTGGCTGACATGATTGTGAGGCACCCCTGTCCACAGCCACTTTTGGCCACTCTCCTATCCACTCTCTGCCACCCACTTATTAGTCTGGCTGGGACCCTTGTTTGCGTGTGTGTGGTTTTGGCTTTTTCAAAGTCAACAACAAACTTCATATTGTTTTAATCTTTCTTCCCCTATTCTCGTGTCTTACAGCTTTCCCTGCATTCATTTTTCTTCTTATTTGGAGACTTCATTGTGGGTTATGCTGGCAGATCTTCTGAAGCCTTGTGGGAATATTTTTATTGTGTCTTAAGATAGTTCTTTCTTTCAACTCTTAATATTTCTACTCCCTCTATTTCTATGTTGTTCATCTCTTTCCAGATTATTTTTCTTTTTATATTATTAATTCTTCCCTGGATTTGAGGAATGCACTGTACTTTGTCTGGACCCTATATGTCCCTCTATCTGAATAGCCACTTCACCTGCCACTGGCTTCTAGTTTGTGACCATATCTTGTACAGTGTCGCGGCCCCCCTCGTCCAGCAAGGATGACACGACCACCGGAGCTCTTCTCACTGCAGTTTTATTCAGGACCTTTTGACAACTGTAAAATCTCTCTCTCTCTCTCTCCCTCTCTCTGGGCAAACCTTTCCCAGCCCTTAAGTAGGCCTGGGCTGCCAACCTCAGATTGCCAGGTGGGCACTGCCCATAGGTCCACGCATATGCAAGCAGCTGACAGTCATTGCGTGATAATAGCATAAGTCAGGCCTAGTTGATATTAGGAGTTGATTATCACAGAGAGCACTCGCTTTCGGGATCGCGGAGGGCGGGAGCCAGCACCATCAGGTGCGACTCCACGCAGCTCTCTACATTGCCATCAGGTGTGGCTTCACGCAGCATGCTACAGTACAGTGTTTGAATTTCTTGGTGTAGTTTGTTTGACTAAGAGCTTGTCTTGACCTGTAAGTGGATTTGATCACTTGGAAGTGGCATATATCACCTGGAACTGATGTTTTTGTGTGGCGCACTCAACATGCAGACTTTCCAGTGAGGCCACAGACCAAACAACCAAACACTAAAAGGAAATGAGCTTCTAGATGTAAAGCTGAATAAAGACAGAGTTTGGATGTTCCAAACATGATTTTAATTGTTGTGTTTCATTTATACACAATATAACAAATCAACAGGATCATTGTAATAACTTTTTATTCAAATTAAAATGCTAAAACTAAGAAAATCAGCTGAAATTAACCACGAAAAAGCCAGACACAGTGACATATATCTGTAATCTGAGCACTGGGGAAGCAGAGACAGAAGGGTCCCAGGGCCTCTCACTAGCCAGCCATTCTAGCCAATCAGTCTCGCCAGCACACACACACACACACACACACTGCTCAGGACTAGCTTAGCCTTGTACACAAGATGAACAGCAAATACTTGACACTAAGCCATTTGTCTGAGTGCGTGGAGATGTGAAGTTATTTTCTTTTTAATGTTATCTAGTCCTTCCTTCCTTCCTTTCTAATAAACATATAGTGTTTTGATTTTGTAAGACTCTAACAAAGACAAACCTTGATGAACAGAGTAAAAATATAAGTTGCTGAGCTGCCCAGGACCGGGACCAGGCCCCACTCCAATGTGATTTAAGACATTTCCTTTAGGACTCTTGTATAAACAACTTTAGTCTTATCTAATTGACTCAGTCATATCAGAGAGCTGACTGCTTACTATAGCTTCAGTTCTGGTTTTTTTTTTTTTTTTTTTTTTGGATTTTTCGAGACAGGGTTTCTCCGTAGCTTTTGGTTCCTGTCCTGGAACTAGCTTTTGTAGACCAGGCTGGCCTCGAACTCACAGAGATCCGCCTGCCTCTGCCTCCCGAGTGCTGGGATTAAAGGTATGTGCCACCACCGCCCGGCTTTCAGTTCTGTTTTTAAATGTTCAATTTCTAGCACCTAAAAACTGGGCTTTTACCTGCCTACAATTCCAGTACTTTTTGGAAGTAGAAGCAGGAGAAACAGAAATTCAAGGTCATCTTTAGCTACCTATCAAGTTAGAGTTTAAGGACAGTCTGGGATATATGAGGCCATGTCAGGATAAAAGTGGGTGCACTAATTTCTCCCTTCTTAGAAGAGGAAACATGCTGTGTTTTCTTTGTTGGCCCATAGCTGATATTCAGCCATTCAGATACCCACCACAGACCCAAGACCCCAACTGTCCCTGTCCCAAGCACAGCCTCACCTGTCCTCTCACAGTGAAGGTTTAGGCAAGCCATGACCTGTGTCCAGGCTACTCTCAAGATGTCACTGTCGGACTCTATCTCAGGGCCAAGCTGTGTCAGAAGCCAGGCATCCCTTACTCAGCCCATCCAACTGTTTGGTACAGGATTACATCTTTGGTCAGGTCTAATCTACTTGAGGAACCTTGGTAGCTAGAGAGAGAGACAGCAGGGAGCCTGGGCCCAGAGGAACCCTGTCCTTGTTGGGCACCTCCGAGAAAGGCTGTGTTGGGTGGCTGGAAACGCCAAGAAATTGGTGCTATGCCAAGACCTCAGATCCTTAGACCTGCTTTGAAAGTATAGGTGTGGCCGGTTTGGGACTATGCTCTCTGTGTCGATGTCTAGGCTGTCATTGAGGTTCCTGCGAGGTCAGGGGCCACACCTCATATCCGGCTGGCTTAGAATGATGCTTCTGCCATCGGCTGGTGCATTCTAAAACAAAACAGACCAGCTCTGAGGCAACACAACCGTGCTGCTATGTGGGTCTTCTCCTTCCAGAGCCATGCTGAGCAGAAAACCCCATCAGAGACTGTGAGTATGCAGGCATCCAAGCGACCTCAAATGTCTCTAGGACAGGCCCATATTTGCTACATGGAATAATACGGTTTGGCTAGACTTCTGGGGACCTGTCTACACCTGGTGGTCAGTGCTCTCCAGAAGCAGCAGGACTATGCTGTCTTGTTGATGTTGCTGCTTGGACTGTGGGCAGGGTCTTACTCCCCAGTCACCAGGTTCAGCTCTTGCTTTTGGGGTTGAGGAGTGAGGAGGGTTAGAGTTGTGTAATATCTGTACATGTGACTTCTAGAGAGGAGTGTGTAGGGTCTTCATTTTTAGGCTTGATGGTCTCCGCTGCTTCCTTGTTGACTGCAGAACCATGAAAAGTCACTGTGCATAGTATACAAGTATGGACTTGGAGTGTATGTGTATGCACCTGTGTGTGTACACACATGCAGGCATGTATATGCATGTGGAACCGTGTAATTGCTGTGATGGTCCTGCAGAACCATGCTGCTTCTTGAATCTCCATTCTCTATTCAGTCTTCCTCATCTTCTGAGCTTTGAGTGAGACAGACAGTGAGTAGATGGAGAAAAAGTCCAGGAGTGGTTTCAGGTGGGAGGCCTGAGCCAACACAACTGTGCTGCTATATGGGTCTTCTCCTTCCAGAGCCATGCTAAGCAGAAAACCCCATCACAGACTCTGTGATGGGAGTGGGGGAGCTGTGGTGAGGCCGCATGCGGGGTTGCACCCTAGAAAATGAGTAAGGGTTGGATGGGAAGGAGGAGGGTCGTGGTCCTTAGTGGTGGCTGAATATGACTGATACAGGATAGAAAGATCAGTAAATTAGGAAAGCATAGGAAGGATGTATCATTCTAAAGCCCAGTTGAAACTTCTTGCCAGCTAAAAATCAGAAAATTCAGTACAACATTTTCTGTGAAAGTTTCTGTCATACAAACAATATTCCTTTTATTTACAGATATTTTATGTTAAAAAGTAATGACCCAGATTTAAGACCTGGTTAGATATGACCTTAGGCAGGATATCATTATTTATTAAGTGGAGATATTCTATCTCCCTGCTTTCCTGTGAGTTAAAGCTTTGCTATATCAATTGTAACCTTGTCAGTACCCCCCAGGAATAATCCTGTGATCTCATTTGTGTTCTTTAGCCACCTTTTAGAGATGATAGCTTCAGAATCCTCCACCAACATCCTTTACATAACTCTTGTAGAAACAGTCAAGTGTGACTCTTCCAGGAGAAGCCCACACCCATGCTCAGACTCTACTGCCATGGAGCAGAGACTTCTGTCCTCCCTGGACATTCTATAGAAAGTATCGTGAAGGGTGGGTAGATAACTGTCTCATCCATCTGAACAAGAAGAATCCTGGATGATGGCAGGATCAGTGTGTTTTTCCTAGGCTGTTGGGAAGACAGGCGGCCCTGGGCTTTGTCCTTAGACACCAGCTGTACCTCTGGAGGCCAAGAGCAGCCTGTTATCTCTGCCCTTTGAGAACTCACTTCCTCCTTTTATTCTGAAGTTTTCTAAGGGCCGAGAAGTGCCTTTTTCTAGAGGCTTGAAAAGGCTCTTCCTTCTGTTTCTAATTAACTTCCTTTCAAAGCAGAGCAGGAAAAAGAGCCTCTCTGTCTGGGGCGCCGGTCCTTGTGTCAGCCTCTTGGAAAGCAGCCCTGGCCCCTGAGAGCATAACTATAGCAAACAAGAAAATCCCAAGGAGGGGAAACGAAAGAAAACCAGTTTCCTTCTTCCTCTACTTCAAAGTTAGAGAGAAACTACTTTTCCTTTTCGTTACTGAAAACAGAAAACCCACTTTACCACTATATTTTGCTTAGAAAGGGGGATGCTTGGTGCCTGGTGTCTATAAAGCAACCTGGAGAGGTTATGGCCAGCCCAGAATCTGCCCTGGGACCCATCTTTATCTCTACTCAAGCTACAGAAGCTCCATGTCCAGGACCAAACCCAGTGACTGTGCCCTGGGAATCGTGCCCCCATCACATGCCTTCCCACTGTACCTTCAACAGCTAATAAGAGAGGAAACAGTTATCCAATCCAGCTGATTAGGGTCAGATACATCCTTTGTTTTCAGTGCTGCAATTGTAATTAATGGAAATTAATTCTTGGTGTGTCCTTTTTTGGGGGAGGAAATCTGGGTGCTTTTTTTATTCATTTAAAGCAAAACTAATGATAAAAGAATATTATCTCAGCCATTAAAACTCAGATTCCATGGACCTGTCTCCAAAGCATCCCTTTGCCTTTCCGGTTGTAGTTGTTTGAATGAGGATGGCTCCCATAAGCTCATAATTTTGAATCCTTGAGATCCACTTGGTGGAATCATTTGGGAAGGATTAGTAGGCATTATCTTATTGAAGGAGGTATGTCACTAGGGGTAGTCTTGGAGGTTTCAAAACCCCATGCCATTCCCATCTTGTGCTTGTGGATCTGATGTAAGCTCTCAGCAACTATTCCAGGGCTATGTCTGCCTGCCTGCTGCCACGCTCCCTGCCATGATAGTTATGGACTCTAGACTACCCTTTGGAACCATGAGCCTCAAATTAAATGTTTTCTTTTGTACGTTATCTTGGTCATGGTGCTTTGTCACAACAGTAGAAAAGTAGCTGAGGCATAGAGCCCTGTCCCGTCTACACCACGCTTTGTGAGACTTCCTGGGAAACAAGGATCCATCTTTCTTACCCCTGAACTCAGGCAACTGCCCAAAACTCACGAGTTGGGATCTGGACAGACTGAGCAGGACTTGGGACTCTGCCGAGGTCAACTCCACAGAGTGTGCAGCACACTTCATTGTCTGCCTTTCTTTGAACTCGTTTTCTTTTTTTTTTTTTTTTCAGACAGTGTCTCACTATGTAACTCTATCTGACTTGGAACTTGTTATCTAAACTAGGCTGACTCTGAACTGAAGAGGTGTCCCTGCTTCTGCCTCCCAGGAGCTGGGACTAAAGATGTGTGCCTTTTAAATGAAACTAAACAGAACTTTTAATTTTTAATCAGATTGTAAACAGAGTTTTCCTGTTCCAACCACCTGCTCTCAAATAACTGGCAGCTGCTTCCCAAATAACTCACTTGGAGACTTAATGTAAATTATAAATACTCAGCCAATAGCTTAGACTTATTATTACCTAACTCTTATATTCAAATTAACCCATATTTCTTATCTATGCTTTGCCACGTGGCTCTGGCTTGTTACATTATTTTTCTACATGTCCTATTTCCTAAGGTTGGCTGGTGTCTTCTCTGACTCTGCCCTTCTTCTTCCTATCATTCTCCTAGTTTGATTGCCCCATCTATAATTCCTGCCTGGCTACCTGCCAATCACCATTTTATTAAACCAATTTGAATGACAAATCTTTACAGTGTACAAGAGGATTATTCTACAGCATAAGATTTTTCCCTTTTCCCATTAAAAATTGTGTAAGTATAAAAACTACAAGTTCAGAACTAAAACAACTTCTAAAATATGTAGCTTCCATTAACAACCCAATGTGCATCTTTCTGAACACTGACCACATGATAGAATAAATATGTATTTAGATATGCCAAGTGTGGTGATTTGAATGAAACACTTCCCTCTCCCAGAAAGAAACTCTTAAAATTGAATGCTTAGCCACCAGATAGTGGAACTGTTTGGGATCATGAGGCGTGGCTTTTTTGGAGGAGGTGTGTTACTGGAAATAGGCTTTGAAGTTTCAAGCATCCACACCAGGTGTGCTCATTCTCTCTCTCTCTCTCTCCCTGAAGATCGGGACATGGCTCTCACCCACTTCTCATGCACCATGCCTGCCATGCTCCCCACCATGGTGATAATGTAAGCAAACTGAAACTGTAAGCAAGCCCCTAAGTCAATGCTTTCTTTTTAAGGGTTGCCTTGGTCATGATGTCTCTTCGCAGTAATAGAAGAGTGACTAAGATACCAAGTCTTAGATCTGACGGTTTTAAAAGGCTAAGAGTGGTATTCCATACTAGAGACATGATCAGTTCATATTCAGCTTCCCATGGGTTAACATCGAATGTTTCTAGTGTTTAAATCTGTTTGTAAACCAGGATACAGTGAACACATACACACATGACATTTCAGCTTGTGAATCATCTGCTGCAGTTTGAATACCCCCCCACAAGCACTCCCAGGAGAAGAAAGCTGCCATTTTATTCACATCACAGTGTTTTCTGGTGCTAGCTAGAGAGTTAGGTGGAGGTGGTAGAGGCAGTATGTAGACAGACGACAGCCAAGAGACATGTTAGTCCACCTACATCTTGAGAATTTCTCATCATTTCTAGTTCATAGGCAAGGCATGAGAGTGAGGATGCCAAATTTTGAGAAGGCAATGTCCATTTCAGCATCAGGCCCCAAGTTCTGCCAACTTGACTTTGTTATTTTGGTAATGCGGTGGCAAATGAAACCGTCCATGTAATGAACACAAAGCTGTTTGGTTTAGTTTCCATTCCTGGGGTGACAGGCTCACTTTGGAGGGTGGCTTGGGATGTGAGCAAGTTGTTGTGGTCCCAGGAAGCCTCAGCTGCCTGCCTAGGTGATGTGGGAGTCCCCTCTGTGTGTTGCTTTTCTTGGTTAATGAATAAAGAAACTGCCTTGGCCTGTTGATAGGGCAGAACTCAGGTAGGCAGGGAAGACAGAACTGAGTGTTGGGAGAAGGAATGAGTCAAAGAGATACCATGGATCCACCAGAGACAATGGGAATTTTACCTGGTAAACCACTGCCACATGGCGATGTATAGATTAATAGAAATGGGTTAAATTGATATAAGAGTTAGCCAATAAGAAGCTAGAGCTAATGGGCCAAGCAGTGTTTTAATTAATAGAGTTTCTGTGTAGTTATTTTGGGCCTGGCTCTCCCTGCAATGCCTAGGTACTGATGCTCAGCTCTGCTGCACATGAGGATCCAAGGTGACATCTGCAGGTAAGCATGCCTATGTCAAGAGCCTGGACAGATAAAAATGTTCAAGTCTCCAGCTGGGCCTGGCTGATCTTGCAACCAATGGAATCTTGAGGACCCTACTGGAGTCAGTAGCTCTGCGTCCCCTGTACATAACCACCATCCTTCCTAGGAGAGCAGAGTCTAGTGTGCTCACCCGACTGCCAGAGTTGCTTCCTTGATTCTTGTATAAGATATGTTCTTTGAACCACCTGAGTCTACCCTACCAGGCATTTTGTATCCCAAAAATCAGCCTCTGAGCCTGCTTCATGCTGCAGCCTTGGCTAGCTGTTGTTGTTTTTTTCATCTTTTTTGCCTTTATTTGCAACTTCTAAGGCCAGTGTTCTCCAATGACTCACAAAACCTGTCCTCAGGCCAGTGATAGCCCATATGATATTGTTTCAATCTATAGGAAGATGAATGCCAGTGATAGCTCATATGATATTGTCTCACTCTATAGGAAGGTGAATGCCAGTGATAGCCCATATGATACTGTCTCAGTCTATAGGAAGATGAATGCCAGTGATAGCCCATATGATATTTGTCTCGGTCTATAGGAAGATGAATGCCAGTGATAGCCTATATAATATTGTCTCAGTCTATAGGAAGATGAATGCCAGTGATAGCCCATATGATATTGTCTCAGTCTATAGGAAGATGAATGCCAGTGATAGCCCATATGATATTGTCTCAGTCTATAGGACGATGAGTGCCAGTGATAGCCCATATGATATTTGTCTCAGTCTATAGGAAGATGAGTGCCAGTGATAGCCCATATGATATTGTCTCACTCTATAGAAAGGTGAATGCCAGTGATAGCCCATATGATACTGTCTCAGTCTATAGGAAGATGAATGCCAGTGATAGCCCATATGATATTTGTCTCGGTCTATAGGAAGATGAATGCCAGTGATAGCCCATATGATACTGTCTCAGTCTATAGGACGATGAGTGCCAGTGATAGCCCATATGATATTTGTCTCGGTCTATAGGAAGATGAATGCCAGTGATAGTCCATATGATATTGTCTCAGTCTATAGGACGATGAGTGCCAGTGATAGCCCATATGATATTTGTCTCGGTCTATAGGAAGATGAATGCCAGTGATAGCCCATATGATATTGTTTCAATCTATAGGAAGATGATAGCCCCTATGATATTGTCTCAGTCTATAGGAAGATGAACACCAGTAGTAGTCCCTTTGTCATGAAGTCAATGCCTATTTCAAGGGGCAGCACTGGGCTTCAAAATGCTCTTGCCCCTCCCCAACGAAGGTCAGCAGGGCTGGCCAGTTGCTTTCTGTTTGGGGGTTTTCCTTAAGAAGAAAATTGATAATGCTGGAGCAGGAATTCATGGACACAAAGGGATGTCTTTGCCCCCCCTCCCCTAAACTTGGGGAGGCATCAGAAGCAAAGTGACTTCCTTCAGGGATGGTTAGAGAAAACCTGGGCCTGTTACCATGGTTAGCATGAGGGCCTCTAAGGAAACAAAATTCTGGGTAGAGATGGGGAAAGTCAGAGATAGGGAGATACACATAGAGAGATTCACACAGACACCAAGAGAAACCCAAAGACAGAGACAAAAAAGACACAGATACAGAAAGACAAGGCAGAGTAACACAGACACAAAGGAGGGAGAGAAGATGAGGGAGAGAAAAGCATCTTACAGAGTAAGGATGTCATGAAGGTTATGGACCAATCTGCATCTTCAAAATCTCAGAATTCAAGATCATCCAAGGTGAACAGATTGGCCTCAATCTAGTCTGTCAGTTTCTTTATAGAAAGAACTTTAAATGGACTTGCAGATGGGGAGTGGGCAGGACTTGAGGACTGACATCAAGTAAAGGTCTCTGAGCCGACGACCTCAGGGCTGTGCTAATCTGAGGAGCTGAGAAGGGTAAGGGCAGACAACCCTCAGCCTCCAGGGTACAGACCTGCACGTACCTTGTTCCTTAACTTGCAGGTGGGGTTGTTAGGCAATAAATGTTCATTGTTACAGCCACCTACCTGTGGTTCTTTGTCTTAGTGGCCACAGGAATTCCGTTTGCAGAGATCCCCACCCCTGGCCACAGGATCTCATAGGCAGAGAGCCCCACCCTGCCACAGGAATCTCAGGCCAGCTTCCCTTCCTTGTGCTCCGGACTCTGGAGGGTAAGTTGAGGCTGCGTTCATTACCTACAGTGTTCGTGACAAGGTTGGTGAGACAGGAGCAGTGCTGGCTCCAAGCTCAATATTTTTCTCACCTTACAGTGGAGCATAGGCAGTTAGGCTGCTCTTCTGCAGGGGAGAGTGCTGGTAAGACAATGTCTCTCTCCATAGCCCTGGCTGTCCTGGAGTTGTCTAGACCAGACTGGCCTTGAATTCAGAGATCCTATTCCTTCTCCTGAGTACTGGGATTAAAGATCTGGACCACCATGCCTAGCTAAATTAGCATGTTCTTAGTTGGAACCAATCTAAAATGTAGTTTATTCTATCTGTGAGAGATTCCCCCAAGCCAGATGCCATGGAAGAGGAGGAAAGATCTAGAAAGGAACTGGGCCAGGCACATATGAACAAGAAATAAGGTCTGCTGACAGCACCTCTGTGTGTCAAAATATGTCAAAATGCATTACATGGAACAGGGTAAACACTGCATAGAAGACTCAGGCCAACATGAGAGAACTGAGCTGTGAACTACAAGACATAGCTTTGAAAATATAAAGTATCAACTAAAATTCATCAGCAAATCCACAGCTAGAGATTAATTAGCCTACTCCATAAACTCATAATCACCTGATTAAAACACAGTGATAGATTAGTTAAATGCATAGTTACCAATTTTAAAGTATTATCTACATAGAAACCAGTGACCCAGAAAAGCAAAAGTACATAGTCTTTTAAACACTCATAGGAATTTTGCCAATGCCAACGAGCAACAACAAAAAAGTATAGACAGATTACATAGCACAATACAGAACTTTAATTAACTAGAAAAAGAAAATCAAAATTCATTCATATACTTAATAACTATTGCATTGAGTTGACAAGGAATAAAGATTAGCACATAGGCAAAGTAGGTTTATCCAAACCATAATCTTTAGTTATCTATAAATATAGTCAAAGCATCTCTGAGAGGATTATTTATAACTATATTGTATTCAAGAGACACAGAGTGACTGAAAATAAGTAGACTAAGCATTGTGCTTTAAAGAACAGGAAAAAATGGCAAAATGGACACACTACAAAGAGAAGGTTTCTAAAAACAAAATGTAACTATACCCAATCAATAAAACAGAAGACTAGTTCATAAAAAATATGAAAAAAATAGAAAGATGCTGTGCTCTGCCAAAACATAATTCTCTGTTCAAATGTTCTAACACCTCTGCTTTCAGACACAGGTAAGTAAGAAGACTGGGGTTACCCTCCGACCTGATTTCTAAAGTACCAGGCAATGGCACTGGAGAACAAAAACAAGGAGGGCCTTGATCCTCAGTGTACTTTCTGCAACCGTTTCTAAGCTTCAGCAGAGGAAGGCTCATTCAAGTGAACAGGCAGTCTCACTAACCTTGGGAGGTGCTAATCGAGGCAGGCCAAGAAAAACAGAGGGCACAGGAGGCTAAAGAAGACAGGAGAAGTGGGCCCTCAGTATGAAGGTGTCTGCTACTTTAATACCTGCACAGGGTAAGCCCAGTGCCCATCTTACCAGTCAGAGGGGTTTTGCCTCACAGGTACATAGGTTTTCTGAAACTCTCAGAAAAACAAACAAAAATCTATGGAGCAAACGGTTTAAATAAAACAAAGGTTTCAGCCCAGAGTTCTGGCGTCTGGTGTCTAGACAAGAAGAATGGGCAGGGCTGGGTCCCCTGGAAATAAGGGGACCTCACCTCCTAGGCCTGCCCCTGCCCCTGCCCCTGCCCCTGCCCCTGATGGCTTGGACCCTTGGCCTGCAGGAGCACCAGCTGATGACAGTTTGTGTTCTCCCATATGCATCTGCATCCTGGCTCACATTGCCCAAGACCCAACCTGATGACCTCTTCTGAACTCAGTTGTTACAAAGACCCTATTTTCAAATACATTCTGACTCCCAGGCACCTTGCATCAGGATTTCAACAAAGAAGTGAGTAGAGATCAAATTCAGTCCCAGTAGCAAAGGTTCAGAATTGTCACTAGGCTGCATGCTGTCTGATCCCACTTTGGAGGGCTTCAAAGCAAAAGCAGACGAGCCAAACTGTTTCCGCATAACTTAAGCCCAGAGCAAAGCCTGGGATGTTTATAGGAAGACGGCCAGTACCTTACCCCGCAGTCTACAATGCTGAGAGTCAACCAGAAACTGGCAAGCTGCAAAGAAGGAAAATGTGACTCATAACATATCTCCAAATGACACAGATTCCACAGACAATGACATCAAAACAGTGTGACCACATTTTAAAACACCAGAGGATAGATGGCTTAAACAGGCGTGTAGAAGCACGGGAGATTTTGGAGACCAAAACTAAACTTGGAGTGGATGTGATGGACACAAAACAGATGTTCCAGAGAGTAATTGCTGCCCTGGGACTTGAAATGAAGGAATCCATCCAAAATGACACAGGTAAAGAAAAAGAAGTGTATGTTGTGTGTGTGTGTGTGTTTAGTATGAAAAGTGTGGAAAGTTTTAGTATCCTAAGTGTGTTGTATCACTGTTTCCTCTAAATTGAAACATTATCTCCTAAGTTAAGGAAACTTAACTCCTTAAGTTAAGGCATAGGGAAACCAGTAAGCTGCCAGACTCATGAGCCCCTCCTTAAATAACAACAGTAATTGCTGAGGAGGGGGAACTGTGTTAAGTAGGATTTCCAAAGGACGGAAATTATATAAATATTCAAAGAAATAATAGCCTACCTTTTCAAATTTGATGAAAACACACCCAAAGATTTGTGATCCTCAACAAATTTCATACATGAGAAACAAGAAAAGGATAGAAGACTGGTAGGTGCATCATGGTACCTGTATGCATGCATGTAAGTAATGTGTATAAACATGTATATGTTTACTTTGAGACAGGTTCTCTCTATGTGGCTCTGGCCATCCTAGAACTTTCTTTTTTTTTTAATATTTATTTATTTATTTATTATGTATACAATATTCTTTCTGTTTGTATGCCTGAAGGCCGGAAGAGGGCACCAGGCCTCATTACAGATGGTTGTGAGCCACCATGTGGTTGCTGGGAATTGAACTCAGGACCTTTGGAAGAGCAGGCAATGCTCTTAACCGCTGAGCCATCTCTCCAGCCCCCGTCCTAGAACTTTCTATGTAGACTAGGCTAGTTTCAAATTCACAGAGCGACACCTGCCTCTGCCTGCTGAGTGCTGGGATTAAAGACATGTGCCACCATGCCTGGAACAGATACCTGTTTTGTTTAGTTTGTTATTTGTTGAGACAGGGTCTCTCCATGTAGTCCTGGTTGTTTTGGAGCTTCTTAAGTAGACCAGGCTGGCCCCGAACCCCTGCCTCTGTCTCCCAAGTGCTGGGATCAGATAGATGTCTTCAAAGCCAGGAATAAAGAGAAAAATCTTAGTAAGAACAAGTAAGTCCCATTATATACATGAATTCATGTAAATTGACAGCAGGCTTACTGCCCAGAGCTAGGAGACAACAGTGCATAATCTTTAAAGTACCAACATTAAAAACCCATCAGTGCCAGGTTTGGTGGCACACACCTTTAATCCCAACACCCAGAAAGCAGAAGCAGGTAGACCTCTGAATTTGAGGCCAGCCTGGTCCACAGAACTAATTTCAGGATAGCCAGGGCTACATAGAAAAATGCTGTCTTAAAAACAATAGGTAGATAGATAGATGATAGATAGATGGATGATAGATAGATGATAGATAGATAGATAGATAGATAGATAGATAGATAGATAAAAAATAAAAATCCACCAGCTAAACTGGGTATGGTGGTGCATGCCTTTAATCTCAGCACTCAAGAGATTGAGGCAGGAGATTCTCTATGAGTTAAAGGCCAGCCTGGTCTCCATAGAGAGCACTAGGCTAGCCAAGGCTGCATAGTGAGACTCTGCAAGTAAAATATTTTCATTAAGCCGGGCGGTGGTGGTGCACGCCTTTAATCCCAGCACTCGGGAGGCAGAGGCAGGCGGATCTCTGGGAGTTCGAGGCCAGCCTGGTCTACAAGAGCTAGTTCCGGGACGGGCACCAAAGCTACAGAGAAACCCTGTCTCGAAAAACAAAAACAAAAAAAAAATATTTTCATTGATGTTTGTTTGTTTTGAGACAAAGAGAAGAGCAGGACCTTGGGAAATGACTCAGTAAGGTGATTGCTGTGCAGTCGTGAGGATCTGAACTCAAGTCCCAGAACCCACATAAAAAGCTGGAGATGGAGGCACCAACTTTAATCCTAGTATAGGGGAGGTATAGATGAGCAGATGAATCCCTGGAGTTTGCAGATCAGCCAATCTATCCATATTGGTAAGCTCCAGATTCAGTAAAAGTCTCTAAAGACACCTAATGTCAAGCTCTGGCCTTCACATGCATGTACACATGAGCACATATGAGAGCATTACACACACACACACACACACACACACACACATAGTAGTGATTTCTTCAAATGTTAAAAAGCTGTAATTCTAGCCAGGTGGTGGTGGTGCACACCTTTAATCCCAGCACTCAGGAGGCAGAGACAGGCAGATCTCTGAGTTTGAAGCCAGCCTGGTTGATCTGTAAAAGCTAGTTCCAGGACAGACTCCAAAGCTACAGAGATACCCTGTCTTGAAAACAAACAAACAAACAAAGCCGTAATTCTAAAAGCATATATATTATGAGGGAGGCTAAAGATCTTCATGAGAGAATGTAAACTTAAACGAGGAGCTGAAGAGCATCAGAGATGGCACGCATGTGGGTGAGCAAGCACATAGGAAAGATCTCACTACCTAAGCCTTCATAGGAAGGTGACCAATAGCTTCAAGCCAAAATGGAAACACTGTGGGTGAGGTTTATAGCTGTGTAAGTAATACAGCAGCAATGTCAACAGGGCAGGAGAGGAGATGCCAGGTAAAGGACCTGTTTTTAGACTATTCATTAATGAGCCCTGTGATGCCTAGGGGCCGTCATGAGTTGGAGGAGGATATAATAGCCTCTGAAACAAATGCAAAACAGCACAGCAGCTGAGATCTGTCTGTGGCACCGCCTCACAGGGTTTCTGGAATAGTGACCGTACATATAAAACCAGGCCACCTCTGCTGTGTTCTTCACAGCCCGTCATGCAGCCCAACAACAACAACTCCCAGCCTGTTGTCACCTGCACCTCTCCTTCTGCTGGAGCAACTCGCTAACGATGTTCCTCCTCTACTTAAAGTCCCACAAGACCTCCCATTCTCAGGGGTACAAAGTCACTCCTAACACAGAGGGTTCTTCTTGAGTTGCTTCTTTGGTTTTAACAAAATACCTAACTGAAAGAAGAAAAGAGAGGTTTATTTTGGCGCACAGTTTCAGAAGTTTGCCGTCCATCATGCAGGCAGAGAAAGGTGCAGTAGCTCTTTGATGGCAGCTGCATCCATGGGCAGCAACTTGGTTACAGACAGGAATCAGAACCCGCAGTGAAGGGAAGAAGTGGGTATCATCTTCAAAGTCCACCTCCACCAGCCAGGATCCACATTCTAAAGTTCAACAATCTCCCCAAACACTTCCACCACCCGGAGAGCAAATCTTTAGACAGGAGTCTATGGGGGGCAGCATGTTACAGGCAAACCTCACAGGCATGGCATGATTTTCCCTGCCTACTTCTTATATGGAAAGGTTTGATAAGGGACATAGGGTCAGAACTGGACTTGCAGGCATAAACCCCTCTCTGCTGCACTACTCGAAAAGGGTACTCTGTGTACCAGGAGGTAGTCTGTGTTCTGGGACCTGCCGGATGGCTCTCTTCCCACCTATCCCAGCCTTGTGCCTATACCTCAAAGGTCCTGCTGGTACCTGGCTATACTGGTCTACATGCACTTGAGACTCTATGGTGTCAGTGGATGTTTTTATCCTTATCTGGACTCAGATGTCCCTGGAACAACTAGCCCCACTACCATCCTCCAGTGAAGGCACTTGGCCCTCTTCCTCTAGGGTTCGGCAGGCCCATATTATTCCAGTAGTAAATGAGGGGTGTTCTTCTGTAAAGCTTCAGAATCCACTGTAGTGATATTTTGTTTGTGTTTTAACAAATAAAGCTTGCTTGAAGATCAGAGTACAAAGTTAAGCCACTAGAGGCCAGGCGGTGGTAGCTCACACCTCTAATCCCAGTACTTGGGAGCTTCACACCTTTAATCCAGGCACTAGGGAGGTGGAGACAGGAAGGGACATGACTGGGCAGAGAGAGGAATCTAAGGCAGGAGGAAACAAGAGCGCAATGTAATCTGAGGTTTGGTAGAGACAACTGCAGTCTGAGGATGCAGCCTGAGGAGACAGTCTGAGGACAGGATTGCCCCCTTTGGTCTGAACATTGGCATTGGTAGAGATAAAAAGTCTCTCTAGTGGCTGGCCACACTGCTTCTCCGACATCTTCAGCTTTCATCCCCAAATATCTGACTCCAGGTTTTATTTATTAAGATCAATTAGAATTCGTGCTAAAATCCACTGTGGTGCTCAGAACAGAATCACATGTTCTTACTCAGTGTCCCCTTTGCCCTAATGCTGAGTTTTACCTACACTGAAGTAACGCCAGCAAACTATAGTACAGATGAGGTAACACCCAAAGCCCCTAACCCAAGGAATAGCACTAAACCGAGGCCTGAGGGCCCTAGGAAAGAAGGCACACGTGTTCTTAGAGGGCTTCATCCAGGGATAGGGTATGCACAAAAGGGCCAGTAGCTGCCTGTCGGGTGGGCCAGGCCACCTGATACCCAAGCAGTCATCAAGAGGTTTCAGGTACAGTGTTCATCAGTGATTCCCTGGAGATAAGTGGCATGTCTTAACATGACCTCTGTGACCCAGGCACAGCAGAAGACCTCGGGGATTTGAGTTCCTGACAGTCACTGTCCATCTTGAGACCCTCTCTGCCCCCGTGTCCAAATATGACATGCGTAGCCCTGAGACAAGGTGGGGGCAGTGTCAGCTCTCTGCATGTCCTTGCTAATAGTTGCCTTGGTCTATCCTTACAATCAATCTGTTGACTCGAGAGGTCCATAATTACACCCATTACCAAACCACAGAGTGAGGAACCTGCCCAGTGTTTCACAATTCAACAGCCCTAAGCCAGACTCCACCCTGACTGTGCACAAGTGCTTACAGAAACAATGTGGAACCTTGCTGACACAAGGACCCTAAGTCTGGTTTCATGGGCAGCCAAGTCTTGGAGTCCATGGGTAAAAGGAACCCTGGTCTTTCACTACGACATCCTCAACTCCAGGTACCTGAGAAGGAGATGCAGACACATCCCGCCATAGTCTGTTGAGCCTTGTGTGCTAGGAAGTTGTGGGGGCAGTGCCTAGAACCTTACAAATCCTCTTGACTGGCTTTTTTTGTTATTTTTGTTTTCACCTACTGTCTTATGTATATGGAAGCCACTTGAAACCTTGGGAATGCAGGGGGTCTTGTCCATCATCACCTTATGGAGTTTTACCAGGTCTCTCAGGCCACAGTTGCACCAAGAGGTAAGAGACACTCTTGGCCCTCAGGTAAGTGGAGGATGAGAATGATTGACTCTGCCTCCCTGGACACTCCTGGGATATACCCCCACTTAACTATGCATGACCTGCCTGGGTTTCCGTGGCTTTGAGTCACTGAACTGAGTATGTCCAGGGTCCTGCCTGGGAGGCCACCTGAGACCCAGTCCAGACAGTCCCTCCATGGGGAAGACTTTCCACTTCTCTCTGGTCATTGAACAGGTCTGATCTTTTCCTGAACATGTAATGCTGCATCCTGCTCAGACCTGCTACTCCTGTCCTGTAGGAAACTGAACTTTTCCAGCTCAGAGACTTGTTGTGTGTGGATGGAGCCCACCTGGACAAGATTCACTCTGGGAGGTCTCCCCTGGTCTTTCAGGTAGGGTGTAACCAAGAACAGGTGTCAGAATCCTTAAGTGCTGGAGCAGATAAATCTGATGGAAACAAGAACACACATGTGCATTGTCTCATACGACAATCTGGAAGAAAACCACTGCTCAGGACCTGACAGGCTTCTCCGCTGGTGCAGGGTCCACTAGACTCTGCCACCCACCAAGACCACACCAGGACTACTCCACTTTTTTGCCATCCTGCCTTTGCCTGGCTCCTGTTTCCCGACCACAGGACTGAGCCATGCTACTCACCCTTCTCTCCTCAGTGGTCTCAGTGGCTCTGTCTGACATAAGGGGATGGGATGCCTAGAACTGTGGTACACAGGCACATGAGAACAGGCACATTGAGTCTTTCTTCCCAGGAAGTAAAGAGAACAGAATTGTGCTACCAGCCATGTGTGAGTTCTGCCTTATTTTAATCACCAGAACTTTATAACTCTAAGCTATGAAACTGGTGTGGTTCTAGAGTTACAAGCTCTGACCATTTGGGGATGATGAGGCTGAGTTAAGCTGCCAACCCTGGAGACGATGCATCCTGAAGGTGCTATTCTGGGCCTGGAATTCCACAGGCTGGAGTCCTGAATTTAGAACTGAAGACATCATTGTTCAGATAAAGAAAGTAATACTTGGACTCCAAGATCCAAGTTGAGCAAACATGGGACAGCACAGCCTAGCTCATTCAACCTCCGGAGAAGGTACAAAAATATGTTTACAAACACACACACACGTTTGCCAAAGCAGGTAGTGTGTACATCTATGTGAATATTTAGGGACAAGTGGAAGGAGAAGGTTGTCCCACACAGTCTTCTTTTGCCATGGTGGGCCCTAGGCACACCCTAACATTGGGGGAAAACAATTAAAACCACCCTTCGGGACCTACCCCAAAGAATTTATTGAGGTTGTACAGGGGTCTGATTTGTGTGGGCCTGGTCACTGGGAAACAGATGGCCCATGGCCAGAGAGTCTTCTGATCAAAAGGTGGCCAGGGAACCTTGTGAGAAAGTTACGTGCTGACACTTCTTATCTTGGACGTCTGAGCTTGCTTGATCCAAGCACGGACTGTGCTCCAGACCACTTCCTGCTAGCACATAATGGATAATCAAGGTGAGTGAGTCCTACTATCCCTGGGGGTGGGGAAGAGATAATATATGTAGGTCCAGTAGACCTCTGACCATCTAGCCAGAGTGTCATAATGCTTCTCCCACTTTCAGAGCCTTCCAGCGGGGAAAGGGGAACCAACCTAACCATATCCCACAGGCTTGGGGAGTTCTAATCTTGGTCCCGCCTAGGTTTGCCACTCTCCTTTTGCAAACTAGGAGGTTTCTGAAGAAGTGAGAGCAACTGGAAGAAAGGCTGTGCACAGAAAGAAATCTGGGTAGCCTGAGACTGCTCATGTCTCCACTGAGGAGCTTCTTCCAAAGCCTGCCTCCTCTGCCCTGATCATTTAGACATTTTTACCTCAGTCTTCCAGGTCCATTCTGAGTCCCAGATCTGACTGCAACATGCCACATGGACCAGCCTGGATCTTCTCTGAGCATCCACCCTCTTGGACCACATGGACCAGCCTGGATCCTCTCTGAGCATCCACCGTCTTGGACCACATAGACCAGCCTGGATCCTCTCTGAGCATCCACCCTCTTGTTTGCTGAGCCCACTGACTCAGCCTGTAGCAGACACACGATGGCCAGATTTTAGAAATCTAGTTTCCACTGGCAGATGAGTCAGGAGTCTAGGATAACTGCCACTCTCTCATACAGAGAAACCCAAATACTCTAATAATAAACACTCTTAGATTATAAAGAAACCAGACACACACCCATAACCCGCACACAGAGGAGGCTGAAGCAGAAGGATCATGAATTTGAGGTTAACTTGGGCTATGTAGTGAGAAACAAAAAAAATAAAACAAAGTAAGGAAAATGTATTTTTATTACACAGAAATTTTAAAGTTACAAACAAACCTAAGAGTAAATGTGGTGAGCATTTGCGTAAAAATAATAGAGAAAATATGGCTTTTGAAAGTGAAAATCTCTTTTACTCAATATGAACAATTCGGCAGCAGAAATGTAACTGTTGCCCTGCATCTCAGATGTCTGTCTCCCACAGCCAAGAATGTAAACTCCAAAGCCTACTGTTTGTCCTTCAGTATCTCAGTCTCCTCCTGTGTTGCTGATGAAGTGTAAGCTGGCAAGAGCCTTCTGAAAAGCATTTCAGTTACACAGTCTAAGAGTCTGTCTGGGGAAAGCTCCCTGGGAATCATTAGCTAGTCGTCCTGAAGAGTAAACGTTACATTAAGTAGAATGGAAGAGAACAATGACACCAAGCCCCATGTGGCACCAGGAGAACCAGACAAGAATGTACTTATGCTAATCAAGCAAAGGAGGGAACAGCCCTGAGACAGTTCTGATGAAACTGCAGCTAAACTGCAGCTCATCTGGCCCAGCTGGGAAGAAGGAGTTAGGGGAGTGTTATATTTCCCAGTTGATAGTCTTTGGTACTTCTTGAATTTCCTGCATAACCATGTAGAACTATCTGTGTAACAAAGATAATCTTTTATCTTCTAAAACCTGGGGAAGGTGACCACTGTGGATGCCCAGTTCTGGACAAGGCTTTGGAGTGCTCCCTCAGTGCTGGTTTTGGTAGTTCTGGGAATCTGCTGTCCTTCCTTCCCAGAGAGACAGTTATGGGAGCGAGAGATACCAGGGCCAGCGGAGCCAGCTGTTTCTCAGGTATTCCCTCCACTGCTGTGGGTGTTGTGGGATGTTTGACCACACTGTGTGAAGATGTGTCCCTGTCCTTCCTTCTGACAGGTTTAATAAAGAGCTGACCAGCTAATAAGTGCCAGGAGAGGACAGGAGGGACTTCCAGGAAGAGACAGGAACTCTGGGAACGAATGTGGCATAGGGATTTGCCAGCGAGACACGGAGGAAGTCAGACATACAGTACTGAGGAGAGGTAATGAGCCATGTGGCAGAACTTAGATTAATATAAATGGGTTAATTTAAGTTTGAAATTAGGCTAGTTGAGAACAAGCCTGCTACAGCCAAGCTTTCATAATTAATAAGAAGTATCTGTGTCATTATTCGGGAGCTGGTGTTCCAAAGAAAGTCCAACTACCTGAGTTCCTAGTCAGCTGTTTGACCCAGCCTGTTCACTATCCCAGGGCAAGAGTTTCTCAAGGGACCTCCAATGTGGCTGCTAGGGACTTGTTCTCACCTATTTCTGCCACCCCCTTCAAGTCTTCACAAGAAAAACTTGCAGCCAAATTTCCAGTTACTTGGACTGGAATCATTAGACCGGGATAATGAAGGTCAGTGAGACTAAGACAGAAATCAGAGAAGCAGGTTGGAGGTGGGGTACAAGCAGGGGACAAGCTATACACTCTCGGTTCTGCCCTCTCTCAACCCTCTTCTCTGTCCTGGGTTGAGTGAGGCTCTGGGCATTCTGATTGGAGATAATTAAGCCCCAAGTGGCAGCATGGGCTGGTGGTGGACATTGCAAACATCCAGCACTGAGGTTCTGCTCAGTAGAGCTGCGGAAAGATACAAGATAAAACAAGATAAAAGAATGCACTGTTGGACTGACCTCCCACTAAGAGGTTATCCCAGCAAGACAGAATTCAGCTCACACAGAAGCCTCTCACCAAAGCCTAGTGTCTACTGAATGCTTACAATGTTTCTTACAACTAGCTGGCTCTGAAGGAACTTGTAGTTGATGGCTATTTGATGCTGGAAGTTCAGGTATCATTGCCTCTGACACTGAGCCTAAGGGGTTGTCACCTCCCATCATGGCCCAGGTTCTGGGCCTTTCTGTAGTTGTTTTTTGTTTGTTTTTACTCTTTGGGTCCCTCCACCCAGCTCCCAAATAAATACACAGAGACTTATTCTTACTTATGAATGCCCAGCCTTAACTTGGCTTGTTTCTAGCCAGCTTTTCTAACTTAGATTATCCTGTTTCTCTTTAACTATGTTTTGCCTCTGGACTTCTAACCTTTATTTATTCTATATATTTTTCTTTCCTTCTTACTCTAGAGCTGGCTGTATGGCTGCAAGGCTGGGTGACTGCCCCTGGCTCCCTTCTCCTTTTCTCACGCCTCCCTGCTCTCCTTTTTTTTTTCTAGCATAGATTTCCCCACCTATTTATTCTCTCTGCCTGGCATGCCTGCATATTTCTCTCTCCTGCCTAACTATTGAAGGTTCAGCTTTTTATTAGACCTATCAGGTGTTTGAGGCAGACAAAGAAACACAGCTTTACAGAGTTAAACGAATACAACATAAAAGAATGCCACACATCTTTGCATAATTAAACAAATATTCCACAGCATAAACTAATGTAAAGCATCTTAAACTAATATTCCACAATGCCTTTCAGTGGGGTAAACAGCAGCTGTGGTTGCTCTTACTCAGGAAGACAGAAAAGATTTCATTTTACCAAGAGAACCCCTTGCAGAAGTCTGGGGCAGCTTACCCCAGTCACCTGACTACAGCTCTTTATGTTAATGTATGGCTTCTTGCAGACCTGGTGGCGTATGCCTAGGTCCTTGGCTCTGGGGAATGCATTATCTGGGTGGCACCAGATCTCTGACCTAGCTGGGCATGGGTTCCCACTGAAGTCACTGTTGGGGGCCTCGAGGCTACCTGGAGTTGAGCAGGTAACACCTCAACTGACATTGACTGTACCCTGATGTCCAGCACAGAGAGCCTTCTGGGAGGGCAGTCCATTTCCAAAGCTTTTTTATGTCCTAGGGCATAGAGAGGATGCTACTCTATCAGGGAGTCTGCTGGAAGCAACCTGAGCACCCCCTTGATCTGAATGCATCATGGGGCATAGCCAGCTGTCGAGGTTTCAGAAGCCCAGAACTCCGAGGTTCTATTACCACAGGGAAGGAGCTGTGGTGTGGAAGAAGCTGAACAGCTTCTGTCCCAGGGAAGGCCCCTAGGCCTCCAGATGAGCTTGAGTCTGCAAAACTGAGCCTTGCTTCAACCTTCCCAGATGTCTCCCCCTATACTCACTTTTCACACAGTGTTCCACAAGGACTATCTCAGACGCTCTCTGCCCAGCCTGTGTTTCCTGTCAGAACTGCCTTCCTCCACCCGATTCTCCTGCTGGCATCTGCCCTTTGCGCTTAAGATATGAGATGGTTCAACCTCTGTGTTCTCTATTGCTCCTTTAGCCCTTCCACGTGCCCTTGTTTTACAACTTTGATTAAAACCAGTAACACACAAAATTTATTCTGAAGACATGCTTGGAAAGCCACTTGGTAAATAGGCTAGACTTTTCCCTTTTGGATTTGTAAATCCAATTTTGCATGAAAGGTTTGTGCAAATATTGCTTGATATTGAAAACTACAGTTCCTTTCCGTCCACAAAGCAAGACCAGTTCAGTCTCGTTTGAGTAGCAGGGTTACACACTTCATTTATTGGGGGTGACTCTCAGGCAGGGTGATGAGGTGAACTTTTCAAAAACCCCGTGTGTAGAAACCTCCAGATGTGCTGGAGTAGGGCTCATTACCTCAAATCAAATTCACTTCCCTTTGGCTTTGAAGCAGCTGACACACCAGCAATGGCATTGTAACTCATTTGTGCTCAGGGTAAGCTCCTAGGTGGTGATAGTCGTGAGGACACAGCTTTGTGTGTTTGTGAACCCGTGTTGGCTTTTCTGTCCAGGCGTTAGAAGGATCTGTAAAATACCAAAGTGTCTTGGTACAAAGTGGACAGACGCCTGTGGAGAGCTGGCAGCTAGTATTTCACAAACAACCTCCACTGTACCAGAGTTCTGTGCATCAGAGGGGGGCATGCAGAAAGCATGGGCCTGTTTGGGGACTGAGAGCACTCTGTGCATCAGAAGCAGTAATCCAGTATGATGCACACAGACTGTGTGTAGGAAATTCTCTCAGTCTCTACATGTGTGTGAAATCTGCATGGAGGAGGTTGAAAAGATAGATTGGCATATTCTATCTAACTTTGTCTCTAATGTTTTATGTTTGTCCTAAAGCAGGCCTCATTTCCTAAGCAAGACCCAAGGCTCACAAGGAGGCTGGTTTGTATATGCCCTGGTCTACAGTTCAAGCAGTCTGCCCATGTGCTGAGAGACCTCAAACAGGGCAGGATCAGCAGTGCCCAGTTCTGGGCCCCAGAACCACCTTCTACCCAGGGTCCTCTGCTCTTCCCCCTTCCCCTTCTGCCTGCAGCTGGCCAAAGTGCACCACACACACCACAGACCTCCTTTCACTTCTGAAGAGGGGAGAGGGACGATTACCAGCAACCATAGCAAAGACGACCACAGAAACAGGACAAGCCTGCCCCTCTGCACGGTGGAGCACCATGTAAGAACAGCCCATTCAGGGGCCACAGCTAAGAGGTGATGCGCGCTAACCCAGTGAAGAACACACATAATGGGCTTCTTTCTGAAGAATTCATGAAGGCATTTTCCCCCTTCCTCTCCCTGAGCCAGACCCAACTGAAGATCACCACCACAGGCAGAAGTGGGAAAGTGGAGGGTCCTTGTGGAGGGCCTTCCATAACTACGCCTCATTTAGCCTCGAAGAGCAGAGTACACACTACTATTGGAGGTCTGGAGCCTTCCCTGTTGGAGGTGGCACAGCATGGGACACCAACATGAGCAAGCAGCATGGGTAGCTTGGATGTAGGGATGGACGCCAGGCAGCGTCTCTTCATCTTAGAGATAAGGGCACTGCCCTACCCACCTCTGACAGATAATGACAAAGTGCTTTGAAAAGCTTCAAGCCCACAACTTAATGAGACAGGCGTGGCCGTGGCACAGCCTTGCTCTTTGAAAGTTCTGAGAGTTGATTTTTATCACCTGATGAACTCTTCCCAGAGCCTCAGGCCTGAGTAAGACAGGATACTAGGTGTGGGATGCAGGACCCAAGGTGATGGACAGGACCCAAGGACACAGGATGCTGGATACTGGGCAGAGACGAGTCCTCATATAGCCGGCCCAATTGTGTTCAACCTTCCCACACTGGGCATCCAGGGGAACAAGGGCATTTGAGCAGAGAAACTGCTGCTCCAGCCAGAGGGACCCAAGCTCAGGCTGTTCCAAAAATTGGCAGTGAGAAATGGGAGGTGGAAACAGACTGAGAAACTTGTGTCTAGGGGCAGAGGTTGAACCAGAGAGGACATGTCAGGCTGGCTGCATGTAAGGAGGGTGTTGGCTCCGTCTAAATGGGTTCTGCTTTGTCACTTGGATGAGGGCAGGCTTTCACGCATGTGGATTTGTAGTATAGCAGTTTCCTCCAGGTTGGAAATAGCATTGCTGTCTTGAAGCAGAGAAGCTGTGGCCACCTGCTCTGAATCCTCATATTATTTCCTATCATGGAAGGAGGCAGAAGGTCAAGAGGGAGACCTCCCTAAATGCCTCCCCTCTCTGATACTATGTAAGAAGCAAACAGTGGCCAGTGGGTGGTTTCTCTGCTGCTTGTCCCCTGTGCTCCTGTGAATAACCCTAATAAACTAATTGATTCACCGAGCTGCTCTTGGATGGAACTGTCTTTAGTCTGTCTGGACTCTGGGAGCAAAAAGATGTTTCTCTATGTCTCCCCAGGAAGCCACATAACAGTCTTTGTGTTCTTTCTTGATGTCAATGCCCTTGGTTCAAGGTTCAGAGCCCACAGCAGCATAGGGGTGAAAGGGACGATTTCAAGGGACAGAGATAGGCCTGGACACAGGATCAAGGAGTGGAAATCCACTCCCAACCCAGGTTGCCTCCCAGGCCTCAAGTCCCAGCCTCTCCATGCAGCCCAAGCTGTTGTCCAGTGTTTTGCTGGGTCCTGTCTCCATGGGCCGATAATGTACCCACATGGCTGAGTGGGGAGGGTAGAAAAAATAGCATAGTTTTCTGGAAACTTCCATCCAACTCTGTCTCCATCACCTGGGAAGCTACATTCCCTATACCTAAACAGGATGAAGCAGAAGATATGGACCAAGCCAACCTCAGCTGGTTTGCCCAAAGGTGAGCCTGGGTTGTGAGAGACAGTGAAACCTGTCCTTGTTGGAGCCTCCCTCAATGCGACTTCAATGGTGGTGATGGCTGTATTTGCAAACATTTCCCCAGATACAGCTGTGGACACTGATCTGCGAGTCCTTTCCTGGAACTCCCTTTCTTCTTTCTCACCCTCTCTCAGATAAAGGAGGAAGGAGGTTAGGTGGGTAAAGTGGTGGGGAAGGAGTCCCCATAGTGATGCAAGTCCATTCCATTTCTGTCATGTCTGTGGCTGTGACATGGTTCTGTTTAGGGTAAGCAAAGTTTGCCCTGTTTTTTGCAGTCAAGAATCCTCAGTATCAGCAACTCCAAAGGAATTCAGAAGTTCAAGGCTAGCCTGGACTACAGATCCTGTAGGAGAGAGAGACAAAGAGAGAGAGAGAGAAAGAGAGAGAGAGAGAGAGTGTGTGTGTGTGTGTGTGTGAGGGGGGGAAAGGAGGGAGGGAGGGAGGGAGGGAGGGAGGGAGGGAGGGAGGAAGAGAGAGAGGACATAAAAGATTACACATCAAATGAGTCCATTTGTAGGAAATTCCAGAATAGGAAAATACACAGAGAAAGGGGGAAAGGGGGCTCATTGTTTCCTGGGAATGAAGTTCTTTGGAGGAAGTAGGTGCTAAAGATAAATTACTCTAGAAGTCAGACGTTCTAGACTGTGCTGTCACACCTATGAACAGACTAACAGCCACTGGATCTTGAGTGGGAGAGTGGTCGGGGATGTGAACCACATCTCAAGAAAGCTGAAAAGAACAGAGGCTGTGTACCAGGCACGGCATACAGAAAAAATTATGCATTTGTTCTTGAAGCCATTGTGTTAAAGAAGATAGGGCTCTGTAGGGAACCAGAGAAGTATCATCAGAACAAGCTGGGGCTCAAGAAAGAAGGGAGAAAGATCTCTCTGAAGATAAGCAGGCCAAAGAACAAGAATGGGTGATCCCCTCCAAGAGAGAAGCTACAGGAGGAGATAGAGAGACGGGTTTCAGAGTTTAGCCAGTCAAAGAGGGGCTGGTTAGAGCCAGGTGGACCAACTAAGGACTAGCAAGGACCCTGCCCCAGCTAAAGTAAAAGGGAAGCGTGCAGAGCCAGTTCAAACTGATAGGCCCAGCTGCTCCTTCATCAATGTGGAATTGAAAGAGGCCAGAGATAGGCAGACATTTGGGAAGGAAGGAAAAGGGATCCAGCCCAGCAGACCAGGACAGTTTGGTTCTACCTGCTCTCCACTTCTTCCAGGTACCTTCCTGTGGTCTACCTCCGCCCGCCCTTCGCAGAGTCTGGGTCCATCCCCTCTCCAAGCCAAAGTAATTAAGAAGCGTTTTTAAGACCTAGATGACTCCTTCCAAAGGAGGACTCTAACACTCATGAACCTCTTTAATTTGGTATCTCAAGACCAACATTTGGAAGGGGGTGGAAGATGTCTCCTGCAAGAAACCTCAGAGTCAGAAACCCGGAGTCCACTGCAGGGCCTGCCTATCCTCATAGGTACCCCGTGTATGTCTCCTTGGTTATGTGTAACACGGTAGAAAGCAGTCGCTTTGGTTCCCAACAGCCTAGTAAAGTCCCAAAGCACAGGGGTCCAGTGCGTTCTGGGCCGCGGCCGCGGGGGGCGCTGCGCGAGCTGCTGTTAAAGCCCCGTCGCGGGCGCGCGCTCTCAGAGTGAGTCCGGCAGCTGCCCGCGCCGCTGTCTCCCGCTGCCCGGCCAAGCCTCGTCCGACTGCCCCGTCCGGGATCCAGGCTTCACGAGTCGCTCTCCGCGCACTATCCACCCGCCCCGGGCTCTGAACCTCGGACGTGCACCTGAGAGCGCGGCCGGAGGTCCAGGCCCGGCGGCGACATGGGGAAATTTCAGTCCAAGCACGGTGAGGTGCGGGCCAGAGCGGGAGGGGAGGGTGGCGATGGAGGAGGGTGCGGGGGCCTCCGCCACTCACTGTCCCTTCCCTCTTCCCCGCGTCCTTCGACCGCGCTGCAGCTGCAGCAGCCTGCAAGCGGAGAGAGAGCCCCGAAGGTAAGCCCCGGCGCAGCCAGGGCGCGAGGCGGCCCCCGGGCCGGATGCGCAGAGCTCCGAGCTTGGGGCGCGCCTTGTCTCGCGCCCTCGGGTGGGACACGCCATAGGTCTCCGGGAGCGCGTGGTCCTGGGGTTCTGGAGACGGGGTGGGCGCCTCGAGGCGGAATTGGCAAAAGCGCACCCCGCGGGGCTTACGGTCTCCTTTCTTCTCCGTGGGTACCGTGTTTCCCACGCATCTGTGGGCGGGCCACAGGGGACAGCTTCGTGGTGTCCGCGTATGCGAGTGGCCGCAAAGGCGCGGAAGAGACCGAACGGCGCGCAGGAGGCAGCGGCGGCGTGGAACATCGCGCACGGGACAAGCAGGTAAGCGACCGGGTGGTGGGCGGGGTCGCGCAACCACGGGCCTCCCAGGACTGGGAGAAGTGCCCTAGCTGTTCCTTTTTATCACCGGGAGATGCAGAAACCATGACTCAGATGGCTGGCCTGAGCCAGGATAGCCCGTCCCTTCCCAGCATCTGCCATAGTATCCCAGAGGGGGATAGCGTGGAGGTACTGGAATCCCCACGCGCTAAGTTAGGGGTGGATTTGTGGCTCCACTTCTTGGTCAGGAGGAGCTGGTGAAGAGGCTATGAGGCAAAGATTGGGATCAGCTGGGACTATGATATCAGTATTCCAGGCTTGAGGCATCCAAGGTGATTCCCAGGTGTATTTTATTACCACTTACATTTGCTGAGGAGTTGTTGGTGGCCAACTGATGTCTCTGAACTTCGTTCTCACTGGGAACCTGGGACTCTTGTTCATGTCATGGGAAAGCATACCCTTGGAATCCCCCACTTGAGAGCAGTGGTGTTCAGAAAGGGGCACAATTTAGCTGATGAGGAAGTGTGTGTCTCTGGAGTTTGAGAGCCAGAGCATCTTTTCTGGAGAGTGCAGGTGCTTCTGGTGTAGTTGTGGAATTACTAAAGTGAAGCAGCGACCTTGGATTGTGTGTGTGTGTGTGCGCACGCGCGCGCGCGTTCTGGCCTGCATTGTTTCCTCTGCTTTGTTCTTCTTTCATGATAAGGTCTTTCTAAGGTGGGAAGAGCAGAGTCTCAGCAGGACTGACTTAAGTATCTATAGTCAACAACGCTGTGTTTCCTGGTTTTCCTTATCTAGCTGTGGCTCCTGGCCAGGTCGTACCTGGAGTTGAGGCCCTAGCCCAGTCATTACCCTCACTGTACTCAGGAATTCTTGAAGCCACATTGCTGCGCTGGTGCCTGGCAGCTTGGGCTGTACCAAGCAGCCCTTTCCCAGGTCTGGGAGGTACTCTATCCTCACCTTGTGTCTTCTGTCTGGAAGGTTTAATGGGGACAGTTAAGAGTTGGGTCTCTGTCTTTTCTCAAATCCTTTTCACAGTGTCCACTGTTCTGCCCAACTCAGTGTCCTCCCAGGAGCTGTTCCTTGAAGAGACCAGCCCTGATCGCTACACAACTTCCACACTACGAACTCCCAGAGGCTTGCGACAGACCTTTGGGGGACTTGTATCTCCTCGTCTGGGTTCTCATCTGCTCTTTTGCGTTCGACTCTGTTACTGAGCTGCAGTGGTCTGTGCATCTATGTACATCTAAGACACTTGGGTACCACGTCCTGCCCTGAGTGGCCATCCTTGCTATTTCCAGAAGCTCTGCCATATGGCAGCACCTATGTTGCTCCTTGCCTGGGGCGATCTAAAGGGAGGGGCGCGGGTTTGTTAGCAATAACCAAGTGATGGTTTAGAGAGAAGCGTGTGACATCAGAACTACTGTGGTCACAGGCTTTGAGGCAGAACTGATGGGGCTGTCGTCCAGGCAGCAGTTGGTGGTGGCTCTTCTCAGTGTAGATGAGCTGTCATCCATGGGACTCCGCTTAGGATAATTTCCTTATGTGTGCACTGTTCCACCAGACTATATTTAATTTCTCCAGCTCCCCCTAAAGCCGACAGGAAATTGCACAGAAGACAAGAGTCACTGTTTTCTGTTGTGAATTAAACACAGATTTCCATTTAGCCCAAGGAAGGAGCATTCTGCTCACTCTAGTGGTAGAGTTTTTAACTTGGATTCTGAGGGATCTGCTTGTATAAGTTCGGGAGGCCATGAGAGCCATGTCCATGGCTGTCTGTGGACATTCTACAACTGTCTATAGTTGTAAGAGGGTGCTCAGCCTGTGGATGACTGTGTGTGGTCATCTTGCACAAACTTGAACTTCACAGTGTGACTCACTACCTCCACCCACATCTATCCGACCATTCTCTGTGTGCTGACATACCTTTCACAAGGAGATAACCTTGGAAAATATGGGAGTGACCAGTGTGAGACCCTGTGGTGTCTTTGGGAGCTGAACTCTAGACCAGGGCTGAATTCGCTGTGCAAACCTTGGCTTCTAGTTAAAACAAAACAAAACAAAATAAACCCTTAACCCTCATTATCACCTTGCCTACAGGTTCATCAGAATGGGAAAGCTTGCCCACCTATCCTCTGATTCCTTCTAACCATCTAGAATTCTCTGGAGCCGACTGGAGGACCTAAACCTTTTAGCTCTGCTGGTCCTGCTATGGCAGGGGTAGCCAGGCCTTCCCCTGACCTGGACCGGGAGCCACCTCATCTGAAAACTTACCTGCTTCTGCTAGAGAAAGGGAGATGTTAGCCTTTGAGAAACTCCTCATGTTTTTGTCACAGCCTAGATACTTTCCTATTCCTGGTTAACATAGAAACATGACACACGGACTGTGAGCCATCTGCAGGGAAGATATGGAGCTCCAGGGAGGTGATGGGTCCTCACCTGCTAAGCTTTAGAGCCCCCAAGAGGAAGCAGTATTTCCCCGGACTACTCACAGAACAGCTGGAAGGGAGGCCCTGGAGGTGCCAGGGTGGAAGAGGGTAGCCTGGGTGTCAATCATCACAGCACATCATTGTTGCCCCTCGTTCTCTCTGTGCCCTGAGTCCGGCTTTTGGGACCCAAGTCTGACTCTTGAGAAGTTGGCAGAGAAGTGCATAGTGACCCAGGGCCCACTTTGATGCAGGAACACCAAGGACAATCCTGGGAGAATCTCAAGGAGCACTGAGGCTCCCCAAGATCAAGTGGTCGAGGGGCATTGAATCCCCGCCCCTTCCCTGCTTCTGAAGTTGCAGGTGTCTCGCTGACCCCCACATAATCTGTGATAAGTTGAGTGGTTCTTACCCAAGGGGATTAAAACAATCTAGCAGAGGCCCCGGGACCCACCTTGCAGGAAATGCCTCTGAGAGAGGGGAGACAAAGCTGGCCTGCAGACCCAACCTGAGGGAGCTTGGAATAATGTTTCAGGCACATGGCTGAAGTTTACTTCCCATGCTGTGGATGGCGCTAAACAGAGAAGGGAAGGGAGGCACAGGCCAGTGGAATGTCCCTGTATTGCAGAAAGTGTTGTAGTCATCTCAGGGGTTAAGGCCTCAAGAAGTAGCCAAATGCCATGCACTCAGTGTCTGACCCAGTCTGGTACTTGTGGGAGGCTCTGGGGCTGCTGGGATGCACTCTGAGAGGCAGGGCATACTGGGCTCTGCCTTTGCTCATTGGCTAGCACTCTGCCGTCTTATGACAGGAGCCCTGGGACCCTGACCATGTGAGGCCACAGTTAGGGCTGGAGGGGCAGATTCCTGATATCTACAGTGGGGAATCCTTCTGTGTGCATTGGTCGTTGGAGCCGTGTTCCCATGGGATTTGAGTGCTCCCTGCCAGGCACAGAAGGAGCAGATATGTACAGATGTGGATGTGCCCACCCCTGCATCCGAGGAGCGTCATATAAAGTGCCTGGGCCAAGGATCTAAGAATGTGGGGCATTTTGCCCCAGGCTGCCACCTAGATTCGGGGGGGGTTTCATAAACAGCTGGGACTGAGGGTTGTATCTGGGCGGCTTGTCATGTCTACGTTTCTAAAACAGCTTCAAATCACAGCTGCTGGAGGAGCTAAAATTTTGGCTTCCTAGAAGTATTAATTGGTAAGTATTTCTCATTGAGATAGTCAATGAGAGATTAACACTCTTGACCAGAAGTCCTGTTCAACCTGGAGCCCTGGTGGGGAGTGAGGGGTCTGAAGTAAGCTGGGGTAAGGCCAGTAGGGGTGGTATAACTAGGAACCATGGCTCCAGCCAGATACAGGGGAATGGCCTGGCCTCATGGGCACTCTCCTAGAACTGTGGTCCAACATTGCGTGCAGGAACAGGCTGGACAACTTCCCAGGGGCTACAGCTTGTCAAGAGCTTGATATGCAGGCTACATATCCAGACCCAGACGCTTCCCAGCACTAGGTACAGCCCTACTTGCTCTGGACCCTGTCTGGGGTCAGGGATTTGTAGTTTCTGTTTCTTGATAAGCAAGAAGTAGACAGGACTATGTCTTACTCCCAAGCCTCAGTAGTGAGGTCAGGAGTACCCACTGGTCTTCTGCACAGAGGTCATTGAAAATCCTGGTCAGAGTGAACAATGGGAGCTCCAAATGCCACAGCTAACTAAAACATGACTCTTTCCCGCTATGGCCAGGATGTAGGAAACTGTCTCTATCCACAATGCTGTGACTTAGCCATGTGGCCATGTCTTGTGGCATCTTCCACACGTCTCTGAAGCTCAGCTTAGCTTGTTTTCTGTGGCCTTGACTTCACATACTTCTCATCATCTAAGGAGAGATGAGGGGTCTATAATGGGATATTGGAGCTTGGCAGAAGCTATCCAGAGATTCTCCCAGGCTAGTCCCCCAGGAAGTCAGTGCTAACCACCTGTCTGTGGCTAGGAAGCCTTGCTCTTAGGAAAGCTGAACTTTATGTTCTTCCTATAGGCGAGAGGAGCCCCCGGAATGTTGCCTGTATCAGAAAGTCTGTGGTTATGAGGACAGGCTTGTGTCACCCCGGGGGACTATGGGGAAGCTGACCCACAGCAGCTCATGAAGGCTGTTGTTCCTGACTGGCTGGTGGAGAAGTCCTACAGAGCCGTGTGGCTCTGTGGGTCACAGGAAAGAGTTGTTCATGGAGAAAGCTCATTTGTATAACCCCTGGATATATGCTGTATTACTGAGAGTGAGGTTGGCATTAGATGGAGCAGCTGTGGGTGCTCTTAGTGGGGGCAGCACTGAGCGGTACGTACCCTCATGCCATTCAGCTCATCCACACAGGAGCTCTGCTCACCTGAGGCCTTGACAAATAGGGAAGCACATCAGGACACTTGTGCCCAGAAGGGTCTGGTGAGGGTGTTACTGCTGTGTCTCTCTCCTCTTTATAGCCTCCTGATGGGCTTTTCTTCTTACAAATGATAGGGTCTGAACCCAAGAGGCCCCTATCCCTCCAACCCAAGCACTTCTGAGAAATCAATTCTGTGTTTTATGAGTTTTGTGGTCAGAGAGCGACCAGGTAGGGCAGGTCCCCAGAATCTGTCCTGGGTTATGTGAGAAAGAGGATGGGATAAGCCCTCATGCTGCACAGAACTGTCTGTGCCCGCTGGGGCACTGTCCATGTGTTTGACCTGTCAAGTAGTTGGGAGACATGCTAGCAAGTAGAGGCAGGTGGGGCCCAGGTGGCCATAGCTTCAGGAGAAACATGGGGCTCTGGGGTGGCTACAGGGTCATTGGATCATGTGACTTAAATTAGGCTTCTCACACGTGAGGTGGCATATGGAAAGGTTATCACCCAGCCCCCACCCCCTTCCCAGTCCTTTGCTCCGTTGGCTTTCTATGGTTATATTGGGCTGTCAAACACGAACACCCTCTGTCCACTGTGAGCATCCAGCACAGGTCACAGCTTGTGGGCTCCTCTTGGACTACCCTTTGGAGGATGATCCTTGGGCTCTATCCTGTTTTATTAACTGAGATTGGAGGGGTAACATTTGAAACCTGGCCTAGAACATGGCCTGGCTACCTCACCAGGTACATCTATGGCCTGTTAGATACTCTGGCCATCCTGGGCAGAAACACAGCACTGGCTTGGGCAAGACTGACTGGCTGGCTGGAGCTGCTACTGACAGATAAGCCTGTTAGTGATCACAGCAGGCTGCACCCCCCTGCCGGGCTGGTGTGTGCTGTGATCAGCTTTTGCATTGATGGGAGATTTGGCAGCATCTGGCTGGCAGCCCTTCGTGCCAACATTGAACAAATTTGGTCTGTTCGATCCTGTTTGCCACGCACAGCTGGAATGTACTGATGGCAGGGAAGCCCTGCAGCCAGAAGGAAGGATTTGTTTTACTTTTGTTCTGCAGAATCTTCTCAGTTAACCATAGCTAGTTTTGAGCCCTGAAATCAGAGAAGCTAAAAAGCATGTAATATTTTAATACATAAATTCAAATGGAGATTATTTTAACATATCAGGCATCCTGGTATATCGGCATCTAGAGCTCTGTGAAGGATGTTCTGTGTGCTGGGAAGCACAGCCCTTTCTGCTGCTTGTCCCCAGAATTGTAGGTACCACTAGCCTTTGTTGTGGGTGGGGGAAGGGGACTGGCAGGGCCTCCTAGCATCTTTTATACCTGTGATGTGGAATTCCAGAGTTGGTGTGTTCACTGAAGGGAAATGAGATATTTGTATCTCCTTGAAGTGAAAGCCTGACCTCATTCTGCCTCTGAGGAAGAACCTGCATGAAATAACCAACCTGGAAAAATAGGTCCCTTTTCCTTTCCGACCCAGGGACCTAGCACAAAGCCCTCACTTGAGGAACCTCCAGTGTTCTCCCAGAGAGACTGAGAGTACAGATGGTCTGGCCAGACCCTTCCACTACCTTCTCACCCTGTTCAGTGTGCTCTCCTGTCCTTCCTGTCCTGTTAGTGCTCTTGGTAGGGAAGTCCTAACTGCTCACCCAAAATGCTGACTTCATACCCTGCTCAAGTGTCCCCTGTCCACTTAGTCCCCCTTTCCCATAGCTGACTGGACTCCTTAACTGTACTGGAACTGGGTCTCTAACCTCTGTGCAACCCTGGTTCTTGCCCTCCTGGGGGTGCTCAGAGCCCCCTATATATCTCACCCAGTTCAGGATGTCAAGCCCACGAGTCTCCCAGATGAGTAGGGTGTCCCTGGACTTGGCCTGTCCTTATCATTCCCTGTGTAGGTGTTCCCTGGGGCTCCAGCTTGTTGTTCTCTCTTGTTGACTGGCAGGATTAGCCCTCGGGCTCCTATAGTGACCTACTAGGCTGGAGCTGCCTTCTGCTTGCGCCAACTCTAGGCCAACCTCACCTTTGCTGGGAGTCCTGGAGCCATTTTCCTGGGGTCAGGGAGAGCTACTTTTAATCTGAAGATGACATTGTATTTTGGGAAAGATCAGTGGGGAAAAGGGAAGCACATTTATACTTGCTTTGACAAATTCCTTGGAAAGTGTGTGTGTGTGCATGTGTGTGTTGCTCACAGTTGCGTCATAGGGAAGAGTGGGTTCCAGAAGGCTACGAGAATCACTGGTGAAGCAAACAGAGGAAGAAGGTGAAGCCAAGTAGAGCTCGAGTGGAACGCAGAGTCTAAAATGCTGATGTGAGGCCACAGAGGGTAGACATGGCCCAGCATGAGGCCTAGAAAGACGGCACAACACACTGTCAACAGAATACCAGCTGCAGTGGTCACCTTCTAGCAGCCTGATCTGTGTGGACTTCAGGGGAGATAGGAATATGGTAAGGAAGTGTTTAGGGGTAAAAGCAAAAAGTATTCCAAGCAGGTGAGAGAAGCCACATCAGGGGGCATCTGAAGAGAAAAGATGAACGGTTAAAGAAGAAAGGTCTTAGGAATCAGGAGAGGAAGGTGGCTATAGACCCCACATGCCAGAGCTTATCCTTAGGACCACTCAGTTCCTACCCCGAGACCTCTTTTGGAAGGAGGCACTAAGACACAGCAGAGTTAGGTGGTTCACTGAATCACACTGTAGTAAGTTCTGGAGTCTGGACCTAACCTGTGTGAGTCTCCTGACCCCTACCTCCCACCCATGAGCTAGCTGCTCTCAAGTCCCTAGGTTACCTCCCTGATCAATACCTCAGCCATTACTAGGCTGAAGGAGGAGCTCAAGATAAGGGCTTCTGGATGGTTCAGAGGGTGCAGGACAGGATGGTGAGGTGACATCAGAGGGGAGGTAACCTTGACAAAGGGTGGCTGTCCAGAGTCACGGGGGCCCTGCAAGTGCAGAAGCCCCAAGGCAGGAATAAACAGTGCAAATTCCAGGAGGAGGGGAAGTATATACAGAGAACGAGCTACACCCACCTCCTAGGAGCTGCAGTAAACAAAGATGTGTGTACCAACCTTTCTGAGGCTCTAGGAGGCTACTTACTGTCTGTGACAGGCATTACAGCTAGAAGGGTACTGGAAGCTCTAGGGGAGCAATGACACCCCCCCCTCGCCGCACTTATGGGGATTCTGGGACCCACCCCATGGCTGTGGAGCAGGGGAGGTGGCATAACCCTGTCTTCAGACTTGTCTCAGTTGATTTGGGCTTTTTAAAAAAAACACAGCTGGTGTTGACTCCGAGAAAAGAGCCTACTGGCACTTTATCTTTGGATCCCTGGCTGTGTTTTGAGCAGTAGCCGATGGAGTCGGTTGTGGCTGGGCATAATTGGCATGATTGGAACCAATGGCATCTAATGATGTTAGGGGATCAAAGCGGCATGCATACCGTCTGTGGGAAAACCAATGAAATGGTGACCCCATCCCTTCCAGGCATGGCAAGGCAGCAGGAACTGGCCACTGGCTTGACATATTTATATCCTGACAGAAAGGGCATCAGCTCATCTGTGGGGAGGGGAAGCAGGAAGAAGGTTCTTTGCACTTCGTCTCAGGGTTCCTTTCACTTGTGATGCATTGAGTAGGATAGAGGTTAGCACGAAACAGGAAGACAGGCACCTGTTTGTGTGTTGGGGCTCCTCAGGAAGTAGTTAGGGGAACGGTGGGTACCATATCTCTGCCCATGCTGCAGGGGACCAGAGCCTTGGTGGATGAAGAAACCAAGCCAGAGCTCTCACCTCTTGCTGGCCACCTCCAGCCCTAGCAGCCAGACTATGCTTAGCCAGACCCTTTGGACTTGATTCATATCCTAGGAGCCCCTGCTGTGTCTAGGCTTTCTACCTGGACTTCCTTCCTTTCAGCTCTCCCTGCAGCTGCGCAGCCTTCAGCTGCCTGGAGCGGGTACCAATTTCTGAAACAGACTATTAAGAGGTGACCATGTAAGCTTGTCATAAGGACCCCACCAAATTTCCTTAGGGCGGGTTTGGAGGATCTAGTTTTGGCCTTTGTCCCTTTAAGACCTTCATGCAGCTGCTGCCAGATAGCATAGCTCTGAGACCCCCTTTGATCTCCACAGCCCAGCCAGGCAGCAGAGTCAGTGAGGGTACATTTCCACAGAGAGCACTTAACAAAAATGAACACCATTTATTGCTTTTTCTGAGTTGTGAGCTCCCCAGGGGCCTGGCGCCGGTTTTTAGCCTGCTTATCTCTGGTAAGAACACCACATCACACAGTACCTTCCAGAGTAAAACAAAAACAGTAACTTAGGATTCAGGCGTGTTCTCTTCCAGCTTTGGAATTAATCTGCCTTTGAAATGAGAAACATAAAGCTTTAATAGGAATGAAAAGAAACAAAGGTGTCCAGTGGGTTTCCTGAGTAGCAGTCTAGATGGCGGAAGCTGTGTGGGGTCTGCGTCTGGGTTCTGTTTTGTGATTTTGCAACCTCTGTGGACCGTGAGTGGTCACCATCAGAGAGGGCTGGCCATCCTTGTTGAAAAACGGCTGTGGTATCAGGCATAACTGAAGATCATCAGGGTGTAGACCAAGCTACAAAGCGACCACAGAACACCGAGGACTAAACCAACAGCAGTGTCAATGTCTAAGACTGGAAACGGGGAAGTAGTGAGCATGGTTGACGTTAGTTAATTCTCTGGGCATGTGTGTGTAGAGTGTGTGTGTGTGTGTGTGTGTGTGTGTGTGTGTGTGAGAGAGAGAGAGAGAGAGAGAGAGAGAGAGAGAGAGAAAGAGAGAGAAGAGGAGGGAGAGGGGAGAGAGTGTGTGTGTGAGAGAGAGAAGAGTGTGTGTGTGTGTGAGAGTGTCTGTGAGAAAGTGTGTGTGTGTGAGAGAGAGAGAGGGAGGGAGGGAGAGGGGAGAGTGTGTGTGTGTGAGAGAGAGGGGGAGAGAGAGGAGAGGGAAAGGACAGAAAGGGGGAGAGTAAGAGTGTGTGTGAGATAGGGGGAGAGAGAGAGAAGAGGAGGGAGAGGGGAGAGAGTGTGTGTGAGAAAGAGAGAGGGAGAGAGGGGGGGTGTGCAGACATGAATATACACAGGCTTCATACACACATGCATGTATACATTTATCGTTTTAAATATTTATTATGTATACAATATTCTGTCTGTGTGTATGCCTGAAGGCCAGAAGAGGGCACCAGACCCCATTACAGATGGCTGTGAGCCACCATGTGGTTGCTGGGAATTGAACTCAGGACCTTTGGAAGAGCAGGCAATGCTCTTAACCTCTGAGCATCTCTCCAGCCCCCGCATGTATACATTTAAAGTGTGTTTGGAAAGCACTTTGCTTCAAGGTGGGCCCTCTGTTTCTGTGGATGCCTTGGTTTGCGACGGATTCCTGGGAAGGAGAGGCCTGGGGCTAATAGCGCTCTGCTTCCCACATGTGTGGGTTGATGTGCATGATACAAGTCACCTGAATCCTTCTGAGTGAGGGGTAAAGTGTCTTGCTGACCCCTTATTGAGTATGACCTTCCTGGCAGCATCTCACGTAGCAAAAGTTTCTCCTACAAGTGGCCAGGGTGCGTTCTTGTAATGTGTTCAGTGACTCAGGCACCCTCTTCCACTGTCTAATATTCCCTGTGAACTAGCCATGTGCTGTGCTCCTTGGTGCTTGTGGACAGTAGATGGTCAGCTCCCCACAGGACACTATGGCTGATCAAATCCTGCAGTGAATGTGGGCCCTTTAGAGGACCATTTTGGGGTCATTGTATTTTAGGGTGAGTGGGTATTGGGAATGTGGCCCATGCTATGTTTTCTATTATTAGTCAAATGATGGAAATGATTGGACGCTGGTAGGAACAGGAGGAAGAGGATGGCAGAAATATTTGTATTTTCTGGCCTGGACAGAAAATGGTGGAGGGCAAAATACTGAAGGTGAAGGATGAGTGTGTGTTTTAGGAAACCGTTACTCTCCCAGCTACCCATCTTTTATAAATTACAGGCTTCTGTTATCATAAAATTCCTGATGAAAATGGTCCAATTCCCCCCAACTAAAAAAATGTGTAGAGCAAAAACATCCTGCAGATCTTAGAAGAAAGCAAGACGCTAACATGCACTTGCTGTGTTCCCTTCCTGTGGTGGCTTTGGAGTCATTGTCCTTAGACATCTTGTTTTGGATTCAGGCACTCAGGACCTCATGGCCCTCAGCCCCTGCAGGGGACCGCCAGGCACCGCAGGAACTGCTGGGCCCCTACTGCACATGTGTCGGAATTATTAAGCCCATAAAACTAGATTGTCACATCTGAAACTGTTTAGCTGCTGAAACTGAGACGGGACTTCAAAGCTGGCCAAGCGTTTCCAGACAGACGAGCGGGCTGGCACCTGGAAGTGAAATTCCAGCCCCTGGCGGCAGGCAGAGTGGCCTCCTCACCTTTTCCTAAGAAAACACTGTTCCTCAGAGCCTAGGGCTAGATGCCACACCTGGAAACCTATTTGAGGAACAAGGTCCCTGCATTTGAGGACTTTCAAAGCCATCGTCACCCGGGGTCCACAGCTTCCCGGCTCTAACGGTGTCTATAGCCTACTTTCCCTCTGTCTCCTCCTAGCCTCCTGCTTCTCCCTAATCCTTACTCCACTGGTACCTCCCCTGAAGCCTCTTCATTTCCCTCTTGACCCTGCTGGCTCTGGCACTGTGATGGCCCTGGCTTCAGTCGTGTCCTTCAGGGCTGACCCATGGGTGATGCCCTGAACTCGAGATGCCTGAGGGATGCCCACATCAATCCCACACACAGCATCAGATGTTCTTCTGGCTCCCTGGGCTCTCCTGCAGACCTTCAGGTGCTTACAGCATACACTTGGGGTACTACTGGCTGCTGTCATGTATTTCTCCACCTCCTGACCCCACAGACATGGCGTGACTCTCACATAAGTCTTACAACTCTGTCTTCCAGAGGCAATTCCTCTGTCACCAGCAGGCGATTCTAGCCTGGGCTCACCCCCAGCACCAGTCTTAGAGTGACCAGGACTGACATTGCAAAGCTTCCCCCAAATGCTATGGGAACGCTACACCCAAAGGTCATCCTGGTGGTCTCTGTCACATTTCTGGAGAGTTCTGTGGCTGGGTAGAATGGGTGCAGGGGTCTGTCAGGGACTAGGAGGTTAATAGTTGTCAGAAGCTAATGTTGGAGTTGACATACAAAAAATCCATCCTAGTACTTGGCAACCATGTGTTCTAGACCACACACCCTTCACAGAGGCCCTGTGGTGCCAGCCCCAGTGGCCTCCTCACCTTCTGTCTCCCTCCCGTAGAGTACCACTAAATCCCCACTTCTCTCCCAACCCTGCCTGTTTTTGCCTCTGTATTTTTTTTTTTTATCTGACTGTATCTGTCTCTCGTATGTCCCTCCCCACAACCTCACCCCATCTCTGAGACATTTGACAAGGTCTGGCCATTCATCCTAGTCTGTGTTTGAGGGGGCACACAACATCAACCTTGAAATTGATAGGTGGGGCCAGTGCTTCCACAAGCATAAGGGTTGTGGGCCAAGCGGAGATGTGGACTTAGTCACAGAGAACAGGATTCTGTGGGAGCTGTCATTGTCCATCCCTCCACTAGAGGCATGACTTATTACTCTACCTGAGCCTGGATTCTTCTGACAGCGGAAGTCCTTGGACCTGGCTTCAGGAAGGAAGATGTGGTCTTATCTCTTGGACTAGTCACCCAGATAGTTTTCTAGACAGGAGCAAATATTTGCCCCCTAGAGAAAGAAAATTCTCAGAAGCTGGGTGTGGTGACGCATGCCTCTAATTCCAGCACTTGGGAAGTGGAGACAGGAAGGCCAGCAGTTAGATACTGTCCAGCCCACAGAGGCCCTGTCTTAACAACCCATTAAAAAGGAATCCTATAGAGGAGCCTGAGGAGGGTTCTGGCCTCTTTGAAAGAACCTGCATGTGTCCACCAGCATTTCTGGCTTTCACAGAGCTGCCCTGGGAGTCCAGACGTCTACCAGGTGCCCCTTCTCCATATCATCCTCTTTCCAGAAGAGAGAAGCTTGGTTTCTAGAAACTCTGAGACAGGTTTAAAGGAACCTTATCTCTTGGTGCCAGTTTGCCTCCAGCAGCCCAGTGGTATACCCTGAAGAGTCAGGTGATTGGTGACTGACAGCTACACTCGCCTGACCCTCGCACGAGGCCCATGTGAAGACAATGTTCTCATGTGTCTGAGTCTGGGGGACACTTCAGGCAGTGAGAAGCCAGCACACAGTTATCCCGAGGCCCATCTGCCCTGTGCTTATTCTCAGAGCTGCCTATGTTGAGTGGGCATTTGGAAGACGCTGAGGCCCTGCAGGTTCTAGTAGGTGATATGATCCAGGAACATGACCCTCTTTCAAGGACAGGTGTGCGCCACCATCTCTGATTCTGCTGTGTGCTGACCGCAGGACAAGTTGCCTGCTGACTTAGGGAACTAGTACTCTGGGTTTGTTTGGAAACTTCCTCACTCGCTGCTGCCACCAAGTGGCAATTATAGGGAATGTTTGTGGACTTGTGACCTGAACCAGCCCGGGGCCTCTTACCTCCTGAATGGGATGATGGAAAAAGACAGGGTTGTGGAGAACTGTGAGCCCCTCATTTTGGGTGTGAATAAACGGGTGTTTGTAGGATGTGGACTATCCACGAATGTAGCCAGCAAGGCAAGTTAATCCCAAACACAACATAGATGCTTTCCACCTTATTTATGGGTCGTGTTCCCACTGTGGCATGGGTCCCCAGTGGCTAGGAGAACACCCATCAGAGACTGGAGCATAAAATGGTGATGTTTTAAGGGCAGCCAGCAGGGCCTGGGATAGGGTGAATACTGGAGGGAGGTGGCCCTGGGTCAGACACTGAAGAGATGTGCAGAATGCTAAACTGGAGTTTCATCAGGCATCTGGGGTCCATACTGACCCGGACAGGGCCAGACATCAGTGTCTAGCAACTAGAGTTTAAATAGAGTTTAAAGAGATGTAACGCTGGACCTGAGAGGAATGGCTTCAGAGGCCAAAACAAGGAGGGTCTGGTAGAGGGTGTGGCTCAGGTTCCTCAGGAGGAACTGAAGTGAATGAGAATGTCACACTCTGATTACCAGACTCTGTCACAACAGGGGTAGGTATTGTCTGCCTCTGACTTGGCTGTATTGGGGAGGGGGCTTCATTCCTGGCCAGTGGCCCGGCACAGGTTTTATATGATGTAATTAAAGCCCTTGGCTCTTCTATTTAACTAAAGCAGCTCAGATTAAAGGGCATTTCTATGTAGGCAGGACAGATTTGACTTAAATCACCAGGGAGAGGCCAGAATTACCCCACAAACATTCATTTTCTTCTTTGATCCAGGGCCTCTGCAGCCACCCCTGGACTAGTGCTTAAAATCCTCTATGTTCCGGGGTTTGGGGTATGCTGACGGTCTGCTGCAGTGGCCCTGCCCACATGGTGTGGCCTTGGTCAATTATAGCAGCCCTGTCCTATTATTGTAGCCTCAGGAATGTCCCAGGAGACCAGCCTAGAATTTGTGTAGGATCTTTTTTTCTTGTATCGTTTTTCTTCTTGCAGTGCTGGGCTTTGTACCTAGAGCGGTGCATCCCACGTAAGCTGTCTTCCACTAGACCCATCCCAGCTCTTTCTGAATTAAATCTTTTTGTTTCTCCATCTACCAGTGCTTTTAAAGTCCATGCAAAGCTCCAAAACCTGGCACTCAAAATTATTTGTAAAATAAATGGAAGGTATTAATGAAAGCTAGTGGTCCCAGCCTGACACACAAGATAAAAAATGGTATGTTATAGTAAATCAGAGACTAGCAACCCTAGGCTCTAGACTTCAGCTGTATCTCTATCTTGGGGTGCTGTACCCACTAATTTCTCAGTGAGATATTTATCTGTTGAAGGATTCAAGCTGTAACCAAGAGCGAATGGCCCTGGAGTTCCATGGGGGAAGGGACTGAGAATCTTGGGGATCCTCTCACTTGTACCACTTTATAGGCCCGTCCTGGAGGCAGGTGCAGGTGATCAGGAGATGCCCATCTTAGTGTCTGCTCCACTTGCCCTTGCCCCCATCATTTAACGGTGACTCGAGTCTCCAACCCTCTCCCTGGCATCAGCCAGCTTGGGTTTCCCTGCATAACTGCATTTTACGGGCAGTAATCTACAACCCTGGGATTTGCAGTCAGACACAGGACCCTGGATCTGTCCAGGATAAAGCTGAGTCTGGGAGGTCCATGTCCTTAGATTCCAGCTTCCATGCCTCACAGAGAGCTGGAACTGAAGCTTTACAAGTTTCTATGATTTCATGTCACCTAGGGTGAACTGGCCCTTGTCCCTCTAGGCTTGGGTCTCCAGTCTTAGGACAGAAGGACATGGCACTGTGCACTGTAGACATAAAACTCCTTGCACTTCAGTAAAATCAGATCTTCTGAGCCTTGAGTCTGTGGCTATTCAGTGAATGAATGAGGACGCCTACACCTTTTTAAGGGGTCTTACTGTGTAGTCCCGGCTGTCCTGAGACTTATTGGCCTCAAACTCAGAACCTCTGTCTCCCAAGTGGTGGGATTAAAGGTGAATGCTACCACACACAGCTAGAAAGGGAACTTTTTAATAATTATGAGGTTTTCCCATTAAGACTATCTCCAGTGTGATCCCCTAAATAACATCCTAAGAACAAGCTATATAGGCAGCCTCTCCCTAATGGTTCCCATGAGTTGGGAGGTCCAGAGACGATTGAGGTATTTGAGATGCAGATATGAGCAGGGTCTCCTCTACTTCCTGGTCCTAGTCATTCACCCTTGACCATTTTGATCTGCCATGCGGGCTCCTCAAATGCTGTGTTTCCCAAAATCAGTGCACAGCCAAAAAAACCTAGGAAAGAGCTCCTCCCTTTCCCCCCTGCTGTACTCCAGGGTTCAGGAGCCCAACACTGGGTTTGTCCTTACCAACCTCACACAGCTAGTACCCAGAATACGGCTGTACTCCTGTCTCTGTCCCTTGCACCTGAGCGTTTCTGGTATTCCTCTTCCACACATTCTGCACAACAGTCAGCCTGTTTATTCAGGCTTGGGCCTTTTCATGGTTATTGTCTCGTTTGCTACTGGAGGCAGAATGCTCTCCCCACTCTATCACAAAGGCATCAGGTTTTTACATATGCTCTGCCAGAGTCTGAGTGAGACCTGTGTCCACAAGGTGGTGCTAGGCAGCCTGCCAGGCATCCCATATTCGCCACAGTGAGGAATAGGGTGAGAGGTATTTCTTGTTCCCGTGGTCACTGACAGAGTAAGAATGTGCAAAACTGAACCTGGAATACTGTTTTCTGGATGAGATATAAAATTGGGGAACCTTGTCTTTCTCCTGCCTCCAGATACAAACCAAAAGCATCCTTTGGCCCATGTTACCCCTAGGGACACTGTCATCTGGCCGATTGGATGGGTCTTAGCTCAGCTTCCCATCTACTTGAAGCCTCTCAAAGCTTTGAAGCCACCTGGAGTCAAACATAAATGCCAGGAAACTGGTGGGAAATGCTCCTGGGGGCGCTGGGGGCTGAGAGTTCCCCCACCACGAAGGGCCCTTTGATTACAGATGGCTTCCATGGAACATTTTATATTTCCTTTCTTGTAGCCTTTGCTTCTGTGGATTATTTACAAGAACCATGTGAGCTTTTGTTCTGCAGAGTTTTCTTGGCTTAAACATCGCCTGGATGTGTTTGAAGTCCTTCCCATTTTTCCATAACTGGTCTTGAGATCAGCTATAGTCCAAGGGAGTTTCTTGGCAGCCAACCTTGCTCCTCAGTCCAGGACTGGAGGAGACAGCGGCCCCTCTGCAGCTCCAGTGAATGCCATCCTGAGTTGATTCCATGGGTACCATAGGGGCAGCTTTAATGCCAGGTAGGGTTCTTGGTCTCAAGGTTTATATTTGGGAGTTGGCTGTGTTAGGCCTGAGCTACAGGGAGGTCCCAAGTCTCACTTTGGACGGTGGGCTTTGCTCGCAGACAATGAGGCCCCATTCTGGAAAAGACTCCAGCACATGGTCCTCATGCATTCTGTTGTATGAAGCTGGGATGGTGTATGGGAGCCTACAGATTTAGAGGCCTCTCCAGGTCTGATGCCGGCCTCTATTCAGGTCTCAGCCTCAAGAGCTCATATAAGAGCTCATATCTGTTGTCTTCCTCGGGTCTGCTGAGCCTCATGGTCATGTTGCCCTGTTCTTTTGCAGGACCTGCCCAATGGGGATCCCAGGGAGGGGCCTTTCTGGGAGGACACAGGCTCTCTAGAAGGTGAGTCCAGCTACAGCAAATGCTCCCAGACTTCACCCTGACCTTAGGGCTCACACCACAGAACTCTCAATACTGGCATACAAGAGCCAGGATCAGTTGGTTCCTACTCTACCAGGCAGGCATCTCGGATCAATCAGTGGAAGCAGTAAAATGTTGAACACAGTATCCCCACACCCTTGTTCACTTAGTGTTTGTAGTTCTAGGACTGAACAGGGAGGCTGGGCTTCATGGGATGGCACTCTTGAATTCTGAGCTAACATGATTAGTTAATACAGTGTGGAGTGGCGGAGAAGTACTAAACATACCACTTGTGACTTGTCTTCCTCTGCTGAGCCTCATGGTCATATGAACCCCATCTGAGTCACTATCATGTGTGCCTCTTTGGCAGAGTCACCCCACACAGAAATGTGGTAAGTTCATCCAGTCTGCTAGTAGGTGCAAAGGAGCGGCCCACAGACCCACCTTCAGACAGCAGCTGAAGCCCAGAGGGGCTCCCAGATCTGCCTGCTAAAAGTCAAGCCCTGTATCCTCTTAGCTCAAACCTGGACAGACACATGACCAGATGGACCTGGGCCTCTCTCTTGAGCAAACAGCTTGAGACCCACCCAGCATCCAGGGAGTCAGGGGAGACAAGACTGCTTGGCCATCAGATAGCCCACGTGTCCTTTTAAGTGGGTTCTGAATTGAAGGTGTTGGAAAATGACCACGAGAATGGGGAGAAAAGTCTGGTGAGGACTCTGGATTGGAGATCACTCTTACGATCTTGAAGGTCCTTCTCCTACCCCATCTTTACAGTGTTAGCCTAGAGGAGACAGACTGCTCACTGGGGGCCACTATGGGATACATGTGCAGCAAGGGCTTACCAGGTTGAGGCTAACCCAGGTGAGGCCTCTCTCTACTTTCCTATTCTACAGGAGCATCCTTAGCTCAGGGCCTGGTAGAACAGAAGAGAGCGGACATAGTCAACCCATTTCCCCTGTCCTCATGCTACTCACATGGGACAAGCCCCTGCCTCACCTCTTGTTCCCTCAGTTGTGCTGCCCCCTGAGAAGTCTGAAGGCCATGAGGGCCAGGGGCAGCTCTTCAGCGTGGACGATGGGGAGAAGGTAGCCACCCATGAGGGCCTGTTAAGAGCCAGCAAGAAGCACTTGAACATTGATGTAAGTCCTCTCCCCTGCACACCTACAGGAGGGGTCTCTAGGGGCCAGGATAAATAGTGGTGGCCTAAATGGGGACCATGGATATTCCAGCCCTGGGGTCTCTGTAGACTCCGAGACCTTTAAGCAGGACTAAAATGTGCCGCTCTGGTGGGCTGCATGGTATTGCTGTGGAGCTGGCCATGCTGGGCAGATGGGCCTCCATATGTAATGGCATTCAGCACTACTGGATGGGGAATAACAGCAGGATCTCCTGCCCCACAGGCAAGAACACTTGGTTCTAATTCCTCTTACTCAAAGTGATCCTAAGTATTTGCATGCACAGGCACAGATACCACAGGGGAGAAACGGAGTCATAAGGCATAGAGTTAGTACATCACTGGGGTGGGGGTAGAGCTGGGGAAGGATAGAGGTTGAAGGTTGCAAGCCAACTGCCCTTCAGCTTCTTTGTCCTGGCTGGAAACTAGGAAGACCCACAGCTGATTTTCTTGTTTCCTATTCCTGCGTACCACCTACAGGCCCTCCAGTGTGATGTCTCCGTGGAAGAAGACAACCGTCAGGAGTGGACATTCACACTGTACGACTTTGACAACAGTGGGAAAGTCACCAGAGAGGTAATGTGCCCACATGCGTCAAACCACCCATAGGGTGAGGGCTCAGGTCAGGGGTGTGGCCTCTTGAGATGCAGAACCAGTCTGGTTCAGTAGAGATGTCTGAGTTGTCAGATGGAGAGACAGAATGAGTCTTGGGAGGAGGAAAAGACTAGAACTTTGCTGAGATAGAAGGGGAGGCAGATAGGGGACCCACTTTTATAGCCTCTGCTAGCTGGTATCTCTTTTCTCTGAAGTCTACACATCTCATCAAGTCCAGCATGGCCTTTCTCTATAGCTGTGATGTCCCTAGGCCAAGCCTAGGTGAACAACCCTTCATGGGGCAGCCTGAGTTCTTGGAGTGTCCCTGCTCCAATGAGCTGTGTCCAGGAGGGCAGAGGAAGCATCTGCATGTGACATTGATGCTGGAAAGGTTACATGCTCGTTTATCTAATTTTGGAATGTAAAATATATGGCTTTAGAAACAGACAGCAGGGCTACCTTTAAGCCAAGCATGACATCTGGAGCAATTCTGGGCATAAAGCAAGGCAGTCTCTGATGGGGACTAAGTGGACTCAAGGTGCCTGCTGTAGCTAGGTGGTGAATACATGCTTGGTAAAGAAGGTCTCTTGAAATCTGTCATGTTGGTCCCAGGACATGTCCAGCCTAATGCACACCATCTATGAGGTTGTTGACGCCTCTGTCAATCATTCCTCGGGCAGCAGCAAGACCCTGCGAGTGAAGCTAACTGTCAGTCCTGAGCCCTCCAACAAGAGGAAGGAATGTCCTACTGGCCAAGGTGAGGGGGTCTATGCCAGGAGCCTTCCTGCTCAGATGGCGCCGTCTCTATGAGCACTGCCCCTCAGACAGGCCTATACAGGGTGGGCCGCTCCTACAACCACCTGATTTATGCTTCACACTTACTTGCTCTTCCCTGGAGCACTTACCTCTCCGCCACTGACCCCTGGATATCGGCCTTGTTCATGTCCCCTAACTGCTTTCACTCAAAAATTTTGTTTCCATAATGTCCCAAGCAGGACCTGGTACCTGGCAGTGGACAAAACTGTGTGCTCAGTGAGTGGATGGATGAGCAAGGAAAGTAATTCATTAACAAAGGGCAGAGTGGTGTAGACCTCCATCCCAAGCACTAGGTGTGCAACAGGGTTAAACGTTCACGGCCAGCATTGGTCATAGCGAGACTGTGTGTCATAAAATATGACAATAAAACAGAATAAGTGGATGGACGGATTCATACGACATGGAGAATGAGTGGGTGAAGGACAGGCCGAAGAATGTCTGAGTCAAAGCAAGGATCAGCAGGTATGTAGGGCATGAACAAATGGATGCTCCGTGAGGCAAAAAGAACACCTTTCTTTCAGACCGGGAGTCCACTCGTGGCAGAACAGAGAGTGAGCTCACAGAGGACCCCCGAGCGGCTGATAGAAGGTTGTCTGCCTATAGCAGGTGAAGTGTGGGGTCAGGTGGTTGCATCCTGCAGGCCTCCCTGGGGTTCCTGTCAGCAAGGGTGGGGAAATAGGTAGGCCCTGTGTGCTGTGAAGGGTGATGTACCTGGGTGAGGTTGAGCACCATGCTATGCAAAAGGAAGCAAGCAGGGGCCATTGTGGCCCCCAGTGAGGTGACCTGGGGTGGGATCCTGGGTCCTGGTAGGCTGCCGTAATGAGCTGTGTACCTTAATTCTCTGGACAACATATATTACCCAACGGCTTCCCTTCTGCCTTCTTTAGACAGTGGGCGCTAGTCAAAGTCCCCACTTCACCTCCTAGACAACTGTCCACCTCTGCAGGCACTCCTGCCACATGTCTGAAGCTCAGGCCTGTCCTCTCTGCTCCACACAGGAAGCCCAATGCTGATTCCCAGCCCTGCTCTGTGCGAGTACCCTACTGTGTGGATGAGAACACAGAGCGCAGGAACCACTACCTGGACCTTGCAGGCATCGAGAACTACACATCTAAGTTTGGTCCTGGTAGGTACTAGAGGACCTGCCCTCTTGGTGTAGATTCCTCCCTAGAGGTGCAGGCAGGCATGGGTAGGCTCTGGAATTCCAATGGTGCCGGGTCTCAGGTGTCCACTCCTCGCCTGGGCATCCCATCATCCTTTGCGTAGATGTGAACTCACACTTACCCTCCAGCACTGGCAGGGACCTGGAAAGCAAGGTGGTTAAACATCCAGGTGTGTGTATGAGGCATGCCTTGGCTTAGGGAAAATGGAGCCTTCCAGGATTTCCAGCTTGTGTAGAAGACGCGGACAGCCAGTACTGTAGACACTTGTACTGCTCTACTCAATGTTCCTTTCTGATACTGAGATTCATGAGCTGCAGCCTGGCAAGTCCCCCACTAGCACCCATCGTTTCTGGGGTCCACTTGTGACAGTATCTCTGTTAAGTCCCCTCCAATCTGTTCCAGATAACCAGGGCTAGAGGTCCCTGGTTGAAGCTGATCCTCACCTGGAAGGGGCTGGCTCTGTGTGCTTAGTTCTAGAGCTTCAGTCCTCTGATAAGGGCATCTGAAGAGGTAGATGGGGATCCAAAGAGTTTACTGGGGAGTTGACCACAAGTAGCCCCCCTGTACTGAGGGCACTGTGCAGGGCCAACCTTAAGGGTTAAGTATTTCATGAAGCTACAACCAGGTTATTCTGGAAGTCTCCTCTCTCCTCTCTTCCTCCTCCTTCCCTCTGGGTGTGTTATGGAGAGAGGGAAGGGGGACATATTAATGAATTCTGGTCCTTCACTGGAGTATCCCTTAATAGGACACAACTTTCTGATGTCCCCTCATGTCCTAGACAGAGCCCTGACTATGCCAGTAGAGAATCTCTCCTAATAGGATCCACAACAGGGATAAAGGGCCAGCTGAACCAGGCAGCAAGTTGCCAGGGTGGCTCTAAGCCTCTTTAAAGAGTAAAACAGTGATATCCAGGGTCCTTAATGTGGGGCTGACTCCCATCTGAATGTCAGATCTGGGACTGAGTTTGGGGCATCTGGCCATCTGATCTGTAACCCAGTCAGCAGGTCACTTCTGTTGCAAACCCACAGTGCAGGTATGACATGTGTCCCAAGCCTTACTCTGGGCCACCACTGTGTCTTGTCCCCAGGGTCACCACCTGAGCAGGCCAGGCAAGATCATCACGGCAGGGCCACACACATTCCAAGCAGATCCCGATCACAGGAGTCGGATGCCCACGCTGTACACCACCGCAGGTCCCAGGTCCTGGCTGATCATGTCGTACTAACTAATGAGTCTGCTCTCCGGGCCCTGGCTGCACAACCCCGGCTCAAGGGGCAGGAGAAGCAGTTCCTCAGGTCACCCAAGGGTCCAGGAAAACCTCTTGGGGCAACAGGCAGCAGCAAGCCAGGGAAAACGCTCACCTATTGCCTGCAGGCTGTCCCACTGCCCCAGGGTGCTCAGGATGGCCACCACCTTCCACAGCCTCCACCACAGCCCCCACCTCAGCCCTATGGTCACAAGCGGTACCGGCAGAAGGGCAGAGAAGGCCACTCGCCACTCAAGGGACATGGCCAGCCTACCATGGTGGAGCATGAAGTGGTTCGGGACCTGCCTCCCATGCTGGGGCCTGAGGGCTACATGGTCCCTGTGATCCAGAGGCATGAACACCACCATCACCATGAACACCACCACCACCATCACCACCACCACTTCCACCCATCCTAGCACCCAAACAAGTACTCTGCCCACATGCCCTCAGGGACATAGAGCAGGTGCTGGCATGTGCCCAGAAGAGAATACAGCATTCCCTGGCCCAACACCCAGCTGCAGATGTCGAGATGGCACCAGGCTGGATATTCATGGACAGAGCCTTCCTTTCTCCATGCCACTTGGATACCAGTACATTTGATGCAGCTGATGGCTCTCAGTAAAAAGTGCTACTGTGTGATTCAGACAGCCCACACGTGAGGACAGAAAGGCATCAAGCTCTTACTTTTGCTGCACACCGTGGTCCTGGGATGTTTGAGAGACTGTACCTAGACACTCTTCATATCCTTTGACTTTTGGGTGCCCTGCATTGTTACTGGCACAAGGCTAGGAGCCAATGGAGATGGAAGCGTTCTGTGGGGTTTATTCATTATGAAGTCCGCAGGCTGGGCTTGCCAAGTGGCTCTTCAGTGCACCACGTCCTTAGTTTCCCACATGATGTCAAGCAAAGGAAACAAAGAGGTCAGGGTATCAGCAGATGTGGAGGGGGCATGAGTGAGCAGAGGGGCAGGGTGGTGTTCAGCGGGCAGCACGAGGCTTGGTCTCCAGAGCTTCCAGCATCCCAGGTGGATGCAGATAAGACACAGGTTGAAAAGGATCAGCTACCACGCTGGAGGCCCTCACCTAGGCTGTGCTCATTCTTGTACCAAAGTGTCCCTTCTACAAGGGCTGCAAGGGTGTGGGAACCTTAACAAGCCATGGTCTTTTGACTCCACCAGCACAGGATCCTGTAAAAGCAATTTTTACCTCTCGTGAGTTTGTACAGGTGGTATTATGCCTTCTTAGCATATATGAAATAGTGCATTCTGTAACATGCCATACCTTGTATTAAAACAGACTTTTCTGAGCGCTGTGGTCAGTCTACCTATACCTTGTAGCTACTGGCGAAGATGACAGGTACGTGTTATGAAGGCTGAGTGCTGTAGAACCATCTTGGCTAATGCTGGTTGATGTTCACAACTCTATAGTAATTCTTCTAAGATATATATTTGGACTGGTCTAAGGAAAATCAGAACCCTAAACCCAGAATTCAGCTCATGCTAACAGGAACACTGGCACCATATCCACTATGGCCACGGCTTATGCGGACTGCTGAGAAGCAACACTTTATCCTCTCTCCTTTAAACACTAAATTCTATGGAATTCCTGGAGATCTGAGTGTGATGTCTCCTGTGAGCTGTCCCATATGCATAGGGAGACCTGGGGATTATCAGCCCTCAGAAGGCGGCTGCTGCTGGTCACTTCACAGGTAGAAATCACACACATGCTCCTGAATACCAAAAGACTAGTGTGTGCCACCCTTATGCCATGGATGTGGAGATGGTACACATCACTCACACGCAGCAGAGGGACTGAGCAGGAATCATCATGGCCACCCAGCTGGTTACTCAGAATGTAGCATTCAGGCCGAGAGACATCACACAGGATATTCCTAGTGACACCTTGGGCTATGGTTCAGCTGAACACCTAGAAGTGGGGAGATCCTGCCAAGTCAGAACGTTGTTTTAGAAATTCAGGGCAGGTAGAAGTCCTAATAAACTCATGGCAGGGGCCCAGCACCTGCTACTATGAGAATGTTAAGCAGAGGAGTCAACACCACTCCATCCAGCTGAGGGACCAAGCCTTAGATGGCAGGGTCCTCTGTGGCAGTGCTACATATATGAGGCTTATAGAGATGGGAAAGCATTTGTAAACAAAATGGAAAAAAAAAAAGTAAAAACAAAAGTCAGCTCGTTTAGATAGGTGTGGGAGGCTACAATTCAAGACCACCCTGGACTATACATAGTGAGACTGCTTCCCCCAACCACCCCCGATTGCTTGTTCTCCAACAGTTAGCCACTGTGGATGTGGTCACTAGTGTCTGCAAATGTAGTTGAGGATGGTGAGTCTGCTAAGGTGCAGTAACTTGGCCAGGGTTGATGCAGGGACTCCATGACCATCCAGAAGTAAAACTGCAATGTGACACTTAGTCTACTCTGTGCTGGGTGCCAGGACAGTGTCTCCATGGGGGTTGGTGGTACCTGGCAACGGGAAAGGGCGGCTATTGTCAGGGAAACAAAAAGGTCTTGGTTAAGCGAAGGCTGAAGTTGCTATGTGTTCTTAGAACTGAACATCCTGCTATCTGTACATTTCCAAATAAAAACCACCAAGGGAACAACAAAGGTGTTGCCAAGATGCCCCTTTCTCAGCAGATACCCCATCACTTTCAGGATAAACCTTTTGACTCTGGGTTCTAATCAAATGCTCTTTCTCAAATGTGATCTAGGGTTCTGCTGCCCTGAGCTGGCCATGTACTCTGTTCATACATCAAGGTCTCTTAACTTCCTTTTCCTAGCACATTCAGACACATGTAGGGTCCTTGATCCTTTAAACCTTTAGGGCTGCTCTGTCTCTTCAGGGCTCAGACCAGGGCTCACAGACACTCTGCTCCTGCCTGCTACCAAGACAAGTTCTGAAGGCAGGCAGTCCCGGTCATCCCCAGCTGGCTCTGGCACTGCCTAGAGGCCGCAGCTCTGGCATCCACCTTCGCCATGTGAACCGGCACAGCCCGGTCTATGACAGCGGAGTGTCAGCTGGTCTCTAAGCGGGTCTCCTAGGTCTGTGCATGTTGTCACATGTGTCAGAACCTCCTGTTCTTCTGCACGGATGCTCAGGTATGGATGCCATGATGAATGCCTGGGAGCAAGATACATCCTGGGTCACAAAAATAACCCTACTTAATCTGGGGAGTCCTAATGCCATTCCCATGGGTGCACAGTTCTGTATCCCAATGACTCAACACCCTTCTACTCATTACTCCATTTTCTGGGTTATAGCTCCACTTGTACTGTGATGATTCTGGGGCTCTCATCCTTAGACAAATTCTGTGTTGAGTCCCTACAATGGGCAATATTGAGCTTGCAGTTATTAACCTAACGAGCAGGCAGGAGGGTTCCCTTTAGTATTTTTGCAGTGCCTCTCTGATGCAGGAGGCTCAACCCTAACTCCGAGTCGGCCCCACAATGGACCTCTCTGAGGAGCTCTGGAAAGAAATGAGTCCCATCACTAAATTTTACAGTAAGCGAGACACATGAGGTTCTTCAAACACTTACATTTCGTAGAACTTTACTCTTCTACTAAAACAAAGTCATACAAAGACAAAAGCCTATAAAAAGGAAAACGTGAAACTGATTTGAATGGCCAGTTACCAGGAGCACAGAGTTTGCAAGAGAAAGGATGCAGGACACTCTGACGGGGGCTCTTGTGAGCAGTGACCCAGAACCTGGAAAGGCCTGCCACCTAGGGCGTTCCCAACTACTGGCAGAGGCACCTCACCTGCTCTGATCTGGCTATTTAGGGTGTGAACCAAAGTCAAAGCTGCGTCAAATCAGGAGTGGAAGCCACTATACTGATGGGGACACAAGCTTGGCAGTGGTTACTCTGGCCAGCTGACCTCCAGGTGCCTAACAAAGTCTGAGTGAACCTGTACAGGTGCACTCTTGGCCTCTACCCTAACGGGGACCTCCTGAATATGGATAGGATTGATTCTCTTGGGGGGAAGCCGGAGATGACCCAGGGCCTGGCAGCATGGAGTATCCACACAGAAGATATCTCTATCAAGCTTCCCCAGAGAGGGTTAAATAAATAAATATGCCATACAGAACACGAGGGACTGATCGCTGCTGTTGCCCACAGCCTTTGAACAGACCGTGACCTACAGAACAGAGTGTACAAGGGGACAGTGCAAATCATGTCAGGTTCTTGAAAGTACAGAGGTCCCTGTGGCCCCAGCTAAGTGGGGTTATCCACGGCAGGGGACAAGAGACTCGGCCAGAAAGACCCAGGGCCATGGCTGTTGCTGCTGGAGGTGTTGGGCCGGGGTGTGCTCTCCCCAGGAGGGTGGGACAGCATGTTGTATGTGCCAAGTGGTATGCTGCGCCCCCTCGTGGTTCACACTCTGGGAGGCTCTTGCTGTCATGGACTGTGTGCAGACTCCTCAGAGTTCCTGCTGTTTGCTCGTCACACTGTGGGGCTCTGTGGTCACCTGCTTGAGGGTCCCAGCTCAGTGCTTAGGAAATAGAGTGGCTGGGTTCCCGTGAGAGGAGGAAGCAGACTGGCTGCAGACATCCCTGGCTCTGCAGGAGCTCCTAGGGCATTAACCCAGATGGGAACACAGCTGGCAGGCACCACCCACCCAAAGGGTGACCCACTCCTACCCTGTAAACACTGTCTCACTTTCCAGGGGTACCCTGAGCCGTGCCTGAGGAGTGTGGGCAGAGAAAGAGGAGGTAAGAGTGGACAGTCCTCAGCTTGCTTACGGTACAGAAAGCACACCAGGGATACTCAAAGAAACAGAGGTGGCAGAAGCCAATGGGGAACAGCTCACTGACATTCTAGCCCCAGGGAACTATGCGTTTGTTCACATGTTCTGGACAGGGTAGAAATGTAACTGCCACAAAATACTGGACAGTCATCCACAGAAAAGTGATACTAGTATCTGGAGGCGAGGCCCTGCCTGTAGTGGGAAGAGCTGACCCCAGTGTCCTGGGTATACCTACCACTGCCCACAAGGACACAAGGAGCCACTCCTGTCAGAACAGCTCTAGGCACTGCCCCTGGAACATCTCCTGCTTGGAGGAAGCCTAGGGGTGTTATGTCTGTGGGAAGCCATGTGTGGCAGAGTGACCAGAATCACTGCGACATCTTGGTAGGGCAGTAGCCACCGGTCAGAGGCGTGCTGGTGGGCCCGAGCCTGGCCATAGGCTGCTAGCATAGTCCTGACCCCATCCAGGTGTGTCCAGGCTACAGGTGTTAGGAGTAGATGGTGATGACTTCCCGGCCGCCACCCCTGACCAGGAGGACCCTGTTCAGCCCTTCAGTCAAGACTTCAAGAAACTCCATGTCTGTGGTGATAGTTAAGGCCATACCAGTCTTAACTGGACACACAAGGTACTCCAGCAGTTCACACTACAGACAGCCCGAGAAACCAAGGCCAGTGGCAGATGGGCAGACCCCAAGATGGGCTAGGGAGCTCTAAGAAGAGATGAGGGGGTGGTGACAGGAAAGACCAGGAGGGAAACTGCCACCTCCAGAGAACAGAGATAGTCCTGGAGCTTCCAGTTACTAACCCCATTCCCATGACAACTGGGTCATGGGAAGCCTGGTGGTTGGGTGGTCTCTGACCAAGAAACCTGAGGAAATGTCTCCCTAATCTGCCACAATGGTCCCAAGTGGCTGCCTGACAAGACCCCGGAGATAGCTTGGCACTCGCAAAGCAAACTGTCAAGGCTGTGGCCAACAGGCTGAGCAGTAACACTTGTCCCCTTGATATGCCACTGGAGGAAACAGCCCAGGGAGCATGCTGAGAGGACACCCATCCAGACAGGGAGTCTCAGCACTGTCTCTGAGGACAGCTCTGCTTGTGGGAGGGAGGCCACTGAGACCAAGAGTGGGTAGGCTCAGTTTTTCCTGTGTGGGTTTACTGTTCTATTCAGGAAGGCTTACGGCAAGACAGCACTTGCTAGGCATTTGGGGAACCCAGTTTGTGTCCTATGAACCAGGCCTATCACCCAGGGACACACCAGATGGATTTGCCGCTGCCTCCCATCCTGGGATGGGGCTATGGCCCAGGTGGAATGCTTACTAGCATACTGGTGCTCAGTCCCGGCACCACAAGAAAGGGCCCTTCACTCTTCTCAGGAGCTGAGATGTAACATTGTTTCTCCAAATGCTAGAAGGACCCAGCCAGCCCTACCGTCTGCTCAGATTCTGTGGCACTTGCCTTCCTCTGTCTTATCCAAGGTCCCTAGGGTAAGCACAGTACACAACAGGCAGAAAAGCATGCTCTGGTACTGAGAGGCTCAGGGGGACCCCAGTGGAGCCTCCGAGAACAAGGGGATCCAGGTCTGACAGTAATACTGTTCACCACCACCCCAAGCAGGAAACACTGGAAAGGATACAGTTCTCATCCCCCTGACGATTTTTCGGAGGGCCTGGCATATTCAGCAGGACCAGCTGTGCATCCTGGGACTTGTTGAGAACAACACCATTGAGCTTCACAGCAGTGTGCATCCTCCTGACGTTGGACTGGTCCCTGGGAGAAGGGTGGTACAGCAAGCAGCACAGTGGGCTTAAGGCTTGCAGCCTACCTAGCCCTCCCATTTTGTTCATATATGCTAGGAAGGGCTCAGCAGATCATCTGAGGTCAGGTGTGGAGCAACTTAGCAGCAGAAAGCATTTGGCTCTAGATACTTCAGAACAGCGCATCACTAAACTGCTAAACTTCTAGGGACCACAAAGTAACGCAGGTAAACTACAATGCATTCAATCAGCTGCATTCGCGAAGCAGCCATCGGTACAGGCAGAGACAGGGTATGGGGCACAGCGGCTGTCTGGGCAGACGTGGGAACTGGCCTGCCTTTTAGGGCAGGGGCTACAACTACTGAATCCCTGGCATCCTCCTGACCCCACATCTGTTGAACTGAGTACACGGCACTCAGGTCTAGGGAGGTCTGCCAAAGTCACGACATCACCACCCAGGGACTGTCAGGGTCTGTGCTACAGCCGGGATTTAGCAGAGAACTGGGTTTGGGCTTAAGCACCCCTCTTTCCTGCCCCTAGCCAGTACAGATAATATTGCCAAGCTGTGACTAAGAACTAAGTTTCTACCACTGTGTGGGTTCAGATACTTGTCTGTAACCTCCGGAGCAAGCAGAGCATCACTGATCCCTACACATGTGCCCTGCTGCTATATGGGGCTCTGTACTCCTCAATGCCCCAGGTGCTAGAGATCACAGCCATGTAAGTCTGAGGATACCACAGAGGCTAGCCTTCATCCCCTCTCTAGAGGACTCTGTCAACCGAATGTAGAACCAATGTTTAGGAAGCTTCCTTGGGAAACTGCCATAGAGCACTTCCTGTCCCTATGAATCTGCATTTTTATCTGTTTTGGGACATCTGGCACATCCCTGGGCTCAGGGCATAGGGCAGACTCTGTGGCCAGCCTGCTCATCTGCCCATACAGTCTTGATTGAAGCCCTTCTGAGGAGAGGCATCTCTGCCTCAGATACAGGGACAGGCAGATGAAACTGCCATTTGAGGGTCATAGAGAGGTCCAGGATCACACCCACTGATCAACTCGACTCTAAGCCAAATATATCAGCTTGTAACTGCCATTCTTCCAGGAAGAAAACAGTCATGGGCCCTTTATCTTCTCTCTTCAGTTTAATTTGATAAAATTACAGGCCAGTCTCTGTGGCACCATCCAGGCCTCTCATTACAGTAACCCTGAATTCACTGCATGGGAAGGGCACAATTACTGTGTGTTTGGTCCAACAGCAGTTCCCAAACTGCATGAAATATAAGAGCCCAGGGGTGAGAGACTACGGCAGCCACATGGAAGCCGAATGTCAGTTCTGGGTCTGACCTGCTGGAGCTAGAGACACCAGAGGGTTTGGAAAAGGCCCTTGAGTTCTGGAAGCTACCTGAATCCCATCTCTGCTCCCAGTAACACAGCAGAGTTAATCAGTAGAATGTCTTGTTCAAATGAACTTTCTAGATAGTGTCCAGACCTGGGAGTTAAGTCTACACAGCAGTCTTGGCAGCAGGAGGTAAAGTCACATGTCCTTGGCACGCTGTCAGCAGAGCTGCCCAAGACCATCCAAAATAGAAAATACATGCATTCAAATGTCTACAGATGCTAAGAGGTGCATACCAACACACGCATGCAGGTGGGTACACCGGTGTGTGCACAAACACAAATGTACTCAGACCAGCACACATGCTCATCTGACTGGCAACACATGCATGAGCTTTAACTGGTGCACACATGTTCTAAGCAGGTGTACACATTTTCTAACTGGTACACACGTGCATTCTAACCAACACACATCCACAGCCATATAGATTCCAGGGACATTGTGAAAGAAAACACATCCCTTGCTAGACTAACCAGGAAATGGGCCTGATCTCTAGAACTTCTTCCTGACCCTGGCTGAGTAAGGCAACCCGAGATCCTGAAAGGTAAGTAATTACCTCACCCAGATTCCCTGTGTGTGACCAGGCATCTATATGTATGTAAAAGGACATGTGTGCAAGAGGTGTGGGATCAAACCCTGTTGCTATGTGATTATGTGTTTTAATAAACTATGGAGACGGGGAGCTTTTGGATTTCCAGAGAGCAGAAAGCCTGGGGTGTCTCAGCTTCCCGAGTTGGCCAAGCTTCAAGGTTCCCTCAGTGTTTGAGTAAATCAGGTAAAGTCATATAACTAAGGGCTCCTTACCAGTACTGTGCACACTACCTGTTTGTCAGGGACAACAACGCAGAATGACCAACGTTAGGCAGGACGGGGACAGGGACAACACAGATGAAAGGACCAGAGCGACTTCAGCCTATGTCTTCCTAGAATGCTCCCACCCACAGGTTTGGCAGCTGGACCCTCAGATCCCTGCCTCGGACTCCTGGCCCTGACGTCCAGTCCAAGAGCTCACACACAGGTAGTCTGATCACACAGAACTGATCCACATCCCCTTCTCGCTGGAGAGGAAGGAATGGGAGCCTCCTGGATGGACGGTGAGCTAAGGAAGCAATTTTGTCTTAACTGAGTAGATCGGGAGGGATGTGGGTGAAGCCGCTCACTGCTGCAGGAAGCACACACCTAGCCTCCTTCAGAGCAGCACAGAACCAGCCCTCCGACACTATCTTTGGCATTTCTTAGGGAACGACATCTGGGTGTGTGCCCTGAGCGACTCTGAGAGGAGGCAGTGAGGTCAAACAGGGTGCTCTACATGCACAGGGCTGTACACACGCACGCAGGCATGCAAGGCAACTCAGTCTACAAGGCTAAAAACGAAGGTGCACTTACAGGTTTCCCCACTCTCTACATGGAAGAGAACACAAAGAGAAGGGTTACTCCAGCAGAGGATTCCACACGATTGAGTTAATTCAAGTAATGGTGGCCATCCTAAGCTGGTAAAATGGCTGACCATGGTACATCGACGGATTCTCACCTCACAGGACCCCAAAGCCCTCTTTCCCTCCCTAGGAACTTGGAGCTTTAGAATCATCCCACCATGAAGAGCCGGTCAAAGGGGCCCCTAGCTTGCTTTCGGGCTTGGGGACTATGTCAATGGAACTTAACTAAACCTGTCATAATGGCATCCCCACAACTGTGACAGCCACAAGGACCTCAGTCTTAAGGTTCTCTCTACATTTCCAAGGGGAATAAGCCCCTCTCTCCAAGCAGAGGGAAGTCATCAGCAGCAGGAGAGTACAGTTCCCAGCCCAGTCCCCTCATGACCTGTGGTCTGCCCTTACTGTGCACTGGCCCAGCCCACACAGAAACTCACGGCTTGAGGCTGAAGAGGTCTTTGAAGCCTGATGCACTGGTGTCCTTGTTCCTGTGTTTCTCTGCGATGAGCTTCTCTTTTGTCCACGTCATCTGCACTTTGTCGGGCGTTAGTGGGGCTTGGGTTCTAGCAGCTGCTGTGGTATGGGATGCTGTGTTCCTGTCGTGAATCAGCTGGGCCTGGTGAGGGAACAGAAGACGTTTGGAATAGATGGTTGCTCTTGAAAGCTACCCTAGAGGGAACCTGACCAGCAAGACCAATAAACCAAGAGGACTCGTGTGTAACTGGCTAGGACCCCTCAACCACTGGACAGCAGCTCTACAGAGCCCAGAGCTGGCCTCACCCCACAACAGTCTCCCTATCTCTTGTACTACCAGATGGGCTTTTAGTTCCCTCCACCACCTCTTCTTACCTCATTTTTCTGCCTTAAAAGCTGAAAAAAGGATCTAGGACTCTGCTGAATTAAAGGAACACCAGTGCCATAGACTCCTTACGTGGTGTGGCCCCCGACCTCTCAGTCATCAACCCTGACCAACAGACACACTGTAGTGTACCTCTATAGTAGCTTCCATCTCAGGGAGGAGCTTGCTTCAACCCCTCTGGCTTCCCCTAGAGAAGCAGGGCCTGCCAGGCTCACAGAGGCTTTGGAGAGTCATACCAGGGTGGTGCCTGGTAGTCCTGGGAGGATGAACAAGCAGAGTGCTTGCCTAACAGCCCCATCCAAGGGCTTAGGCACCAAGGAAGTGGGGTGAATATTTAAAGATCTCTTTGAGACCAACCTGCGACTCTAGGTCAGAGGCAGAGATCTAGACAGTTCTTCCTCTTGTCTGGGCTATGACAGTCATCACTAATTCTCTGGATCCAGGCTGTCAACAGCCAGGGGCAAAATGGAACATGGTATCTGTCTCAGAGTCACAGCTAAGGCTCAGACAGTAGAGCGGGGACTTCTAAGACTTCACTGGGGACAAAAGACTCTAAGAGACCTTGCTCCAATAAACAAAGTCACCCACGTGGAAGCTAAGTGGGCCAACATGAAGCTAAAGATATAGCAATCCCCACATGGAAGGCCCTCATAACTAGGAATCGTAAATGTCCCCACATGACAAATCAGGGTCTCAAGGGGAGCCTGTGACAAGAGGCTTCATACTTGTCCTCTTCATACTTGACAATGTGAGGGAGTCACTGGCTGATGAGGACACATGCCCTCTGCAGGGTCCAGACAAGTAAGTCCAGCTGGGTGAGGAACTGCACCTGCCTGACCCTCACAGCCTTAGCCAGTATGGGCAAGGACTCACTGCCTGCTTACCTGCAGAGCCCCAGCCAGGGTGGATCAAAGTCCACCGGGGATCACTACTCATCCTGTGCCATTCAGACCTGTCTGTTCAGCAGGGGTCATCGGGGGCCTCCACGATAGAGACCTTGGGCTAACTCAACTACGTCTGAACTTCACGGTCCCTCAGTGCCCTCACCCCCACCATGGCCTTAACTTCCTCACAGCCTCCACAGGGAAGAAGAGTCTGTTGGTAACCCACCACAATAGTAGTGCAACCGAAGGTCCCCACCCACCCTGCTGAGCTGCTCCAAACAAGCTAGTGGCCTCTGTCCCACATGGAGGTACATCTCTGCTGAAGTCAGACTCCTGAATGTCATTCCCCTACCCCAAACCCTCCTTGATCTGAGTTTAGGAATTCTCAAGATTAAATTTGCCACTTAATCCAATATTTTTTGTTCGGGCTGAGGCCAAAACAGAGAGATTACCACTGGGACTCCCTGTAGTACACAGGGACGGTGACAGAAACGAAGCCCCCAAGTCTTCCCAGACAGTGTTGGAGCCAGCTGGCAGGCATCCATTGCTATAGACTCTTCCACAGATACAGAGGGCATCCCATCTGGGTCCTAGTTCTCCTGTCTCCTATGCCCCCAACTCGTGATCACCGCTCTGATCCTAGCTGTTAGTCACGTGATCCATGTGCTGACCATGGCCAATTCTCATGGACACTGAGGTCACAAAGTGGTGGGGGACAGAGGGTTCTTGTGCCCCTGTGACCACATCTTATCACTGATTCCATAGAGAATCATTCCCTCCATCCACTCTGCCACTGCAAAGTCACAGATAAGATTCTGGAGTTCATACAACAAAAGACCTATGGGCATAGCCTCAAGAGGTGGAGGTCATGCTCTTCACCATCTGTACCTTTCCTAGGTAAGAAGGGACCACAGAGATGCCAGCCCTCAGAGTCACACTGTGCTAACAGGCACAGGGGGCCATGCTTGCTCTTCTTCAACACGCAATGCCAAATGCCGTGGAACTATGTCAATCCAGAGCCACGTGTTGCTGGGTTGTCCTCTGCCCCTATCATCAGCACAGATCCCCACACTTGGGGTCAGATGGCGCTACCCCCTAGCTACTCTCTTCTCCTGGAAGCACATACCTCTCTCTCCCGCTCATTTTTCGACAGCTGCATCTGTTTCAGCATCTGTGACCTCTGCTCCATCATTAGTGTCTTCTCATAGGTGAATGCAGAAATGTCGTTTTCAACCTACAAAGTGTCAGGCCACAAAAGTAAACAATGTATACAAACAACATTGTTGCCAACCAGCGACCTAACCCCCTTTGTCAAGCAGAACTAAGCAAGCAGTGGCCACACATCCTAGACCTTGAGTGACACAGTGCCCCTAGAGTGACACAACGCTATCCCAGAGCAGCCCGGGAAGGTATGAGTATGTGTGACTACGGAGGGAAGCATGGAGAAATTACAGCCTACCTCATCCCTCCTGGGGACTCGGTAGCACTACCACACAGGCAATGCTGCTGCTGCATCTCATACTAACCAAGCACACAGCTGCTCGGGGTTCTGGGCACGGCATTCCTGGCTTGTGTGTGGGAGCTGTGGTCTCAAGGGACACACGCTCCCAAATAATGTGTCATTTCCTGTCTCAGACAAGTTGACCCCTCACAGAATTATTAAGTCCATAGGTAAACATACCAAACCAAGGGACAGCAGCATCTAAGCACTTGAGGATCTTGACTGTTGGGACTCAGAATAGCCCTGCCTGTTACACCCAAACACCCCAAAACTTACACTCAGGGTAGCCCCTTGTCAGCTGACTGGGTTTACCAGTTGTAGGTCATTGACTTCTGTATTCGGAAATGGAGGTTAACTCTAGAAACCAACTCCTGATGCAAGACTGAAACCGAGGGGTTGGGCAGCCTCATACATGTACACCACAGACACGTCCAGGTCAGGGCCTGGCTTCTGGTCTCCATGCCTAGCCCTGGTCTGCCCCACAGGACCTTGTCTCCTTCCATGGCTCTTTTCTGGGCAGCTTGTTACTAAGTCGAATGATGGCTTTTGACTGCTTACAATGCTGATTCTACGACTTCTAGGTGCAGCCAGACCGAGAGAGCCATCTCCAGAGGAGGCTGCAAGTAGAAGCCACAGAGAGAGTCTGCAACTCCAAATGGCTGAGAAACGTCTAAATGCGCCCAGAGCACAAAACCCAGTGATAGCCAACCTGCACTCTGACTTACAAAAAGCTCTTACAGAGGGAGGAGAATATAGCCCTGTACCACAAGGTTCCCTGGGAGCTGACAAGAAAATGCAGGAGGTCGTCAATAATGCACGGAGATGCCAGGCCTCATCCATGATTAAAGAGACATAGCCAGAGGCAGGCAGTTTGCAAGCTTTGCAGTCCTAGAGCTGGGACTTCTCCATGGGACCACGGAGGGTAGTGGCTCCCTCTACCTAACGTGGCACTCCACATGGCCGTGGAAAGGGAATGGGCCCTTCTGGAATACCCTTGACCAAACGGCCTCTCTGGGACTACTTCTACCAAATGTGACACCCTCCCAGTTCTACTCTAGGGACCAAGCTACACAGCCATGCACAGACCACAGGGTCAACGTGCACTGGGTGTCATCCATGATCAAATGGACGATCAGAGAGTAAGCCATCCAAGACCACACAACTGAGAACATGGCATTCAGAGAAAGCAGAAGGCAATGAGGAGCGAAGGGTACACGGTTCATCCCCATGGAGCTGCTCAGTTCATAGGGACAACCTTGGGTCCTCGGGCACAGCTGGAGCAGGCATCTTAGAATTCACTTCACTCCTCCGTCATTCAGACAGTGAATTGCATCTACTGTAACCCAATCACTTTATTCTACCTGTTGGCCCCACACTCGTGGCCCTATTTACCCACAGATGGACAAATCATTCTAGCCATCGAACTATGAACACGTGGACAAAACAAAGCCAACGGCTCCAGACCTTTGGGAAGGCCTCACCCCTAGGGACTGTACCCCACGGGCCTCGTCCACCAGAGCAGCTGTCAACTGAAGATAGAGACCACACAGTAACTCAGAGGAGCATGACATCCAGGTTCCCCTACCCACCGAGAGCATGCAGGTGGGTACGCACCATCTCCACCACCTCCACCTCGGCACTGATCCTGAGGTGGTAGAGGAACATCTGCAGGTCCTTCTTCATCTGGATGCTGTTGTCATCCACCTGGGCTACAGTGAAGATGCGCATCCGGCACTTTCGCCACACCTGGGGAAGGGAGGGGACATTTCTGCAGGAACTCAAGCAAGGCCATACCCTTCACGCCATGGTGTCCCTGTAGCCTAGCTGTGTCCCTGTGTCCCTGCGGCAGACACCTTGTGCTGGCGCAGCAGGAAGGGCAACAACATGAGCATGCCCCCGTCATGCACAATCCACCACACGTCAATGTTCCCGTCACTGAAGCGTTCTTGGTTCTGCGGGAACAAGTCAATGTTTTTGGCCACCAACAATGCCTGGTGTGCTGCTGTAGTGTCACGGACGGTGTCTGTGGAGAGAGGCATACATGGGTGAGATCTAGGGTGGTGGAGCTAGCTTCCCTACAGAGAGTGGGGAGACTGTCACGGGCTAAGTAAGCAGGGTCGAATGAAGTCCTCTACCCAGAAGGGCATCAAGGAACAACTTCCATGTCACCACCTACTCCATGGTCTTCAGAGGGTTGTGTGCCACATTCTAGGAAAACCCCCAAATGGAGATTGGGCTTGGGTATTAGGGGAGAAAGTATTAAAGATTATAAAGTAGCCATTTGCTTTCCCAGGGACTAACAACGTGGCTAGCACATTCAAAGGTCCCAAATATATACTCTCTAGCCAGACTTGGGTGTGACAGTAACACGGCTGGGGCTATCGTGGAACCTTGGTGGAAAATGGTTGCCACACCTACCCACAAAGTTCTTCCAGGAGAAAGGGTTATCTGCCTGCTTCCAGGACTCTGGCCAGCCCATGAGGACAGTGTTGTGTTTCATGCCGCCGAGGCCAGCTGACTGGATCAGGTGAGATGCACCATCTCGCAGGTTGGAGGACACCACCAGTTGGCAGAAGCCTTTGGTCTTCTCTGTACCCATCAGAGATCGGATGTTCTGTGGAAATTGCAGGGGAGTGTCACTATGTGATGTCAAGACACCTGTCAGTCACCATTGCAGTGAGGGGGGCCCTACACATATGCCACAGCCTGACGTTTAGGGATGGAGACTTTGAGGGGGTGCTTGGGAGTTGCTGGCCATATGTGTGAGACATATATGTGTCTGCAGATATGTGTGAGAGACAACATAAACCTGGCACTGTGAGACACAGCTGTGTGTAGGTCTCAATGTGGGTCACCACCCTGAGAGAGTATATTAAATATGATAGTGCTTTAAAATGATCTGTCTTTACCAAACACTCATTATTACTTGGACTGGGGGTGGGGGTCATATCAGACAATGATCATTAGATGTTTAAATGCTTCATAGTAATGGGCCAACTTTAACAGCCTCTGAGCAAATCCAGTGCTCCAGCAAGAACTATCAGACAAGCCACAAAGTCGGTCTCCACTTCTGTTACTCTGTCAGGTATCCAGCAGGACAGCTCCTCCCTCCCCAGAACAATAGAGAGGTCAATAGAGGGGTCGATAGAGAGGGTGGCCACTGTGACTCAGGACACTAATCAACAGCCCTAGGGATGCTGTCATTACATATCTATAGTGGTCGGCCTACTAGGTCCCCTTGGGTGCAGGGTGTCAGATAGAACCTAGAGAAACAGCCCTATCAGACTTCACATGTATGTGGAGGGTGACCTTCAGCCTCTGCGCCCTCCCTTTAAGTCTAGGAAGGCCACATCACTGTAGGCACACATTTTCCACACTTCATGTAGGCATAGGGAGAGTCCCTCTTCATAGTCCCTGATGAGATTCAGACTTAGCACTGATGCTGTCAGAGTCAAGACTTTGGAGACCCTGTAATGAGATGAGCATAGTTTGCATGGGAGACAGATGTGCTTGGGGAACTAGGACCAGGGAGGGGTGAATGATGCTCCAAAGAGGCCCATTGTGACCATGCTATAGCCAAGATGAGGAAATGTGACCTTATTTGGAAAAAGTGTCCTTGCAGAGTAATCCTGACTGTTCAATGGGACCCAAAATCCAGTAACAAGTCACCCTAAAAAGATAGGCAGAGAGACCTGAGGCAGAAGGCAGGCAGCTGTGTAGAGATGGAGGCAGAGGCTGAAAGGCCTGGAGCCCCAGAGCTAGAAAAGGGAGGAAGTATATTTGAGCCCACCATGCCCACACCTCAATCTTAGTCTTCACCCAGTCTGGGATTGCTCCACTGGTCACGTGACACACTTCTCCTTCCTTTGCCTGATTTCAGGGGCCTATGTCAGCCCCACAGTGCCCTGCACTAAAGCTCCACATGGTTCCCCAGCACCCCTCTCCTTCCTCCCTTACTTCCTGTTCATCTTTACCACCCATCCAGGGCAGACCAGGCTCACACAGACATGTTCCACTTATAGAATTCTGCGTAATTCGGGAACAATCTAAACACACTGTCCTAAAAGGGGAACATGCCAGGGAGTGGGAGGCAGCCCAGGCAGGAGGTGTGGTCACGGGGACACAGCTGCTCCTAAGCAGGAAGGAAAAGACAGTGCCCAGGATGGGGGTTTCATAGGAGAAGTACTAAACAGGCTGACTGAGCACTAGGGCTTGTGGAAGGGACATTATGTTATCCTTCAGGCTGAAGCTGGCTAAAGGTCACAGCAGAGACCAGGATTTCACAGGGCACTAAAACATCACTGCCCTGGCTTTGTGATGCCTGTGTCCCTGACACTGGCTTCAATGTTGCTTTCCCCATGCTACAGACTCAAGGTGCTGGAGCTGGGTCTTCTCGCCTTACTGCTAGAGAAGCTCCTGCCTAGCCTAACTAAAGCTGTAAAGGCCAGAGCCCTGAGTAGGCAAGCACCTAGCCCAGGTCGGCATTGTAACAGACAAGTCAGGGTGACTGTGGCTAGGGAGACCATACAGGAGAAGATGGGACCTCAGTTAGGAAAGGATAGTCTCAAACTCTCAAGCCTTCTCACACAATTGGTACAGTTGAAGGGAAAGTAACATTAATTCTGATAAGGAGAAACCATGCAAACAAGTTTCTTACACAAGCTTTGATGATTTATAAAAAGGCTTTACCAAAATGTCCTTATTTTTATACTACCAACAACAGTCTGATTGGAGGACAGTGATCCATCAGAAAAGTGAATCAGGGCCCAGATACTGACATGCAGACAGATGGACCCTTGGGCAGCTCCTTCTTGCTTTTGCTGATCAATAGAAATGACTAATTCCAAAGCTAAAGCCTTTCTCATAACCTTCTGCCTAAAAGCACTTAGAGACTAAAATCATCCACCCAGGGATTAGGGATGGCTCAGTGGCTGAGCACCTGTCTAACATGTATGGGGGCCTAGGTTCCCCATCCCCACACCAGCACTGCAAAAAAACAAGAGAATCAGACAGACATAAGTGAGAAAGCTAAGGGTGCGTCTCATGTCTTATCAGGATGGAGATTGAAAGTGGGGTCCGAGGGTCCTTTGCAGCCATCACTTCCACACAAATATCTTTTCCCATCCATTGCCAGTGAGACCAGATAACAGGAGCCTATGCACACTCTTATGCCCAACTGGTGGTCTCAACCCCAGGGATTTCCTCCACAGTGCATGACAGTGCATATAGCAGACACTGGACTCTCTGTGCCCTTGAGTTATCACAGAATAAAAGCAAGAGCACCTCCAAGACAGAGCTACCTCCTTCCCCATAACAGGATGCCTCTCTGACCAGCTGCAGGTTAGTTACTAGCAGACACTGACAGAACACCTTCCATTCTTAAGGACAATAGCTACAATGTTTCAATTCATGAGAGAACACGTCCATTCGTAAGGATGATAGCTACAATGTTTCAATTCACAAGACAACACCAGCCATCCTAAATGACAATAGCTACAATGTTTCAATTCACAAGACAGAACACGCCCTCCTTAAGGACAATAGCTACAATGTTTCAATTCACAAGAGAGAACCCATCCATCCTTAAGAACAATAGCTACAATGTTTCAATTCATGGGTTTACAGTCAACAGGCGCCAGTGTTTAGATCCAAGGAGACACATGCTGATAGACAACTGCTGGCCTCTTTGGAGGGGCAAGAGAAGGATCCATGGTTTTCCTGTCCTTGAACTTGCTGAATCTGACTGACCTGAAAAGCTGCCTGGGTAAGCAATGCCATCACTGAAAAGGCCACGAGATTGTCACTACAGACCAGGGTCACCAACAGCCATTTCCACCCATGCTCACAATCACACCTCGTACACCTGGCACAGCCTAAACTCAGAAACTAGGCTGCAACTTGCAGACACTCAGGTGGCAGGAAGCCTGAATGTACAAGCGAGACCAGATATGGACGGCCATTAGAGAAAAGCTGATCACCCCCCTCCAGAGAAGAGGGTGATACCCAGACATGGCAGCCACGATGGAACCCTGGGTCAGGTCCACAAAATGGAGGGAGGAGTAAGAAGGTTTCTGACAATCTGGGAAGCTGGACACTGGAGGTGGACAATCAGAAAGGGTTCTAGATAGATGACAGAATAGGATGTTACAGGAAAGGGGAGGGAGGTGACAGCACCCTGGTCTTATGGGAACAGCAGAGGCTAGAGGTAGACATGAGGGGACTGATGATTCTACTTGTTCGCCTCTGCTTAGACTGAAGATTTCCTGTGCAAGTCTGCAAGCAGAGAAATGCAAAAGCGTGCATAGGATTCTGGGAGTTACACAGCCACCAAACTGTGGGCAGCAGGCTACAGAGATGGCACCAGTATGTCACAGGAGCAGGTTCTAGTCACTTTCTCCCTCATTCACAGGATCAGGACATCTGCAGCATACTGCCTCATTTACCCACTGTCTCTACATACTAGAAGGAGCTGGGGTGCATGGGAGCGCAGCTATAACAGGCATCAGGAGCAGAGTACCAAGACTAGGCCACGGGGGCCCTTACTGCCTGAGTTCTACAGCACGCTGAGTGGAGCTGTCCCTGCTCCTCTCTATGCCAGGAGAACACACACCTCCTTTCTTCAAGTCTTACTCCTGACCATTTCAGACTCAGCAGCCACCTTGACAGGTACAAGTGACAACACATGTTCAAATCGTGGCTCCTAAACCTCGAGATGCAGGACATGGCTCAGCCCTTCCTAGGTAGCTGGAACCCTGACGTCAGTCATGACACTCCCCTTGCCCACCTCTTCAGCCCTCTGGGCCTCCACATGCTTGTCTAAGAAGGTGCCCTCTAGCACAGAACCCACGATGGTCAGGCCCTTGCCAGCCTTCAGCTGCGAGGTGAAGGACAGCAGGCGGGGGTGCTTCACACACTGTTCGGAATCCAGGTTCAGCATCACCAGCACCTGGGGCCTGTGGTAGGGTAAGCAAGGACAGGAGTTACAATGGCAATGCACAGCCCGGGTTCCAGTGCTCACCAAACCAGATGGGATAGAGATGGGAAGGACAGCAGACAGATAGCACAGGACGGGTAAGACAGGTGAGGTAGGAAGGATAGGAGAGACGGATACAGGCCCTGTGTCGAAGGCTACTGGTGTCCCAGCTAAGGGTGCTCAGTTGGGCCTTAGGGCAAACGAAATGCTCTTAGAGGAGTGTGCCTCCGATCCATACTGCTGGTGGCTTATTACATATGTCCAGGTCCTATCTCTGGCTATTCTCCCATTCTTAGACAGTGCTGCCCTGTCAGATATCTCCCCAGGGGCCAACAGTAAAAGCTTCTGAGACAGCATTAACCGTGAACAGGTTAGGGTCTTTGCTCTGTTGTTGTCTATTCTATGGCTGTAGGATGTACTCACCTCCAGTTCTTGGTATGTGGGGGCCCGTGTTCCACGCGCAGGAGGGCATAGCGGGCAGCATTCAGTGACAGGCCCCTGATGCCATCACCCCACTCCTTTTCAGCCCTGGGTGGGTAGAGAAAAGGGTCATCTTGTGCCTGTAACACTCTAAGAATGTTTGCCTGGCTGGGGCATTCAGTTTCTGTAAACCTGAGACATGAAGGGGCTTCCCAAGACAGGCAGGGGCTACTGGGTAGCATGGAATGGTACGAACAGCAGGACTTCCTCTGTGGCACTGACCACCAGGGACAGAGGGAAGAATGAGGGTAAGACCATAACTTGGAAGCCCTGTACCAGACTGGTCTCAAGGCCCAGTCAGGGAAGGACGAAGGAAACTCTGTGGGAACGGAACTCTCACATGTAGCTCCTGATACATGCCACCCTTGTCCAGAGTGTGCGCATCTGTGTACAAGCTTACAATGAGTGTCACATCAGTGCTGTGGTCGACAGAGTGCAAAACTCCTTAAACAGACTGTAACAGTCACAGCTGCTATATGCAGCCATAGATGTACCCACTGATAAAATAGAACGTTAAAAATATGTGGTGTGGGCTGGAGAGATGGCTCAGTGTTTAAGAGCACTGTCTGCTCTTCTAGAGGTCCTGAGTTCAATTCCCAGCAACCACAGGGTGGCTCACAACCATCTGTAATGAGATCTGGCGCCCTCTTCTGGCGTGCGGGCATACATGGAGGCAGAATGTTGTATACATAATAAGTAATAAATCTTTAAAATATATATATAAAAACATGTGATGTTAAAAACAGAAAACGAAACGAAACAAAAAACCTGCCCAGCTGTTTGCACAATGGCTCCCGGGCAGGAAATCAGTGTATACCTGAGCATGTCAGCCTGGCTGGGGTCAGAGGATGACACAGTACTCCCAAATCTCACAGGGTGTCTAACCTCTGAGACCTCATCAACAGCACCCAAATTCGCGCCCCCAGGCCGGGCGCAGGTCAAGCCCTGGTTCCGTGTGAGCGTGAGGACTGTGGGGAAGTCACAGCCATGCGAGAGGCTGCCACTCACCCGCGGTATTCGATGTACTTGTAGATGCAGCCAGCGATGAGCATGGCGAAGAGAGCATAGTACCAGGAGCAGATGAACATCAGGGCAAGGCAGAGGCTCATCCCAAGGAAGGAGAGGGTCCTAATGAACAGGAAGCTCAGACCAGGCCAGTACAGCCCCTAACTGGCACCTGAAACTGCTTCACAAACCGCACCTTCCCCATCATGAAAGCCTTCCTTGTAACAACACATCAGCCTCAACCCTTGGCAGTCAGGCCTGTCACTCAGTCATCCCTGAAATATAAAATTCCTTCCAGGCACCCTGCTGTGGCCCAGGATTGTGGCAACTTGAGGACAGCAAGTGCCTGTTTACCTCCTGAGATGGACAAGACACCCCAGCCAATGCAGAACACAGAACGGGCTCTATGCACCCCACCCCCAAAGCAGACTGGCAGTCCTAAGATCTTCACCTTTCCGACTTGACCAGAATGACACAAGAATCACATGGGCACCCAGGAGTATAATTACGAGTCAGACCTTCCTTAAAGTTCAGAGACCTGGACAGGACCAATACCTCACGGAATTCACTGGGGCTCCTTCCACAAAAACAGTTTTAAGCCCAGCAACAAGGGGGGCCTCCAGAACAGACTGCATGTGCTCAGGTTTGTGGGTTCCTCAGGGCATCTATGCAGAAGGCCTTACCAGTGGTAGAATTTGAAACGTGGGCGCCAGTTGGGTGTGCGCAGCAGGGTCTGGACAGCACAAGCCAGATTCACGAACATGTAGCACATGAGGAAGAACCTGGAGCGGAAGGCACAGTAAGATGGCTGCCCCCAAAGCAGCACTGTGGTATCCAGCCAGGGCCCCACCACACACTGCTCATCATCTTCCAGGGAGACCTTCCCCGTTCACACACACTGGTGCCTCCTCTAGGGGCCTCCACACAGCAGCTGAGAAACAGGTCACATCCTGACTGTCCCTGGCCAAACACCAGAAAAGTAGCCATTGCCACTACCACAGCAGCTCTCTGTAAAACCACGTTGGCATAGGCTGGACCAACAGCTGTGTACCCAAAGCACAACCACCTGGCCCTCTGTGCCTGCTTTGTATGTTTATTCCTGACCCTGTGTCCACATAGGAAGGGACAGTAGCCAGGTCCTCACACCCTCCACCCTGGTGTCCTTTAGGCTACTCACATGGACAGGATGGGGGCCACACTGTCCAGGGAGGCGATGAGAATGCCCGTCTCACAGATGAGGGCCGTGAGCAGCAGGGCCCACGTGGGCTCCCCATTGGCCTTTCCATGACCAAACACCTGCAGTATGGAGAGAGAGGTAGGTGGGCTGGGGCAAGAGAACACCCAACCACGGGTGAGTGGAACAAGTGGACAAGGCACTGTCCTTGACAAGTGAGGTGTTCAAGACTTTCAAGCAAACCCAGCTTTCGGCACAAGTCACTATGCTGTAGAAGCCAGGCCCAAGAGAAAACTAAACAGCCACACAGACAGGCTCAGGGGACAGTTCTGCCACACCTGCTTGTTGGTTTTCTTTTCTGTTTGGTTTTCTTTTCTATCTTCAGATCACTTCTGTGTGGTCAGTGGCCTCACTGGAACTCTATAGCCTCCAGAATTTTTGGAAAACAACTTCTTTTGGTTTAAGTTATTGGGCTAGGATGCTTTGATGTCATAGTCCCAGGAATCTCATTACATCCTGCACCTCTAGGTTCACCCCGGTAACTGCAGTCCCAGCTACAGATGCCAGGTTCAGGGACACCAATACCTGGTTAACTTCAGTGGGACCGTCCTTGGTCCAGCCTCAATAGGTCACATGGACAAACAAGGCCCACTGGAAAAAGACTTCAGAGAGCTCGGTGGCCTCTGCCCTGCACCCTCAGCCAAGTAGCTGGTGTGAGAGATGACCAGTATAGAGTCCAAAAGCAGGACGAATGTCCCCTGTCTTTATTCCATAGGTTCAGCTCTGCAGGATGGACTCTTAGGGACCCTACACACCCAAACAGGGCCTTCCAAGGCTCTTCTCAGGGCAGCCAGCACCATCTGCTGCAGCTCACCTGCAGGAAAGGGATGATGCCATCGCGGGCGATGGCCTGCAGCAGGCGGGGGGCCCCAGTCAGGCTCTGTAGGCCAGCACCACAGGTGGAGAAGAAGGAGCCAATGACGATGACCCAGGGGGATGGCCAGGCCAGCATGCCAATGACCAGGTTCCCTTGCAGGGCCTCCCCAAACCTATGGGTGAGCAGGGAAGGGGGTCAGTAGAACTTCCAGAAAGTGATCTGAAGACGGAAAAAAAAAATATCTCTGTCCTCTATTTGAGTGTGAACCTCTGGGCTCAGGGAGAAGGGAGGTAAAGAACCCAACCCAAGTAGGAGGACCCAACCAGCTTGGCAGCTTCCCTCAGAAGGGGCTTTGGTGGTCTGACACCGTTCTGCTGGAATCATCTCAGAACAGAAAGCTCTGGCTTAAGCCAAGATGGTGTTGGCCACTACCACTTCTGCAGCAGTCATATTTAGGTCTGGGGGTAACTATATTTCTTCACCATACAGTTTGTAAGACCCCCCTGAAGCCCTGAGATTCTGACAAACTTGTACCATTAAGAAGGAAGGGTCCACCATAGTCGACACTAAAGTCCCACTGACCCAGCAGCGGGGCTGGGGTCTCTAGGTCCCATCTCTTTCATTCTCACACCCCTGTCTACTCCTCATCTCCAGCTTCATCAGGCCTCAACTTTTCTGAGTAGTCTTTAGGCTCCCCGCTCAAGGGGCTGACACATAATGCTTTAGTCAGGCAAGAGGCAGTGTGACTGGATAAGAGCTTTTAGCTCATACACAATTGTGAGGCCAAGGGTAACTGAGTTTCAAAGCTGAAATCTCTCTCAGGAAAGACAATATACCAATTAGAGTCAGTTCATGTAGTAAAAAACCAACATACTTATCTCGCAAGACCACACCCTCGATGCAGGCCCCAAATAGCACTATGCAGGAAAGATCTGAGCTGAAGTTAAGGAGTGGTCAGTCCTAGGCCAAGCTCCAGATAGATGCATACTGGCCAGTGGGTCCTATCCCATGGGGCTGAACCCAGGATGACTTATTGGTAAGATATCCCCATACCCTGTCCCCACGGTGGTATCCCACACCTCCACAGTCCTTTGGACACTGTCCTCTCTAAAGAGAATGCAACCTCAGGGTACTCAAAAAGTGCTTGGTTGGTGGCCAGACCATCCTGCTGGAAGGACACTGGGCTCCTGGAATGTCAGTTTCACAAAAGCAACTGTGATCAGTGTTTATGCCACATACCACACTACACCCAACCAAGGCTGTATAACTAGTGTCCCAGACCAATCCAATGGTGTGCTGTATTTCTTCTCCTTTGATATTACTGGATATATGATGCCAGGGCCTTGTGCATGTTAGATAAGCACTCTACCACTGAATTATAACCCTTAGTTCTCACTTGGGTTTTTGGAGGGACATGTGCCAAATACGATCACAAGAGAACAGGAATCCTGGTGCCATGTTTTAATATGGCACATCACATAGGGCTGCCAGAGCTACAAGCAGGGCAGGCTGTGGTCAGGCCCTAAACCTGGAAAGTGCACCACAGAAGGTCACAATGAGAATGTGAGTGAAGGGCTTGAACAAGGGCAGCAGGGCCCCTTTAAGGATACAAATGAAAGACGTGGTCACGATGGCCAGAATGGTCCCTGTTGGGATGGACTTCTGGGCGTCTTTGAGGTCCCCAGAGCGGTTGGATCCTGCCATGATCCCTGCAGAACAGACAGGAGTGACAGTGACTGAAAGCCTAGAGGTATCGCCCACAGCACAACTCATCTGTAGGTCAGGAAAGACAGGCCGATACCACCACTGCTTGCTGGGAAGATGGTCCCTGAGGACTAAAAGACAAACTAGACAGAGACAGCAACAGCCATAAAGACAGAGTCAAAGGAAGATATTCATGGGGAGAATACACAGAGAAACAGAGGCAGGGGAGGCAGGGAGACGGGGAGCCTCACCTGTTACGGAGGGGAAGTAGATGCCAACTAGCATAGTGAAGTAGGTCATGATGTCCGTGAGGACGTATGGCAACGCGCCAGGCCGGCTCTCCTCAGACACGGGTACTGAGGACACGCCCTTCTTTTCCACAAATGCCCCCTTGTCCGAATATGTGCTCCACAAGTTGTCTGTAAGGAGAACAGGCTGGACTAGTAGACCTCCTAACAGGATTCCTCCACCTTCTGCTGGGAATGCTCACTGGGACTGTATGCCCGGCCTCACCACTCACAACAGCAGGTGGTTCTCGCTCTTCCGTGGCTCTGATTTCAATCAAAGATACTCAGCTTGAAAGGACCAAGGGCAAGAAGCTAATCCTCCCACCTCCCCCCAACCTCAACACAAGGTTTCAGCACTAGGGGATCCTTGCACACAGCACCTACATGCTCTTAAACAGCTAGTTGCCCACAGTCTTAGTGACCTCCCTGCTGGGCACCTACCAGCAAGGCAGCAAAGCTGTAATCGTATTAGTTCCTCCAATAATCCAAGAAATGTGGCCGCCTTCACTTTCCACTGCATTCCAGCCTGGCCCAGTGCAGTCTTGCACCAACTGTGAACACCCCATAGGGACCTCTCCAAAACTGGCCTGCCATCCCCGTGCACTTGATGCTTCCCTTGAGATCTCTTGGGAGTTGCTTCCTCCGGAGGGCTTACCTCAGAGATTCCAGGAGGCCCTGTGAGGGATCCCTCACCCAGACACAACCCTCAGCTACCTACTGACATCACACCACACCACTGGGGAGCACACAGAACCTCAGCCTCACAGAGGGCAGATACTAGGACCGAGTGTTCAGACTCTCCAGGAACAGTTCCTTCACACTAAGATGAAACTGCCCCCTATTTGTTATCCCAGCATGTGGGAGGGGATGACAGGGATGGTACCAATCCATCCTTGTCATCAGGGTTCTAGGCCAATCATGGATACATTGCAATTTCCAGGCCATGCTGGGCTATAAAGTGAGTATCTCAAACAAAGATTGAGTGCCTGGCCTTACCCAGCTGGTTTGTAGCAGCTGAAGAAGGCCATTTCAGTCTAGAGTTTGGCTGGACAGGACCCCAAGGATTTGTCTATACAAGAGGAACCAGGACCCTAAGAGTAGTCCCAAATAACCCAGGGAAGTGGTCACAGCCTTCCCCACCAGCACTTACCCAGGAAGACACCGCTGGCCACACCAGGGATACCCTGGATCTCAGTGACATTATTCTGTATAAAGTACTCGTCACAGGTGGCACTCAGGCTAGAGCCATTGCAGAAGAGGCGCCAGAGTGCAGTGGTCACTGTGCCGTTGCTGACAACCTGCGTTTTGGCACAGGTCTCAAAGCTGCGTTTTGCCAGCGTGCGGTTCCCAAGCAGACAGACCCTGGAGCGGGGAGAGGATAGAGCTTGATCAGGGCTGCCTTCCTCCTGCCTGGGGCAACTCTTTCTGGAAGGGAGGTGGTCATATCCTCCACAAAGATGGCAAACCCACAGCTCTGGGGGTTTCATTGCATCCTGGCTCCTGCATTCCCTATCAAGGACCATGGCAGCTTTGGTCAGTCCACGCCCAAACAACCACCTCACCCTCTGTTTCCTATTGTCCGTGCTATGTCTCCGTGCCAGGATGGACTCTTATCCCTCTAGAACTGTAGGCCAAAATAAACTCTTTCTTCCATAGGTTGTTTGTAATCATGTTGCTTTTCACAGCAACCTAAAAAGGACTAATACATTATCCAGAGGGCCACTGGCTACCCTGAGGTGTGGACAACCTTCATTAGCTTCCTGTTCTCATAGACGCACCCAGAGCCAGCTGCATGGGTTCTCATAGATGCACCCAGAACCAGCTGCACAAGTTCTCATAGATGCAGCTGCATGGGTTCTCATATTCACCCACAACCAGCCGCATGGGTTCTCATAGATGCACCCAGAACCAGCTGCATGGGCACTGTTACCATCCCGTACTCCAAAGTTTCTCAAAACCACACTGAAGCCCAGGAACGAGTGACTATCAAGTATGACCTCCATACTCTTGCTTAGAAAAGAACTGAGGGTCTGAAAGGAGAGAAAACCAGGAGGTCCAGGCCCAGCCCCTGGAGAAACACTGCAAGATAAACCCAGCATTAGATCAAGGCCCCCCTGAACAGCCTGGGACTCACGGGATGTCAGGTGGGGCGAAAGCTGTCTTGATGACCCCAGCATAGATGGCCATGATGGAAAGCACAACACAGGCTAAGAAGACCAGCGCCAGTTTGTTGACGTATTTGACACCCACGAAGACCACGACTGCCATCAGTGCCAGCGCGCAGCTGCCATACACACGCATGTTGTTCAGCAGTGCCGCTGCCTCACCATCTGCTGACTCTGCCTGGAAGACGGCTGCACTTGGAGAGATGTAGGTCTGCGGGAATAAGGCAGGTCAGAGAAGAAGGAGGTCCTGGCCAGGGACTTGTCCAGCCTTGACCTCACCCTGGCTCCTTCCCTGACACTAGCAAAGAAAGCCTGCTCCTTCCCTGACAGAGACTAACAAAGAAAGCCTGTTAGGACTGAGGGCACTGGGAGTACTGAGACAGAATCCTGTGTTTCATCCAAGATGGACCCAGGGTGCCAGTCCAAAGTCATTCCCTGTCCAGTTCCCTCAAACTGCCAAAGCCAGATTAAAACCAGCAGTACAGGAGGTTGGTCACCTTCTTAGTGGCCGACCTGACTTGGTCAGGTTACTCACAGGCAGGGGTGAACCCTTGTAGTGAGGGGTCAGGGACTCCTGACAACTGCCTCAGAAGAACCCAGGGCATCTCCTCTGTCTTTACTAATGCCAGCCAACATCTCCAGAGAGCCAGCAAGTAGGTACTGTGTCCTTCAAGCTGCTCTACCTTAGAGACCAACCAGACCCTAGGAATAGGCATGACAATCTAGAGCATCCCCTTCGTCTGTAACCCAAGACCTATAGGGGAACATGGACTCTTAGGTCCCAGCCCAGACTTTCCAAACTTGAATATATCAGGAAGCCTTTCTTAGCATGGGATGTCTTCCCTGTAGGCTCTGAGATACCTGGGTACCAAAGAAAAGAGCCAACTCTATGGAGATGGTTATAGTAATGGTTAATATTAATTGTCAATTGACAGGATCTAAGATGACCTAGGAGAAAAGTCTCTGGGGACACCTGTGATCCATATTAGATTAGCTTCTGTCCATACCAGTGAGATATCTTAGTTAAAGGTGGAATTTAATTTTAGGATGGTGGAATACCATCCTAAAAGTGGGTAACCCCGTCCCTGAGTTGGGATTTTGAACTGTATAAAAAGAAAAGGCTATCTGAACACTAAGATTCATCTCTGTCTTCTTCCTAGCTGCAGAAACAATGAGACCAGCTGCTTTGACCACCTGCCCTAGCCATTTTCTGGTCATGATGAACAGTATCCTTAAACTGAAAGATAAACCCTTCCTTAAGTTGCTTTTGTAATAGTTCATCATAGCAACTGGGAAAGAACTGGTACAGAGAATAAATTCCCCAGGCTTCTGGGATGTGAGATAGGTCAAGCCTCAGCCATTGCCTTGTTCCAACCTGGAACATTCATCTTCAAGGGTCACAGAAGACATACTGTCTCCAAGGCTGACTATACCGTACCTGGGGGGCACACTACAGACACTTAGGCTATAAAACTCACTGACACTGAGCACAAGTCCTACCTCAATGCAGGGAATTCCTTTGAGTGCAAGACTGTAAGGACGAGGGCTGAGCAGGCCTGCTTTGCCTTCAAGAGTTATACAAGCCCATGGCTCCTAAGACAGCACAGACTATGAGTTCTCATCCATCAGGGACCCAAACCCTCAGACCAGAGAGCAGTATTGAGAGCCAAGATGTCCAGAGCAGCAAGGTAGAGGACAGTCAGAGGGAAGAGTACAAAAGGGCTCACAGGCAAAGTGCCTGGGTAAGGAAGACTTTCACAGACGAACTCACCAGGAAGATCTCGATGGTACCCAGGATGTACATGGCGCCTGCAAACGTTGTGCCCAGATAGAAGCAGAGGCCTACAGCCCCTCCAAACTCAGGTCCCAGCGAACGGGAGATCATGTAGTATGAGCCACCCGCTGTAAAGATAGCCCAAGGAAAACACGGGTCAGGAAGTACCATTCACTATGAACATAGAGCATTCATTCAAAAAGAAGTGTCCCCAGGAAGGGACAAGCAGCTTTAGTCTTCCTTCAAAATAGATCCAGTAGGAAGCCTTGGGCAATGAAGTCATGTCTACCCTGTCCATTGGGTAGCTAAGGTGTGATGTGAAGTACCTGAAACAAGCAGGTCCAGTACCTCATTTGTCTTCAGAAAAATCTACTGTGCCTTCAGATGGTTAGACACTGGCACAGGCCTGCCAACTCTTTTATGCATATGACAAGTAGTGCTTGGTGGAGCTGTCACCGCTAGTTTTAAGAGTTATAGCTTCAGAAGGACCTGCCCTCCACTGAGGTTTGTGTCCATCTCTAGGATATGGTGTCTGTCCTCTCTAACAGAGGATAGGCAGGAGTGAGGTTTACACCAGGGCCTCTGGGGACAGGGCCACTCGCTTCTCTTCATGGGCAGCCCCAATACCCCAGTGCTATCCTAATGCAAACAGTTAATGTCATTGTCACCATGAGTCTGGGGAAGGGGATAGCAACCCTACACACGTAGCTCGTCCTGCACGGTGAAAAGGTCAATAAACTCAAGAGACACAAGCACTGGCATCCTCACCTGGGACTACACCGTTGGTCGCAATGGCACTCATAGAGATGGCAGTCAGCATTGTCTGCAAAGAAAGACAGCTCTTTCAGGAAACGTGTGCCCCAAGATTCTCCAACATGCTGAGCCTGAGGCTGCAGACTTCTGACCTCAAAGGAGGTGCTAAATGATCAGGAAAGACAGGTCCTTCCCTACCCAAACCCCAAATATGTTGCCAAAAGAAAAAGAAAATACAGGCTCCACACCCTGCCCAACACAGCCCTGAAAGCTGACCTTTACTCAGGTGCCTGACCTCTAAGGAGTCCCAATTTTGTCTCTACTAACCCATGAGGCACAAGGGGACACTTTATCTAGATGTGAATCCAACACTACGGTATAGGGGACCTCACCTTGTATCCGCCTTGCCTCCAGGAACCACCCTCTGCTCCAGAAAGTTTATTTGTGGGTGTCAGGGGTGTCAATAGCCTCACAAAGAGCGGTATCAGCCTGAAGTGCCCACACAGAGTGACCAGAGGACAGGCCTGAAGTGGCCTCACAGAATGACCAGTCAGGAAGCACAGGCACATGCCCTCGGGAGAGCTATGGCAGGACCAGACACATGAAGTAACAAGTTGGGGAAACTGACCAGTCAGGGGACAGAAGAAATGGCCAGTCGAAGGGCAGTAGGTAGCCTGGGATAGGCACAGCAGTAGGAGCTATTAGGGAACAAGTGGTCAGGTGGCCTGGACCAGGAGGTAAAGGAACTCCCATTCAACCATATTATTTGAATTCCCTCCAGAAAGGACCTTTGTGCTTTCAAGTGACACCTGAGTTAACTAAAACAAATTTATACCTTTCACCAGAGAAAGGGGAAGAAGAGAAAGCAGGTAAATAGACTGTGAGCAACAATAAAAGGTAAAATTAAAAAAAAAAGTCACTAGAAATAAGGAGACATAACAGAGGCAGTGATGAGTCAGCTCTGAGTTCATTCCACCGTCCTCAGCCTGGACCTGTGTCCCTTTCTCTACAACAGCGATCTTGAAAAATGCCCACAGTCCTTCCAGGGTAGTCTTGCCACAGCCTAGTGATAGGCACCTGCCCCTGACTCGGCCTTCAACCCAGGTGTCCCCAGATGTAGAAATGCCACTGCTATAGAATACAGCTACATAAGGTCCTCAGACTAGTGGGGAACCTGGCCTTTGCCAAACTAGATGGGCCAGCGTCTTTCCCAAGTTCTCTGCAGGAGCTTGTTTCTATAGAGGACCCTACAAGGCAAGCCTGATTCCCCAACAGGAATCTTCCAGGGCCCCAGTCCCAGCTCCTCGGGAACTGCCGCAGGACCAGCTGAGAACACTCACACAAGTACAGCACATGGACACGATGAGGAAGGACTCCAGCACACCAGCTGCCCCCACAATCCAGGTCAGGCGCAGGAAAAGGATAACACCCAAGATATTCTGCAGGCAGGGCAAGTAGACGCCAATGAAGGTGCCCATGCGTGGGGCCTGGAACAGAGAGAAACATGTCAGGGGTCTCCCACAGTCTGTACCCACTAAAACCAGCCTCGAACCCGACCCATGCTTTGGTTTAGAGGAATAGAGGAACCAGGAGGAACATGGTGAAGAGACAGGATAGCAAAGATGCCTGACAAAAACCCATGTCAGAAATAAGATGAGATTCATGGTCCTAGAGCTGACCCCAGCTGTCTAGGGCACTGAGCCATAAGTGAGGAAAATCACACGAGGCAGAGCACAGGGACAAGCCTCCTGGTCTGCTTCCCTACTAGGGAGAAGATTCCGAGGGGGAAGTCTGAACAGCAAGATAGGATCCCTGCCGGATCTGTGAGCCAAGCTAGGGGCCTGAGCCTTGGATCCCGGAAGCGTGAGGCATGAAAGAGGGGAGGCCAGGGAGGAGCTAGAAACAGGTAAGGCTGCCTGCAAAGTTCAAGAGTCTCCGAGTAACATAACAGGGAACAGACTGAAGATCTGAGGACACAATGGTCGGAAGCCAGACCCCAACACAAAGGAGGCTCATCTCAGTGTAGGTGAGCACAGAATGACCATGGAGGATTGGCTTGGCGCATTCCCTGTGGGTAATGATCACAAGATTGTTACAGAGCAATGCTCACACAGAAGCCTGACAGGACGTCTGTCACACAGCCTGACAACAGACAGAGCCCAGAGTGATGCTCACACAGAAGCCTGACAGGATGTCACACAGCCTGACATCAGGCAGGGAGAGCCCAGAGCGATGCTCACATAGAAGCCTGACAGGATGTCACACAGCCTGACAACAGGCAGGGAGAGCCCAGCAGCTAAAGAGTGGTACTGAATGGTTGTGCGTAGCCAGAGAACAGACTCCAAGGAGAACAAACTGACCACTTAAACCTGAGAGAACAGGATGGCAGCTCAGGCCTGCACAGGGCCGTCCCAGAGAGCCACCCCAGAGCAGGGCAGTCTGAGCTCTACCAACTGGAGACCAGAGGTCTCACAGGAAAATAGAGAATATGTGGAAAGCTCTGGGTTTGAAAGCCGGGAGGCCTTAGCCCTGAGCCCAGGGCCAGTGGGCAGCAGCGGGCAACACTAAAGGGAAAGATATAACAAGATGGAGACCTAGGCCTTGACCCCATGGCCTCCCTGTCTTTGAGGTGCGGACCATGCATTCTGGGGCAGAAGTCTTTGTGGGCTTGAATTCTGCAAGCTGGCAGATGGAGAAATGCCTTTGAACTTTTTAAAAATATTTTTATCTTTAATTATGTTGTGTGCGTGTACGCATGTGTTGGTACATGCATGTGAGTACAAGCACCCATGGAGGGCAGAAGAGGGCACTAGATCCCTTGGGAACGGAGTTATCGGTGGTTCTGAATTGCCCAACACAGGAATTCTGGAAGGGCAGCAATCACCCTTACCTGCTGAGCCCTCTCTCCAAAGCATCTGTTAGATTTCCCAGTTAAATTAAACAATTTAATTAAAGAATTAGCCGGGCAGTGATGGTAGCAAACGCCTTTAATCCCAGCACTCAGGAGGCAGAGACAGGTGGTTCTCTGTGAATTCAAGGCCAGCCTGGTCTACAAAGCAAGTTCCAGGACAGTTAGAGCTACAGAGAAACTCTGTCTTGAAAAGCAAAACAAAATAGAAAGAAAGAGAAAGAAAGAAAGAAAGAAAGAAAGAAAGAAAGAAAGAAAGAAAGAAAGAAAAAAGAAAGAAAGAAAGGAAGAAAGGAAGAATTAAAGGTCACAGTGTGAGGTGGACATTAGAGACAGCCCATAGAAGCATGGCAGAGAACAACTTGTAAACAGGCCATTACTGGGCAGCTTGAAAGTGCACAAGCAGCTGCCCAGGTCACATGGTTTCGCTTCAGCTCCCACTGAGATACAGGCTCAGGAGCTAGCTGTCTCCCCAGTATCCTAGTGCCCTGGGGTCCCAGATGCCTCTAAAGGGAACGGCCAACCCTGAATGCTTAGCTTTGTTCAGACACATTGAACCTGTTTGTAGCCCAGAGGACAGAGCAATGAAAAGTGATGCCTGTCTCTGGGGACAAGCTTCTGTGACATCAAAGGAGACACCAGAGTCAGGCTCTACTCCTGTCCCGTCCACCCAATGGATCCCTAAGTAGGGCAGCTGTTCACGTCCAACCAAGATAAGCACCTCTGCTGAGGACCGAATATTTTACCAACTGAAACCCAGTCCAGGAGCCATGTCCCCAAGGGAAACACTGACCAAAGAATTGCTATATGTTGGGCTGGGGTAAAATATACTAAGTATAATCTCTCCAAACATGACTGCTCTGTTTACAAGGAGCCCTGGGAGTGGGGAATGGCAGCCAAGCCTACTGGGTTCCACTCGTGGGTAATAAGAACTAAACTATGGGATCAATTTGAGCAGTGCCTTAGTTGAGCAGAGTTGACCCTCAGTCAGTTCTAAGATTCAGTCAGACCAGTATCTATTCAGGTTTTCCTTGGTTACAAATTCCAGCAGACAAAAGAGATGGGCAGATGGACAGGGAAGGCCTGGCGTTTCTGAGGTCCAAGAGCCTGTAGGGCCATGAGGCAGTGATGGGAGCACAAAAGCAAAACCCCAATAAAGCACTTGAGTGAGAAACCTATTCCACAGCTGCTGTGGGAAATGCTCTGGTACACTGTAAAGATTTGTCTCTCGTATTAGTTTAATAAAATGCTGATTGGCCGGCAGCCAGGCACCAAGTATAGGCAGGGCAACCAGACTAAGAGAATTCTGGGAAAAGGAAAGGTGCAAACCCTGTCACAAGTCAGATGTAGAGGAAGCAAGATGAGAATGCCTTACTGAGAAAAGGTACCAAGCCACATGGCTAAATGCAGATAAGAATCATGAGGTAATTTAAGTTGTAAGAGCTAGTTAATAATAAACCTGAGCTAACAGGCCAGTTTATGATTAACATAAGACTGTGTTTCTCTGGGACTAAATGACTGTGGGACTGGGTGGTACAGAAACTTCCGTCTACATGCAGCCCCTACATTCTCCTCATTCAGCAATCTGGAAAGCTGTGACTTTGATCAGAGGACCTGGGAAGGGGCAGGAAGAGGCATGGACCAGAGAATACATCTGAGGAAGCCAGGAAGACAGCTCATGCCCTTGTTAACCCTGTCCCCAAAGACCACAAGGCCCCCAGATCCGACCAGTTTCAAAAGCACTGAACATCGTGAAGACCTGCAACACAGTACTAACTCTGCTGGGCTCACACTAGGAGGGAAAGAAGGCAGCTAAGGCCACTCTGTGGTCTGACCTCCCTGGAGCCACCGTCAGGCTGGGCACCGGCTCATGGGAAACACCCAGGAAACAGCGGGATGTGGCACACAGGGTGGACACAGAAGGGAGAGGTGGAGGGCATATGAGCTGGCTGTCACCTGACTTGGCAGGTGTCACACGAATGAACACCTTCATTTGTGTTCACCAGCACTGGACTCCTCCTTCCAGAGAAAACAGGGGCCTTTGGGAGGTAGAATAAAAAGGGAATAAAAGTCAAAATCTTTAGTGCCAGCTTTAAACCAGACATAGTGGCACACATCTGTAGTCCCAATACCTGGAAGCTGAGTCAGAAGGACGATTGTGAGTTCAAATCCAACTTTGGGCAACATAGTTCCAGGGAAGCCTGGGTTATAGAGTGAGACTGTCTCAAAACACACACACACACACACACACACACACACACACACACACACACACACACACACACACAACACAGCCAAATAATAAATCAAATGAGACAGAACGTCAGTACACCACCAGATCTCAGGCAGGATTTAGTGCCACTCTTGTACTCCCTGGAGTTTGTGGCCCCACAGACACCTACTCAGAGTGGGCAGGACAGTCTGCACAGGACCACTAAGACCTTGTTTCTTCTCACCCAGGTCTGTGGGTCTCCCAGAAGCACAGGGCATTGGAAGTATCCACTGAGACACAGTACCAGAAAGATGAAGCATGGCCATGAAGGAGAATAGGTGTGATGTGGAAGCCCAGCAAGGGTGTTCTCTGACCAGAAAGTTTCAAGGCTGCTGTCCACACAGAGGGCAGCACCGGTACCTTGATCTCCCGCCTCCGGCTGTCCTCATCTTCCTCATGCTCCACCACACCCTGGCTCAGGTTGGTATAGTTGGCCAGTTTGTTCAGCAGCGATGACACCATAGGGTTGCTGTCCATCTCTTCCTAATGGGTACAAAACATCAGAGAGGTAGGAACCAGGTTCATCAGCATCCTAGGGCAGCAGGTAACGGACCCAGCAGATACCTCTACTCCAGGACTATGTGGAGCCTCAGAGCCACCGTCAAGATGCATGGAAGCCCCCAAACCTGTGCACCCTGAGATACCTACTTGGCAGGTCTGGATTCAGAGGGGTTCTGAGAGACTCCCCAAGGCTTCAGGAATTATAGGGAATGGACTTGCCCAAGCTGAGGCTCACTTATCAGGGACAGATCATCTCAGAGGATCTCAGACAGAAGCATCTTGCTGTCATCAGGGCTGAGGATGCCTTGCTTAGGATGCGGGAGATGACTGCTCCTTTACTTTTCCACATGAAAGTCACTTCTTTGTGTAGAAACTAAAACAAAATTACCTCAAAAAGTGCCATGTTCTTCCCCTCGAAGTAGCTCTCTCTTTCCACCTCCACATTATTGATGAATGGGCTGTTTTCCCTGGGGTTTCCATCTCCTGTGGAAGACAGTCAGGTCAGTCTCAGGAGGATTGGCAGAAGCCAAGCATGCAGCTCTGGGAAGCAGGCACCAGGTACCTCATTCCCATGACCACCAGTCCCTATCTGTGGCCTTGGCTAAAGACACTTTGTCTAAACTTTCTTTCTGCCCACATGTCCACATCCCACAAGAGTCTGTGTATCCCCAGCACAGGTAATTTCGTGTAAAATGAAACATCAGCCCATTTGTTCACATTGCCTACTGAGGACTGAAAGTCTACTCCCCTTAGTAGGGCTGGTCCCTTGGTAGAGGAGCACCTGTTGGTCCTCTCTGCGCACCCTGCCATTTCAGAAGGTCTCCTCATACTTTGTTATGGGACCTGAAAGCCCTGGGCTGAACGCTTCCAGGTTCAATGTTCCCTATGTAGGTGACAGGAGAGGTATCACGCAAACTGCAGAGAACTATGGCCGCTCAGGATCCAGCCACAAGACAGCTGGGATTCACAGCCCAAGAGGCAGGCATGGTCACACAGCCTTCTCGGAGCACCCACAAACGAGCCTGCCTGGGTCCTCAGGTGGCAGGATGTCAACACCAGGGTGTATCTTCCTGTTTCTGACCTCTGACCCTAAAGTTGTCCACCCGATCCACTCCCAGGGTCCACCTAAATAGCTCAACACGACTCTGGGAAGGACATCTGTCCTGAATCACAGCTCTCCAGCCCCCCTGAGTTGGGGAGTGGCCAAGTCAGTAGGGACAGGACTCTGTTTTCTAGTTCCTTCCCTGTCAGGGTCCTGGAAGAGATGTACCTCCAAGGAACTCCTCAGCCTTTGGCACACAGGACACGCTTCGTGCCACCAAGTTCATAGACTGGTCCTCTCTGCCTCAGTTTCCACATGAGATAGGACTGACATGTATACTGGCATATTGCCGCACACCGCGCCCCCGTGTCTGCGCTCTGTGCGCTGGCACCCAGTTACTGAGCTTCGGGCAAGGGGGCTGGAGGTTAAAATACACAGACAGCGACACGGGTCATCCTTGAATTCCCCAAGAATGCCCCCTTTATTGTGTTCAGGGGCAGATTATATAGAGATAGCCACGCCCCAGCCAAACCCACCAGAAACCACTCTCCTGCCATCAGGAACTCCTGAAGGTCTCGTGCTCAGAGCAGCTGTAGGCACTCAGATCAGGGGAATTACAAATTGTTTATAAGAAATTCAGGATCTGGGGTCTCATTACAAGTTGTTTATAAGAAATTCAGGATCTGGGCTGGAGAGATGGCTCAGTGGTTAAGAGCATTGCCTGTTCTTCCAAAGGTCCTGAGTTCAATTCCCAGCAACCACATGGTGGCTCACAACCATCTGTAAAGAGGTCTGGCGCCCTCTTCTGGCCTTCAGGCATACACTCAGACAGAATATTGTATACATAATAAATAAATGAATAAATATTAAAAAAAAAAAAAAAAAAAATTCAGGATCTGGGGTCTCACTGCTCCCAACATCTCCCCCCTAAATTTTTTATGAAGCAGAAGACCCTCCTGACCACACAGCCTTTTGGTCTCTACTGCACCTAGATTCACTTTGGCCAGCACTCTATTGAACCTGTACTCAGGAGAGAGTGACAGCATCTCCTCAGAATACTGGCTTTTAGGGAACACAAGAGAGCAACTTAAGTCTGTAAGACAGGTAGATTCAAGTATCCCAGAGACTGTTGGTTCCTCATACTATTTCCCACACACCCTTTTCCCCTCAAGTGCACCATTTCAGACTCGGGACTTTTAGGAGTGGCTTTGCCATGACCCCAGGAGCAGTCAGAAACCACCGCTCCTTCAGCAGTCCCCTAAATAACATACCCCAGCTGCCATACCCCCGTGGCACCACTGAAGGGGCCCCACTTAAATTATCTTTTAGGGAATTTGGGCGTTATCAATCTGGCTACTTCCTGCTGAGCGGGTACGTTGCATTCTTAGGGGTATTTACTGCAATTTACTGTCATTTTCCAGTCCTGCTCGGACGCTGGTCGTGGTAACGGGGGAGAGGCGGAGGCTCCACCTCCACACTGAGCTGGAAGGTGGAGGCGCGGTGCGGCACAGGTCCAGGCCAACGGGCCTTGTCGTGGTAGTGCTGAGCTTCTGTGCCCTAAGGCCCACACAAGATACCTTTCTTAGCAGTTCCTAGAATCAAATGTCTTTCTCCAGTCCAGAACACAAAAGACAACACAATCCACATATCACACATCTGTACACATCTTTTTAAGCTATATACATTCTATCATTTCCCAATACATACATCCCCCTCCGGCCGGGGACAACCCTGTCCATTTACCCCTTTCTCAGTTGACTTCCACTTGCTGCCAAACCGAGCGAAGGATGTCAGGATTAACACATACCCCAATTCACCCTCACCTTCTGAGGGCAACCTCTCAGCATTCCCTAGTTCGCGATATCTCAGCTAGGACCTCCAATTGCCAATATCGATATCTCGGTGGAGACCTCCAATTGCCGCGCACCGTGCCCCCAGTCTGCGCCCTGTGCGCTATTACCCAGTTTGCAACTTTCGGGCAAGGGGCTGGAGGTTAAAATACACAGACAGAGAGACAGCGACACGAGTCATCCTTGAATTCCCCAAGAATGCTCCCTTTATTGTGTTCAGGGGCAGCTTATATAGAGATAGCCACACCCCAGCCAAACCCACCAGAAACCACTCTCCTGCCATCAGGAACTCCTGAAGGTCTCGTGCTCAGAGCAGCTGTAGGCACTCAGATCAGAGGAAAACAAGAAATTCAGGATCTGGGGTCTCACTGCTCCCAACAGCATATGGCCTTATCGATACCTCTGGGAGTTCAGAACAAGGCTGAGCAACCCAGGTACGCAGGGTGTAGTCACTTAACAAACCCAGGCCAAGTTGGACCACACAGAGAGGTCACCACAGGAAGACAGTTGCACAAAAGGCAGATCCTCATGGGAGAAGGGTCCCACAGAGGAGGGCCTCATGGGAAAAGTGGGCAGCACTTCTTTGGAGCCCTAGTACCTTATCATGGCCCAGGGGCCATGGCTCAAGCACCTTATGGGAATAATATGGGGAAATCAATCAAAGAGCTACCATGAGAAGCCTCGGGGGTCTAGGAGAGTAGGAACAAGGGGGCGGGGTAAGATGGGGCAAAAAAAAATCAAGAACAAGAGACAGAGAGAGAGGAGAGAGAGAGAAAAGAAAGAGAAGAGAGGGGGAAAGAGGGAGAGAGAGGGAGAGAGAGGGAGAGAGAAGAGAGGAGGAGAGAGAAGAGAGAAAGGGGAGAGAGAGGAGAGGGGCACGGGGGAGAGAGGGAAAGAGGAGAGGGACAGAGGGAGAGAGGAGAGGAGGAGAGGGAGAGAGGGAGGGAGAGAGGGGAGAGACAGGGGAGAGTGGGGGGAGAGGGAGAGAGAGGAGAGAGAGGAGAGAGAGGAGAGAGAGGGGGAGAGAGAGGAGAGAGAGAGAGGAGAGAGGGGGAGAGAGTGGAGAGGGGGGAGAAAGTGGAGAGAGAGGGAGAGAGGAGAGAGGGAGAGAGGGGAGAGAAAGAGGGAGAGGGAGAGGGGGAGAGAGAGAAGGGGAGGAGAGGAGAGGGAGGGAGAGGGGGAGAGAGAGAGGGAGAGAGATGAGAGAAAGGAGAGAGGGAGAGAGGGGAGAGAAAGAGGGGGAGAAAGGGGGAGAGAGGGAGAGAGAGAGAGAAAGGGGGACAAGGTGATGCCAACAGGTGAGGCCCCACAGTGTGGCCGGTACTAGTATACTGTAAGGGAGTTTCTAGCTTGGTATTTGGTACCTAGCCCTTATAGCTACCCTCTTTGGGTAGGATCCTCAGTTCTGCTGCTTCTTCGTGTCCAGAGTCAATTCAAGGCCCTGGACAGGCAGGTCCAGTAACCAGTGTAATCTCGTGGCCCCTGGGATGAGAGGAGAACACACCTCAGGGACTTTGGTTCCTGAACACAGAGTACCAAGGCTTGGGCCCATGGCCTCGATATCTCATGTTCCAGATGCCCAAGGATGTAAACATTTGTTCAGTCACAGAGGACATAGGCGGGCATCCCCTGAGGGATACGCAGGGATCCCAAGGTACTGCAGCCAGAAGTCTGCAGAAAGGGAGCATCCCCGAAAAAGGAAGGACCCAAAGGCACTTCTAGTGGGCGACTTCTCTCTTGGAGCACAGGTCCCCTCTTGGCAGTACGACTAAGACACAGAACCTCAGATGACAGAAAGGGCTGCCTGGGGACCAAGAACCGAATCCTGATGTGATGGGCTTGAGTCCCCTGAGCTGGTGTCTGGAACCAGAGCCATGGCCCCTGAGCATACATATCCTGGGCTAGCAGCACAGTGTGGCGACGACTGGGAGGCAGGACAATGATTCTTTACTTGGACATTTCCAAGGCAGCTACTTGGAAGGAGGAACCAGGTAAAAAGAACTCTGAACAGCAAGTTACATTATGTCCCCTTTCAGGTTTCACAAACTCTGTGTGTGATACTTCTGGAGACAACTATCTTAAAAGCCAATAACTCCACGGACAGATTGGCCCCATTAAAGACTAAAGCCCTCTTTGAGAACAGACACACATACACACCAAGGTTTGTTTTGTTTTGACTGGAGCTTTGAATTTCAAATTCCTCAAATCCCAATGGATTATGCCAGCCTTCCGGACACGCCCCCACACACCTCCTACCCTATAAGCTAGTTCAGACCATGGCTTTACCACCAATCCGGATGGCACCTGCGCAGAAAAGGCTGACGCAGTTCCCTGGTGCTCACTAGGCCCTTTCTGCCTCAGGATCCACCTGACCCAGGTCCTAGTCACAGGCTCCAATAATCAAGGTCATCAGGGGTCAGGGAACAAAGAAACACAACGTGCCCTGTCCTGAATTTAAGCAGGCTCCCCTAAAAAACGTGGCATCTGATTACAGACACAAAACCAAAGCAGAGGGAGAAACCTTTGTTAGGGCCCACAACCCGAAGCGGCTTTGTTCTAATCAGAGATTCCCTCGCCAGTAATCACCAAGATTCTCCAAGTTCCCCTGGTGTTCCTGGTTTTCCTAATTCATGGTCCTTAGCCTCCCCAGAGATAAGGTAGGAAGAGGACTATGATGACGGTCCTCTGCAGAGAATTCTGGGGCAGCAGACAGCTGAGGATACAGCCACACTACACCTGTCCGCAGTGTCCGACAGGACAGGAGCTCTGGGGACACAGGGATATAAATAGCAAGGCACAGTCCCACCCAGAGAGCAGGCCTGCATACCCTGTGTGTTCTGGGCACACTATCCAGTCTCGTGGGGACCTCACACCCTTCAAGTTCCGCTCACATCAGGACCTCAGAGCAAGCAGGAGGAGATAGGACTGTATGGCCCACCATGGACTGAAGCTGAAAGCATGACCGGCTGGTCCTCTACTAGATCACTAGGAAGCTGGGGGCAGAGGGAGGTCTGTGAATCGACCTATGCATCCATGCTCACCCTAGCACAACCATAACCATGCAGAGCCTGTCACACAAGTGAACGCTTATAAGCCGAAGCACAACCTCCCTGGGTACCCAACAAACTCATAACCTGCCACCACCACACAGACACCAGGCCAGCATCAGGTAAATCAGCCCCCTTCCACTGGAGGCAAGAACCTGTACTCTCAAGTATTCCCAGGTGTGGGGTCTCCTCATCTCACCAGCTTCAAATCTTACATGTAGAAGACACAAGACAGTCAACGGACAGATGAAGGACCACCAAAGGACACAGGGGAGGTGGATCACGGCAAGGTAGAAGTTCACCAGGTGTTAAGAGACTCTGGCCAGGAGAGAAGAGACCAGTGTAGCTCAAATCTTCTGAATGACTGACTCCCAAAACTCCATCCCACAACTTCCTACTATGACTTCTCTGTATGGGCTGCCAGTAAAGGGCCAGAAAGAGGGCATAGAGCCAGGCCATACACCCTAGGAACAGAACTGGAAATGTAAGGTAGGTACTGGACTCACTGAAACGGAGTTCATAATACTGGACTTGTAGCGAGAGATGCTGGGAAGCCCAGGAGAACCAGGTCTCCACAATAGAGGGAGGGTAGAACCTTCCCTAGCTCACTCTGTTCCCACATGGGCCCCCTTCCCATAGGAGCACATAACACCAGGCAAGGCACCAGACATGGGGTCCCTGATCACAGCTCCCATGATGTCATTCTCAGAAACATGCAAACTTCAATCAACATATATCTCCCTCCCCAGAGTGGCTCCTCCCCAGTCAAACCAGGGTCCCCTCAAAAGGGAAAGTGATGTGCAAGCTAAGGTATCTTCTGCCATCTAGCAGCTATGGTCACCCAAATAAACATACAACACTCCTACTGGCAGCTTAGAACCCACTGATGTTCCTGGAAGGAAGGATATTCAGGGCCAAGGGACTTGATAGGAGATGTACTCCAAACCTCTTCCCAAAGCCACTAAGCACACTAGACTTCTGCATGCTGGATGCCAGATGGGACACTGGGTAAGCTCTAAAAATTATCAGGTGTGGCGGGGAGGACACTACATGTACTTCTCTGTACCCTGACCACCATGGAGCTGTCTGAGGAGTCAAAACAGAGACAGATATACTAGTGAAACACAGAGATACTCTGAAATGGGGCCACCCTCAAGGAAGAGAACTGCCAGCATACACCTAGATGGCAGGCAGGCTCACTTTTCCCACACACTACAGGGTTCCAGCTAAGAGGACAAGAAATGGTTCCACAAGCTACGCATACTTTGTCAAGCCCTGCCAGATGAGAGATTACACTTCTGGATGAGACTCTGCTCTCTGCATGAGAGAGTGGGCATAAATAAACACAACTGCCCCAAAGGAAAGAAGTATAACCTAACGTTGAACCCACATATTATGCTGACCACCCTGAAACACTATAACCAAACACAGAAGCCTCATCCTTAAAGAACCATTCTAGAACAGCACCCCATGTCTTCTGATAAATGTGATATAAACTTAGCAAGCACCCAAGTATACTATGGACAGTGGAGACCCGTTTCTCCCCATCAGGGAGGAGACGCAGATGTGTGATAAAAACTGAAGTATGAGCGGAAACTCTGGACTTTTCATAGTGTGTGTACATGTTACCACATGCATGCACATGTGCAGTTCCCTAGCTATGTCAGCTAACAGGCCGAGACGCAGGGCCCTCTAGCTCACTTTCCACACACCATCTCAGGAGAGCTGTCAACTACAGCGCTAAAGCAGGGGGATGGATGCTGAGACTAAAAGTAGCCAGAAAATGTCAGTGGCACAATCCAAAAGCAATAGGCACCATCTGGATAGTCTCCTGTGACCACTTCCAAGGCCATCTAGGCATTGGAGCACACACAGACACAGACATCTGAGGACCACACAAGCCATGGCGACCAGCTGCAATACCTTGGTGTACAGAAATAGTCAGGCTAGAAGAAGAGACTGCTTTGGAACCTGTGGCTGGGAGGCAATGGGGGGGGGCACATAGCCTAGCGGGGCAGGCCAAGCTGAGTCATCTAGGGGTCGCAGCCACCACATCACAGTAAAGGACACATGGACAATAAGCACTCCTGATTTTATGCATCGTCAGTGGGGTGTCCCCACCACGCCACTATCCAGACTGTAGGGTCCACAGACACAAGCCTGCTGTTTCTACTGCCTAGAAAGCAGAGGCAAGACAGGAAAATTCTAGAATAAGACAGGAATGAAGGTTTTCTGTGGTGATATCACAAGGCTACGACCTAGTGAAAACTCAAATAAGATCTTTGTCATGTGAACGCTAATTCTTTTATCTGGTAACGGCTACATACAGAGATTCTGAAAGAAAATGTGCTTTGGGGGAAAAGTATATCCCCCCAAAAGGGCCTCACAGTCTCTGCATGCTCTCAAGCAGTTTAGTTTAAGAACAAATCTGTGTGTGAAAGACAGATGCAGAGGAAGGAAAAGACAAAGAATACTTCAACTTGGGAAAATGCCCCATGAGGAGAGGCCAAGCAATGGAGAGATTTCGTTGTGTTCTTACAATTTTTCTGATGTCTGGAAAGAAGTTAATACCAGGGTTAAAGAAGCCAAATGTGGTGGCCTTAATCCCAGTATTGAGGAGGCAGAGGCAGATAAAAGCTCTGTGAGTTACAAGCCAGCCTGGTCTACATAGTTGCCAGCCTGGTCTACATAGTTGCAAGTTGCAGTCCAGCCATGGCTACATAGTAAGAACCTGTTTGGGAAATAAACAAAAGCAGGGAACGCAAATGTAGCACATGCAGCAGGCCCTGGTGTCACAAGCTCTGAGGACAGAGAGGACCAGGGTTTGACTCAAAGCCCGACTACCCTCCAGAGGGTAGGAGACAGGGTTTCAATTCTACCTTAGATGCTCAGATGGAGCCAGCTCAAGCTCATGACCTTGAGAAAAGTTTCTGCTGCTCCCCTCCAGCTCAGCTCACGTTGCTAGTCTCCAGGGAAGAGGGGACGATAAGGAAGGACACAGAGGGCAGGAGCTATTCAGAAACCATTCCTCCAGCCTGCACCCATGACCTGAGCATAGGAGTCACCTGCCTGGGTCTCTCACAAAGTGCAGTCATAATGCCAAACGAGCAGTCGTAGCTGGTGTCCTCAAGAAACTTATCTGACCCTTTGCCCAGATACACAGATACAGCAACGATCGCTCATCTAAGGAAACATCACTCCCACAGACTGAGCAAATACTCCCAGGAGAGGGGGGCACTAGTGCCCTGCACTAATGAGGTGGCACCACACTTGGGAAGCTGAGGGACAGATGTCATTCAAACCTGCTCAATGGACGACTGTATAGCATGGCCAAGCCTGCTAACGCTGGAAGACAATGTAAGGACACAAACAAAGGCTGGGAGACTGGGGTCAATGTGACAGTCTCAACCTGACTTGCTGAGGCTGTGGTGGCTCATACTATGTAGCTTCTGTACCTCTGCGTTTTCATTTTATTGCTCATCAAAGTAATGTATGAATGCACAACACAACATGCCCCCCCCAAAAAAAAAACAGCAAAAGACATCATCAGAATTTCAGTAAATTCCTCCAGTTGGGGCTGCACTGAAGACTTGTAAGCTTGCGATCAACCACAGCATTCTCTCTAGTCTCCAAGCCTCATACCAGTTTTGTTAAAAGACACACCCCATCATCAATGCCCATGCACATGGCTCCAGAGAACTCTGGCTGGGCACATTCAGGGAGACTATCAGCTGGGGTCACACCTGAACCAAATAAATGGGGAGTGTTTATTGGGCATTGAGAGGGCATCCAAGAGTCTTCCCTGCTGAATTCCCCCAGAGTCAAGAGATAATTAAGAATCAAACACTTCCATTTGAGAAGTCTACCTGTATTTACATGAAAATACCAGGATCCATTTTATTACCTAGATGATTGCTAATTTTCAGATCTTCCCTAATGACTTTTATATCTAAATAAGACTTAAATCTGAACCATACTTTTGAGTATGTTATAAAGTCTACACAAGGAAACCTCAACTTAAACACACACACACACAGAGCGAGCGCACGAGAGAGAGAGAGAGAGAGAGAGAGAGAGAGAGAGAGAGAGGAGAGAGAGAGAGAGAGAGAGAGAGAGAGAAGAGCACACGAGAGAGAGAGAGAGAGAGCACGAGAGAAAGAGAACGAGAGAGAGCGAGCGAGAGAGCGAGAGCGAGAGAGCGAGAGAGCGAGAGCGAGAGAGCGAGAGAGCGAGAGAGCGAGAGAGCGAGAGAGAGAGAGAGAGAGAGTGCGCGAGCACGCGCAAGCGAGCTCAGGAGTCACCAGGCCTTCTGCGCACACACAGAGGCTTTGACGACAGTGTTGCTGACGGAGGGAGAGGGCACAGGTAAGACAAGCCCCTCACTATCCCCACCCTATGCTCCTATACCAGCATCTGCCAGGCCTTGAGCTGCACTGAGGGTTCTGGGTTATACTAGAACTGAAAACTGTTGAGCACCAGGGCAAAGCAGCTCACCTGAGGTGTCCTCTCTCTCAGACTACTCATTCATAACAACTAGAAGCATCCTAGGCAGAGGGATGGCATGATGAGGAATGGATAATAGGGTGGGCATCCGCTGCCAGCCAAGCACATAACACAGGCTTCACCCCCAGCTGGGAGAAAACCCGAGGCACCGGTACTCTGCAGGGAGAAAGAAGCCAGGAAGACAGACTCTCTCCACCTGTGGGTAAGATGTGGCCAGGTCACAAGACCACAAGGCTAACTCTCTAACAAAGTCAGCCTTTCTTCTGCAATCAGAAGACAAACTCATTTCTGATGAACCTCCACACTTACGGATAAAAAGTGATTAACTTCCCTCATTTTCAGAAATACTTTTAAAAATCTGTTCATTTCACACCCAGGTGGCAATGGCCTCCCACTTCATGGCAGAACAACTAGAAAGAGCTCACTTGGAAGTCAGGGCAGGCTGAGCCCAGACCCTCCCCAGCTGAGATGCATCAACATTTAGAAAATTACAAAGCCATGCACTCCCTCTAAATGCAAAATGGGGAGACAGAACGGCACCACTTAGAGATAACCTTGGGTCTGCAAGGGTGGATGATGGGGGACAGAGATGCAGACAAGTCATTCTGCATCTCTTTTCTTCTCACAGTGATTATCTCTACCAGCTGCTTTTGTTATTAAGAAATAAGACAAAGCCTGGTAGTATTGGCACACACCTTTAATCCTATCACAGAGGCAGGCTGATCCTTGTGGGTTCAAGGTCAGCCTGGTCTACAGCAAGTTTCAGGACAACCCAATTAAGTAGAGAGTCCCTAGCTCACCAAAACAAAAAAACAACAACAAACAAGATCTTAAGACAAGGATCTTCAGCCATAAAACCTAAACTAGAACAAGTGAGCTACGGGTGCACTCCTCTCCTACCAGCAAACAACAGAAAAGTGGCTCAGCTGTCATCTTGTGTCTGCCGCAAGCCCCCAGAGTCTGAGTCCACAGACGCATAGGGCTTGGGACATAGAAGAGAGGACCTAAGGTACTGAGGGCATTTGCTTTTAGAGTAGAGGGTGGTTCCTCATGGAGGATCCTCATGAAGGCATGCACGTCTGTCTGTCAAGCCTTCCAGATGAGCTGATGCCTACCCTGGCAACATCACATCTAAAACTAGTTCAGAGTCAACTGCAGAAACAACAAACCTCAAAACCAAGGGAAGTCAGCCAGACTCTTAGATACAACTGCGGTTCCAAACAGGAGGTATCGTGTCTCTCTTGTACCACACGCAGCTGCTTTCTGACATCTGTATCCTGTGGCCTTTAAGATGCATGTGTAAAGGTCTCAGGCAGCTCAGCAGCTCGTAACTCTAGAATTCCTCAATGTCCCATTTGTCAACCAAAGCCTGTCCTGTGTAATAACTACAAGCTACCAGCTGATGCCTCAGCAGCAAAGGACCATCCCAGGGGCAGCTGGCCTGAACAGAACCCAGAGAAGGACAGAATACCAGATGAGTATCCGTAAGTCTCATGTCATCTGCTGAAAACAACTACAACAAACCCAAGGCTAAAGAGGCTAACTGTGGATGAGTCAGAGAAGAGATGGGGCAGCCAACTCTCTGAGAGCTTCCTAGAGTGGAGACAGTGTAGAGAGGGGCTTTAGACATAGGTACTCAGCGATCAAGACTGGAACCACCGAGATGAAGGGAATGAAGACAAGCACTCATCCCCTGAATCCTTCCTCCCCAGACACAGACCCAGGCGGGGAATGTGACATGATCCCACAAAGGGAACTCTCCAGGATCCCTCTTCACTCCCAGGCCTGTCAGGTTATCAGAAATGAGTGTGAGAAACTATCACAGCTTAGGACTAGATATCCTCAGGACAGGATCAAGAGGACATTCTACTCTTCCAGGGTTCAATTCCCAGAACCCACAGGTGACTTACAACCATCTGTAACACCAGTTCCAAACATTCAATGCCCTCTTCTGGCTTCCATGGGAACAGACACACATACATGTAGGTAAAACATCAATGGAAACCCACAGAACCCTAGGCTTCAGTGGGTAGACACCCTCCAGAATCATGGCTCTTTAGTGATAACTAGTTCCAGCACAGACTCCCAATTCTGTCATGAGGTCAGGCTGGAGTGTATCATTCCTGCCCAGCACCCAAGCCCCAGCTCCTGACCAGCCACTGCAACAACCTGTCAACCTTGGAACCCCAAGGACTTATGAGATCCATCTGATGAAACACCCTGTTGCTGACGTAGATGGTCAGGGTTTCTAGGCATCCTGTTTATGACATGAAGGGGCTTGGCCACTGTCACTGGCTCCTCTCCTCACCACACAAGGTCTGACAGTGCCCACAAACCCATCTATCCATACAGGCTGCAGCTCTTTACAGAAGGAAAGCCACTCCAGGGCCTCCTGTGATAAACCAATACCATTTGGTCAGTGGGCCCAGCTCAGACCACAGCCCTGGGCCCACAGAGATCACAGAGTTTTCTTACAGGCAGATCAAATGCTTCAGCAAGACGTTGTAAGTTGCATGAAACTCTGGCCAACTCTGACCTCTACCATACAGGCTACAAGGATGGGTTTCAACTTGGAGAAAAGGCTGTACCTTGGTTTTGCACTTTGTCGTCTTATGTGGGGACCTGATGTTAGCCTATGCCGGCCAGCTATAGGCTGTCTCTGCTTTATAGACTCTGAGGTCTGACGCGTTTTAGAGTGCACATGCACAGTGCCTGGAAAAGCCACCTAAGGCTGTGTTTGGATGTGACTCACCTATAAAAATGCAAATTTGCTACCCATCTGCTACTTAGAAGCCCTTCAAACACCCTCCCATTAAGGTCCTTGTCCTCGGGGACAGGGGGAGGATGGAAGGAGAGAGGGGAGGAAAGGAGGAAGGTGGGGGGAAAAGGTACTGATCAATTAAAAACAAAAAATAAAATGAGAAAAAAAGACCCTTGTCCTCAGAGGCAACCTCAGGTCCAGCTTCTCAAATATGTCTCACTGGATTCCTCTAAGGCATGCAAAGGCAGCATCTCTTTTCAGCAAGCAGGTGACAAAATGCACCATGTCTTCCTGCAGCAGCAGTCTCAAGAGTCAAGTCCCGTGGGAGGAGGGGCTACAAACTGCAGGCTTCAGGAACACTGCCCCTTCAGAGAATCTAACTATATACGTAGGAGAGGTGTGAGCATAGGTCAGAGGTGGCCAGGGCTCTGGGCATGGGAAACAACCTCTCCATCAGACAAACATCAGGTAATTGTGGTATTCAGCCAAGTTTCATAGGCACTGACAAGCAGGGCCAGAGTCCCTGCTGGCCCTCAGCCCAGGATCTGCTCCTGGACAGCAAGCTGAAGTCCCACTCCCTGCCTCCTCCCTGCAGAACAGTATCTTAATAGGGAGAAACCAGGCACAACCTGGCAGGCCCCCAGACCCATTCCCAGGCAGCCAGACCTTAACAGCGTGACCCAGGCATGGCCTCTTCCATTGACTGTAGCCAACACATTGCCCTCTTCCCACCCCCATTCTTCCTGAGGCGGGGCTCCAAGGCATCACCACCAATCCCTCAATGCCTCAAGGGAGGGGTGGAAAGCAACCTCTGAGACTCCGAGCCATAGCCCTTGGTCAGCTGAGTAGGCTAGCCAATAGAGCTGGCTGCGAAGTCCAGCAGCCTCCTCCCTTTCCTGAAATCAATGTGTAGGCGGAAAGTCTACCCAGCTTAGCAACACTGGAGATGGGGCATGGGTCAAGAGGAACCCAGTCTGTACACAGAGGCTTGGAAGTGGAGGGAGGCAGACTTCTTAGCTGACAGCACTAGCTACTAAGCACCCACAACAAAATGGAGTCCCACCCAGTAACCAAAGGTGTCTTTTGGCCTCCTAAGGGCCTAGCCGAGAACACTGCCATAAACCCTCCCGGGTGAGTGCACTGGGAAATGGTTATATGTGAGAATGAGTTTCAGAGTCCCAGGGCCCTGAAAGTTAAAGAATGACCACTGGCCTTGACTGCCTTCCAGATTCTCTGAGCCTTCATGCATCCTAAAATCCCAGCAACCTAGAAAACCCAGGTCAGTGGGACGGCCTTCGGAGCATAGCTACTGACAGCCAGCCTCGCCTGACTGATAGGCCCCGGGCTGACGGCCTTCGCACCCCTAACAAATTGCTGGCTGAGTGAATAACCCTTTCTAAAAAGAAAACAAAGGAAATATTGAGAAACAGCCACCCACAACAACTCCAGCCCAAGGGGGCCACTTAGTTCTTGCGGCATTTTCCGTGCACATTCCTCCAACCCCGGCGCCCATCTCAGGTTTCCAGGCCAGGGAGGTCCAGCAGAGAGCTGTAAAGAGTCCTTCAGAAAACAGGCCCTGCCCTTTCCCACCTGTCCCAAGTCTCCTTCAACACTTTCAGGCCCCACCTGGCCTCTTTGCCACCAGGATTCAGAGGAGATGGAGTCTCCACAGTGTGGGAACTTCTGTAGTGGCTTAGAGAGCTTCCTCAGCACTCGGGCCCAGCCTCCCTTTCTTCCACAAGGCTGACGCTGCACTGATGCTGACCTGCAGGGGGGTTCTGGCCAACAGGTGGAGGCGCATTGGCCCTGATAACACACCCCCACACTGAGTGGCGTCCTAGCCTCTCAGGGCAACTGTTCCAGAGTGGCAGGCCACCCCACTTCTTTCCATACGCTTCCATGGGAGCAGGTCCAGCTTTGAGCAGAAGCAGGCAAACCAAACTTATGAGCAAGGCCAAGGCCCAGGAGGACTGGAAGCCCCGAAGCCTTGGTTAGCACCCACATACACAACTAGCTGCCCACTCTCCTGTTCACCCCAACCCAGGAGCACCACACGTCACACAGTTCAGAAGAGCAAAGATTCTCAGAGGAACACTAAAAAGACCCATGGGAACAGAAAGCAAGTGAGACAAGGCTTCCCAAAGCATAGCCTGTTCCATCTCCTACCCTGAAATAGGCAGGGATAGCCCCAAAACAGGACCACAAGGTCATTGGCCTTCCTTATACCCACTTACAAGGTCCTTAGCAGGCAGCCTGGTAGGCATCTCCTCCAATAGGCTTTTAAATCTGAAATTCAAACCAACCTAAAACAGGAGAGTTTTGCAGCCTGCTGTTCAAAAGTCTCTCTGCAGACAAGCGGTCAGGGCCTGTCACACATAATTACACTATTTCCAACACAGTATACACATATACACATGCAGGTGCACAGACATGTGCACTAACGTATATACACACGTATTCATCCATTCATATATACACCGTGACAATCATGTGTACACTGCACTTACTGTGCATATCATCCATATCCACATGCACACAAACATCCTCATTGTTCATCTGCATGGCACCATACACAGCACACAAAGCCACAAGAAGTTAGAGCCCCCAGATTCTGCCACTGAGGAAACAGACCCCAGGACATCGGGCATCTATGGGACCACAGACCTAGAAGTTACAACAGTAGCAGTTAGGCCTGGGACTTTCAATCTAAAGGACATGTCCTTCAGGAAGGCAGCTTCTGGTGACCTCACTCTCCAAAATCCCCTGTCACCAGTCTCCCTCCCCAGAAGCCAGAGCAGCATCAGAGCTGAGGAGGGGCATGCGAGAGGCCAAGGACAAAGCAGAAGACAGGACCCGTGCCTGGATCAGCATCCCTGCAGGACACCAGTAGACCCTCCTGGGGACAGCTTCAGTTACAAACTTGTCTGGACTGTGGGCACGTCCCTCCATTAAATGAAAAGGGAAACCCAAGAGCCACTTGGCACTCTCTGCTCTGACCTCCAGAGTGCTCGGCTCTCCCCAGTGACCATCAGATGTTTGCTGAGCCTCCCTGAAAGCCAGGCCCAGCCTGCTGGCGCCAAAGACCCAACAGAAGGATGGGACAAAAGATGAGAGGTCACAGCCATCTTCGTAAGAGACCAGGTCCTGGTGAGGAAAACTGAGGCATAAAGAAATGTTCAAGAATCGTCTGCCATCTTCAGAAATGGTCACCCTAAAGGACACAGATCTAAGAAGGAGGAGACAGCCTGGGGACCCCAGCGACTGGCTGGTGGTGCCAGTCTTGCCTCCCACCTGCAGGCATCCCAGACCCCAAGACACCAGCACCAGCAGCACAGTCCCTTACTTAGCAGGGACATGATCCTACAGAAACCTCCAGAGGTCAACTGACATGCTCATTCAGCAACCCAGACCCAGGAACTCCATAACTACACACTTAGAACCCCCAAACTAGATACCCTAGGCCTGCCTGTGGCCTGGCCACCATGGACATACACATGGACTGAGAGCTGGCAGTCTCATCACCAAGGTGGGCCGGCTATTGAGCAGAAGTGGAAGGCTTATCTTCACAGCCTACCGTGAAGAGCAGTTTTCCTCCTTTGCATAAAGGAAGGTGGTAACCTTGGTGGAGACTCAGTCAGTGCTCACTGGGACCTGGCACCTCGAGCCCCAAGACCTGTGCCTACTCCTGAGTATCTTTCACTCCTGATTATACAGCCTCTGGGTAAGGAAGTCTGCCCTCTGAAAGGCCCAGCCTAGCAGGAATCACACTCCAGTAGCTACCTCCAGTGCAGCTGTCACTTCAAATGACACCACCCGGCCACTTGGCTAGGGCCTGACCAAGAGAGCTTGGGAGCAATGGTTAATACTTAACAGTGAACATCAAACTTTGCCCTCTGCCTGCAAAGGCAGGGCTTGAAGTCTGGAGAGCAACAGGAACTGCAGGCAGTCCAGCAGGCTGAACTCCCTGCTGCAATACTGGGTGTCTGACCCCCACATTACACCCAACTGTAGAGCTGACAAGAGGGAGTCACTGTCTAAAGCACCAGAAGGCAGTGGCTCTGGTCCAATGTCACTGCCCCTCAACACTGGAGCACAGGCCTGCCTTGACACTCCCTGGTTGGATCTAGGAGTCTGCTAAGTCTTACAACCAGCAGGCAGAGGCACTGACATCTGCACTCCATTCACTGCCAGGCAGACAGAGGGTGATAGCTCCCAAATGGTCTTTTGGATGTGGTCAAAATTCCTGCTAAGGTCTGAGATGTCTGGCTGGGATGCACAAAGGTCCCGTGAAGCCAGACACTGCTGAAAGCTCCTCTGTGTAACAAACTCTATGCTCTCGACAAAACCTCTCTCCTCCTCGCTGGGCACCTCCTCTTTCTGAATGTTCTTCCTGACCACACCACAAGCCACACAACTCTAAGTAAGGGACACTTGGGGCAGCCTACCGAAAGGAAAATCACCCTGAAATCCATGAACGTCCCTCACAGAAGGTTCCTAGTGTTCTCCCACAGCTGAGTACAGAACAAAAGGTAAAATGGGGGTTCTCTTCGGTTCAGAAGGTGATACAGCGTTTGGGCTTGTGGTTGCCTAGGTTAGCTGCAACTCAGCCAGAGTCTAACGCCCAGAGCGGCTCTGGCTGCTGTAGATTACATATACAACACCTGTGATGTACTAGAAACAGCAGGTAACGCCACAGGATCACGCCCAGCACAAACAGGTGAAGCAGTATGCTAAGGAAGCATCGCCCAGCAGCCACAGTAATGCTACTCACTGCTGGCTTCTTCTTCCTAAGGGAAGCAAGCCTCTCCCCACTACAGTTCATACAGACTGTTCTGCTGGAGTTGTCTTGGCCCCTACGGCATGCACACACTTGCACACAGGGCTCTACCTACAAGCTCAAAGCCATCTTTCCTACGGAATTCCCCCAGCCACCTCAGCACCCCGTGGCTACCCTGACTCACCATCAAAAGCTAAGCCTAGGCTTTTCACATGTCCTCTGAGGCTATATATATAAGGCTGCATTTCTGGAAGCCAACTACTTGCTTGTCTCTACCATAACTGGTGTGTGGTTCACATCCATTCCTTGATCACCCACCAAGGGTCCTCACTGCTCCCCGTGTCCAAAGGAATGCATGCCCGCCACTCTCCCACTGCTCCTATAGGCGACGTCAGCATCCTGCATGCATCTCCTTGATACCCAGATCTCACCCTCCATCACATATTGTACCACATAACATACTGGGCTCCTGCTGTGCCAGGATGAGGCAGGGAATCCATCTGGACACGAATGCACCAGGCCCAACAGAGACACAGCCTTAGTAAATGTTCTTTCTGGATCAATGATACTGCAATATCCAGTTCCCAGACAGTCTAAGTCTGCTTGACTTTAAGGGGCATGGCATTATGTTGGACCATTAGAAAGCCCTTCATCACAGAAGCTGTCTGTCTCTTCAACCCCTTGGAGCAGTTCAGACATTCACCCAGCAGAGTGATCAAAAGGCCTGGGCAACATTCCAGAAAAGGACACAGACCCAGGAGGTCCTCACTTTAAACAAAAACAAGAAAAAAAAAATGGCTGGGGAAAGAGTCAGACTTAGCAAACACAGGTGCCTCACTCTTGAAGGTCACACCAGTGACACCCAAACACTTAGTAGCAGTCTGACCATAGCAAAGGACAATGCTCAATACTGGTTCTATTGGGGAGGAACCAGAACCTCTACCCTCATATGCATGCTCACACACATGAACATGGGCTAGGCATGATAAGCGGGTGCTGACACCTGTACCACTGGTTCCTAACGGAAGGGCTTGTTGCATGGATACAGTTAGCAGGAGGTAGGGCACAGCCCACGACCATCTGGGTTCCCAGCAGGCACCTGCTTGGTGAGATCCTTTGTTTCCTCTACTTGCTTTGTACAGCCTTGTCTTACAATACTGGGGATCAGACCCATGGCCCCCGGCCAGCATCCTACCACTGACCAGTAACTCCAGCACCACCTTTGGTTTGAATTCATGCTTCCCCCTCCTACTCTGATTCCGCACACGTCAGATGCTGCTGACTCTGTAAATGACCCTCAATGCCACCTTGAAGAACTCCCAACAAGACGGTATTAGGGTCTAAGCTCACATATTCAGTCCCACCTTCAAGGACTCCTGGCGAGATGGGGTGCAAGTCCATGCTCCCCAGCCCGCCTGGATCTTCAGCACCCATGTGATATCCTTTCCTGAAAAATCCCAGGACGAGGTGTAGTTCCTGTCCTAGCCTAGTGGGGCAAAGCCTGGAGTCTCATGCTCAGTCTATTTCCTCACTGTGACCCCCATGGCCAAGCGGGCAGAGTAGCCCTTCACCACCTAGCAGCAGCAGCCCTGAGGGACACCTACAACACTATCCACAGCCCAGCCAAAGGTGACTCAGGCTGCCTCAGTGTATCAGTGGACAGGGTCCCCCAGGTAACTAAGATGACGTCACCACAGAGCACGAAATCACGTGGACGGAATCTGAAAGGGGACCTGCAATCAGACTGGAAGGAAGCCGGCGCAGACGTCAGCTCTGACCTGGAATGGAAGGGCCACCAGTAGTGATTACCCTGCAAGAACTCCAGCAAGAGCCCATTGTGGAAACTCCTTTCCTAGGGCTGAGACACCTCACCTTTCACCTTCCCTGACATGGTTTCCCAAAGAGTCTTGAGATCTGACAATGCTCCACACTCTGAGGTAGGACAGGAAGTGTCCTGGCCCCACGCAGTGTCCTCTCTGCTCCTACACACTGAAAATATTCCAACATAACACCACGAATTCACATGCCCTTTCCGCTTCTAGAAGAATCTCACAATAAATATAGTCCAGGTCCAACTTCTGTCCTGCAGAAAGGCTAAGGGGTGTGATCCCTGCCCTGAGAGAACAATCCCTTTGTGAGTGGAAACCAGAAGGTGAAAAATGGAGGAAGAAAAATGTGGGTGTCACATTTTCCACACTTGCCCCTCCCCCTCCCCAATTTTCACTCTATATGGGCTGGGAGGCAGGCTCCTCATATATTTATCTGAACACTATTTAACTAGACACACTAGAAGATAGGGCCAATTTCATTTCTGCCACTAAACGGCCAGCCCAGGCTCTGACTGGGTCACAGAGCACTAAGGGGAGGGGGGTGGTGTGAAGGTAAAGATGGCCACTGTATGGGCCAGGCAAAGGTCCACTTCCTACCCTCATGCTATCTGCTTCCCTAGGATAGAAGATGCATGAGGCTCAAGAGGGCAGCCATGTATTTACAGGCTGAAGGACTTCCTATACAGACCCGGCCTTGCCAGACCCTCGTTCTGGTCCCAAAGACGCTGGCTGTGTAAGCTGGGGTGGCCTACGAGGCCCCGCCAGTTCCACCGTAGCTTGGAGCCGTGTAGGCACATGAGATAAAGTCTCCCAAACTCACTTTAGCACAAGCAACACCCAGTACACACGTGTCCAGAAAGCAATACTTCCAAGGACAGTCAAGGGATCTGTACAGAAGGCAGGACAAGACAGCAGTGTACCCTGGTGACTCCTGTGGTCAGGCAAGCTGGCCCTGGCCTGCTGCCCACATACATGGTTAAGATCCACACAACAGACCTTTAGAAAACCTTCTTCCTGCCTGATCTGGACTTTCCCAACAACCAAGTGTGAGGTCCCTTTCCTACCACCGGGGCTAGGTTCTGAAGCTCCTGTTAGAAACAGGGCAAACCCAGCAGACTTGAGAATACAGCACATTCACCCTGTCATGGCAGCGCGGGCTAAACTTCCAAAAACATCTTCATAGAAATAACTACAAGTTCTACATGAGCCCAGCCAAGTTAAGTTCAACCTGGACCATCAAGGATCATTAAAAGACATACACAGGGCTGGAGATGTGTGCTCAGAGGGTAGAATGTTTGCTAGCAAGTACCAAGCCCTGGTTCAATAACAATCAGCAGTATATTTAAAAAATAAAAAAAGCAGGTGTGGCCACACATTACTGTAATCCAAGCAGTTGGTAGAGGCACCAGAACCAGAAGTTCAAGGTCATCTTTGTAAGGCTACAGAAGACCACGTCTCAAAACAATCAATTAAAAGTGCAGGCCTGTCCTCCTGTTAGTCTAAACATGTGCAGGCAATAAGAGTCCTAACAGTTACCTGCCTTCCCAGAAGTTGAATCCTCAGTCTTGACCTCAGGCACCACTTAAGGGCCCTGATAGCAGAGGGGACAAAAATATAATGAATCAAAACGAAAATTACCTCCGGCTGAGACACTAATACTGGATGTCAGCAGATGTGTAGAACTGTCTCTGCCTCGGGGCACTGGGTACCAGGAAGGACTGTTGGGGCTCCACTCTTGAGGACCACTGTGATGCTGTCCACCCTCCCTCCAGTGTCCCTAGGCTTTCTAGATTCTGCCTCCACCTCTGAACTGGTGTTACATTTTTTGCCAGGCAGCTGCTCTGAGAGATAGCATGGTTTGTCTACACAGAGAAAGCCTGAACAGTCCAGCAGCCCCCCCCCCATGGGAAGGGTCACTGAGTGAGAAGGGCAGGCGGCTAACCTGTGCTAAGCCACTTCCTGGCCAGCATGTCTAGCCTGTGTCTGCAGGCTCCTAAAAGTGTGACCAGAGGAAGCACAGCTTTTCCTGCCTATATACTGGGCGGCAAAAGTTTTGAAGTCATAAGGAAGAGACTTGCACCCTCTTTCCATTCCAAACCCAGAGCCAGGAGCCTGATTCTCCAACCTGAGACTGTGGGGCATGCACAAGGCCAGCTGCAGCTGTGAGTCTTTGATGGGTCTTTTCACCTCAACAGCCCAAGCAAAGGGCCTGATAGGATCTAGGTCTAGAGAGGAGTTGAATCAGAGTAAGCAGCCAGTTCAAGGTGACTTGTCTTCAACAGGGGGAAGCTGGGTTCTAGGAGCTGGGATGGAGATGGATTCCCAGGCCCATCCCCACACTGCAGAAAGTGAAAGTGCCAGAGAGAGCTCAGAATCCTGGGAACAAAGAAGAGCAAAGAGAAGCCCGCGCTCAGAGAGCGCAGCCCCCTCCCCAGTCAGACGCGGGCCTCTGTCCTTCCTCTAAGATCTCAAAGGAGGTTTGGCTGGGACAAGGTCAGTGGAGGCAAATCTGGGATCCCAGTCAGATCTATTAGACGACCGCCCTGGGACGGTCTGGAGCAAAGCAAAACAGGCCCAGAGGAAGTTCTGTGTCAATGAGACCACCCACTCAGGGGTCTGTACTTCGAGCTCTCCCAGGTGCCTCCTGGGAACCTGGGCCTTCCCGTTTCCATAGGTACCTCCAGCAGCTCTGCAACTCCTCCCTAGTCCCGTCACTTATTGGATTAAGTCGCTTCCGGTGCTCAAGCCTCAGTGCTCCAGACGAGCCTTACAGAGAGGTGGAGACCGCGCCCCCAGGGCTAATCGAGCCAGGCCAACAGACACTTAGGCTACCCGTGCAGCCCGAGCAAGACGCAGGGAAGTGAATTCTAGGGACGGGAATGAACAAGACCAACAAACTACCAGCACAAGAATTCTCTCCAAGTCCCGGGTCACTCCTCTGAGCCAGGCAAGCACCGGCTAACCCTCCTGACCCCTTCCCATCACCCCGCTACGCGCCGCGGGCCGCTGCCACCCTACGAGCCCGAGCGGCCCAGCGGCGGCGGGAGGGCCCAGTCTCTCTGCCTTTGTCCCGCGGCAGGTGCGGCCAAGCTCACCCGAGGTAGGGCAGGCAGAATCCGCACTCTCGGGGGACCCCGGTTCCTCCGTACGCTCAGCAGCCTCGTCCCCGGAGCCGTCGGCGCGCGCCTCCACCGGCACTACAGTAAAGTTCGTGGGCATGGCTCCGCTAGACTTGGCTGTCCCCTGCAGCCACACGCCGGTGCTCCGGAGCTGCCGCAGGACTCGGGCGTAGGGGCGGGGTCCGCCAGGCACGCCCCGGCCACCACGTGATCTCACCTGCCCGCCCCCACGGCCCAAGAAAAGTTTGCCCCGGGCGGGGCGGCTTCCCAAGTGACCCCGCCCCCTCAAGGCTCCGCCCTCCTGCATCTCCGCCCCTGTAGGCCATAGTCCCTGGGTTACCCCTCCGGAACACTGTACCCCTCAAAAATTCTGCTCCCACAAACCCAATCCCTAGAGGCCACCGCCGAATGAACTTTACGCAGAAGCAGACCTCCCGCAGCACCGGGAGACTCCAGTTCCGCCCGCAGAACTGCGTCTCCCCCTCCACATCCCTGTTCACAACACAGGCTCCCTGCCCTTAGTTTCAGTTCTCCCATTCTCTCTCCTAACTCCCGTGGAGCTCTCCACAGATCAAGGTCCCTTTCTCTCAGCCTGTCTGCAGCTCAGCATCCCTACAACGCCGGTAATGTGGGGTGGAGCCCTCACCAGGTCAGGCTGCTAACCTAGTCCAGGGAATGGTCTATGGCTAGCCAGGGGCGCTGTTCGTTGGGGCTTTGTGCACCCTGAGGTTAATTCCACCCAAGAGGTCACTGGCCTCTGGGACGGGTTTAGCCTGCCAAGCCCCAGCCTCTTTGTACCTGCTGGCAGGAGTGTCCCTCGACCCAACCTGGGAAAGCCTTGCAGCCCAACCTCGGAGAATGGTGCTTCCTTCCTTGAGTTTGGTTCCAAGGAAATATGGTAACTTCCCAGGGTAATAACAGGAAGCTTTGAGCAAAGGGTTCCAGAATACAAACACAGAGGAAGTCACAGTTCTTCCTTTCAGGACCTTGTTCTCAATGAAAGACTCGTGAAAAACTGTCAGCAATCAAATACTCATCAGGGAAGAATTGAACTAAAATGTTAGGGGCAAACTTGGGGTATTGCTCAGTAGGATAGGATTCCCTACCATTTCAGAGACCCTGGTTATCATTCCCAACACACCTCACGAAAGCCATAGCCCTCAGGTGCAACAAATCACCCAAAACAGTTTTAAATGGTCAAACAGAAACACCCGCTGCTACTCACAACATGTGAAACCGTGCCAGTCAGGACGGCCAGGCCCAGTTCAACCAGGCACAAGGTCTGGAAGGCAGCTGACACCCCAGTGACCAGACTGGGACACAGGAGCTACAGGACTTTGCATATACTACCAATGAGAATAAAACATTTCTAAACCAACTCAGAAAAGCCATTTCTGTGAAAACCCAACTGTGCCCAGCATGGCTCCTTTCTACCCTTTACCAGGAAGGCCCTTCTGGTCAGGAGCTTGAAGGAAGCATGGCCCACTCAGAAATGACCCCTTATACAGTTAACTCCAGCTCCTATAGAGGGTGGGATGCAGCTTGCTGGGTCCACACTGCCACCCCAACTCCCTCCAGGAGCTATCCATAGCAGAGAGGGGCTTGCACCTGTTTCCCCAGATCAGCTGGACCTCAACAGTGACCTCAGAACATCCTGGGGGGGGGTGTTGTTGAAAGATAGGGAGGCATTGCTGGGAGGGGGACAAAAGTATCCACTCAGTTAAGAACAATCCCTTGAGGGCAAGCTCTCAACCTCCCAAAAAAACAGTTTCAGGGAATTCAGCACTGAAAATTAAGTGATGCCCTCTTTGAACAGTGACACTATTAGGCTCATCCCCAAAATGAGCACAAAAGGGTCACCTGGAAGGATCAGAGCCCTTCTGGAGTGAGCAGATCCAGGTACAAGGACCCCTCATAGCAGCGGGTCAGGACAGAACTCTGCCGGCTCTGGAAGCCCTCCTGGGGACCCTCTCAACCTCAGCTCCCCACAAGTGACCCTCTCCAGACAGGCAACAAAACCACTTGATACTTAGGCCCCCATCACCCTGCCCTCCCCCCACAATTTTTTTTTAAGAGAGGGTCTCGTAGCCCAGGTTAGTCTCAAATTTCAATATATAGCCAAAGATTACTTTAGAGTTCTAATCATCTTGCCTCTACCTCTTAAGTGCCGCGCACCGTGCCCCCGTGTCTGCACTCTATGCGCTAGAACCCAGTTCCCGAGCTTCGGGCAAGGGGCCGGAGGTTGAAGACACAGATGCAGAGACAGACCGACATGCAGACCTTTAAACACTGATACCAAAAGCCCCCAGAATGCTCTCTTTATTTTGTTCAGGGGCAGATTATATAGAGATAGTCACGCCCCAGCCAAACCCACCAGAAACCACTCTCCTGCCATCAGGAACTCCTGAAGTTCTCGTGCTCAGAGCAGCTGTAGGCACTCAGATCAGGGGAAAACAAGTTGTTTACAAGAAATTCAGGATCTGGGGTCTCACTGCTCCCAACATCAAGTACTGGGATTACACACATGTGCAGACATGCCCAGCTATAGTTCATTTTTCAAACGTGTCTGTCCCTCAGTCCCATTTCCTGTGGCTGACTGGTCACACATCAAGGTCTATTCCTGTACCCACAAGCTGAAGAACTCAGACAAGACTGAGCATTGCACCCAGTGAAACCAAGGAGGAGCATGGAGGCACCCACTCACGTTTGTTGGGAGGTCAAGGGGTGAAGGGGCATCTGCTGAGCTTGTCTGACTCACGGAAGGAAGAGCCCACAGAATGGGACAGAGCAGCCTGTGGGGGTGTTTTCATTACCACTAAGTAGAGATAGAAGATTTCCATCAACCCAGTGTGGAGAGTCTCAGGACCAATGCAGCCCCAAGTATTTTAACATGAAAGTAAGTCGTTCACATTGAACCAGTGGGCCAGCTACCAGACCTTCCGGGAACTCTAAGGGGTATTCTGCTGATTTCAAAGACTATAAAAAGGAAATGTATCTGTGCTTTATAACTGCTTCAGATAGGACACAAAAGTCTGATGGGTAAAAACTCAACCTAGGAAAATACATGTTTTTTCTTGACATGAGACCATATGTGCAGAGGCTAAAGGCTGGGAAACTCTGAGAACATGTTATTCAATGAGCACTACATTGTAAGATTTCTACAGCTGCACTGAGAGATGTATCGTATGCTTCATTATGCCCCCTCCCCCGTGTGTGTGACAGTGCATGTGCCAAGCTCCACTGTGGGCCCTTAGGCACCTTCTAGCTTTTGTTCGAGAGGGTGTGTCACTGGTTTGGAACTTTGACACATGGCATAATTTTAACTGGCCACTGAGCTTCCAGGGTCTCCACCCACCATCCCCCAGGAGCATTGGAATTACAAGTATGAAGTACCCAGATTTCTGTGTGGGTTCTGGGGTTCAGTAAAACACTTGCAATCAGACCATCTCCCCAGTCCTCCTGAAGTGCTTTTAAAGCACAAAACTAAGAAATAAGATGCAAATCGAAGATGCTCCTTATGGAGTTTGCTAGCCATTTGGGCAAGAAACTGATAGCCAGGTATTGCTGAGGTCAGCACAGTGGTGTAGTGCAGGCAGAGCTGTTGCTGCTTTCAACCCCCAATGATATGGTATCACCCATCCGTGACTACTTGTCCTATAAAAGACCCAGGGCTTCGGTGCACATAACCATAGGCAGAAAGCATCTTCCTGTAGCCACTAGGCTTTGTCACCCACAACGCTAGGCTCTGGCATCTGAGGGTCAGCCCAAGCTGAACCCTTCCTTAGGAGGATGCCTTCGAGTTAGACCAAGGCCATATCCTACATCTTATAGGGCTTCCCCAAGGCACGTTATTCCTGCCATGGTCAGGAATGGTCCACCTAGCACTGTTCTGTGAGGACTGAGCTAGGGACAGAGGCATCCAGTCTCGGACTCTAGTAAGATCCATCTGCCTTCAGTCAACCAGCTCCCGAACGCTATTCTTTCTTCACACAAAACCATTCCACTTAGACCAGAGACATACACAGGGTGTCTCCCAAAAGACTGCTCAGTGTCATTGCCTGGTCATCATCTCAGACTGCACTGCCCATCACTGTTATCAGCTCAGGGACTTTCTGCTCAGCTGTAGGGATTGGCAAATCTAGTTCACTGCTCAGATGCCTCCAAGCTATGGGAGCCTGGCTGGGCAGGAGACCCCATATGTGGCCCCCAGAAGCTGACAAGGAAACCTAGCTTGCAATGTTGTTTGTCATCAGCAGCTGCCAATTGGTACAGATTTGCCATCGGAATCCCTTTGTGACCTTCAATTGTGCCCTTCACCCAGGGTCAACTGGAAAAATATCCTCCATGAAAATCTGCACATTTCTGTTCCCCCATAGCACGGGTGTAGAAGGGATATATATATATATATATATATATATATTCTGTAAGTTCTGTTCCTTTAGAGAACCCTAATACACAGCCTAACCCCTTTGGGTGCATAGTCCCAAATTACCCTGGAAGAGAAGACAACAAACATCTGTAGGCACAGTAATAATATAATGTCTATTTTGTGGGTCTCAGGGTGGCCAAGTCACTTGCTCAAGGTCACACACCCATCAGAAGGATAGATAAGCAGAGGCAGATAAGAAAACAAGTTCTAGAAGCCTGGAGTGAATGGAAGGGCCAGGAAGTCTCTGCCCATTGGTGTCCTGTCCAGGCCCCATGGGACACATGCCCGGGCTGCCTTCAGGAGCTCAGGAGGTTCTGCTGGGGAAAAGCAGTTAGGTGGACATCCCAGCCCAGAATAGATGCTCACGCAGGCATCCTGTGACTTGTGAGTTGCCTAGAAGATACGTGTGGCTCCTGCGTCACAGGGTAAGTCCAAAGCCAACCTCCTCGGCCCAGCAGTCCACTGCTAAGTCACAGCTCCCAGATGGCATCTGGAATTCACACAGGACAGGTGTGGCTCTGTCTCAGGCTGCAGAGAGAGGGCCACCTCCTCCCTCCACGGTCCTCTTCTCCCCTGTACTCCTGCATGCTCTAGACTTGGTATGTCTGATGTGCAAGCTGTACCATCAACTCACTCATGCTCCTTCCAGTTGACTGAAGATCAAGACATGCTGACCCTCTGACCAAGCCAGTCCCTCCCCTTGTGGACTGTTCAAGGTCAAGGAGATATTGGAGGTGAGACTTAAAAAACCCACTCAGTGTCAGAATCCTGGCTGACATCCATCCGAGTTGGAAATTCCTCCTTGCGGAGTAGCTGTGGCCATCGGATGTCACACGTCACATGAAAACCGCTGGCCGCAGTCACTGTCCCTCTAGCTGTTGCTGGCATCTTGTTAAATACATCTGCTTCGAGCGGGCGAGGTGGCTCAGTGGGTAAAGGCACTTCCCACTCAAGCCTGATTACCTGAGTTTGATAGTCAAGACCCAAATAAAGGTAGAAAAGAATAAAGTCTACAAAGTTGCCCTCTGACTGCCACGTGCATGCCATGGCCTATCCCTGCTCCACACCACTCTCATATACTAATGAATAAAAAAGAAAAAAAAAATCAATCTAGTTATTTGACTGCTTTTTCCTGGTTTGGGGGAAGGACTTAGTTTTCAGAGGTGGGTGTTTGTTTGCTTGCTTATTTTGAAACAAGGTCTTGATGCATAGTCCTCATTGACCTGGCACTCACTAAGTAGACCGGGCTAGCCTCTGAACTTTCTTCAACCTCCTGCTTCTGACTCCCAAGTGCAGGGATCACAGGTATGCATCCACACACACAGCTTTGCTTTTTCCTTTTTAAAAGAATGTATTCTGTTTGATTGCAAAAAAGAATGTAAACAGCATAAATATTAACTCCGTAGCTATAGGACACAGCTCTGTGGCCTGAAATGTTTCCTGTGGTGGTACAGCATCACCATGGCCCATCTCCCGCACTTTCTCCTCTTCCCAAACTGCCATCTGTCCCCAAGAAGCCCCCGCCCCTGACCCCGCCATTCTTCCGGTCTATGAGTACCACGGCTCTAGAGACATCGTGTGGGTGGAGTCATTTGTCCTTTTGTGACTGACTTGGATCGCTGAGCACAATGTCCTCAAGGCTCATCCTTCCTTTTCAGATCAGTAACACTCTACCATGTGATGGACTCTGCCTTGCTTACCTCGTGGGCTCTGGAGTTCTTTCTACCTCTTAGCTATTGTGAATCATTTTTTCTTGTTAAACGAGTTCCCCCTAGTAAACAGAACAGTTCCTGGGCTATATATCTAAGTAGAACAAAAGTAGTTAAAGGTGTCCACTGTTTTTGTAGAGAACCACATATTCACATACAATCTATCTGGGAAAAACAAGACGCGCATGGTGTGGTCTGTTCGGAAGGGCTAGGGGATGACTTTCTTGCCCTGCCTAAACCAAGCATAGTGTGTAACCCGTGCAGCACTGTCCAGACAAAAATACTTCATAATCCTTTAAGTTAACCAGATGTCATTGCCCAGAGATTAGCAGGCTGCCTTCCACCGCGATCTCTGTCCTATTATTAACCTAGCCCTGATAAGGTAACACAGGACTGTGACAAAGGTCATTCTTTGGTTGGAGGCAGGTGAGAACGGCCAGTTTTACAGACTCTTGGGGTGTGTTGATGCTACACAAAGACACCTTAGCAAGCAGGGCAGAAGCTACTGCAGGACCCTCAGCCCACTGGAGGGGCCATAGATCCTACCCTAGGCCCTTTCACCCTGGGGCTCAGACATTTCTCAGGGCAGCTCTGCTGGGAAATAATGCCAGCCCCTCAAAACCCAGAGGACCCCAGAAGAATGACTTCCAGATAAATGAGTAAGACTGCCCAGCCAGGTTTTGCACCCTGAGGGGCAGCCACTCAGCAAGGCCACAGGGGCTGAAGACAGGCACCATGGGTGGTCCCTCCCCCACACACTGGGAAATATTCAGTCTGTGAGCTTTTCTGCGTGTGCCAGGGGGATCTGCATGCACATTGCTAAGGGAAGTAAACACTTGCCAAACAGACTTACTTCTCTTCTACTCAAGTTTTAAAGTTCAAATTTTGCTTTAAAGACTAAAATCTACCTCTTCGCCCCAGTTCTCTTCTTCTATTTCATTAAAAGAAGAGAAAAGGGGAAGTATGTTTGCCTAGCAGTTGCTGACTTAGATAACTCTCTTGGCTTAATCACCTTATTCAAACTTTAAATATTTGGCTTATGTCCCATGACAGAGTCAGACAAACACACTGTCTGCCATGAGGAGTGAACTTCTTTGTGCAAATAATGCAAGTCATTAATTTCTACTTCCTCGGGGCATGAGTTAAAAATATATTTTGAAAATGAGCTTTGATTGTTATTGAAGTACATGAACATCACATGGCCTTCAGAAATCTAAACTCACTCTACCAGGTCAGCCTCCACAAGGTACAGCTAGAAGCTAGGTCCTTTATATGAGACAAACTGCACAGACCAAAGATGTGCACTAGCAGGACAGGGATGAATCCAGAGACCAAAAAAAATAAAATCTCTCTAGAGGCAGGGCTAGGGCTGAGGTGTGCAGAGCACTTACCCAGATGCATGAGGCTCTGAGTTCAATACAAATAGCCCTAATAGAAGGAGAGGAAAAGAGGAAAAAGGAAGACAGGAGAGGAGGAAGAGAGGAAGGGGAGGGGGAGGGGAGCAGAGTGGGGAGAGAGAGATCACAGTCACCAAGTACAGGTTAGTGTAAATCCCGATGGAGGCCCCATCCCTATGCCCCTTGAACCTTGACTCCTCCCTGAGGAGGGTCAAGGTAGCCCACCAAAACTTGACCCCTCCCCAGGAAAGGTCAAGCACCCGCCCGGCCCCCAACTGTGGTCATCTTGGAGGCTTTCCAGTTCCCCTCAGGACCATGGACCACCCAAGAGCGCAGGAGTTAAATTTAACCTGGATATCTTTTAATTTGGTCTGATTTGGTTTGATTGGGATTATTTTGCGTCGGCAGTGAGCTCGTGTTAGAAAATATTCCCAACAGTTAGTTGGTTAACAGGTAATGTAGCTCTACTGTGCTCAGGCTGTGAATGATTTATCACATGGGTGGTGGTGCATGTTTGAGGAGAGAGATATGCTCACCCTGATTTAAAACTCTCTCTCTCTCTCTACACACACACACACACACTTGTGCGTGCGTGCACTGTCTAACTTTGTGTTTTTAGATATCAGTTAAGTGAACTTAATTTTTAAAAGAACAAAAGCAAACACATTATTTTAACCTCATCTGTGGCCATGGCAGAATTCTTATTTTTGGTAGCCAAAAGAAGGGTGGACCGAGGAGACTGGGATGTCTTTTACCTAAATTACCATTCAGCAAATGTCTCCTTGAAGATGAAGGCAGAATTAAGACAATTTCAAACCCATAAAACCAAAGGATGCATTCAGGCAGACGGCCTGGTCCTGAGAAAGTTCAGAATACAGACCAGAGATATGGGGGCCATGAAGGTAAATCTAATCCACTGCCTAGACAGTGCAGCAAGGGCTGTGTGGAACAGAGTCCAAAACAGGCATGCCTGAGGGGTAGGGCTGTAATTCATAAGTGCACAGAGGTCTAGGTGCAAATGGCCTTAATTATGAGCCCTCTGACGAAGTCACAGGCAGCTGCTTCAAGAAAACCTAGGGCCACATTCTAAGAATGGGATTCCTGCTTATAAAACTTGCTCTTCTGCGAGAGGAATATAGTTCGGCTATAGAACAAGTCCCTGGCGGTGCATGCCTAGGTTCGATCCCTAGTATTAAAACAAACAAATCAATACTGTTTGCTCAATCCCAAAGGAGGTAAAAGAAAATATACTCCTGACATTCACTGAAGGGCTGCAGACCTAAGAGAATAAGGAGTGGATAATTTGCTGTGAGAAGTTAGAGATTTCAAAACACCAGGTTTGATAACTGATGAAAAAAAGAAAACCCTGCACAGAACAAAATCAGAAATCCAAGATCAAGAGAAGATGAAATAAGCTGGCATAAGAGCACCTCTCTCTCCACCCGGACACCCTACACTGTGCTTCTTACTCCACCGAGCTACCCTTCCACTGTGACTTCTCACCTCCAGTAGCATGGGAACAAAAGAGAATGTGACCTCTGTTCACAAAGGAATGAGCAGAAAGTCGGCCACAGACAGACCACAAGAAAAGAGTTAAAGCCTTGAGGATTTAAGCAACACATTCCAAAGACCTGATGCCTTACAGGAGTCACTGCTGAAATCTAACACCATCTTGTCCCCAGGATGGGAGTCCGGGAGTTCCCTCCTTGTGGATCTAGGGATGATTATAAAGACAATGGGGGGATTAAATTATGTTTCTGGGAAGCCACGTGGAAATCCATCCCCAGGTGGCTTGCTTCTTCACACACCAGTTCTCACTTCACTATGCTACCCAACCACAGTGGGTCTTGCCTGGGAATCACAGGGTACACGACCTGACCCCAGAAGAACAGATCTTGATGGGAAACTGCTTCTTTGAAAAGGTTTAGTTGAGCTGAGGTGATGCTGTGGGTGGGTTGTCAATAATTCCATGCCTGGCGTCCTCCCAGGGAAAGGTCTGGAGTATTCTCAGACAGCGTTGACACAGACCCTCCATTTTCTTTGATTAAATCTGGTTTCCCCTTCCAGCTTATATTTCTTGAATATTGACTTTTGAGTGGTGAGAAACTGGAGATGAATCCAGTAACAACACTTACCATCCTGGCGGAAATGAAGATATTTGAGACACTTGTGCCCCTCCCTGTGGCTATCAAACTATTGAAACTATGGGCCTCCGAGAAATTAGAATTTTCTCAGGAATCTCGTGCTGGAAGAAGGAAGAGGCTAAAAGAAGCCTAGTGCTACCCAGAGGGACAATTTACCTCCAGAAAAATGAAGTCTGTCAGTTCTGACCACCTTGTAGGATAGGCTGGAGCTGAGACAATAGTGATAGGTGGAATGACACTGGAACCAGGACTGCTTAGTCATGCATCCATCTTGACTTCTAAATCTAAACCTCACATCCAGGAGACTGGGTCAGGGGAATCACTGCATCTCTTCCTCTTCCAAATGTAGCCATACTGAATACACCTTTTCCTGCTTCTCACCATTACTTGTTTAATTGACCTGTTGAGGACTGGGCCTGGAGGGACACAGGCCCTGACTCTCGATGACACTCACTATATCCAGATAATTTTTTTAAGAACGTTAGTTCTGCCAGGAAGTGGTGCACGCCTTTAATCCCAGAACTCGGGAGGCAGAGGCAGACAGATCTTTCTGAGTTCGAGGCCAGCCTGGTCTACAGACTGAGTTCCAGCACAGGCTCCAAAGCTACAGGGAAAGCCTGTCTCAAAAAACAAAACAGAAAGAACTAATTTTCAAAAAATTTAAGAACTGCATCCATCATCAAGAAACTGACAGGCTAAGAGAACTCCAGAGAGGTGTAGCACACTTGTGTTACCTGTGAAGTGTGCACATTATATGTGCTGTATGTGTGAGCACACATGTGCTGCTTCTGGTGCCCATCTGCTCCTGAAGCACCTGTCGGGGATGGCTGGCAGTGGACATTCTACATAACTAGAGTCCTTGGGGAAGCAGGCTGAGCTGTGGCCCTGAGGAGTCCAGGTCCTGCTGAAGACAGGTTCTACAGCCCCTAAGAACTACACCCTTAGACTTGACCCTTATTTAAATGTCATATAATGGAGCCTCATAAAATGTCTCTGGAAAGGGACACAGACACCCTGACTAAGATCTACCTGGAGCAGCCTCGGTTTCCCCCACAGTAGCAGAATCTGCCTTGCCACCTCCCCTCAGGCTTGTCCTAGACTAGGCACACCTGCACACCTGCTTCCACAGACACACGAGCCTCAGAGTCACCCTGGCTGCCTTCCCATCCTGGCAGTGTTCTGTGGCTTCATCTGCCACACCTGCTCCTTCTCTGTGCATGGCTGAATCCCCATTACCTGCTCTGTCTCTGCTTTACTCTCCCCACAGCCCACACGACCCCGCCGCTCTGGCAGGTCTTGGGTGGGATCCCGAGGTGCCAAATCTGATGACCACACAGAGCACTTCTCAGGAAAGGCAGCCGCACCCTTGCAAGTCATGGTAAGATCAGGCACCCAGAGCTGCTGTTCCTGGAGCACGGTTATGTCTTTCTGCAGAGTCCCTCATAGTCACAACTGCCATTGATGCTGGCTCCTTATCCATCCCTGTAGGCTGGCCTGAGAGCAGAGAGTGCTACCTCACTCACATTCTGAGCAAAGCCTAGGATGCACCGGCTACGTCTCCCCTTCTTTCTGGGGCTTCACAGACTGATGACACAGGGCGCCACGAGAAATCTGACCTGACTCCAGGCTCAAGGTGACCAGAGATACTTTCATTGCTTCCCTGATATAAGGGCATCTTTTTGCCCTTTTCATCCTCCTCCTGGGATCCCTAGGGGATGAGAAAGCATGGGCCGGTTGCCTAGCTGACATCGGCCAAATTCTACCCAGCATATGATTGGCGGCTGTCGTCAGGGCTTCAGTCACACAAATAAACCCAAGAAATCTCAGGAGCCACCCACTGTTTCAGGAAGGAGGCTGCAGCTCCACTCCGCTGGATATAATTTCTGGACATGATTAAACAGGAAGGAAATAAAAGACTGGCTGAGATTACATTCAGGAACACCACAGAGCCCAGCTCTCTAGGCTGTACATTACCACTGCTAGAAACTAGTGATTAACCACACCTGCTTTCTGTCATTGTCACACCTGGCCATGAAGCTGTGTGGTTTAGGGTCAGGGCCAGCAGGGCAGCAGGGGCCCTTTCTGCATTTCCCCCTAAGCAGGACAGTGTAAGCTCCCACACAGGCCTGGATGTTATGGCCTTGGTTTTATTTCTCCACGTGGGTCACACAACTCTGGGTGTGGTGTTGCACTGGGGTGGGGGGTGTAAGAGGACCAGAAGTTCAAGGCCAGCCTCAGCCACCTAAGGAGTTAATAAAAATCATACACAAATCCTAAAACTGCTTTTGTTTGGTGGACCTGAGAGTCTACCTCTGAGTGATTTTTCTGCTTTTCCATTGAGATGGCAACCCAGAATCCTCCAGGATCTCCCAGAAACCGTGGCATATGCTTATGCCTGTGACTCACGGAAACCCTACCTGGAAGATTCCCCCTTCCCACTTCCCGCCTCAGCACTTGGGCAACAGCTTCTGAGTTGTAAGGACAGTTACTGGGCAGAGGAGTAGACTGACCCCTGGAGCCTGGAACCGCTGTTTTATTTCCTTTTCTACTTGGTTAGGACTGGAGAAAGATGGAGGAGGGGGTTCTGGCTTTCCCAGGTGCAAGGAGACCCTGCAAGAGCTCCAGGAAAAAACAGGACAGCTAGAGACTCAGGGAGGAACTCCTTTTTAGGATTTGCAAGGCAAATGGAAGGAGGAGGCCCCCTGAGACAAAGGCCACTCCAAGCTTCAGTCACATTTCCATGGCCCATCGCTGTCCCTGCCAAAGTCGACCCTCCTGAGACACCCGTCGCCCCCACCCAGTGACCTCCTTCCTCAGCACACCCTCCCACCCAGTGACCCTCCTTCCTCAGTGCCCACCCCCTGCATCGCAGTGGCTAGGGGAGGAGTTAGTTCCACTGAAGAAGGTGGCTCTGTTTCCCAACGACTAGAAGCTGGCAGACCATGTTTATCAAAGGGGAACCCTGATCCCAAGCGCATTGGCAGCTCTGTGCTCCTGTTGCAGTAGCTATCTGATGTCACCAGCAGAAAATCAGGGTGCTCCTGAAGCAGCTGTCCAGCAAAACATTTACCTGAGCTGGGTTTAAAGCCACTAGAGATCATTACACACAAGACACAAGGACATGGGGAACCTGCTGGCCAAGGAGCCCCTTTCCAGCCAAGTGAACTCCACACTCACAACCAGGAGTTGCCCCTCAGGGGCTTCACTGGCGTTAGCTCTTCCACCACAGCAGTCCCTGCTCAGATAAGAAAGGGGAACATCCAAGCTACCGATCAGCCGGCACATTGTGAAGCTGCACACTGACACTCTCTCTCTCTCTCTCTCTCTCTCTCTCTCTCTCTCTCTCTCTCTCTCACACTCTCACACACACACACACACACACACACACGCACGTTTATTTATGGAATAATCAGAGTAGCTTACAGGCAGTGTTCCAGCTAGTCCAACAATGGCTGTCTACCAACAGAAAATCCTAGAATCCAGTAGCTGCTCAGTCCACAAAGCTGGATGTCTCAGATTGTCTTCAGTACACGCTAGACGTAGCCCAAAGAGACAGGCTCCAATTCCAGTGAAGGAATGAACTTCCAAGAGTGAGGACAAACAGGCAAAGAAGGAGCACTTCCACGTCCTTATATAGGCTGCCACCAGGTGTGGCCCAGATTTAAGGTGGATAATTTCGGGTAGGTCGTCCTGCATCAAATGATTTAATTAAGGAAAATCCCCCACAGGTGCTTTGGTTTCAGTGAATTCCAGATGCAGCCATACTGACAACCAAAAATAACCACCACAGTAAACTTTGACGAGAAAAACACAGCGCTTGGTCGTCTGCCTTAGCCTCTTTAGGCTGCAAGAGACCCTAGACTGTGTAACTCATGAAGGACAGACATTTCTTCTGGAAAGTCAGGATAGCTGATAGCCAGCCTCCTGGCTCACAGAGGCCATTGTCAAAGCATGTCACCCATCCTGGGGAAGGTCCAACAGCTTGGCTCTCCTAGGTTGTTGGGACCATTTGGAGTCCTGGCCTCCACTTGCTCTTCCCTGCTAGAGATCTTTACTTTCCTTCTGATTTGAGTTACTGAAAGCTGTGTCAAAGTTGTTTACTATCTCTGCTTCACGAGCACATGTTGCCTTGCCTTGAGGATCAGTGTATAAGGTTTTCACCTGTTGGGTATATAAGCCTCCGTGGTGCTATTGAATAATGGGCTTCCTTCTAGTGACTAGAGGTCCATGTCTCTTTCTGTCTGTGTTTGTGTGTTTTAACCTCCAGCCCCTTGCCCAAAGCTCGCGAACTGTTATGGTAGCACATAGAGCGCAGACAGGCGTTGTGTGCAGCACTAGCTGATCTCCAGGGTCCTACATCTCAAGATTGCAGTTTTAGAGGTCAGGGATGAGGTTAGCATGTGAATGGGGGCTGTCACAGGTCCTCTCTGCTAGGACAAGGCTAGGACTACTGTCCCTATCACGTTGGCATCTCTGCCAGGCACCCCACTGTTGTCCGCTCTGGCTTACTGGTCCAATTCCAAGTGTTTTTGCAGCTCTGTACTCCTGTTTCATGACAGTTACCTGATGTCACCATCAGGAAATCAGGGTGCTTCTGAAGCAGCCATCCAGCAAAACATTTACCTAAAATGGTTTAAAGCCACAGCTGAGCCTCCAAATTAAGCTCTCATCAAACACGAGCAAAACACAGGATGTCACTGATTACTACAGAATGCAGGCAGGGGTGTAAAGGGAACATGTCACTCACCCAGAGTTCCACTGAGGGCTACCTTCACTTCAAGGAAATCTGGATTTGCAAATGTTGGTGACATCATCCCCGAGGTAAGGTCTAAGAGGGGGCTGATTAGGACTGCCTAATTGAAGGTGTCCTGTGAGGCAGAATCAAGAGGCTTTGGTGGTCCAATAGAAATAATGACCCACCTGGGTATCTACCTCTTCTCCCCTCTGAGCAAATGACCTGGCCACTGGAGGACCCCCTTTGGCTGCCCTGCTCTGATCACTGAATTTCTGGCTTAGGTCCAGAAGAAATTAGGAATTAGGGCACAAGTTATCCTCTCCGTCCCACACTGCTGTCCACTAGTGCTAGGTTACCATGCTCAGCCTTCCTGGGAACACCTCATACAGGGCCTTCATGAAGTCCCAAAGAACAAGGGCGCTAGCCCAGTGGGCCAGGGCTTAAATGCTTAGTTGCTATGGAGACAAGATGCACTTTCTGGTCTGAGCTAGGTAGGCACAGTAGTATAATGGGATAGCCCGGATGCTACAGTGACAGAAACACTGATGGGGGAGGGTCATGATGGCCCTATGAGACAAGGACAGCAGGTGTGCACAGCAGGAGCACACTAGAAACGTATCTCAGACAGGTACCTCTCCTCCACACGGGCACCTTGCTGCAGGACAGGCAGCTCTCTGGGTAGTCGTTCCTGGCAACTTTCTACAAGGCTGCCATGCCTCCATTATCCTTTTCTATCCCCGATCTTTTGCAGCACACTGACTTTCTTTAGATTCAGATCCCAGGACCTCTAGTGACCTCAGTAAGCCCCCTCCCGTTCAATATTCAGTTCTTGAAGGGATCAGTCTAAAAAGACAGAGGCAGATCTGTCCCCAGGAGGTCCAAGTCCAGCATGCATTCCTGAGCAGGAGAATTAGACACACCTTAACAACTGCCCAGAAACAGTAGTCTCCCCACCCACTGTCTCCCTGGAACTCTTTCCCTCCCTGCAAAAGCCCTTTGTGGCTCTGAGTTACCCAAGACTGAGCCCCTGCCTTCTCAGGTCTGTTGTCCTTCCTTAAATCTGACTCCTTCCTACCAATGTTCAGCATCCCTGGGACCTGGCATTTGAGCAGCTGGCAGCCTGAACTTTACCCTGATAACACCACGTCTTCTAATGAGCACACCTGGATGGCTTCATATACAGGTGACCCTCTCTTAGCTCTGACCACTAGAGCTGCAGACTGGCTCAGGGGCTCATCAAGCATAAGGAGAACTTGAGCAGCAGCAGGTCCCCTGTGGGAGCCCCTCTGGTCCTATACCCCAGGCTACCCCCACCTCTGGGGATTGTATCCCTTGGCCTTTGCCTGGCAGGGCTTCCCTAGGAGGGAATGCTAACTACTGATGCTGTGGCCACACTGCACCTGAATGGAAAGGCAGTTCCCAAGCAGCGTGGAACACTCTCAGTCAATGCCGTGTGGCTCAGTATGTCCTCAAAAGGCATAGCTGACAGAGACCAGGACCAGGAAGTGTAGTAAGAATCATTTCCTCTGAGAATGAAGTAACAGGGTCATGCAAGTCCCCTCAACTGGCTGACCAATGGTCCCCAGGAACAAGCGTACCTAAGGAAAGGATCAGAGTGAGCTTAGTGTTAGTTGTCAGAAGTTGACTCAGTTGTATTTCCAGTAAGTGGCCACATGAGTCTTGCTTGACCCATTGGGTGGCTATCCTCCACTTCAATATCCCATCCCTGTAACCTTCCATGGATACATTGTCATTGTAAGTAACGCCTGTTGGGCCTGTTGGGGAGCCTACTTGTCCAGGATACATTGTCATTGTAAGTAACGCCTGTTGGGGAGCCTGCTTGTCCAGGATACATTGTCATTGTAAGTTACCCCTGTAGGGAAGTCTACTTGTCCAGGAAGACCACTGTGGTCACAGATACTAGAATATGCCAGTGTTCAGCGTATGTCTGCATGTGTCCTGCCTGCATCCCTGCATCTAGAGCATCCTCAAACCACACAGCACATAGGAGGCATGCAACTGAGACTATACCCTTTGAGCTCTGCTCATGCCCAGAACACTCCGCACATGTTGACCAGGGATGCACATTATCTCTGCATCTGTTAAGAGTTTCCCACAGGAGCCATCCTATCCTCAGGGGCCCCCTGTGAAAAGCTATGTTTAGTGGCAGCTGGCTGGGGATCAGCATCTCACAGTCCAGGCTACATTCACAAGGAGTGGGAGCGGCAGAGGTGTGCTGGGCTGGATGGGTACAAAGAACATGTCCTAGGCACGCCTGCGTATAAGCCAGTGTGGTAGAGGACTGTTCCTGGGAAGACATAGGTCTCTCTTGTACCCAAAGCTGGAAGAGATCCAAGCCCACAGGACCTATAATTCCTGCCCACACCAGTGTAGGGGCAACCCTTAGCTAGCTTATGCCAGGTAAAGGAGGACATCGAGTCTCCAAGGTGCCAGGTTAGTTGTGAATGCCTGAACACCAGGAGCTCAAGGTTCCAGGCTGGTTTGCACACCAGGAGCGCCTGAATCCTGATCCCCCCAACCCCTAGGCCTCATGGGCACAGGTGAACAGCAAGAAGTGATGGACAGTGTTTTAACTTCAAGCTGCTGGTCCTTGCTGTTCACTTTACACTGCTTTCTTCTGAGTCCCCTTAGGGATCATTGTTCTGTAGACACGGAGATGAAGGCCCAGCAGTACCAGGGGCATTGGTTTGCCCAGGAACATAGGCTGTCCCAGCCCTGGGCTATCTAGTCCGGAGGGACAAGAAAGCTGTAGTTGCCAAGCAACGAGATGGAGGCATCAGAGGAGCGTAGGGCCTCAGGGAGGGCGCAGGTGGCCAGCAGAGGGGTTGCAGCAGAGCCTGGCAGAGGTGGCTTCAGGGGACTCCCTGGTGAGCAATGACAAACACCTGGTCTGGGAGAGACTTCTACAGCGCTGGCCAAGTAGCCTACCTTGATCTCCTAGTGGGCCACAGTGGGAAGGTAGATAAGAAGCGGTAGAGAGCCATGCGTCTGCAGGGCATTTCCCCGAGAGGCCGAGAAGGGCTGGTGTCCCTGAGGCCTCTCTCTTTGGTTTGCTGAGGGCCCTAAAACTATCTTCTTTATTCCCTCTGGGAGCCCCTGAGATCTCTCTTCCAGTAAGGTCACAGTTCTATCAGACCAGGGCCACCTTACAACCTCCTTTAGCTCTGATTTCCTTCTTAAAGGATCTGTTATGGGCATTTAGTTGGAAGCAAAGGCTTTAACCATGGCAAGATGTCTCATTTAAGAACTTACATCAATTTTCTGAGGTCCCCCCCCCACATCACAGTCTTGTTTCCCCACCCAGGGCTCTTTGTTGGCTCCTGAGTTCCAGGTGGTGCGGTAGCCCCAGACACCTCTGCACACACCTTTGGATGCCTGCTATAGACTTTCCTCAGCAAATCCAGCACTACAGTAGGGTCTCAGCACTAGAAAAATTCCAGTTCAGAATGACCCAAGAGGGCCTATGCCCAGTTCCTGGCCTGTACGCAGTCTGTACATCTTCCTTAGCTGCACCCACCCCACTTCTCCCCAGGCAAGGAGGATCTATGCACTGGCTTGTGCAGGCTCACCTCAAATGTTCTCAAGCTGAGGCACAGAGCCAGGAAAGAATTCAAATGTAGAGTTTCTAGGAAGGCATCTAGAAACACCCAGCATCCACTAGGAGTGGAGCGCGCCTGAGTCTACCTCAGCCCACCACTGGAGCCCTGACACCCAGAAGTGTTGGCTTCCCATAGAAAAAATTCTGAGTAGCCAACCCTTCCTCACCCATCACTTTTGATCAGCACAGGCTCTGAGTGGCGAGAGAGGCACCCTCCGTCCTCACAGTGCTGGAGACGACACACCGGGCACTAGCTTTGCAAGGGGTCTGTCTGTCAAACGGAGCAGACACAGCAGCACTGTATGGTATACTGAATGCACATGTATCATCTGGTCCTTGCTTGCAGATTCACAGGCCTCTAGGTGGGGCTCCCAAGAATCACAGAGGAGACAGCCATGTATGCAGAGTAATTGAGGAGAGAACAGTCAGCACCCAGATGTCCTGTTCACACTCCCTTTTGCTAATTTCACCACATCACAGAGGCAGACCAACTTGTTCAATCACTTAGCACCAATGATGATGCAACAGAGCGCACAGAGATGTGACTGACTAGGAATACCTGCGGAGACCAGCTTCATCTCAACTCCGTCACCTCCCAGGAGGAAGCTGGAGCCCAAGGCTGAAGGCTCACCAATTTACAGCAGCAGACCCCATCCCAGGTGGTCCACGCTTGGCCTTTGTGCTGGCCACAGGGTCCAGGGCCCATTTGAGCGTCTGCTGGGGAAGTGGAGTTTGCCCCTTCCCTTTGGAAAGCTGCTGGCTTCACCTGTACCAGAGACTTCTGTGCAGAAACTCTGAGTCATGGCAGTTTCGAGGGATACGAGAAACTGAGGCTCAGCCTCACTGTAAGTCATGAGGAAGAGTGGTTACACCACCAGTATCAGCTGCCTTGTTTTCCTTCTTTCATTTTTTTTGTTGTTGTTGTGGTTTCACTCTAAGGCAGGCTGGCTGGACCTTACCATACTGTCTCTACTCCTTGGTAACGAGATTAGAGGCATGTACCACTATGCCCAGCCACTTGATTTCTTAAATTCTGTTTGGTTGGGTTTATAATTAGTTTTTATTGTTGTTTTGTTTTGTCTCTATTATTTATATCAGACAGGGTCTGATTCTATGGCCTAGGCTATCCTGAAACTCACTAAGCAGTCCAAGCTGACTTCAAACTCTGGAAAATCCCTCTGCCTCACCACATGAGTGCTGAGACTACAGGCATGGGATGGTATGCTAAGGTATAATGATTTGCCTTTAAAATTAGGAGGAAAGCGCAAAGCAAATAAAAGGATTTCTGAGCTGAAAATAACTTCCGACGCACCATGTAGAGCTTCCATTATAGCAAAGATAGTTTGCCTACCTGTGTACACAGGAGTGTGCGTGCACGTGTGTGTGTGTACATGGACCACAGCTACAGGTAATAGAATGTAATTTGCAACAGGAAGATCCCTAGACAAAAATAACTGTTCAAAGAATGTCTTGCTGTGAGTGATTTAGATGATAAAGGACTCCTCTGAGAACAACTGCCTTAGTGTAAATTGATTTAATCAGACTGATACCCTCCAATCTCCCTGAGAGTGCTCTCACCTCCAGGAAGGGAGAACAGGGAGGATGTGGTTTTGCCAGACCTCGATTTCCTGTTTGCATCTTCTTTCCTAGTGTGTGTGTGTGTGTGTGTGATAAAATATACATTTTAAGGCTGAAAAGATGGCTCAGTGGTTAAGAGCACTTATAGCTTTTCCAAAGTTTAATTCCCAGTACCTACGTCAGGCAGTTCACAAGTGTCTGTAACTCCAGCTCCAGGGGCTCTGAATCCTCTTCTGGCTTCCAAAAGCACTGGTATATATGTGGCTACACACATACACACACATACATACAAAACCCTAAATAAAAATGAATACTATATATATATATATATATATATATATATAATAAACTTTACTATTTCCATCATTCTAAGTGAAGTTCAGCAGCATTAGGCATACTGCCCCTCTTGTGCACCCTGTGTATATACAGCCTCACCTGGTAAAATGCAGATCTCATCTTACAGAGTGGAAACTCCACCCCCATAAATAACAGCCCCACCACCTCTGGACCACCTTCTGTCTCTGTTAACGTGACAATCCAGCAGTTTCATATAAGCAGAACTATCCAGATGCATCCCCTTCTGTCACTGGGCACACTGCCTTTCCGTCCCCCTGTGTCCTTTTATAAAGGCTGGGTGACATTCTGTTGTCAACAGGTGAAATTCTAACACACTCAGCCAGGGGTCTAATTGCCTTTTATTTAGAGGCACCAACACTGGCTGGTGAGTTTTGTAAGAGGAACAGGACACAGACCCACAGGAAACACCCGACCCGACTGGTTAGCCCAGGTTACTTCTTTTTAAAGGGTTAAAGCAGCAGAGAGTCTCTGTCAGCCCGAGTGTGATTTGGGACCTGCCTACTTCCTGTAAGAGTCCATCTGATGATACGGTATTTGGCATGAGTGGTTCTGTGTTGGCCTAGAGCAGGGGCTCTACGTAGACATCTCCCACGACTTCACGGCACACCACTAGTACCTCCGACAGGCACTGGGCTGCTCCACCTTTACGGCTAAGAACAAAACCACTCCGGATGTGGGTGTGCAAAGATCCGTCTGTCTGATTGTACCCCAGCACATGTAGGAATGCAACGGTTGTTTGGTTGTTACATAACTGAATTAAAATTTTTATTACATTTATTTATGGTATAGGTGTGTGTGAAAGCGTGGGAGAGCATGTGCCATGACAGTCGTATGGTCAGAAGACAATGGATGCGAGTCAGTTCCCTCTTGTGGCCATATGGGTCCCAGGAATTGAACTCCTGCTCTCGTGTCTGGTGGCAGGTGCCTTTCCTTCTAGGCCACCTTGAAGAGCTCCAAATCTAAACCCTTGAGAAACTCTATGCTGTCTTCTCCAGGGCCTGTATCTGAAAACTGACATTTCTGTCAGCAAAGCACGGGGTTCTCATTTCTCCACATCCTTGATACTATTTGATATTTTCAACTTTTTTTTTTTTAAAAAAAATAGCCATCAGGAGTATAAAGTGATTTTTCATTGTGGGTTGGACTCTTTTTTATTTTATTTTGGCTTGGGGCTGTATTTTGGTATTGGGATAGAAGCCAGAGGGCAGGTGTTCTAATCCTGAGCTACACCCTCAGCCTTAGCTACAGTCCCGACCTGCATGTCTCTGCTAATCAGTCAGTTGAACATCTTTTCAGGAGCCAATTTTCTAGCTGTAAAGTCCTTTTATCCATCCCGAAGTGCTAACGATAGAACCTAGGCTATTTTCTAGGCAAGTGCCTTGTCTCTGAGCTACATCCCCAGCCCCTTGGTCCATTTTTTAAAAATTGGTTTATTTGAGTGTTTTAGTTGCCACAGAGTTACAGAAGGACCTTTTATTCTGGGTATTAACCCATTACCAGGTAGATGGTTTCCCAGTGCCCCACCCATTCACATTTAACAGATTCCCCTGGCCCCACAGCTTTAGAAACTGTCTTCTTCGCTTATACATGGATACAGTAAGTGGTCTCTCTCTCTCTCTCTCTCTCTCTCTCTCTCTCTCTCTCTCTCACACACACACACACACACACACTTGCACGCACACGCACGCACACACACGCGCACGCACGCACACAGCTGCATCCCTGTAGGTCTATATCTGCATGTGAACAGCACCAATTTCACTCAGTCCCTTCCTCTGCAACCAGGGCTGCTTTGACTCAGGCTGGGTTACCTTAGACACAGATATACTCATGTGTTTATTTCTCCGACAGGTTGGGGAAGGCCTTATGTCCTCTTAAACACAAATGCTCCTGTGAGTTTCCGTCTTTAGTAGATTGGAGAGGGTGGGTGTCACCCAGACATGCATGTTTTCACGTGTTTGTTTCTCCCACGGGAGCAGGAGACACCAGAGCTGTTGTCTTCTCGAATGCCCCAGGTCAAAGTCCCCTGCTTTGCTGCGGGGTTTGCACTAGTACCAAGAAACCCAGTCCCAGCCTGAGGCCTCCAACTCAGGCTCTTCCTGGCCTAGTTCTGATTACCTTTTGGATGTTGTTGCTTTATTTAAAGAAAATTTCTTCCCATAAAGAGATGTGGTATTTCAAACCCTAGCCTACTCCAGTGGGGGAAAAAAAGAAGCCAAGTTAAATATTATGTAGCAAAGAAGAGAACAGGACATACACGGAGCATTTTCTTGCTAAGCCGAGTTAACCATCACCAAAGCGAGACCTCTTTCACAGCAAAGTGACAGAACTTGAGCTGGCACAGCTCGCCGAGAGCTAGCGGCATCTTACCGATTACCAGGAGGGCCACACCCTATGAAATATTTAAGCAAAAAGCAAACAGTCTGCCCAGCGGGCAGCAGGTTTTCAGGCACCAGAGTCTGGCCATCACCTGGGATTAGCTCTCCAGCCTCAGCAGCCTGAGGAGAGGCAACGTAACAGTATTTCTGTTCTGGGAATTCAAGTACGGCTTGGGATACAATTTTCCCAAGCAGAACCTAGAGCTGCAGTGAGAGACATTGCCCAGTGTGTGAAAACAGCATGGAGCTGGCCCTCCTTTGTGCATGCCTAACTCAGAAGTGTTCTCATAGAAACTGCCTCAGAGGCCACAGTAATATGCTAAGCAACAAATCGCAGAGACACAGGAACACACAGGTAACATGGAGAAAGGCACACCGCGGCAACATCAACTCACATCGAGACACTGAAAACAACAGAGAGACAGCACAGAGATAAGACAGCACTGATGCACATAGAGACACACACGCAGACGACACAGAGACAAGACAGCAATAATGCACATAGAGACATACACACAGACGACAGAGACAAGACAGCACTGATGCACAAAGAGACATACACGCAGACGACACAGAAACAAGACAGCACTGATGCACAAAGAGACATACACGCAGACGACACAGAGACAAGACAGCACTGATGCACAAAGAGACATACACGCAGACGACACAGAGACAAGACAGCAATGATGCACATAGAGACATACACGCAGACGACACAGAGACAAGACAGCACTGATGCACATAGAGACATACACGCAGATGACACAGAGACAAGACAGCACTGATGTACAAAGAGACATACACAGATGACACAGAGACACACAAAAACAAATACAGACTGCACAGACACAACATGGAAACACATAGGTAATACAGAGACAGGCACACTGACATACAAAGAGTCAACATGTAGACATATACACCATAGCACACCATAAGATTCATACACAGAGAGTCTTATGTGGTAAGACATGGAGGTACAGAGAGACCCAAAGACAACACAAAGATACACAGCATGGAGATACTGCAGGGAACAAGGAGACACACAGGGACTCATAGACTCACAGCCACACACATGTAGATATATGTACACATCAGGATACTTCAGCTTGGGCTCCCTGGGCACCTCACTGGAGAGGCCGTTGTCATGGAAAGTGGGATGCTCTCTTGGATCTGAGCCTTGAGGACAGGCATAGCTGCAGGTAGCTTCTAAATCTCTGTGGCCAAGTCCTATACCACCACCCCTTGAAGTATAATTATCGAAATTTGGCAGACATGTGATCCTACCAGCCATAACAGTGACGGGAAGCATAATGCCAACCTCCAATCAGGGACTCAACACTGGTCTTTGTCCTGGACACGGGTGAAACCACAGGAGTCTGGAGGGCAGAGAGTACTCCAGGCCACGTATGAACTTCTAGGCTATTGTGACCTCCCAGGAGCCCTCTTTGGGAAGCCCTGTGCTTATAGCTCTTCTTGCCATCTGGAGACCTTCTCCTTTCCTTGTCCCTTCTGGTCTTGGGGGCACTCTGGGTGGCTGTCCATCTTATGTTAGTAAATGGTTCTGAGAACACCTTGGGACTATTCCACCAAGTCTTAGCCACAAGGACTCTCAACCAGAACTCCTTCAACTGGAGAGCAAAGAGGGACCCCTCTCTGGGCCCTTGCCATAGAACCAGGATCTTTCCTATGGGCCTTACATGCTGAGTGATTTCCCCTTGGTCCATGTACCCTTCCCTCTGCCCCTGTGCTCACAAAAGATGCAGTAATAACCATAAAGTAGGCGGTCACACCTACCAAATGACAGCCTAACTTCTGCCCCTCTATGCGGTCACACCTACCAAATGACAGCCTAACTTCTGCCCCTCTATGGGTACCACCTTCATCAAAGCAAATAGAACACAGTCCGAAGGCTCGGTATCGAGACCTGTGTCTTATGGGACATAGACTGAGCAGGCTCTGCAGATAAGAGATACAACATCACGCTCACATCCCATCACACAGCAAAGGGAGACCATGTGCTATCTACTCTTAGACACACCCCACCCAAGAGATGAGACCAAAATACTCATATGAAGGGTACTGATCAACTGGGCCAGCATCCACGTATCATGGTGAATATGGAAAGCAGAAAACTATGGGAGCTGGTCCTGAAGGAGGCTGCAAGCCAGGAGACCTGATGTCTCTGGGGATCTAGAAAGTTCATTCTCAGTACTTGCCACACATCTGTAACCAAAGGTTGACTCAGGACAACACCCCACCCAGGGCTCGGCTCCTGGCACTGTGCCCAAGTCGGACCAATAAAATCTTTGTTTGTTTTCAAACTTAGTTTACTCTGTGTTAATGAAACACCAAATAATAGGTCTTCTGTTCCCACATAGAAGACACGAAAGCACTGGAGTGACCGTTGTCTGGGACTGCCACATGAAATCCCCACACAACTGGAGCCAGCGGTCCATGGACAGATTCAGTTAGCCAGACAGGTGACTGCACAGCTGGGCCCCCAGTACAGCACTGAGACCCAAATCCCTAGAACCTACATGAGGGTGACAGGGACTGGCCCAGCCCTACCTCCGGCCACCAGTGGGGTCTGACCCCTGGACATCTGACCCTCAGGGCCTTCTAGACTGAAGTCACAGACCCCATCTACAAGAGAGGAGAGGAGGGTGGGGATTTCAGGGCTGGGAGGTCTCATGGTGGGCTCCACCTAATCCTGCCTCACCTGCTACATCAAGGACTTTGGGTCATGCTCTTTCTTTACATTACTTCAGCATCCCGAAATGAGGGAGGGGAGCATGGAGAAGTCTCGACCCCCACCTGTCCCTTAGCATCCTTCCTGCCTCCGCGGACTTCTGATGGGGTTTATAGTCCAACATGAAGGACTTTGAGGACAAGGGACAGAAGACACTACTGTGTTGGCCTGACTCATGCTCTTGGCTCAAGGTGTTGTAGGTGTTCAATATTTCTGGGTATTAGTTTCTTATTCAAGAAGTGAAACTAAGTCCTGGAAACCTGAGTTCCTTGAGATCATGGGGAACCAGAAAGCCCAGGTCAAGGGCAGGCATAGACCCCTGTCCTTCACCATCCATCAGCAGATTCTCTGCCTCAAAGGTGGGGGATACTTTCCAAGATTACAGTGGGGCTCCTTGCCTCAGCAACTCAAGAGGCCCCCAGTAGCTAGGGCTGTCCTGCTTTCTCCCACCCACACCCCCTGGCTAGCCCTCGTGGTCAAGCAGGCTCCCTATAAGCAGGTCCTGCAGACACCATAACTGCTCTGTCACTGTATTTGGTGACCCAAAGATCATCTATTTGCTTCTTGGGTTCCACAAAGAAACCCAAAAGAAATGTGTCCCTTGGAAAGTAGGCAGACAGTCACTGCAAGTTTGCTGCCATGCTAAGATTAAGGAGAGTCAACCACTACCCTGTGGGACTAGCATCCCACTAAAGCATGAGACAAATCCTGACCTAGAGCTCAGAACAGAGACAGATGAAGACGCAGCTCAGCATGCCCAGTCTAGGGAATAGGTATCTGTAGCATGCATGTGTATCCATATGCATACACACACACATGCACATGCATGCATACATGCACACATACACACACCACATCTATGCAATGCCTAAGTTCACATGGGGAAGCAACTGCTCAGATTTTGTTACAAAAGTTAACTCACCAGGAAAGTGACAGTTCTAAGTTCCTCTAAGTCACAGTGTCACAGCATAGCCTCCCCCAAGTCTCTAAAAGACTGCATGTGTGCAACATGAACACACCTGTCACGGGTACCTGTGATGGTTGCCTCCCGAGCTGACCGGGGCAGGGCATTTGAGTACTGGACAGGTTTTTAGACCAGTAGCAATCCAGTTTTGGAGACCCAGGAAGGCAGACTGGTACAGAAGGCAAAGGTCTCTCAGGGATTGCCTGGCAAGTGCCAGCTAACTGCCAGGTGGGTGGGGCAAAGACCAACCCAGGCACCAGACCTGGTTTCATCTTCACTCCCTGACCCAAAGTCGGGCTCTAGAACAATCTGCAGAGCACACAGTGAGTGCCTGCTCCTGTCGCGTGTTCCTTGGAAAACGTGGCTTCCTTGAAAACGTGGCTTTGCAGATGTGTGGCCAGCAATAGATTGCACGGTTCTAGGGTTCTTAGATGCAGGCAGAGGTCACAAGTCATTGTAAAGGTCAGCTAGCCAAGGGGGTTTCCACAGCAGCGAAGTTACAAGTTACAATCGGCTCTCACCAAAGGCTGGCTGGCTCTGTCTCTCCTGCACCTTCGAATCCCACACCAGGACAGAGGAGAGAGCTCTTTTTCTCAGAGGTACTAATATATATATTGGGGGGCGGGGGTTGTCTAGAGTTAGTGATCAGAAGGCGGCCCCAGAAGCCGTCCATCACTAACTAGCAATATCCCACTGACCCTTAGAACCACTCTGCGGAATGTTACTACCGACAAGGTCCACAGGCCATCAGGCAGGGCCAGGGATTAGCAGGACTAAACTGTGGGACAAAGGACACCAGCGGATTCCAGACTGTAACACTTGGTGTGACCTGCAACCATTCCTTAGCCAGCAGGCAACGGCCACCTCCTGACACCTGGACAGCAGGCACCGCAGTGGTTCCCTAGGAGGAAGGTTTAGCTGCACTTACCATAGCGACTGGGCTCGCGGCAGTAGCGCAGAATGGGCAGCGCATCTACTTCTTGTGTTTTCAGCGCGGCGACCTGATTGGGATCTGGGTCGGGGTCAGGGTCTGGGTCGGGATCCAAGCACAGAGGCTGGCCGCTGCCGCCCTCTGTCCTGGGTCCCGCGTCTCCCATCCCGCTCTGCGCTGGGGTCACCACGAAGCGCTGGGACATATTGGCGTCGGAACGCTGGGAGCCGCGATGACTGCTGGATGCGAAGCCTGGCGGTGCTGACCGTGGGTCTCGGGGAGTGGGGCGGGGCAGGGGCGGGGCACGAGGTGGGGGCGGGGCAGGAGGGAGCCGAGACAGGGGCGGGGAGAGGCGGGACGGACGAAGTCAGGGCAGGGCTGGCTGTATAGAAGTGAGTGGATCTGGAGGGGGTAAAAGATGGCTGGGGTGGGCATGGGGGAATAAGAAAGTTGGGTTGGATAGGGAGAGGGCCGGGCCGGGACCACAGAAGATGAGAAGAGCAAAGAGCAAGTATGAGGAAGGGCAGCGGAGTGGGACTTGGGTGAAGGCTGGGTCAGAGGACAATGGTGACCTATCGGGGACCTAGATAGGTGATGCTTGGACAGGAAGGTGTTGGGCATTTGGCCTGGGAAGGGCATTTGATGGTCTGCCTGATGATAGAAATACAAATCTTACAGGTCACCAAGAGACAGAATCTTTGTTTTCCAGACGGGTCACTTCAACGTTGTTTCGGGGTTGCGCTAAGTGACTAGAAGACTCCTACCCCACACCCTCAACCACCCACCCCATCCCTGACTACCAACAACCTACCAGGTCAGGGGGACCTAGCCCAGGGCCATGCTAGGATGGGACAGGCCATGGAATGGACAGTTGCTCAAGCCAAGCACAGCTCATTCAGGGCTTAGGAGGGACAGGGAGCAGGAACATCTGATGAATGACCTCTGAGGGCCAGAGTAAGGGATTCTGGGAGTAGGAGTATGTGGCAGCCTTGCTGGCTGCTGGGCCTAGAGTAGTAGTTCTCAACCCGTGGGTCGTAAAAATCCGACAAACCTCTATTTCCAAAATTATTTACATTATGATCCATAATAGTAGCAAAATTATAGGTATGAAGTATCGACAAAAATAATTTTATAGTTGGGGGGGTCACCACAACATGAGGAACTGTATTAAAGGGTTGTAGCCTTAGGAAGGTGAGAACCACTAGCCTAGAAGGAAGGCGATCGCCCTGCCTCGCCTCTGCCTTCCGTTTGCCCCCGCAGCCTGGCTTTTGATACCGGTGACCTCCTAGATTTGTGCCTGGGTTGCCAGACTCCTGGGAGACCAAAGGGTGAGAAGGAAGCCTGGAACAAGCGGATGCTCCTGGAAGTGGGGGCACCAACCACTCTGTGCTCATGGTCCTTTACTGACATCGTTCTTCACCATATATAACATGGTTTTCATATTCATTTGAGAATTTATTAATAGCGCCTGATGCCAGGCTCTGAAACCCCTACCTCTCTGAAGCATGTGAGTCTTCACAGCAGAGAGAGAAGGAAAGAAACTTGAGGGAACAGGGTTTCTGTTCTTACAGTCCTCGTGTCCCACCATGGCTGCTCTCTGCTAAGCCATCACATCTCTCCCTCTGCAGAGGAGAGGCTGATGGCAGAAGGGCATTAGCTGCCCCTGCCTGTAGTATAGCCTAGATGCTGTGTATAGTACCGCTAGTTACTCGTGAAGCCTGTTCAGGGTGTATCCAGCTCGGCAGGAAGATAGAGTTCTCTTTTGAAGACTTGGGCCTCTTTCTTTCTTTCTTTCTTTCTTTCTTTCTTTCTTTCTTTCTTTCTTTCTTTCTTTCTTTCTAGATTTATTTATTATGTACACAACATTCCATGTGTGCACCAGAAGAGGGCACCAGATCTTATTACAGATGGTTGTGAGCCATCATGTGGTTGCTGGGAATTAAACTCAGGACCTCTGGAAGAGCAGTCAGTGCTCTTAACCTCTGAGTCATCTCTCCAGCCCCCTTGGGCCTCTTTCTTAGGAAGTCAGTTTCACCACGCACCTCTGTTTGCCTGACAAGGAGAGGGTAAACCAGGATGGGAGTTCTCACACCTGTATATTCATCCTCTCAGGATCCTGTCCCTGCAGGAGGAGGCTCTCCATGGAGTCTTGCCTCTCCTCCAATCAATCTTTTTCAATATTTCTAAGGCCATTATTGGCCCTTTCTCCCAAGATGAACCTCTGGGTCATATTTTAAGGGTCCCTGTATTAGTAACTTTGCTTAATGTCTGACAAAACACTTGAAGGAAAGGCTTATTTTGGTCACGGTTTAAGAGGAACACGGACCATTGTGGTGGGGAAGCCGTGCTGACGGGAGCATAAGGCTGCTGGTCATGTTGAGCCCTCCAGAGAAGTCAGTGCTGGTGCTTGGTTGATATCCACTATTTTATGTAGTGAGGAAGCTCAGCCTGTGGGATGGTGGTGCTACCCATTTTCAAGATGAGTCTTGCTACCAGGTGTGATGGCATATGCTTTTAATCCCAACATTTGTGAAGCCCAGGCAGGTGGAGTTCAAGGCCAGCCAACCAAGAACTCACAGTGAGATCCTGTCTCAAAACAAAACAAAAAGTAGATTCTTCCTTCTACGGTTAAATCTCTCTGGAAACACCTGGACAGACACACCCAGAGGAATGTTTCCATGGTGATTGAAAATCCAAATCCATTTATGCTGAAACGCGTTTATAAACTTGCTGAAAGCAGATGTCTTTACATTGTTAAACCTCTCACCCAGGTCCTGGGTTTTCCGTCAAACTTAGTCACATCTATGTTGCTATTATAAGGAATTGCAGCTCTGATGAAAGGGAAAACCGAAAGAGAACACCGGAGCTTTGTGTATTTCTTTTGTAACTTGCCACTTCGTGTAATTCTAAACTGTATTATTCAAATGCTTTTCTACTCCAGTCGTGGCATTTTGCAAGGATTTTTTTTTTTTAGGTCATAGATAATGACAATTTTTCTCCTTCCACCTCCTTTAAACCTCTACTGTTTTCTTTTATCCCTTTTATTTCGAATTTTTTAAAGAAATTTCAGGGCAACCCTCAACATCATGGCTCATGTAGCTTCTTTACTGTGAACTTAGAGGTGAAACTTATGCTGTGATATGCCCAAGACAGGCACTGGCCAGGTCAGAGTGACTTGTGCCTTAGACACGCCCTTCTGGCTCAGAGAAGGCCCTCGACGGGCATGGTGGAGAAGGGGGTCCTCTTCTCTTTTGTAGCCCAGGATGATGAGAACTTGAAGCCCCTCAAAGAGCTTATACTCTCACCTTTAAATCTGATAAATACCCAGAACTATCATTTCTGGTCACAGCTTCTATTCACCTTAGACCTCTGCTTGCAAGTGTCCCTGGAATCTGCAAGGCTCTGTAGCCACCCAGAAATGTTAGCCGCACTGTTCACAACCAGGGCTAAGGGGTTTCCCATGGGGAGGACAGGACTGACCCATGAGAAGCACTGTTGGTCCTGCTCACTGCTGTGTGCATAAGAGAAAAACCATCAAAGGTCTAGCGACTTTTTACAAACAGGGAAATGGATCTTGCTTTACATAGGATCCTAATTTTGAGCAATAAATGGGGGTGAGGATGGAATCTGGAAATGCCAGGTGACAGTGAATGAGGAGGAAGCTCAGAAAGCAGGACATAGGTAGAGGATACTGTCACAGGGGAGGCTGGGCCCAGGAAGGAGCCCATGAGAGCTTCTTCAGCTTCTTTTCTGATTCATGAGTGGACTTCTATAGTTATTGCTTTTTTTAGCGTGTTCCCTTTTCTCATCTGAATTGTAAGTGTAAACTCATGCTATAGCCCAGGTTTTTCTATAATGTAATTTATAGTTCAGGATAGCCTTGGATCCTTGCAGGGAGGACAAGCATGTGCTGCCACATCCAGCTCTTACTAAGCTGTCTCTGCTCTGCCCCAGTAAATAAAGGAAACATTGATAACACAATGTCCTCCCAACACAGACATGGCCTCAGGGCCACACGCTTCTGGTCTATAATTGCAATCCTAATCTTGTTGGCTAGCAAACTATTTATAGCCTCTGCAATTTTTTGACTGCTACTTGAGGTCTGACTTAACCCTGCAGGTGCCATACTTTTCTCAGAGTCCCGTAGGTCATACCCATGACCCCATGCTTTCCAAGTGCCTTCATACCCACTCTGTCCCAAGTATTTGTCTTTTCTGCTCCTCCTACTGCACAGAGCATTTTGAGTCTTGATCTGGAAGACACTTCCCTGGCCATGGGATGACATCCCTTTATCAGGTTGGGACCCTCAAGAGCTCTCCAAACTAGAGGTAGCAATACATGGTTCCTGGGGTGGACCTTGAATGTCACCATGACAGGCACAGTAACAGTGGCTCAGATGAATGTCAGTAGCAGAGCTGGACCATATCTGTCATATGCAGGAGACCTTTCCATCCCCCAATCAGCCACTGGCCCTGGCCATGGAAACCCAGCCTGTCTCTCTGTCTCTACATGTCCTAAGGATCACCTAGAGCATGTGACCTAGTGGCCCTACCCATACCACCACTGAGGCCTGGACCAAGGCCTCCAGGAGGGACACTAAGGCACGTCTAATCAGAGCCTAGGTCACTTTGAAAAGGTGGTGTGGGACAATGGTCTGTATTCTGTCAATTATATTTTAAATGAATGCTGATTGGCCAGTAGTCAGGCAGGAAGTACAGGTGAGATAACCAGACAGGAAGTAGAGGCAGGTCAATGAGAACAGGAGAATTCTGGGAAGAAGGAAGTCCTGGTCTGTAGTCGTGACCCAGCCACAGAAGAAGCAAGATGTGACTGCCTCGCTGAATAAGGTACCGAGCCACATAGCTAACACAGACAAGAATAATGGGCTAATATAAGTTGTAAGAGTTAATAAGAAGCCTGAGCTAATGGGCCAACCAGTTTGTAACTAATGTAGACCTCTGTGTGATTTCTTTGGGACTTAACCATTGCCGGAACCGGGCAGGACAGAACCCCCCTGACAACAAAAAGGCCTCAAGGTTCTCTGGGTCCATGAGAGAAGCTGGGACTCTTGGTGGCAGTGGGAGGAAGAGGGATAGTACCTAAAGGGAGGAGAGGCCCACAAGTCCTCATTTTGTAGAAAGTCATGAAGAATCATTCCAGACACCATCCCAAATGGGCAACTACAGAATGAACTAATTTCAACACCCGTGTCAGAGAGACCTTGGCAGAGCAGGGCTCCAGCCCTGGCCTGGGAAGCTAACCCTAAGATCAACAGAATCAGAACCAGGCTCCTCTGACCTCACTCAGACAGCACATGTAGTCTGATCCCTGGAGGTGGGGAGTGACTCAGGGTGCATTTCCAGGGAAGCCTGAGTGAGCAGAGAGGGCAGGAGGGCCAGACAAACAGAAGCAGGGAAAGGAAGCCACAGAGAGATGCCAAAGAAACAAAGATATAGAGACAGAGAAGTGTGGGTAGGAAGACAGGGCTGTAACTGGATCACACAAGACAGGTCATTTTGGGACTTCATGGGCTGGGCTTTCCAGAGTGGAATGAGGAGACAGTGAGAGCAGGTACCACTACATACATAGGTCATAGATGTGGTCCATGGGTTGACATGCTAGTTCCCCCAGACCCCATGTTGTTCTTGGAAGTCAGTTTAATTGGTGCCCATTTGGGAGGGGTCTCTGTGTTTGGCTGCAACTCCAGTGGGTGACAGAGATTAGGAGCTCTGTTCAGATGAAGACAGTGGAGTTTGAAAGCTTAGATGGTCCTTTTCTATCTTCAGCTCCCCATTCACTGCCCTGAAGGGAGATTTGTTCATGCCTGCACACAGCAAGTGCTGATGAAGAAGCCTGACTCTGAACAAGAAGAGCCTAGATGCCTGTCACAGATGGTTTGAAGCTTGGCCCAGGTCATACCGGGACAGAAAGGAACGGCCGTGCCTGGTCAGGGACCCTCATAACCATCCAGTTGACCTGGGAGAGGCTGTCCACTGTCCCCAGGTCCTGCAGCATATCTTTCAATCCAGGACCCCAGGATTAACCAGGGGAGGGGCTCATTCCCATCCAGGCAGAAGCAGACAGAAGGGTGCCATAAACTAGTCTACCACATACCAGGGCCTGGAGCCAGGTATGGACACAGTAGCCTGCCCTTCAACACAGGGCATAATCAGTCAGAGCCATGAGCCAGAGACTGCAGTTCTGGTGTGAACCAGGGTCCCAGGGGAGCCTGCCTGGTTAGCTGGAGCTCTTGCCTTTGAGGGATGGTGAGGGTAGGAGCTTTGCTTCTGGGTTCCTCATTCTAGGGCAGACAGTAAGGTCCTGCCAACTCTCTTATTCGTCATCCCCACCCCCACCCTGCACCCCCCACCCTGCACCCTAGGTATTAAGGTGGACCACGTCCCAGTCAGCTCAGCGGAGGATTTGTGTGTAAATATTCACAGATCCTTTTCAGTTTTGGAACCTGCCACCCATTATAACAATTCCTGGATGTTCTCACCCAGTAGGAGGTCAGCCTTTCCCCAAGGCTCTGTTCCCACAGTAACTAGATCCAACCAGTTAAGGGTTTTAGAGGACACCCAGCTGCCAACCCTGAATTCCCAGAAAAACAAGCATTCCTTCCTGAGCACAGGAGAAAGGAAAGAGAGATCTGTTGTGGACCAGCCTGAAGCTTTCTGGGCAGAAAGGGAAATTCCACTAAAAATGGCACTGTTCACTCTTGCATGTGCTGCAAAGGGGTTTCCTTTTATTGTGGCCTCCTATTCTGGAGACAGCATTGTCTTTCTGAGATCAGCGGCCCCCAAAGCTTGGGGGAGGTGCCTACACTGAGACACTCCTCCTGGAAGAATGGACCTCATTTCCTTGTTCCAACACCAATGTCTGTGCTGGTGGCAGTGTTAAGGGTGCCTTGTCAGACCCTGGGAGGAGCCCCTCCCTTTTCAGCTCACTGTCACTACTCCCTGCTCTGTGTGTATGGGAGAGATTACAGGGCAACTAAAAACCAGATGGCTGGGCTGATACTGGCATGTCCATGTGGCTCAGCATTGCAAGAAGGTAGCGTGTAAAACACAACTTTGTCTCAAAGGGAAACAGGGTTTATGCTTGAGCCAAATATGAGTGATCATGACTCCAGAACACAGATCCAGATTGTTCCAAACACCATGCACCAATGAGGAAATGGTTTTATGAAGTTTTTGGGTTTTTTTGTTTGTTTGTTTGTTTTGTTTTGTTACCAAAAAGGGCACAAATCAAGGCACTTTCCAAATGCATTCATAAGAACATCAGATAGCCTGCTGATAGCAAAGTGTGAAAATCTCCATCAGAAGTCTCAGTTGCTATCCAGAATGGGGCTGGGCATGTGTAAATGGGGCTCCTTGGCATCCAGGACTGAGTTCTCAGGACCCCATGACCCAGAATAGGAAGTCAGGCCTGAACTGAGATATGGTACCCTTTCTGCCTTGATATCTCTCCCATGGTCTATTGTGTCTACGATAGCCTGGTAAGAGATGACCCATCCACCTAGATGCCATCCTCATTTTTTTCTCCTGTCCCTGGGTCCTGAGTGTAGGAGTCAGGATATTAGGTAGATATTCAGCCAGCAAGCCAAGCTAGGACTCTGCCTCAGAAAACTGAGGTATGATTCCTAGGCTGACCTCTGTGGTTGTGGCCATCACACCCAGGGTCCTTATACCTGCCTTCGTTTATTTCTCTATTGCTGTGATAAACATTGACCAAACCAACGTGAGGGTGGAAAGTGTTTATCCGGCCTACACAAAACAGTACATCACTGAGAGAGGAGAAAGCAGGAACTCAAATTAGGAACCTGAAGACAGGAACCGGAGACAATGGAGAAATGCTGCTTGCTGGCTTGTTCCCTCTGGCTAGCTCAGCTGTCTTCCTTCTATAACAGCACCACCTGCCCAGGGTTGGCACTGCCCCCAGGGGGTTTGGCCCTCTTCCATCAGTTAGCAGTTAAGAAAATGACCCCACAGACATGTCCACAGGTCAATTCCACGGAAGCAATTTATCAGTTGAGGTTCACTTTCCCTGTAGTCAAGTTGACAGCTGAAGCTAATCACAGCATGCCAATTCAAGGACACTCGGGGACAACCCCAAAGGCAGTTCCCTGGGCTTCTGGGTGAGTGGATGACAAGGCCCTGTGCCTGGAGCCGTAACTGCAGTAGAGAACTGGGGACCATGGGGCAGCCAGAGCAGCAGGAGAGACCTAGCAGTCCCAAGAGTAGAGTCCTCAAGACCTGTGAGGATGATCTTGGGTGACTTGAGTTGGCTGAGGTAACACTGTTCAGCAGACATAGGGGTTTCTATGGATTCGCATGCACGTGTCAGATCCAGGGAGCTGAATTAGTCTGGAGATCCCAATTTGGGCTCACCCCTCCCTGAGAGTGTTTCTCCATGTAAGCTTTATCCATTGTCTCAAGTAAGATGTTGTAGAAAGGGGTACTCAGTCTGATGAGTGTGGGACAATCCTGTCTCCACTCCCATGCTAAGGCAGCCCCCCCCCCCCAGGGACCTAGTGAAATTTTGGTCAAACTTATTCTCACTCCAGCCCTGCCCAGCCTGATCAGCATAGCTCCCCTACCCGCACCCTCCATCCCCCATTCCTGGCCCCTGTAGTACAGACCCAATCTTAGCACACACTTTGTGTGAATTTGCTCTGTGCTGGTGCCCTCTGCTGGCACAGTCGTGTGGTGCAGCTAGCTGTTTCCTGAACTCCTTCAGCACAGTCTCAGGACTCTTCCTCATTCCCAGTTCAGCTCTACGAACCACCCCCAAGACAACACGAGGGTCAGAGCTGGAGTAGGGTATTCTAGGGTCAGGAATACAAGCTTGTCAGTAGCAGGTGAGCATTGTCCCTATGGTCCAAGGTGGCTGCTCAGACTCACCAACAGGAAGGAGCCCGAAGGAGGAGGAGGAGGAACATGTCCTCTCTTGAATAACACTGCTGGAGGTAAGATTGCCTGCCAAGTTGTTACTTTCCTACACTACTCCCTTGTGGTTGGCTAGGTTGTCGCTATTGCTATCGTCTGACCTGGTTCCTGGGTGATTCAAGGTTAGAGGTTCTGGTAAACAGGCCTCCCAGGTCTCCAAATGCATTCCCTGCCCCCCTGGTCCCCCTCTTCCCGCAATAGGATCACCTGCTGTCTTATTTCAGCCAAGCTCTGCCCAAAGTTGCACTGGCCCGAGGATGCTGGCAGTAGGGGGACAGCCTGAAGCTTTATTTTTCCTTTAGGAACCTCCAGCTAACTTTCATTTTTATTGTTGTTTTTTGAGACAGGGTCTTTCTACATTCCTGGAACTCACTTTGTAGACCAGGCTGGCCTGGAACTCGCAGAGCTCTCTGCCTCTGGTTCTTGAGTGCTGGGATTAAAGTTGTGTGCCACCATGCTTGACTACTTCTTCTTCTTCTTCTTCTTCTTCTTCTTCTTCTTCTTCTTCTTCTTCTTCTTCTTCTTCTTCTTCTTCTTCTCCTCCTCCTCCTCCTCCCCCCTCCTCCTTCTCCTCCTCCTCCCTCCTCCTCCTCCTCCTCCTCCTCCTCCTCCTCCTCCTCCTCCTCCTCCTCCTCCTCCTCCTCCTCCTCCTCCTCCTCCTCTTCTTCTTCTTCTTCTTCTTCTTCTTCTTCTTCTTCTTCTTCTTCTTCTTCTTCTTCCTCTCCTCCCCCCCTTCTCGTTCTCTTCCCTTCAGATACTGGAAAGAGATTAGGCATGCTTTCTCTGATATTCTGGGCTTGCTTGCTCTTTCTTTGACACTTTTCCTCCTCTCTCCCCGTGTAGCTGCTTTCTGACCTCTGTGCCTAACTTCCTCTTCTCCATCCCTCATCTAGGAAGCTGTGGAGACAGGCTATCACTGTGTGCTCCTGACTGACCTAGAACTTGCTATGAAGACCAGGCAGGTCCCACAGAGATCTGCCTGCTTCTGCCTCCCTAGTGCTTGGATTAAAGGCTCAAGTCACCATGCAGGGCGAGAGCCTCCTTTTGGTGAGGGAGACATAGAAACATCTGGTGGATAATAAAACATATGGCTATCTATACCTTGGAACTGAGACATTTATGAGAAGATATAATGCTTAGGTCTCATTCACAGATTCTAGTTGAATTTGTCTAGAAGGGAATTCAAGCATTGGTAATTTTAGAATTTCTCAGATGCTGTCAATGTTAGTTGTGATGGCTAGTCCTGCCAATCTGAGAGACTCTAGACTCACCCAGGAGACAAGCCTCCAGGCACACCTTTGTAAACAACATTAGTCTCCGAGAATATCTGTAAGGGGTTATCTTGATTATGTTAATTGACTTGGAAAGACTCAGATTTGTGGGCAGAGCCATTTCCTGGGCAGGATATCCTGAAGTGTGTAAGATGGAGAAAGTGTGTTGAGTGGTTCTCTGATTGTTAATAGTGCGACCAGATGACATTGTGGCTTGCCCACCTGATGGAGGAAGGTCATTGGTTAAAAAATAAAGAAACTGCTTGGCCCTCATAGGCTAGAACATAGGTGGGTGGAGTAAACAGAACAGAATGCTGGGAGGAAGAGGAAGTGAGCTCAGACTCAATAGCTCTCCTCTCTGGGGCAGACGCGATGAAGCTCCGACCCAGGATGGACATAGGCTAGAATCTTCCCGGTAAGCGCACCTTGGGGTGCTACACACATTATTAGAAATGGGCTAAATTAATATGTGAGAATTAGCCAAGAAGAGGCTAGATATAATGGGCCAGGCAGCGTTTAAAAGAATACAGTTTGTGTGTTGTTATTTCGGGGCATAAGCTAGCCAGGCGACCAGGAGCTGGGGCGGCAGGAACACAGCCCGCAGCTCCTACCACACCCACCTTGATGGACTGTGTCATTGAGCCAGAATAAACAATTTCATTTTACTCCAATTGCTTTCTCAGTATGTTATCACAGGGAAAAAACTAAGACATGAATAAATGTAAATTCATTATGCTGTTTGCTCTATGTTTCGAACTGCTTGAGGTTTTCCAAACAGTTTTAATTCTTCTAGAATTAAATTAAATTAAAATTTAATTCTTCTGTCTAGAAGCTGACAAAAAAAAAAAAGCTAGACATTCCATGAAACCCAGTAATAGGCTAGGCAACCTTCAAGGACAGTAGGTGCTTTGTGATAAGCAGAAAGAATAGTCACTGCTAAAGAGTCCCCCTTGGCCAAGAACCTTCCCATGGAGCATCATGGGGGCCAAAGGGCAGGCTGGTCTGGTACTCTTTTTGTTCTTTTTAAGACCAGGTGCATCTCATCTTGTAGCCCGCTTCTTGAGTTTATTGCATAGTGGAGCCTGGCCTTGAACTCTTGATCGTTCTGCCTCCAACTGCCAAGTGGTTGAACGTTGTTTTTAACAGAGGGTGGGGCGAAAACCTGCTAGCTCAGGGAAGCAGAGAAATCACAAAGCTGACCTTCCTCCTCTGCCGTTATCCCAGAAGCCTCCTTTCTCCTGTGCCATCTCAAACCAGACCTCTTTAAACTGAATGTCCCTCCTTTCTACTTCCAGTGCCTCTCTATCCACCCTCCTGTCTCCCTCTTACTCTTTTCACTTCCTGCCAACTGGTTTCTTGCTCTGCCTCTGATCTATGGTTGACTTTACATAATCCTGTTTACAACATTCAGTCAGAAAGCTCTGGATTAAAGGTGTGTGCTATGGGCTGAGCTCCACCACAACTGGAAACAAGTTGTTCCAGTAAATAATATGATCTCGGTGTTGACAGCGTTATCAAACACCCTGCAACAGTAGAATCACATGGTTGTGATACCATGTTCAATTAGCATTGTGTTTTGTTGTTGTTATTGCAATAACAAAAAGAGTCTTGCCAGGTAGCTCAAGCTGGTCTAGAGTTTATGAGCTGAAGGCTCCCAGTTGCTAGAATGACAAATACTAACACAATACTTGTCTGACTCTAACATTTTGGGGGAGTTTTAACTACATTTTGAAAAGAATAAACCTCAATTTGAACTTATCTAATTTTTTTCCCACAAAGTTCAAGATCTGCATTTTTTCCCCAGATGCCACAGAAGTGATCTGTCTCTTCAGTCCAGTGTCCCAGGGAGCCCAGGATGTTGATACCTCTCACTATGGGTAGTGGTAACTTAGAGCAAGAGAGGCTCTCAGGTTCTATCAGAAGAATCCATTCCACGTTTCAATAACAGCCTTGGGGTACTAGAACGATGGCTCAGGGGTTCCGGACACTTCCTGCTCCTGCAGAAGACCACAGTTTGATTTCCAGGACCCACCTCAGGTTATCTTTCAACATCCTGTAACTCCAGCTCTAGAAGACATAACACCTCTGGCACATGTGAGCACGTGAACATGTGTGTTGATATTACATGAAGGAATGAGAACAGATACTTCCTCTTTGGGTAGTTTAGACCAAGATCGAGCCCCGATTTGATTTTTCCACTTTTCTTCCTGCATCTTCTGTCTGTCTGTTCATAGTCTGTGTTGTCTGTGACCAGTCTCTAGTTTGTCTTTTGTCTGTTTGACCTTGTTGTCCATCTGTAAAATATGCCTTGTTGATCATCACAGAAAACTTGCTATGGGAAAGGAATGAGGAACACTTTTTTAAAAAATTAGAAATCATCCGGGCAGGAGAGGCACACTCCTTTAATCCCAGCATTTGGGAGGCAGAGGCAGGCAGATCTCTGTGAGTTCGAGTCCAGCCTGGTCTACAAAGTGAGTTTTAAGACAGTTAGGACAATTACACAGAGAAACCCTGTCTCAAAAAGTGAAAATAAATAAATAGAAAGAAATCTTTAACAGAGTTTTACAAGAGAAGAAATATCTTTACTGACCTCAAATAGCACTCAAAACCTCCCACAGATATTATTTTTTTTATAGCTTAATAAAGTTTATTTACAAATGAGAACATACAGGAAAATATATTTTAACTGATAGGAACTGCATGAAACAAAAGATTTATTCCTGATTCCCTTCTTGAGAATCATCTCCTAAGAAAGCTAACAGTGTCCTTAGCTTGGAAAGCTTGACTCATTAATTGCATATTCCAATATTATTATATTTTTACCCAGCAACACAGTTGTGCAAGGACCAAGATTTATGTGACCAGACAAAACCATACCTGTCTGGGGGAGTGGTATGAGTAGCACTATGGAAATATCTATTTTTCTTTGTCCTGGTTTCTTGGAATCTTTGGAATGATTAGATCCCACAGATATTATTATCAGGTATTATCAGATATTATTATCCACACGTTGTTTTCGTACCACACACACATGTGCACACATTCTGGGTCAAGACATGAAACAGTATATTATTTGACAATCATGCTATGCATTCAGTTTTGGTTGTGAAAGTTGACTACATGAGCAATCTAGGGCACAGTAAGGTGGGTTCCATCACCTTCCTGAAGACATGTTAAGTTTAAACTGGTTAAGTACATACTAGGACAGCGGATAGAATGCATAATTTTAAATTATCTCAAGGTCTATTATCAACTTGGTTTCAAGGTCTGAAAAATGTCTAGTCTCCTCAACGGTAAAGGTATTTTCAGAAAAAATATTACACACACGCACACATTTTTTAAAAGTAGTACTACTAATACATCTTTTTAAAAAATTTAAAAGCTAGTCATTTGGGCAATCTGCAAGCACATTTGTCAAGTGCTTCTCTAAAGGGTCTTCCAGTTCTAACTATATGTGTTTATAACTTGCCTCCTGTCTGTGACCTAATGGGAGGGGGAAGTCAGCCTGTTCACCTCCTTTGTGGCTTTTCCTTAGTCCTAACAGGCTGTCTAATTGCTCAGGTTCAGGGCGTTCTTAGGGAACAAGGCTGCAGTCATGCTGCCATCTTGTGACCATGGTTGGAAGACTCAGGTCAACTAGAGAAGGGGTAGGAGGGATCTACTGGGAGGTTGAAGCCATGCCATTCACGTTAACTACACGTGACGATCAGATACCTCAGCCTGCACCACAGAGAAACCCCCAGGATACACAAGATGGGAGGAGAGAATATATGTAATAAAAAGTGAAATTTAATTTTTTTTATTTTGTGTGTGCAGGCATGAGCATGTGCGTGTGTTCGAGTGTGGAGGTCAGAGTGCAGCTTGCTGAAACCAGTTCCGTAGAGAACTGAACCTTCCATTTATTCTGAGATGGATGATGTCTTCCTTCCCTTTCCTCTCATTTGATAGAAGTTAGGGCTTCTTCTTGTCCTGCCATAAATCAGGAGGGAATTGTTGTCCAGGGCCTTATTCGAGAAGCAGCTAAATCTGATGAATGTTGCTAGTATTCACCACACCCTCTAACCCTGGAACAAGTAACAGGACAGGAGCATTGCATACATGAAGTTCCCCGTTGCTGAGGCTTTTCTTTCAATTCAACTTATCCCTCACAACCACTGCAGAGCACCTAATCCCCCACAATGATACCTAGTGGGCGTGCTCCTCGGGGTTAACTCCTTGTGCACACACTACAGCTCTAAAGGATGTCAAAGGATATTGTGTCCTCATCAGACTGGTACCCAGCGCCTTTACCATGACTACCAAGGTCTCCTAGATAGAACGGAGCAGGATGCAGGTCTAACTAGAATAAAAAGAGAGCCCATGAGCACCCTCACACTCAGCATCCTCCTGGGGATGAGCCTCGCAGGGTTGGGGACTGGAACTGCCTCTCTCTGTCCCAAAATGAACTTTACTTTGCTTTGAGAGAAGCTATAGATGTTGACATAGAACAACTAGAGACCTCAGTCTCCCACTTGCGGGACTCCCACTCCTCACTGGCTGAAATGGTTTTACAAAACAAAAGGGGACTTGACCTACAACAGGGAGGATTGTGTGCAGCCCCGGAAGGAGAATGCTGTTTCTATATAGACTATTCAGGACTTGTAAGGGATACCATGGCCAAGGTGCAGAAGGGACTTACCTCGGATGACATTGAGTTCTGTTAAGCATAGTTTTCTCTGACTAGCCACAGGATTTTGTCTGAACCTACCTTTTCCTTTTGTGCTTCTCACAACTCTAAATAAAACTGAAATAGGCTGGCTCTGTTATGCCCACTGATCTAGAGTAACCCTGGACAATTTTGAGTGTGGGTGAATATAAACTTTGGTTTATGATAGACTCCAGAGGGAGATGCTCTTCCTTCGTCCTCCTCCCTGCTCTCCAATCTTGAAAGTGTACAACTATTCAGGATGTACTGGGTTAGCCCCACAGATGGCCCTCCATTTCTGTCATTCCTTTTTGGTTGTCACCCATACCCTGTCTTTCCTATTGGAAAGATACCTCTTGTTTAAACTCAAGATTAAACTATTTTTCTCTCCAGGGCAGTATCCTTGCTTTCCTCTACTAGAGAGCAATGTCAAGATCTCAGTATGGACAGATGGAGATATAACAGGACGGATTAAAATGGCCACTCCTATGGGCATACATTTTAAGAACATTACCCATTTCCTCTATCAAAAGCAATATCTCCTTAAGCCTAAAGGGAAAGTGATATCGATTCCCATAATAGAAGACTGAAAAAACAAAGATTCCTGATTAAAAGTTCTAACCCATATCATACTCTTATCCCTGTTGTTAAGAAAGGACCCAAGCCAGGTGGTGGTGGCTCACACCTTTAATCTCAGCACTCAGGAGGTAGAGGCAGATGGATCTCTGAGTTCGAGGCCAGTCTGGTCTACAGAGTGAGTCCAGGACAGCAGGACTATGTCACAGAGAAACCTTATCTCAGAAATAAAAGGACCCAATAAACAGAGGCCACTCTGCAGTTTCGATCTGACCCATGAGGTTGTGGGTCCAGCCCACACTGTGGTCCCTAACCCTTGTACTCCTCACCCAGAGTCCCTTTCATATGACCCATTATTCACTGGATGTTAAGGATGTCCCATCCAGTTAGTCACTTTTATTTGCTTGTGAGGAAGCCACTCAGAGGGCAGGGCAAATCGCTTGCATTGTCCTCAGACCTCATTTCGTTGACTTAGCATTTTCCCAAGACTTGAAGGAATACTTCACTATAGAGACCGCACTCATCCAATGTACAGAAAACCTCTTTCTATGCAGGTCATCTGAAGAACTTACTTCCTGAGGAACAAAATTTATTCTCAAAGTCTTAGCTGACAGAAACTACAGAATGTCTTGAAGAAAGTCCTAGCTATTGTAAAACCAAAGTTACTTACTTTGAATTTGCTTTTGTCCGGGATAGGGGCTTGTTTTGTCCAAACAAGCCAGAGTCTTAGAATCTGAATAGATCCAATCCAACTTAACCATTCATTCAAAACAGCCGACCATTAAACTGGTAAGAGCATTTCTAAGTATGACAAGCTATTCTAGAAATTAGGCCCCTGGTTATTCAGAAATGGCTAAACCTCTATACCCAGTCCTCAAGGAAGACCAGTTTCCAGGACTAACAAAATGTGAATGGGTTTCTGAGTTCTAGAAGGCTTTTCAGACTTCAGGAGACGTTAGTCAAGGACTCTGCCTACCGAGTGAGTTTCACGTGCATGCAGCTGAAAGACAAGGCATAGATTTGAGGCTGATTACCCAACTCATAGGCCCCTCTCCCCAACCTGTAAAACACCTAATTAAGGAATTAGATCAGGTGGCAAAGGTCTGGCCTGGAGGCTTATGCGTAGTTGCAGTTGTTAAAATTCTGACTCCTGAAACTCCACAATGTATCCTTGTACCTCCTCATGGTCTATAAACCTAATGATAAAGGGATATTGTAATGTCCAAGGGAGACCTTCGGCTGACTGACAGCAGACTCCTTAAATATCAGTCCTCTTTGTGGGAGGAACCTGAAATTGCCTTTGAGACTTGACAAAAACTAAATCCAGTCACCTATCTTCCAGAGGAGGAAGAGTCTGCCTGCTCTTGTGAAGAAGCCATAGACAGCATACAGCTCATCTTAACCTCTCAGATCAATCATTAAAACACCCCAGCTTGAACCTATCCAGATGGTAATTTCTTTGTGAAAGAAGGGATCTGATATCCCAATTATACAACAGTAAAGGCTTGGATGTACTTGCTCCCAGGACTGATACCTGGAAACTCAAGTACTCAGTTTATAGAGCTAATAGGTCTCTCTGGAGCTCTTGACTGTCCCAAGGGAACAGAGTTGATATTCATATAGACTGTAAAGGTGCCAGTCTCACCTTCCATGCCAGCATAACCATCTGGAAAGAAAGAGGCCTCCTGACTACAACTGGGACCTCTATAAACCATTTCAAAAAGTTCTTAGGTTTCTGGATACAGCCCATCTGTTCACTTATCTCTGCAATCCACTGTCCTGGACATCTGTCCTGATAGATATAGATGATATGATATATCATAGATATGGCAATTGTGGAAGTTTGGATGTAATTGGCCCCCATAAGCTCACACAGAGGAGCAGTATTGGAAGCTGTGGCTGTGTGGGCTTTGAGGTCCCCTTTGCTCTGGCTTTGCTCAGTGTCGTACACAGTTCACTTCCTGTTGCCTGCAGATCAAGATGTAACACTCTCAGCTCATTCTCCAGCATCATGTCTACCTCTATGCCACTATGTCCCACAATGATGTTAAGGGACTAAACCTCTGAAACTGTAAGTACCCCAATTAAATGTTTTCCTTTATAAGAGTTTTCATGGTCATGGTGTCTCTTCACAGCAACAAAAACCCTAACATACACAATATATATACACACATATATACATTCATATACATACACATATATAGTGTATATATAGTATATATACATATATAATATAATATATATTACCAACTTGACATAAGTTATTTAGTAAGAGGGACTCTCAATTGAAAAAATACCTCCATCAGATTGTCCTAGAGGCAAGTCTGTGAAGCATTTTCTTGGTGAATATGATATGGAAGAGCCCAGTTCTTTGTGGATGATGCTACCCTTGGGCTATATGAGTAAGAAGACTGAGCAAGCCATGAAGAACAAGCCGGTAAGCAGTGTTTCTCAAAGACCTCTGCTTCACTATGGACATTCTTGTGAGCAAGATCAGCTGGCAGTCTGTCGATGCCCTCAAAGACTGGTTCAGAGAAGAAATGCAGAAGAGCAACTGGCAGCTTATTGTGGAGCTGAAGAAAGGATGTGAAATCATCTAATTTTCCCATGTGGGACAGAATTCGGAGTAAATGTAATATTACCCTGTGATACTACTAATGGAACAGATGCTTGGGCACTAATGGGCTTAGGTGTATAAAATGTTTTCCATGAGAACTGGTTTGACAGTGGTCAGTTCCCTGCCCCACAGTCCAGCGTGCCTTCCCTCATCCTCCCTCAAGACTTGGCTGCTGTTTTAAAGTTTGCCCTTCCTCAAATTTGGATTTTTATTATAAACCTAAATCTCTTTCAGTTGTATACTGATTTAATTAGTCCTGTGGTATTTGATAAATAAAAGACCTCTGCTTCAGTTTCTGCCTCCAAGTCCCTGCCTTGGCTTCCCCTAAAGAGATATTATAACCTATAATAAGCTAAATAAACCCTTTCCTAACTATGATGGCTCATCTTGGTTGTCAATTTGCCTACATCAATTAAAAGCCAAGCAGCTAGGGCATCCCTGTGGAGGAGTTTCTGGACTGGATCCCTTGAGATTAGTACACATTCTAAATCTGGGTGACAGCTTCAGGTGGCAGCCCACAGAAAAGGATATGAAAGAAGAAGCCTTTGCTTTTTGCCTGTGTGCCTTCACTCTCACTAACAAGCTCATCCATCCTGCTGCTGAGGAATTCTTTAGATACTTTTGCCTACCTGGAAATAGTCCTAACTGCACTTACCCTTCAATTGGATATTTCCAGATTCTGGATCCATCACTTTTACCCCAATTACACTTAAGTCACAATCCTCCAATGTATCAATTTCTCTGGTAATTATTCCAAATGTAAAAGAAATGGTGGGGTCCCTTGTAGCTGCAATTCCTCATGGTAGCAGGAGAAACCTAACCAGGGGAGTTGCTATAGGCCTAGGGATTGTAGAACAATTACAATGGGGAGTTAGAATGTTTGGAAACTAAAACAAGAAATTTGGAAAACTATGATGCCCCCTGGGATCAGGGTCTTATTCTTGGGGGGAAGGTAGGGGAGTGATATTCAGATAAAGATCCTGCAAGGCAACTCCTGATTTCATTATCTCTCTTTCAAGAGTGCCTGGCCTGACCTGGGCTGGTTCACCTCTCTTTAGGCAACTTGGTGGTACCCTGCTCCTGGGAGGTCACCATATTGATGCTTAACGTAGTGTGGACTCCCTATCAGCATAGAACACTATAGCCCAGAACTCCTGAACTCAAGTCATCCTCCTGTCTCAGCCTCTCGAGTAGCTGGGACTAAAGGCTAACGTTCAACATCCTTAGCTATCAAGGAAATGCAAATCAAAACAACTCTGAGACAGATGGTAATCTTAACACCAATCAGAATGGCTAAGATAAAAAAACACCAATGATAGCTTATTCTAAAGAGGATATAGAGTAAGGGGAACACTCCTCCATTGCTGGTGGGAATGCAAACTTGTACAACCACTTTGGAAATCAGTATGGCGATGTCTCAGAAAATTTGGAATCAACCTACCTCAGGACCCAGCGATACCACTTTTGGGCATATACCCAAACGATGCTCAATCATATTGCAAGGACATTTGTTCAACTATGTTCATAGCAGCATTATTTGAAATAACCAGATCCTGGGAAACAACCTAGACGCCCCTCAACTGAAGAATGGATAAAGAAAATGTGGCACATTTACACATGAGAGTACAACTCAGCGGTAAAAAACAATGACATCTTGAAATTTGTATCAAATGGATGGAACTAGAAAAAAAAACATCCTGAGCCAGGTAACCCAGACCCAAAAAGACAAACACGGCATGTAGTCACTCGTCAGTGGATACAAGTTGTAAAGCAAAGGACACAGAGTCTATAGTTCATGATCCTAGAAAAGCTAAGTAACAAGGTGAACCCTAAGAAAAGCATACATAGATCCACCTAGAAAGGGGAAATAGAAAAGATTGCCTGACAAAATTGGGAGCATGGGGGTGGGGGGAGAAAGGAGGGTGGAAGGGGAAGAGAAGGGGATAAGGAGAGTGGGGAGAAGAACTTGTCTCAACAGGACAGTCTAGGTGGAGGAAGGACAGAGACGAGAGCAAGGAAAGAGATATTTTGATTGAGGGAGCCATTATGGGGCTAGCAAGAAACCTGGCTCTAGAGAAATTTCCAGGAATCCACAAGGATGACCCCAGCTAAAACCCTAAGCAATAGAGAAGAGGGTGCCCAAACTGGCCTTGCCTTGTAGTCAGATTGATGAATATCTTAAATATCACTATAGAACCTTCACCCAGCAACTGATGGAAAAAGAGGCAGAGACCCACAGAGGAGCACTGGATTGAGCTCCCAAAGTCCAGTTGAAGAGAGTGGGAAGAATGAGAAAATGAGCAAAGAGGCCAAGGACACACCCCTGAAATAGTTTACCTGAGCTAATGAGAGCTCACCAACTCTAGCCAAACAGGGAAGGAAACAGCATAGGTCCAAACTAGTCCCTCTGACTGTGGTTGACAGTTGCATGGCTGGGACAGACTGAGGGGCCATTGGCAGTGGCACCAGGATTTATCCCTACTGCTTGTACTGGCTTTTTCGGAACCTATTCTCTTTGTATGGATACCTTGTTTAGCCTAGATATAGTAGGGAGGGCCTTGGAACTTCCCCAAAGCAATGTGCCTTACCCTCTCTGAGGAGTGGATGGGGGATTGGGTGGGTAGGTGGAGGGAATGGGAGGAGGGGAGGGAGTGGGAACTGAAATTGATATGTATAATGATAAAAGATAGTATGTTTTCTTTTTAAAAAAAAATAAAAATAAAAAAGAGTGCCTGGCTATCCTGACAGCATTCTGAACTAGAACCCTTGGGGTCTAGAAAAAACCCTCTTGTCAGTAGAACCCACAATGTAGAGGAGTGAGTGAGGTCTGGAGAATGTATTTCTCGGACCCTCCTATGTATACACTGACACATTCTCTCCTGGGGCAAGCAGAAGTGACCTGAGCCTTAAGTGCCCACGTTGCTTCAGGTGGCATGAGATCTGGCTGTTATATGCACACTCTTCATCTGTTGCAGGTGGTTAGATAATAGGTTGCAGAGGATTTCCAGCATCACAAGGTTAGGGTCCAAGTTTGGTTATCACCTTGTTCCTTGGACTGCAATGTTTAGTAAGTTCTCAAGGCTTTTTTTTTCTGATATGGTTTTAACATACCCATGTACTCACTCAGGTGGTCCTAACCTATTTTGAGAAGGGCAGAGGCAGCACCTTTTCCCTTTGATGCCTCCAGAATCTTGGACTCAAAAAACCTCAAGCTAGCAGGACACTTGATGTTCTTCTTGAGCAGGTGTCTCATAGGCTGATGGATAGGGCCACAGTGCTTAGCCCCTTGGCTTTTCCCTCTCTCTAGAACCATTCACTGGAGTTTGAGGACAGACACATTTGCAGAAAGGGCTCACTAGCCACTTCCAGGACTCTCTGTGTGCAGCAAAGGAGGCTGTAGGACGGTTCTCAGGCGCTTCTCCCTCATTCAGGACTCAGGAGTAGGGCCTGGCACCGGTGTTGGTGATGTTCTATCAGCCAAGCCCTTGCGATAAACTTCCAGGTGCCCTGGCTCTGAGAACCTGCATGGCTGGATGGAATCCCATGAGGGTTTACGCTGGCATCTTCAAACCCTGAATCAGATGTGAAGTACAAGGAAATGAAGAAACTTGGTGCATGTGATTTGTTTCCTCTATTTCCAAAATATCTGAAGATTCCATATACTCTTCTTGTTGCTTTTATTAGAATGTCTACAATTGAACTTGGTTGTCTTGCATGTAGAAAGGAGAGTTGTTTTTAAAGATAGGTGTTTCTGTGTATGTGCAGAATCTGAATCAGTAAAAGAATGCTACACTTACTGCAATGGGATGATGATTGCACAAACCTGTTTGTGCCACCAGCTTCCCCTGAACTTTGTTAAGTGCACGCTCTGAGTGTTTAAGTCTGACAGACTCCTCATGCCTGAATGGCTCTGAATGCCCATCTATCCATCTACTCATCCATCATCCAGCCACTTACCACCTCTGTAGTTCCACCCAGCTACCCATTATATTCATCCGTTCACCATCTATATACCACCATTGAGCCATCTGTCCACAATCCATTTATCTACCATTCATATAACATCTACTTATTAAATTATTTATCCATTACCATCCACCCACCATCCTTCATCTATCTGCCCCCACATCCACCCACCCATCCATTCATCCACCCATCCATCCATCCATCCATCCATCCACCCATCCATCCATGATCCTCCATCCATCTGCCCCCACATCCATCCGTCCATCCATCCATCCATCCATCCATTCATCCATCCATCCACCCATCTATCCACCATCCATCCATCCACAATCCTCCATCCATCTGCCCCCACATCCATCCATCCGTCCATCCATCCATCCATCTACCCATCTATCCATCTATCCATCCATCCATCCATCCATCCATACTCCATCCATCTGCCCCCACATCCATCCATCCATCCATCCATCCACCCATCCATCCATGATCCTCCATCCATCTGCCCCCACATCCATCCGTCCATCCATCCATCCATCCATCCATCCATTCATCCATCCATCCACCCATCTATCCACCATCCATCCATCCACAATCCTCCATCCATCTGCCCCCACATCCATCCATCGATCCATCCATCCATCCATCCACCCATCCATCCACCCATCCATCTATCCATTCATCCATTCGCCCATCCATCCATCCTCCATCCTTCTGTCGAATCATTCAGTCATACATGGTGGAACTTTTCTATGACCAGAGGCTAGGATCAGATTACACTGATACACAGGAGATAGTACCCAGAATTGAGATTCTCGAGCACTTCACCCTGGTGCTCAGCAAGAAGCCCTTTAAGGCTTTTCTTGTACTTTCAAGATTTCTAGGGAATATAGAGATGTCCTCTAGGCCCCCTTCTTTCTATGGTATTCTTTCCATAGGTCTCGCCTTGGGAGCTCAAATTCTAAGGTCTCTGCCTTTGGTATTGCTTGCTGTCTGTACTTCCTATTCTCTCTCAGGTTCTTTTCAAGGAGGTGACTTTGTCATATGACACTTCAGGTAAGGCAGTTCTGCACCATGACCACTGGAGGGAGTCACATGGAATCTGCCAGGTTGACTGCATCTCGCTGTACACTTAGGGTTTACAGCCTTTCAGGAAGTCTTTGCTGTTTTCCTGAGCTGGGCACCAAGGGCAGAGCTAGGTTCTGGGATACAGTGACTAATGAACCGTGTGGAGTAAAGCTTTACCCAAGGCCAAGGTAAGCTAGAAGAGTGGGTGGGAGATGGGAGTGGCCCAGGCAAAGTCCTGGGAACAACAGGCCACACCTGCTCTGAGTGAGGTGTGTGGGGGGGGATAAGAGGAAAGCAAGGGAAGGGAGAAGATAATGGAGAAGATGAGAGAGAGAAAGGGAAGTAGAGGGAAAAGAATGGGGAAGAAGATGGAGAGGCAGGGAGAAGGGATAAGGAAGAGAGAGGATTTAGTTCTCCCTTTAAGTGGCCTCTTGGAGTGAAATGTCATATGCTTGCCAGCATACACGGCAAGGATCCTGACCCCCACAGGAGATCCTCCAGAGCTCCCCTGCCACGAGGACTTCCAGTCCTTCCTTTGGCTTCTGGAGACCTTAGCACCTGCTTCTCTGTTCCCCTCAGCACCTGGCTCATTCTTCAAAGTTCTGACGTGACTCATTGCACCCCCCCTCCCCCCGAGTAATCCCTTCCTCAGCTTTGTCCTCTGAACTCTGGCTACCAATCTTGAGGCCACACCTTGTCCTAGACAGTTCCAAGCTGAACCCTGATAGCCACTGCCCCTCTACCCTCCTTCCTCCTCTTCTCTCTCCTTACTCTTCCCGCTTGGGTTTTCTCCCTGGCTTCCCAGGCTTCATCTTATTCTCCCCTGAGTCTTGGTCATTGAAGCTAGGTCTCTCTATTGGATTCCTGGTACTTTGTTCTCCTCCTTGGTCCCCCGGATTCTCTCCTATGTCAGTCAGCCCTCTTCTAGAAACATGGGCTGGTGTCTCCAAGCCTAGTTTGCATCCCAGATGAGACAGTGAGTCCTCCATCCTGTTCATCTGGGCTCTGCTGGTTTCTCTAGTTTCCTGTCACCAGCCCCACCTCCATCACCATGCCTAGTCCCTAGGTCCTCCCTCTCTGCTTCTGCCTAGCCTTTCTGCCTCCCTGAGCTCTGCATTGTCTGATTATGCCTGATTGTTTCACCTGAGCATTCAGGTGAGTGCCCTTCTTCACCACTCTACCTGAGTGTGTTTCTTCTCTTCTATATTCTAAACTCTTAGAGCATAGGACAATCCTGTTGTGATCCTGCATACAGGGGTCCTCAGGAAGTCCTTGTCCTAGGATGTAAGGGCCAGGCCTTGCTCACTCCAACCAAACTTGCTGTTAGAACAGAAGTCTAGCTTTTTTTTCTTCAGAAACTTCCTGGTCATAAGCCACCCTCCACCCAAGCACCAACAGACTGTTTCAAAAGTTTCTGATGTAATCTTGTAGTAAGCCCTGGTAACATTAAAAGTCTCCTGTCTCCCCAACCTAGGAAAATCCCTTTCCTGTGCTCCAGACTTAATGGAAACCTTCCAAGATTCCCAGGGGCAGACCTCCCCCCCACTCAGGCATAGCCTTGCACTCTCATGGGAAAGGGTTCAGTGCCCCAGACATGCTCCCACAGCTGGTTACCTGTGGGAAGGTCCTGAGTATGATGCAATAGGAATTTAGAGAAGCTCACCTTTGTTCAGCCTTACACTGTTTATAAGAGAAAAGAGAAGGGGAGTTTCCTGCTAAGTATGAGTTGCTCCTGGAACCTCACAGTATATGAACCAGAGAGAGCTCTGAAAAATTTGGTTGCATTGGCTCACGGTGAGTGAGCTCAGATTCCATCCAGTGAGATCGACTGTAGAGGGTAGAAGACTCCATAGGGAGGTTGGGCACATCCAGAGGTATTTCTGAAGGCTGGCTACTCATGAGCTGTGAATTCTGTTTCTGAATTGTCCCCTTCACTATGCTTCCTTCTAGTTTGAAAACACAGCTGCGGCCGGGCGGTGGTGGCGCACGCCTTTAATCCCAGCACTTGGGAGGCAGAGGCAGGCGGATCTCTGTGAGTTCGAGACCAGCCTGGTCTACAAGAGCTAGTTCCAGGACAGGCTCCAAAACCACAGAGAAACCCTGTCTCGAAAAACCAAAAAAAAAAAAAAAAAAAAAAAAAAAAAAAAAAAAAAGAAAACACAGCTGCATGCGGCCCCTCTTTGTCTGCAGAAGGATTAGTAAGCTAGTGAAAAGGGCCAAGCCCAGTGTCTTCTTTAATAGCGGTTCTTTTTTACACAAGTCAATTACACTGCAATTACACATGACCAGAGTCATAATTACTTGGAAGCCAACTCCCAGGTCAGGGCAAGATCTCAATGCCGAGATGCAGGACTCTTGGATTCACAAGGACAGCCAGTGTGAGCACAGTGGGCAGGGCAGTCTGGGGACAAACAAGGAGCTGGTACTCTCTGGGAAGTCAAAGGTGGGGCTCTGCACATCATGGACTTGAGCTAGTAAATGAAGGCGGAAAGGCACGAGGGGAAAAGGACCGGATTGGCCATAATGATAAATAATCCTGGGAGTGCGAGGAGACCCAGAGAACAACCCAGGAGGTTTGGGATCAGGGTTCAGACCACCAGGAGCAGAGTGTCTGCCCTGAGAACAGAAGCTGGTTGGATTTAGGGAGCACAATTCACTCTAGGGCAGTTGTTGCAGGACTTCAGGACCACAAATTCAAGGGAGGTGCAAGGTTTAGGCTCCACCTTTTTCCTGGCTTCTCTCATAGACGTCTGCAAGGCATGGATCCATCTTGGAAAAGTACTGACCAGAGAACATGCCTAGAAGACAGATCCTTGGTTGATGGTTAATCCTGCACGGGCCATTTACCTAAAGACCATTTGAGAGTTCCTAAACAGGGCTTGAACAGCAGCCAAGTGATAACTCAGAGTGGGATTGAGTCATGTCATGACCTTGGGTGCCACCCTTGTCCTGTTCGTAGGATGGAACCCTGAGAAGGTGGAATTCTAGCTCACATCATGGCTCCCTTTCCCTCTTCAGTCTCTAGGATCAGGTGGACAGACCAAAGACTCCTTCCCCATGAGTCATCTTTCTCAGCAGCTCTTGGCCCCAGCCTTTTCCCCCAAGGCCATTTGACTCTTGCGTGGGACCTTCAAACCCTCAGATTCCTCAGAGTTCAGCCCCAGCTCTCACCTTCCCACTAAACTCCCCGCTGCAGGACCTCTTGGAGTTGTCCTGGCAATGGATCCTGGAGGGTGGGGATCTGCCAAGCTCCTTTAGTTAGAGACAGTCAGGAATTCCTCCCTTCTCTTCCTTCCTAAAACACTGAATCTTCCCTGAAACTGTGGGCTGGACTAGTCCCCAGTGAAACATCTAACAGGTTGATAGCTGCCAAGAAACCCCTGAAGGTCACTCACCAGAGCCTTCTAGTAGGGGCACGTTGCTCTGGGGGCAGGGAAGTCTCACCCCAGAGTCTGTCTACACAGTTCTCATCCTCTCCACTTTCTCAGTACCTCAGCCCAGGGGCCTGGGATACATGGGCCCGTGGAGGCTGTTATGGGCTTGACAGTTGTGACATGCAAAGGCTCAAGAAGGCTTTGCTTAGACTGCCAACCTATGGAAATAGACAGAGCAATTTGCCATAGAAAACCTATAGAAGCCAGGGAATATGGAAAATGCCAAGCTAGCTAGAAGTTGAAGAGACATAACCAATTCCATAAGATATGATTTTCTATTTCTTCAACTGGACAATTGAAGTAATACCTGACCGATGCTTTCAGAGGGTTGAGGGACTCTTCCTGGAAGTACCCTTCATCTCTGTTGATCATCAGCCACTTTTTGAGAAATTCTGTATGCAAAGAATAGGGAAGGCTTCTGAACAGAGATGTTTGGATTGCTAAGGATTGCAGCGGTGCCCCGGCTGCTAGCAGCGAAGTGGAAGGTGGGTCTGAAGACTGAGGATGTGGACGTGCTCATTCTGGCTGGCCATTCTGGCTCCCCTTTTTGTCTGCACAATGCCAAGGGTCAGCTGTCACTTTAACTCAAAGACAAAATCAAGCCATATCCTGGATTGTTTTTACCGAGATCTCCAGTAAACAGCATCTGGCTGGAGGTAATCACTTTTAGGTTGAAGGCTGCCTTGCCAGGCCTGAGGGGTGAGGAGCCGGGCCAACATCTCAGACAGCTGCTTCCCAAGTTCTATCTGAGGCAGGGATTTGGGGAGGTCCCCTCCTCGTAGCCAGAGCTCAGAGACCCACAGTACATTTCCATTGCTTTCAGCACCAAGCACTACTTTCTCCCTTGTTTCTGTTTCTCCGCTATCTCCCCCGTTTGTGTACATACACACACTCCTGCCACAGAGAAGTCACTCTGTGTTTCCTTCTAGCGTTGTCTCCAAGGAAGACAAAGGCAGGAGCACACAGACAAATGTGCAGAGATACTTTAAGAGGTGAGGCTAATCTTGTGGGCTTAACTGAGGGCTCAGAGTCAATACTGAGGCTTAGCAGAAGCTGCTGCATCCGGAGTCTCGTGACTTCTGAGGCTGCTGCTCAGCAACTCTGGCCTCCCAACATAGCTCCCCTGTAAACAAACTGCTCTAGACAAAGGTTAATGACTGCCCATCACGAGCTTTCTCCTGATGGCTTTCCTCCATGGCCTTTTTCCAATTAGCCCTTCCTGGAGGCCCCACGCAGGAGGGCTCAGGAGAGCCAGCAGAGTGGATTCTCCTCTGTGCCTCACTAGATGGGCACCAGGGGTTTCAGAACATCACTTCTCAGTCTTTGTGCTGGGCACCTTGCTCCAGGTCCTCCCCCAATTCCTGCCTTTGCTCTTATAAGAAAAACACAAGGTAGACACTGATGAGGGCATCATGGCTGGGCTTCACACTCCTCTCTCAGTTCGCTCCTCAATGCGGTTAAGAATGATCCAGACCCCAGCAATTCACTTTAGTCAGTGCATGCCTGGGGTGGCTGCTCTGACGCAGTCTATAAGCCACAGAAGAAGGGGTGTTACTATGAATGACTGTCCCTCAACAGTGTGAGCTTTGGTCCTCCCCCGGAAGGACACCTGAGCATGCCAAATGCCCTCCCACAACTGCCCTCGCTCTTCAGATCTGGGTAGAGTCTGCAAAATGCTAGACCCAGTCCTTTAGGGACGTTTAGACTTTGGCATGGTGGCCTTGAGACCTGCTTTGGTGGAGCATGGGTAGTGAGTGGCAAAGGAACTGATGGCCAAGCTTGGCTTCCATGACATTCTCCTCTTGCTGAAAGAGCAAACTCTCTGCAGCTGTCTCCACCCAACAGGAAAGTCATTCCTCTGGGAGGAGGGTAAAGAAGAGAGCAATTGAGGAGGAGCCTTCAGACACAGGCAGGTCATGGACAAGTAGCCTCACTATCAGCTCATCTGCCCCCTCGCCCAGCACCCTGTTAGCAGCTAGAGTGATTCCCATAGTAGGAATTGCCAACACAAGTGTCTCTAAGGACCAGGAATGTTCATGCTGCTGGCCACTTGGGGACCAGCTCTTGGGCCTAGTGATGCAGTGACACTGTCCATTGGTGAGAACTAAGCCAGGTGGCTAGCCACTTCTCAAGCTATAGTAACCAAGCAGTTGTTACAGACTTCAGAGTCCTGAAGACAGAACAGGGTGGACATACTGTCTGAAAGGGCATCATCCTTTGGATACAGAAACTACTTGCTCTGTCAGGATGCTTAGAAACAAGTTCCTGGAGTCTGGGTATGCCTGCCCAGCACAGAAGAACAAACTGCAAGGACTGTGACTGAGAGCATGGGCTCGGGAAACCACATTGTGTCTAATCAACCATCATCCACTCTGGCAACTGTGAGTGCCTGTCATTACCACTTCCCATCCTCCATTGCAACCTCACGGGCCTGCCCTCCTCACCCCTTAAAAGAGCTGGTAGCTATGTGATTCCTTTAGTCAGCAGAATGGTTCATCCTTGACCTTTCTCCTCAGTCATGGATAGTCAGGTAGATATGGAGATACAGCTGTCCTAGGGTCATCTCAGCCTTCAGGACACTTTCTGTGACTCATTAATACTTGTTGTCCTGTACAGCTGGGAGTGTTTGTAATTGCACTATGGCCTAGCTTACGTTGAATAAATTGCTACCTTGTCTTCATGAATTGAACAGCTGATGTTTACAGTACTAAAGAGTAAAGGATCCATGCTGGCCAGCTTTCCATTGCTGGGACAAAACCCCTGTGATAATCAGCTTACAGGAGGAAAAGTTTCAGGGATTTTGCTTCATGGTCACTAGACTACGCCTGTGGTGAGGCAGTATATCATGATGGGAGCCTTTCGTGGAGCAGAGTTATTACCTCATGGCAGCCAAGAAGTGTGTGTTGGGGACAGGGTTCCATATCCTCTCCAGGTCCTCCCCCTGGTGACCTTACTTTTTCCTGTAGTGGGTTTTTTGTTATTTGTTTTGTTTTGTTGTTCTTTTAAGACAGGGTTTCTCTGTGTATCCTTGTCTGCCCTAAAACTATTTTCGAAGATCAGGCTAACCTAAAACCCACAGAGATCTGCCTGCCTTTGCCTCCCGAGTGCTGGGATTAAAGGCATGGGTCACCATTTCCCAGTTCCCTTAGTGGTTTTAATGAGAGTGTTCCCCCACCCCAGGATCAGATGTTTGAATACTTGCTATCTAGTGGGTATAGTTGTTTGGATAGGATGAGGAGGTGTTGAGCATATGTCCTTGTAGTATGACTGAACATCCTTTGGGTATATTCTTAAGAGTGGTATTGCTGGGACTTGAGGATGGCTGATTTCAAATTTTCTGAGAAACCATCACGTTGATTTCCAAAATGACTATACAAGTTTGTTTTCCCATCAGCAATGGAGGAGTGTTTCCCTTACTCTGCATTCTCTCTAGCATAAGTTATCATTGGTGTTTTTGATCTTCGCCATTCTGATTGGTGTAAGAGGGTACCTCAGAGTTGTTTCGATTTGCATTTCCCTGATGGCTAAGGATGTTGAGCAGTTCCTTAAATGACTTTCAGCCATTTGAGATTCTTCTGTTGAGAATCCTCTGTTTATATTTCTACTCATTTTTATTGGATTATTTTGTATTTTGATGTCTAGTTTCTTGAATTCCTTATATATTTCGGAGATCAGTCCTCTGTCTGATGTGGGGTTGGTGAAGATCTTTTCCCATTTAGTATGCTGCCATTTTGTCTTATTGACTGTGTCCTTTGCCTTACAGAACTTCTCAGTTTCAGAAGGTCCCCTGTATTTATTGTTGCTCTCAGTGTCTATGCTACTGGTCTTATATTTAGGAAGTGGTTACTATACACTCATCTGACTTCATCATAGTGCTGGGTGACAAGAGACTGCATGGGCCCTTCGGGATGCTCAAGAGTCCTCAAAAGAAACTCACAGTCTCAGAAGGAGGGGCAAATGCCTGGGAGACAGGAGGGGCTTTGGAATTATGGAATGTGTGGTAGTTACAAAAATCTATTAGCATCATGAAGAGTCATCCATCTGGAAAGAAATACTTGAACCAACCAGCTTTCTGTTCCATAACAAAGACCTCAGATGATCCACTTACAAGGAGGAAAGGCTTCTTTAGTCTCATAGTTTTGGAGGTTTTAGTCCATGACTCGCCTGTTGCTCTTAAGCCAAGCCATCAATCACATCATGACAAGCTCATACGGCTAAGAATGTAACAAAGAGACTCCTACCTTCCCCCTTTGAGGCCATGTTCCCAGTGACCTAAGGCCTCCTTACACCCTGTTCTCATAGGTCTCATCACTTTCAACACTGCCACCCGAAGACCAAACTGCAGCATGTGACCTGCAGGAGACACTCTGGACACAAATGGTAGCAACAGGTGTTGCGACACGGCACTACAGAGTGTGGACACATAGGAGACTGAAATTAGATGGGCTGTACTCAGGAAGTTTTGGGTGAAGAAATATGGGTACCTAGTACACTAAAAACTCACCATGTCACAACTCAGAAATGGTGTGTGGGAGAAGACTTGAATAAAAGTTTAATTTTAAAACTAAGAATTAAAAGTTATTTAAACTATTTGAAAAATTCATGGAAGGAAAGGTGTCAAGATACAGTGTTAAGTGAAAATCAGGTATCGATACTGGGACACAGGAGGAAAGCAGGGAAGGATGGAGAGACAAAGTGTCTTTCACACTCAACAGTGGACTAAGGGATGAAGAGGACTCACTGTGTCTTCTCCAGTCTGGACTTGGAAACACCTGTCCTCTTAATGGAGTGGTCATTGTGTTGATAGTAAAAAGTGTTATTGAGAACATGAACTAGCAGTCTGCTCCCAAGAGCTGGCATAAGGCCACCAGGGGGTAGACTGTTTGAATGGAGGACATTCTGTGGGACCCTAGAACCCTGTCCTGATGGCCTCAGATCATCTCCTCAGCTCAGGTGCTGAGAGAAACATTCACCTTTTCTGGAGATTGAGATTTGAGGACTGGGGTGACAATATTTTCCTGTAGATTTTAATGATTTTTTTATTATTGTTTTCAAATGCTGTTCTAGTAAAAGCAAAAGGCTCACACGGCCACCCCACCCTCTCACTTGTAATCCTGAACTGTCCCAGATTTAGGGAAGGAACTTGCCTGTCTGGAAGGCCCTGTGTGGCCAGTCTCCTGCAGTCCTGCTGAGCTGGCCCTAGGGACACACTGAGAAAGGAGAGGCAAAAACTGGATAGGTTATTTGTGACTGGATATACAAGTCTCTAGCTACATTGTGAAGAGAGTCACAGAGTTCCTGGGTTCAGCAGCCTTAGGCATCAGCTCAGCACTTTGGCTCACTGTATGTGTGATCAGTTTGCCTAGAACCAGTAAGCTGTTTAGCCTGGAAAAGAAATGGCACTATGCAAAAAGAGACACTTAGATGGGGCCTCAAGGGGGTGAGGACTGAAAACAAGCTACAAAGATGACTGAGAGCCAGGAGGGTAGCACCTTGCTGGCCACCCGGAGGCTGGTCGTCTCTGCTGAAAGTGACGCTGAAGCATTCTGAGCAGGAAGCAGGCTCCTCTAACAACATCTGGGCAATGCAAACACTGTTCTGAGTTGCTCTACACAGCTGAGGTCATAGAAGGCCACCTCTGGACTGTACAAAACAGTAGGGATATCATGAGACCCTTCATAGTGGCATCACAGAGGGTAGCATCTCCCTGAGTCTCACTCCATGCCCAGCCACAAGCCAGATCCCCAGACTGAAAAAATCTTGGCCCTGACCCCAGACAGCTGCCCCTGACTTCCTTTTGCCCACTCAGGTTGAGGCAGGAGGGATATCTGGCTTCAAACCTTCAGTGGATAAGACACATGCAGGGTCGAGGAGGTGCTAAGAAAACATGGGTGGGAATGATAGACTCCCACAGGGCTCACAGAAGAGTCCCCATCTGGACCCCAGTCCTGGCACAGTGCCTCGCCTGTCCACTCAGCCTGGGCACCAGCCTTGCTGTCAGGGTCATTTCCGCCATTTTCTCAGGAAATGACAGGCATTAGACAGCTTGTGTAACTCACCCACAGGATGTAAGGCCTCTGCACAGATCACGCAGGCTGTTGCCCAGGTGACATGGGTCCATAACCCCGTTCCTTTATCTCATTTCTTTTGTGGAGCCTCTAGAGGAGGACTTGAGGGGAGGAAAAAGTCTGATCTGTTCAGAGAGGTTTTCGTGGGCAGGGTCCTTCCTGCCACTCCCATAGGCCTCACACTGCATATCCAGGGCAGGCCTGAGTCCTCACTTAGCCTCCTTGCTGGTCTTTTGGGCCGGACTACACCCTGTCCTTCCTTCCCTGTCCTGAGGTCCCACCCCTGGCCTGCGTATCCCATTCTCTCTCTCTCTCTCTCTCTCTCTCTCTCTCTCTCTCTCTCTCTCTCTCTCTCTCCTTCCCTCCCTCCTTCCCTTCCCCCTCCCCCCTCTCTCTCTGTCTCTCTGCATCTGAGTCTCTTTGTTTTGATTTCTGCCTCTTTTTCTATCTCTTATCTTTCTGTGTCTCCGCCTCCATCTCTTTCTTCACCCTTTCCTTCCAAATGTAAACTTTGTCTCTGGCCTCTACCCTATCAGTTTCCCAGTGTGCTCCGTCAAAGGTCAGGCCCCTGAACTTGCTCCACCCTGGGTGATGCCCCCTTTTCATTTCTGCTCTTCAGGGACCTCAGCGGGAGCTATGGCTGGGGAAGTGGATAAAGCTGAGCTTTGGGGCTTCATCGTCTCGTGGTGCTGATCACTGATGAAATAAATGAGCAGAGATGGAATTTAAAAGTTCTATCATCCTTTTCTTAAAAGAGAGCCATGAAAAGGAAGAAAGAAAACAGAAAATAAAAAGCCCTGTGAATTCTAGGAAGGTCATGAGTGGCAAGGACACGATGTGGGGGAGGGTGGATCAGTAGAGTCCAGGAAGGGCTGCCCTGGAGAGCTGACCCTTGAGGCTGGACCAAAGAAGGTGGGAGGGGCATTTGAGAAGGGAGGCCTGCAGGGGGCATAGGGCAGCTTTATACTTTGCCCTCCAGAAGCTCAGGATAGTTCCCAGGGGTGAGGGAGTCATGGTATTGGCAGAAGAGATAGAGGGGAGGTATTCAAAACAGAGGGTGTGCCCCATCCAAATCCTACCCTCAAAGCTTGCATAATGACAAGGGCCCTATCTCTGTTTCTGGCCTTAGTTTAGACATAACCCCTAAGAACTTTTCTTTGGCTTTCCAGCCTCAAAGGCAAGTAAGGCTCATTACCCCTCAACCTTTCCTGGCACCCGGTGGTCATTCCTGATGCAATATTGGCTTCTCTGTATTTCCTCAGCTGGCCACGCTGCTGGGGGCAAGGCCTTATTGCCACGGTTGCCTGGCATTGGCACAAGCAATCTCCTCATCCTCTAAGCGCTCCCTGGAAGAACAGAAATCCTGCAGGGCTCCAGATGCTGGGGATAGCTAATCAGTCTTCTGAGGAGCATTTAGAACTCAGAACGGTGTGGCAGGTCGTGTGAGCAGCAATTAGGGAACAGGCCTTCAACCACCTTCAGAAAAAAAGATGGGATTGGCAAGTCCCTGCTCAGCTTCTTATAGGTGAAACTGATTTCTGGGAGCTCCAATAGTCTGGGGAGAACCAGCATCCCTCTGGCTGTCCCAGGACATCTTGTGGAGGTCCCTCCCTCTTTCCTGGGGAGTGGGCTTGTCACTTTCCCTATCCACACTCAACCTTGGCTGATGTCTGGGTTTGTACAGGGGGAGGGGTGGCCAGGCCTGCAGCAGGACCTCCTGTCAGTGTATGGAGGGGGCGGCTTAGCTGGTTGGGCTGGGTGCCTCTGCAGATAAGGCATTAACAGTGCTGTGGACGCGCCCTGTGGATCTGCTGACGCCTCCTTTCGGCCCAGGTGCTTGGGGTGAGGTGCCAAAGGTTCTCTATAAAGAGCCAGGGCTCCTGGCCGCCACCACTTGCCCTCTGGCTGCTGAACTGCCTGTGTATGCCAGGCCCAACCCAGCGACCACCATGGTGAGGCTTGTGCTGCCCAACCCTGGCCTAGAGGACCGAATTCCATCTCTGGATGAATTAGAGGTCATTGAAAAGGAAGAAGCCAGCTCCAGGCCCAAATGGGACAACAAGGCCCAGTACATGCTCACTTGTGTGGGCTTCTGTGTGGGACTGGGCAACGTGTGGCGTTTTCCCTACCTATGCCAGAGCCATGGAGGAGGTAGGAATTGGGACCCAGGTTGGGGCTTGGGTGTGGTAAACTAGGAGCCCAGGAGTAACATGGACCAAGGACACAGGATGGCTATTTCCCAGAATTCAGCACCCAAGAGGGTCACAGACAGGGAAGGAAGAGGTAGGACAATGATCTCAAGTTGTTAGTGAGAGACATATGCTCCTCCTTCACCCTGTGAATCGGGTGGTTTATGTGGGACTGAAGAACAATCTCCCCCTGGAGATGAGGATGATATAGTTAATTCCCTGAGTTGACACCCCTCCAAGAGGGTAGAACACTCACCCACTTTCCAGGAGGTTATTGGATGATCCAGTTGGAAGAGGGAGAGTTGGGATGCAAAGGGTGACCCTCAGAGGACAGCCAGTATGAATGGAGCCTGTCTTGTTGGACCTCTGGCTGGTCCTGGACTAGCATGCACTGGGCAGAGCTGCTACACTTGGTGACTCACATGCCTCAGCTTGTGTGACAGAGTTTAGGAGAACCCTGTCGTCCCCAGTGAGACCCTACAATTCCCCAGTTGCACCTCTCTTTCAGAGAGACCCAGACTCTGATTTTTGTTCTACTGAAGGTGTCCATAGCACACGGCCAGTGGCTCAGAAGGGCACAACTGGGCACAGATCACAGGCATAGCTGCTCCACAGTCACAGAAACTTCTGCCAGTTGGCATGCCAGCTTTTCTTATCCCCAGCCCCACAAGGGTTGTGCACCCAGGAAGCACACAGACAGACAGACAGAGACACACACACACACACCAACCAGTCTTGGGCTGGAGAGAGCTTCTGCTTCTGCCTCTCACCTGGAGCCCACGCTCTGCCTTCCTAATGTCAGTGGAGGTCTGGGCAGGCTTGGCTGCTGTAGAAACCGGCTCTGCTGAGCCTGGGGTGTGCCGCAGGTGGGGTTCCAGACATCCTCCTCTTCGATGAGATTCTCTGACTCAGGAGTTTACTTCCAGTTTGTACAGACACAGGCTGGCATTGGGATGGGATATTATCTCAGCAGCGCTGAAATGCCCACTGTGGTGCTGTGTACATGTGTAGGTTGGCTGTTTATGACTCCGCCAGTACCTTGCTCTCAGGGCAGGCACTACAGCAAATCAGAGAGCTGACAGTCTAAGGTTTTGCTGTCCAGCTGACCTAAACAGAACTGGCCCAAGGCTTTCCAACCTCCTGTCCTTGGATCCCTCTACTTTTCCAGCATTTAGATGTAGAGGCCCCCCGCCACAACAAGCAATTTCAGTTCAGAAAAACAGACTCAGTCCTTCCTCCAACTTCCACCCAGGCAGGGCACCGTCAGGCTCCCCTGAATTTCCCTGCCATGGAAGGACTCTGAAGGGATGTGGAGGTGCCGCATGAATGGAGGGTATGAGACAAGATACAGATTTGTCAGTTCTGTGCCTAGGAGAGAAGGGCTGAGACAAGCCTGCCCCACAAGGAATCGTTTGGGATTTCCACAAAAGAGCTGTGTCTAAGGTCCAGGTTTCAGTGGGAATTTAATGGGGATTCCCAACACCTGAGATCATCTCTTCTCTGAGTTCACAATGCCCTGGGGACCACGGGGCTGCGGTGCTGCCCGGTGTGGTGCAGTGATCTGGATCAAGCAGTACTGTAGACTTCTGTGTCAACCCTGGGAAGACAGAAGGGGATGAGTTGTGAAGGCCCTGGCCGCAGCCTCGGTCCCTTGATCACACTGTTCTGAACTTTGACTTCCCGAGAGGGTCTGGGCTTAGGTCCCAGAGAGACAACCCAGTAAAATGGGAGGAATACCTCCTTGAGGAGCCATACATCTTTGGGTCACTCTGGCCTATGTTGCCCACATTCCCCATCAGCCAGACAATCTCCCAAAAGGGAGGGAAGAGTGTGTTTGGGCCAGGTGTACTCAGAAGAGCAGGACCCAGAGATGGTTCTCTTGACTTGAGGGTTAGCTTCTTGTTCTTACGACTTCTCACACACAGTACTATTACATGGAGGATTTTTCTTCTGACCTGAAACTCTGGACCCTGGCAGAGAAAGTCTGCAGGTGAGGCTAGCCTAATCTAGCCCCCAGAGGAAATTTCAATAGACTTAGACGACTGAGGGTCCCCCACAGGCCCTTGGGGGACAAGAGACCATGGCAGGTATTAGTAGACAAGGGGATAATGGAGCTGGGTAGTGTTCAGTACTGAGGGATCCAATACTCTTAGACTGCACACCCTGATATCCTGTCTCCTGAGAGTTCTCAGGTGTGTCAGCTACACAAACTCCCAGTGCAGCATGGGCCACTGAAGCTGAGCAGACAAGAGAAGCAGGTAGTCTTGGCTTCTCTGCAGCTCAGACTGTCCACCAAAAATCACACAGGCCAGTCACCAACTTCCTTAGTGAACCTGAGTGAGCTGGGCTTGCTCTGGGACCTTTTCCTGAGGACAGTGTACTCAAAGGTAGTTTAAACACAGCAGTCCATGATCAGCCTCCGAGGTCATTGTCACTGCATCCTGGTCCTGGTGTTCTCATCTGTGAAATGGCGATACTAAGGCTGTCTTGAACACTGAGCCTACTTGGGGGCTGTACTTGGCAAACACAAGGAGCTCATTGGGCCAGTCACATGCAGAAGAATGGGCTAGCCTTTGTGAACTGGGCCTTAATACTACTTCTTTTTGTACCTGGAAGTTACCATAGCTACCCAGGGTACCCTGGACATGGTGGTCCATCCTTATCCTGGCCCTGGCGACAAGCCTTAGGTCACTCTTGCTCTGTGTCCACATTGGGTGCCATGGGTGCTGGCGTGGTGCTGGTGCAGTTGCTGCCTTCCTTCCAAGGACCAGGTTGGCCCCCAGAGGATGTCCCCAGACTTTTCTGTACGTCCTCCTCCGGCGAGCCCACCACCACTTGGTCTAGTCCTGGTGACCTTGTGCACAACCACGTGCAATTGTGTGCAGCACACACCTGTGCTGGATAAAGAAAATAGGGTAGACGCCACCTGCAGCGCTCGCCTTCTCCCTCCTACCTCCTCCACTCCTTTCCTGTTTTCTCTCCCTTACTCCTACTCTCCCACTCACAACTCAAAGACAGAACTGGGTCTTCTTCAAGCTGAACAATTTCATTTCCCTTCAGCCCCACTTTGCTATGATTTCTCTCTGTGTAAACAGCAAACGCCAAGGATTCCGGGCAGCACAAAAGGCTTTATCTCTGGAGACCTTTGGACATTAATCCTTGGTGCTCCAGCCTGGAACCCCAGTTTCCCCAGGGCCGATACCTATACCCTCTTCCTCTGCCCTCATACTCATGGAGAGGTGGTACAGTAGCTCAGAGAGGAAGATCCCATCCAGGACTGGGATTCTGTCACCTTCCACAGAAGCCCAGGTCTTGTAACAAGCTCCCTGCTCTGAGTTGGAAACAGCATCTGGGCTCCACCCAAGGAACCTCAAGACTGTTGGCATCTGACCCACCCCAACATGACTGGCCTACCACTGATTCCAAATGCCCACACAACAGCATATTTCAATGGTTTATTCCTAATAACTCAAAATCTGAGGTCAAACGTGATAGCTAAAGTGTCCCTCGGGTGAGAGGGAATTTTGATGGGAAGATTGCCACTGTAGGTATATAAAGGACTTCATGTATTTTCTATTTCCCTGTGTGAGAAAAACATGATTATTAAAATGCACTTCTTGGCCATTTTTAAATGTCCTGTTCAACGGATTTAAGTGTTTCTGTCTAAGTGTACAGCATCACCAGCATCTATCTCTGGAACTCTCATCCTTCCCAATGGAAACTGCCACCATTATCACCACGCCACATTGCTTCCCACCCCTGCAACCTCTGCTCTATGGCTTCTGCATACATGTTGTCTCCAGGGTCCTGCATGGCATTCCATTTGGGTTTATGGTGACCAGTTTTTGCCTAACTCAACAAAATTCTCCTCCTTCCTCCCCGTGTATGGATTCCCACTGTACGGATGGGTCATGGCGTGTTTACCCACTCAGCCACGGAATGATGTTGCTGTGAACATAGGTGTCAAGTGTCTCTCTGAGGCTCTGCTTTCAGTTCTCTTGGGTACCTAGGAATGGAATTGCTGGATCCCATGGTGGTTCTATGTCTATTTTTCCCCTCTGCATAAACTTACAATTTTATTTTCTTCTTTTGCTGCTATCTTCATGGTATAAGACGATACCTCATAATTCGAACTTAACATTTTCTGCTCAGTGATGTGAGCGTCTTCTCAAGTGTTACTAGACTCTGTATTGTCTTCTCTGGGTCAATATCTCTTGGGGGTCTGTGATCATCTTTAGGCTGAATTTTGTTTGAGTTTTACCTCTAAACATCCTGAGAAATTTAATATCTCACCAGGCTTGTAGTTTGCAAACATTTTTTCTTTTCCATGGGTTGACTTCTCAACTATGTTGATAATGGTAGTTCTTTCTTTCTTTCTTTCTTTCTTTCTTTCTTTCTTTCTTTCTTCTTCCTTCCTTCCTTCCTTCCTTCCTTCCTTCTTTCCTTTCTTCCTCCCTTTGTCCCTCCTTCCTTCCCCTCTCTCTCCCTCCCTCCTCCCTCCCTCCCTCCTCCTTCCCTCCCCCACCTCTCTCTTACCTTCTTGTCTCTCTACACAGCTCTTACTATTCTGGAACTCACTATGCAGATCAAGATAGCCTAGAACTCACAGAGATCCTCCTGTTATGATAAAGGCATGTGCCACCATGCTCAGTTTTTTCAGTTATGTGTGTGTGAGCATTTTGCCTGCATGTATGTGTGTGTATCATGTACACGCCTGGGATCAGATCCCCTGTAACTGGAGTTATAGATGGTTGTGAGCCACCATGTGAATGCTAGAAATGGAAGAAACCTGTTGTAAGAGCAGGTATTCAGCATCCTTTGAGCCATCTCTCTAGTCTCAATGTTATTTGGTATACATCATTTAAACCTTTTTCATTAATGAGTTTTTTTAGAAACATAATTAATACACAGGACACCACTGAAGATTCTTACAAAACAGGAGAGACACACTTCCTAATATTGGGGTTAATAGGTCTATAGTACAAAGGATTCGCACAGATGAGGGCAACGTGGCCAGTTATCTGAGACCATTATTGTACTGATTACACTTTGAAGAATACACACCAGTGATCAAAGCTGCTCCAGCCCGAGGGGTGCTTGCTTCCTCCCCTAGCTGCCTCTATCACCAGTAAAGATCCCTTCTCAAGCTGTTGCCTGACAACAGATTTAGCATTAGTTGACTGTGCAGTGACACGCTGTCCACAGAGCAGCTAATCTCAGAAGCTGTGACTCTGTCTCTCTATTCCCAAGGCTCTGGCCAGTGAGAGGCCTGGGGCCAACTCATCCCTGGTCAGTGGGTACCTACGTGTTTTTGTGTTATTGTCAGTGAGTGTGGAGGCAAGGTTAGGGACTCTGTTTAATGACCGCAATCTTCAAACCAGCAGGGGGCGCTACCACATGTGGCAAGACTGTCCACCTAAGGGACCTTCTAAGCTGTAAAGTTTGCTGTGGCTTACTACTGCATATCAGCTCTCTTCAAGTGCCATCAGGGTGTTTGTGGTATCTAGTCAGTAGAACAAAGCTTTTAAGTGCCTGTCCCCAGGTGGTGTTCTCACCTGTAATGACATGTTCTGCTTCTTCCCATCCAGGAGCCTTCATGATCCCATTTCTTATCCTTCTGGTACTGGAGGGCATTCCCTTGCTGCACCTGGAATTTGCCATCGGCCAGCGGCTACGCAAGGGCAGTGTGGGTGTGTGGAACTCCATCCACCCAGCTCTGAAGGGTGTAGGTATGTGTCAGTGCTGCCAGCTGGCCTGAGGTTTACAGGACCTTAGCTTTCACAATCGGTTCCAGGCTCACGTTCTACCAGAGACCCTCAGGAATCCTTCACCAGAATCCATGAGAACGTGGGGTGCAGCATCTAGGCCGAGTTACTCATGGTCGGCCAGCAGAGGTCCCCCTCGTCTCTGCTGGGTGAGAACAGATAACTTCTTCCTAGAGCAAGAGCCTCCACGGCCAGAAGGGGGAGCTGCTCTCTCCACTCCTACACTCCCAGCAAAGACACCCAGTACTGCCCCCAATCCAGACATGGTCACTCATTTACAAACTCTGGCCTAGAGACAGCCTCACTGAAAGGACATGGCTCACTGAGAGGTCAGAATGCAGCTAAGTGGTGTGGGCTCTCCAGCCAGGCAAGAGAAGGGCAGGGTCCACGGACAGAGAGTTCAGATGTGTTTATCCCAGAAACCCAATGCTGGACAACCCAACACACACACAATGGCCACTCCCTGATATCAAGCCCCTTCCTGCCCTTGTCACCCCACCCCTGAGTCTCTGGCTCTTACACTTTTGCTCTTCCTTCTCTTTCTTTTCATACACATTTGAATTTTAGTTTCACAATCAAAAAAGCATGTTCACAAACCACTAACTGGTCAGTCTGTTATCCCAGATACGGAGCCAGTGCCCACCACAATCTCTGCTTGACTTTCTCACTGGTTCCTGGCAGAGATTTTCCTGAGTCTATCCACTCTGTCTTGGGACTTGTCAAGTGGGCGTTGCTGAGGCGGATCCGCCTCCCCCAAAACTGTCAAAAGGCTCTTTGCAAGGGCTCTGTGACCACTGGCCGGGTTACATCTTTTGGGGCCATAGGTGGAGCAGGTGGGGGTGCAGAGTGCTGGGACCATGAACTCACCCTGGGAGAATCAGGTGATCATATAGGTGGTACCACACTTCTAGTTCTGGCTGTATCTGCTCTGTGGACTGCGGAGCAGGCCCCTCCCAGGGTCCTACTGTCCTTCTGGGGTGGAACAGTACAGATTGGCATCGACACACTCACCTGCTAGAGACACTTGTGCACCCTCCAGAGTGACATCTCTCCCCACAGGCATTGCCTCCATGTTTGTGTCCTTCATGGTGGGCCTGTACTACAACACGATCATCGCCTGGGTCATGTGGTATTTCTTCAACTCCTTTCAAGATCCTCTGCCATGGAGTGAGTGTCCACTCAACGGAAACCAGACAGGTAAGCCCTTGGCCCTAGGCAGTGGAGTGGAGATGCCATCCCCCAACCTCGGTTCCATCTGACAAACTGTAGCTTCAGGAGAGTGGAAGTGCTGGCACCCTTCTTCGACAGTCCTACCTCGTGACCAGATGTCCTCTCATTTTTCAAGGACTGGACACCTAGAGACCAGGGTTAGCAAACTCCAGAGCATTTTTAAAAATTCATGTTGTAGGCACCAGGGAGATAATGTAGTCAGTTTAAAGTGTTTACCACAAAAGCATGAGGACCCGAGTTCAATTCCAAGCATTGACATAAAAAGTCAGGCATGTGTCATCTGTGATACCTGTAAACTAGGAAGCAGAGGCAGGAGGATCCTAAGGCCTTGATGGTCATCCATCAAGTCTAATTAGTGAGCCCAGGTCCCAGCGGGAAACCCTGCTTCAAAAAATAAGATGGATGGGGGCCGGAGAGATGGCTCAGCAGTTAAGAGCAGTGGCTGCTCTTCCAGAGGTCCTGAGTTCAATTCCCAGCAACCACATGGAGGTTCACAACCATCTACAATGAAATCTGATGCCCTCTTCTGGTGTTCAGGTGTACATGCAGATAGAACACTGCATACACAATAAATAAATTAATTAATTAAAAAAAAGGAGATAGATAAAAAAAGGAGATAGATAAGTCTTGAGGAATGATACTCAGAAAATGATATCTGGCCTTTACTCATGAACCTGCACACACAATAACACACACACACACACACACACAGAGATCCATAGGCATACCTATTACCTCAACAGAGGCTGAGGTGAAATAACTGGAGCAGCGTGAGGCCAGCATGGCACACGCTGTGAGCTCCAGGCTAGTACAGGCTTCAGTATGAGACCCCCTCACAACAAAACAAAACTGAAATCCACAGTCCAAGAAGGAAGCCTTAAACATGATGACTTCCTATATCACACTGGTCACACGACTGAGACCATCAGGAGAGGAGTCATGGGAAGTGTGCTGATGGCTCCAAGTCACTAATCAGGCGTAGTGAGACTAGAGGTACAGGTCCTTGGTAGGGTATTTCCTGTTTCCCTCCTCCATGCTCCCTGGGTCTCTGTACAAAGAGGCCCTTCTGCCTCAAGTGTCCTTTGCCAGTCTTATCGTCCCAGGCCCCTCTCCTGTGGACAGAGAGAGGCATGGGTCTTTGCCCATGACCTATGGGGCATGTTGGCTCAGAGATCACATAGCTGTAGAGGGACGGGAGCAGCCTGATTCGTAACTACTTCCTGACTACTATAGAGTAGCTCTGAGGACTTCACATGAACCCTCAGGATGGGTTCCTGTCTGTCAAAGGATAAGTGCTCCCCAGGATCTTGATTGGTCTTTTCTGGTAGGAGAACCCCAATTGGTTTTTTGAGGACAAGATGCTTATGGTAACATGAGATAACATGGAGTTAGATTGTAGTGATCACAGATGGCCACAGAGTCCCAAAGACCATCTGCTGTTTTAGTGATGATAGGGGCCTTCTTCCAGGGAGGAGCTGGGGCTCAGAGGCCTGGGCTCACACCAGGGCCCAACAGTGTACCTTAGCAGACTTCACTTAGACCTGAACCTATGTACAAAGAGGTGTGTACAAGCACACATATGGGAGTGTGTGGTGTATGGATAGAGATGTGTGGGCATGAGTGTGTTTGTGAGTGCCCATGTGTATATGGGGGCTATATTCACCTGCACAAGTGTATTCCTCTCGTGAATGCCTCAGACCCTGGCTATAATGTTTTGTGTTGCCGTTTTCCCTGGCTTATTCCTGGCTTGTCCCTACTCTTGACCCACAGCTTGATGTGTGTGCTCCTCTGCTTCTGCAGGCTACGTGGAAGAGTGTGCCAAGAGCTCTTCCGTGGACTACTTCTGGTACCGCGAGACTCTCAACATCTCCACGTCCATAGATGATTCAGGCTCTGTTCAGTGGTGGATCCTGCTCTGCCTGACGTGTGCCTGGAGTGTGCTGTATGTGTGTGTTATCCGCGGCATCGAGACCACTGGGAAGGTACGGTGTGCCGCTGACCATGCAGCCTCTTGTCACCAATCTTGAGGGTCCCCTGTCCCTGGGCTTACACACGTGAGGCCTTAGCTGGATTCGGTGGTGTCTAAGATGCCTTTCGAGCACACACTGTAAAGTTTTGTTTAAGATTAATCCTAGATCTTTCTCCAATTGAATCAGAGAAATTTCTCAGTAAGAGAAATTGGAAAAGGGAAGAGTGAGCCCCAGTCTCCCCTGCACTGAGTTGGGGTGACCTTGGCAGAGGGAAGAATGTGGCCTACTGAACCAGTCCCTTTTCCTTGCCTGACCTCTGGTCTACCCCTCATGACCCCACTACCATCTGTCGTAGGCTGTGTACATCACCTCCACCCTGCCCTATGTGGTGCTAACCATCTTTCTCATCCGTGGCTTGACTCTGAAGGGCGCCACCAACGGTATTGTCTTCCTCTTCACACCCAATGTGAGTCTCTACCATCTACCTCTTCCTTTTCACATCCAAAATAAGTCTCTGCCATCTGCCAGCTGACTAACCCAGACTTCAGATCCCATGGAGGAAGTCCATGCTGGGTTCTCTTGGCTTCAAGATCAGCTTTTTTCTATATGGTGGCAGCTAACTGTCTGATGCCCAGGCCAGGCCCTAGTTAAGAAGGGTCTGGAAAATGTTCAACCTATTCATGGGCCTTTAACATACGTGTCCTGGATAGGGACTGTTGGGTGGCTTGACTTCTTTCCTCTGTGTAAATGGTATCCATTGCTGTGGAAGGAGCTAACTTCTTCCTCAGTGGAGGGGGAGTCCCGGTCCCTGCACTCACAGCTGAGTCCCTGTATGACAGATTACGGAACTGACCAACCCCAACACGTGGCTGGATGCCGGTTCTCAGGTCTTCTACTCCTTCTCACTGGCCTTCGGTGGCCTCATCTCCTTCTCCAGCTACAACTCTGTGCAGTGAGTATGGAGTTGGAGGGAGGACCCTCAGGGATAGGGGATGGGGGGCCCAGGAGCACCTTGGTTCTGGAGTCTCAGCTTCCCTGCCAGACCATGAGGAGTTCTGCTGTGCGGCTAAGAAGGAGACGGAAGGTGCTTTCTAAAGCACAGCACCGGCACCAGTGCTGGCCAGTGTGACTCAGCAGCTGCCCTCTGACCAGTCCTGTCCAAACACAGAACAGGGCTGACGGGAAAAGCAGGTACAGGCTTTGAGAGGATCTCCCTTTGCTGGGTCCCTGGATGATCTTTGCTGCAGGGTCTAGTATGCTCCCTTCTCCACTCCAAACTTGATGCCCACATTATTCCCAGCCTGCCTCAGAACTCACCCCAGGCCCCAGGTATGTTGGTACCCCCAAAGCCCACCCTGAACCCAGGTCAGATCCTGAAGGTTGTGACCTAGCCAACTTCAGACATGCATCCCTTCCTGACACCTTCTGGAACCCTAAGCTATGAAGAGCCCTCTCCCCAGGCCCCTTTAACATTCAAGGAGGATATAGGTGGCATTTATTGTCTTCCACAAAGGCTCAGGGAGCACCAGCCAGGCTTGACCAGTGATGGGTAAGGGATAGCAGTGGAACCAGATGGTTTGAGGTGATAAGCCCAAGAGAGAACTGCTAGGGCTGGGCAGGAAGTGGGAGGAGGCTGCTGGTAGATCAAACAGAACTTCCTAGTCTCAGGGTAGGCAAGGCCGTGGAGAGACTCAGACAGCAGACAGAGACAGAGGCAGGGTAGGTTCTGGGTGTGGTCTGCAATAGTTATAACACCGTGGGTTGTCTGTTCTTGGAGGGCATGGTCCATGGTCTCTGTGATCTGGGAGGGCAGGCCTTTCAGAGAATGTGCTGGAGCTGGATAGATGGATAGGCGTTCTATCTAGACCATGGCCTTTTAGTTACTGACTGATGGGTCCCAGACTTCAGAAGGCCTCCTCTGGGGCCATGTAGAATGTCCTCGAAGGCAACCCTGGAATTGTCACTTGCAGATGGAGCCCAAGTAGAGATGTGGGTGAATTACTTTGATAACATTTTTATTCAGCTTGTATTCTGTGCAGTTCACCCACATTAGGCTGTGTGAGTTGACCCACATGAGTCCAATGGCCTTAGTGCAGTCCAGAGTCCGTGTGCTCCCACTAGCTCGGGTCAGCCGTCTCTGTGGATTGGCTGCTTCCACGTTTGTAGTTGTGAAGGGTGCTTTGCCGGATGCGCCGTTGCTGCGTTCTGGTGTATACCTGGGAGGAGACCTGCCTTTATACCACCCCATGATGGGTCAGCTAAGGACTCACCAGGCTGCTCTCCTCAGCATGGCACCACTACAAGTTTCCTTCAGCTGTGCAGGGTGGCCTCAGTTTCCCTTTCTTGTCAACTTTGTGGTCATCTGTGTTTGGGGGTAGTCTTCCTTTCAGGTGGGAGGTGGTGCCATGTTGTAGTTTGACATGCACTTTTCTGATGGCTTGTGTACTCTGTTGTTGACCTAGCATAGAACACCATAATGACAGTTGTATTGGGGGGTTGGGGTTGGAACATCAGAGTATGTTCAGGGTGTACTGAGTGTCTCCAGATGATACTCTAGAGGACCCAATCAGGAAGTCAGTGGGAGGTCTAATAGGACTGAGGGTAAAGGCCAAAGCCTTGGGTCAGCCCCTGATCTATGGCCACATCTTCCATGCCCCTGAAGTCAGGAACGCACAGCCCTGTGCTGCCTCAGGGCATAAACCTGGGACTCTCAGATGGTTAGAAATACATCTGGGACCTGACCCTATAATATTCTACCCTGTGCTGGGGGTGAGCACCCACCCTGCTGTGATACACAGATACTGCAAGGCCCGATGGCCAGGGTGGCTCTACCCTGCCCCAAATACCAGGCAGAATGGTCAAGTCTCATCTGGAAAATTCTAGGATCTCTTTTCATCCTTTTGACTCCAGGCAGGTAGCTCACCCAGCCCTGGGTTCTCTCAGCTATTGGGCTATAGACTGAATTGCTTTTATAAATACTAATACATAATCGCTCTAATAAACAAAACCAAATGGTTTAAATAAATAAAATCCCATCTTTAGGGAGGCCTGGGTTGGGAGAGAGTTTCAAGCAGTAGAGAACCTGTCTTGGTCTCCTTCTTTAGCCCCTGTAGACCTCTATACCTGGTAGTGAGAGGTCAGGGCCTGTCCCTTCTGTGAAGCTGACTGCTTACCTCAGGCCTAAGGTGGGATTTGATTCTAGGAATCTACAACTCTTGGTATCCTGGACTTTCAGAGGGTCTACATAACCATGGTCAGTGTGGGCGGGAAGATTGAAACACAGTAAAGAAGCCAGCAGCCTGGTTCAGAGTCAGGATACAGCATAGCCCTCTGGTCACCTTGAGTCCTCAGCGCCCACATGCGCCCAGATGATAGGACCTGGGTTTCCCTATATCATATCAGCCTTCCGTTTGCTGGTGAGCGCTCAGGAACCCCATCTTAGACCTGATCACACTTGCTCTGCTGTGCCGCATGTTGACACCCAGCCAGGGGATGTCCTCATTGGTGATTCAGTCATGTTGTCCTGTGATGACACCACTCTTCTCCTCAGCAATAATTGTGAGATGGACTCTGTGATAGTGTCCATCATCAACGGCTTCACATCCGTGTATGCAGCCACCGTGGTCTATTCCATCATCGGCTTCAGAGCCACTGAGCGCTTTGACAACTGTGTCAACACGTGAGTTGCCACCCTAGCACTTCAGGCTGCATCCAGAGGGCATGCACATAGACCCCAGTCCTCTTTGCCCAACCCTTGCCGGTTCAGCTTTTGGGAAGCTCCCACCTAGAACACACACAAGCAGCCCTTTTCGTCACTACCAGAAACATCCTGACTCTCATCAACGGGTTCGACCTGCCTGAGGGCAGTGTGACTGCAGAGAACTTTGAGGCCCTTCAGCAGTGGTACAATGCCACCAATCCTGAGGTCTATGCACAGCTGAAGTTCCAGACCTGTGACATGAACGCCTTGCTTTCTGAGGTAGGTGTGGTGATGTCCAGGCCGTTAAAGCCTCATGCGGGGGCAAGGGGAGGGATCCTCTTTTGGTCTTTGTGAGTCATACACAGGGCCTTTGCACAGTTAGCATCTTATCCTTAGAAGTGGAGGAAGTTAAAAAGCAGGCAGGAGAAAGGAGCCATTGTTCAATAATCATGACCCTCCTGGCACTGCTGGGACTCGACTCCTCCAGCCTCTCAAAACAATTATATAAAACACCCCCTGCTTCTTCCTTCAAACCATCCCATGCTTCTCCTTACTCCTCAGATTCATAATTTCTTTTTCTCTGATTATTATATATAATATACATCTGTATTATATGTGTGTGCATATCTATATACACATATAACATGTATATAACACACATACATGCATATATATTAATGTATATAGATATTAATACAACCTGTTGAGTTCATTTACTGTTGCTTGTATGTATATTATTGCAGGGTTGATCACTTGGTATGGTATAACCAACTAGGTGGCTTATCTCTGGGGACTTCTAAGTCTCTTGCTCTCAGCATCCCTTAGTTGACTGTCATTTCTTGTTTAGGGGGTGCCTGCCTCCCTTCCCTCTCCTCTCAAGTGAGATTTAGATTTCTCCCTACCTCGTTAACATGTCTATTGGTGTTACTCTTGTTCAGGTCTTGTTTAGGCAGGTATTATGGGTGTTGCTTCCTTGTCATAAAAAGAAATACCACAGCTGTTTTCCTGGTCTTTGGTCTCTTACATCTTTCTGCCCCTCCTTTCATGATGTTCCCTGAACCTTGGGTACAGAGTTGTGTTGTAAATGCATCCACTGGGAATGGGCACCCTAAGATCAGTTGTTTTTGCATTTTGATTAATTGTTGTTTTTTGTAGTGGTCTCTGTCTGATGCAAAGAGAAGTTTCTTTGATGAAGGGTGAGGACCACACTCACCTGTGGATTTAAGGATAGATATTTAGCATGTTCTTAGGAAGTTAGGGTTAGTGAAGTAGAAGAGGTTCCTCTTTTAGATTCATGCCTTCACTAGTCTGGGGGAGTTGGCTTGGTCCAATGCCAGCCATGGTTTTCCTCCTTTTGAATGGGCCTTCAGTCCAGTGAAACAGTGGTTGATTAATGACAAGAGATGAATGCCACTGTTGAACTTTTCGGGATCATTGCTGTGGCTCGCAAGCCGAGGAGGACGATTGTTTGCTTTCCTCCCTTGGCAGCTTGCTCAGTACCTTTAGGTGCTATGAAAGTTGGTCCTTGCAGAGGAGATTTTCAGGTCATATCCAGCTGGACTCCTCTGAGTCTGTGTTCAAAGTGCATGGTGTCTTCAACAATAGGGGCATACTTTCAATTTCTGGGAGGCAATCAAGGGAAGCAGCAGTAGCTGATACAAGAGGAGGGAGAGGGGCAGAGAGCTCAGGTGACCTTGTGGATTGCTGCAGGGTGTGGAGGGCACAGGTCTGGCCTTCATTGTCTTCACTGAAGCCATCACAAAGATGCCAGTGTCGCCGCTGTGGTCGGTGCTCTTCTTTATCATGCTCTTCTGCCTGGGCCTCTCCTCCATGTTTGGGAACATGGAGGGGGTGGTTGTACCCCTTCAGGACCTCAATCTCATCCCTAAGAAGTGGCCCAAAGAGCTGATGACAGGTATGTATGACGCCTACTGTCTAAGGGAGACCCGCTTAAGCCCCGCGTGGCAGTGGTGGGTGTAACCTTGTAGCCACAGCTCTGCTCCCTGTCTGGCCACAGGCCTCATCTGCTTGGGGATGTATCTTATCGCCTTCATTTTCACACTGAATTCGGGCCAATACTGGCTCTCCCTTCTGGACAACTATGCTGGTTCCATCCCTCTGCTCATCATCGCCTTTTGTGAGATGTTTGCTGTCGTCTACGTGTATGGAGTGGACAGGTATGAGGGGTGGCTTTGTGTCAACCATCTTTAGCAGAAAAGCGGAGTCACAGAATCCATGCTAAGCTGGGCCAGACAGGTAGGGATAAGGGAGGTAGGCAGGCCACGGCACAAAGCCTTCACTATTGTGCAAATGAGTGCAGATTTCATTCATAGGAGTGGACTAGCATTGGCTTAATCCTGGCACTTGGTCTAAGAGGTAGAGAGAGACCACAGGATGAATGGTTGGCTTTGCTAAAGTGTTACCTCCTTTCTTATTAGATGTGATCTAAATAGTACCTCTAACTCCCAATAGCCCCTGCTACATGTTCAAAGTCAGGTGTACTAGAAACTGACATGTGGTAACTTTGGGTGCCAGAGAAAGAGAATGCAAAAGAAAAACTCAGACACGTCTGACTACATAACTTAAAAAATATATATAACCTAACTCTACATATGACCTCCAGTCTGGACCTCCAAAAGCAGCACTGGGGCCAGAATAAAGGTAGGGAGAAGGTGGGGAGTGAGAAAGGAGAGAAGGTGGGAAGTGAGGAAGGGGAGAAGGTGGGAACTAAGGAAGGGGAGGAGACTCAGGTTCTGTAGTACATGGACCTCACATGTCCTGAGGCAAGATGAAGCTCAATGCTTTTCATCTACTTGGAGTCTACATCAGGGGTACTTCTGGAATTGCGCATAGATGATGGGGGACTCAGCAGCTATCTAAGACTTACGCACAAAAAGGCAGGGAAGACCACCATTAGGGCCACTTCCAACTGTCAGCTTGACCCAACATCTCGGGGCATCGTTATCATTGCTGGGTAGGAGAAGCTGTATTGCGACCACTCTGGTTTGGTGTCAGTATCCGTTACAATGAGGTTTGCTGGAGGTGCTGTTCTGGAAAACCTATTTGAAGTCACTGTAAAGTGAAGTCCACTGGGGACATCGACAAGGTTAGATCAGCATCAGAGGAGACCAGACTCTAGCCTAGCTTCCTCTAGGCTGAGGAAGCAATGTGGAGGCTGAGGAGCACAGGGCCAGCCATGTGACTTTCGCGATGTTTGGAAGCATCAACAAGAAACGTATGAACGGACATGCACAGTGGTCTGAATTCCACACCACTGTGAGTAGCACGGCGAAGGTGATGGCCCAAAAAGAAAACAGTCACCAGACTAGTGACGGGCCCAAATGGCCTGGTTTCTCAGAGGTCCTCACTGAGCCTGCACCTAAGTCCTAGTGTCTGCTGGGGCCCTGGATAACTTGTCACTTTGTTCTGTATGTCTCATTCTGATCACAAATCCCTGTCTACTGAAGGAAGGGATGCTGCCACAGAGCAGGCTTCGAGCAGGTCAAGAAATTGCAGGTGTCACTGATCTCAGGGTGCTGCTGCTCACACAAGAGCTGCCAAGTCTTGTGTGCGTTAGGAGGCGAGTCTGAGGGTCTGCTGTCCTCACTGTCGTATAACAGGAAGTGGGTGAGAGTATGAGACCTCTGATGATAAACTCCTATGCCAGTGCTGTGGGGACGCCAAGAAGCTTGGTGGCAGCTGCTGGCAGTGACAGCCTAGTGCAGGCACATCTTTGCCCACAAGCTACAGTATCCCAAGATGACAACCATTGCCCACATATATAAAACTGGTCAGTCATCTTCCTTCATGAGCTTCCAGTGATCCTGCCCTCTGGCCTCTACTGCAGGTTCAACAAGGACGTCGAATTCATGATTGGCCACAAGCCCAACATCTTCTGGCAAATTACATGGAGAGTGGTCAGTCCACTGATCATGCTGGTCATCTTCCTCTTCTTTTTTGTTAATGAGGTCAACCAACAACTCATGTATAGCATCTGGGACCCTGACTATGTAAGTACCCAGGCAGCGGCTGTGTGGAAAGGGAGGAGAGCTGAGGGGGAGGAGGCAAGCAGTAGGGTACGGGGGTGGTAGAAGGGCTCCATTTCAGGAAGCAGAAGGTGAGATCATAGGCTCTGTAGACCCTTTTCTCCATCTGTTATCTGTGAATCTCTCCCCAGGAGGACTTCCCCAAAATGCAGAAGATCGCATATCCCAACTGGGTGTATGCGGTGGTGGTCATTGTGGCCGGGATACCCTGCCTCACCATTCCCAGCTTTGCCATCTACAAGCTCCTCAGAAACCGTTGCCAGAAGTCTGGGGACCACCTTGGGCTGGTCAATACAATGTCCACAGCCTCTGTGAATGGTGACCTGAAGAACTGAGTGGGTCTAGCCTGTATAAGGCAAAAGATGATACACGGAGGAGAACAAGAGACAGGACCCTTGGGGGAAGTGGGCAGTAATGTATGTGAATGTGCGAGTATACATACATTTATCCATACATCATACAGAAGTGTATACAAATGCTACACAAACATGTGGGGCACATAATAATAGGCATATTTATGTGTATATAGCAGTTGCACACACTATATATGTATAGATGTGTATGTACATATATGGTATATGTGCGCATAAATATGTATATATATAAATGTGAGTTTGTGTGTGCATGTTGTGCATATGTGCATATATACTAGGAAGTCCCTATATATTTGTGTATACATGTGTATATCCACATGAGTGTTATCTGTATGCATATATGCTCATGTGTTAACATATGTGTGCACACATGTGATACATATGTTGACAAGGCACATCTATAGATATGTATATACATCTTTATACTGCATAAACCTATGTACATATATTTATGTGCATATTTTCATGTGTGAAATTTGCGTGCTCTGTATGCACATGCATGTACATGTACACTTATGTTTGTGCATTGCATACAGGCATATGCACATGCCTATGCTGTCTTTGCACACATGGTATACATGTGAAAATGTTTTTACATGCTCAGTATGGAAGTGCTCTGGCCTAGTTGTCCTCCTCTTGCCCTCATTTTGGGCTTGAACTCCAGCCTGGGAAAGACATAGCCCAGGACCCACCTTACACTGCAAATTCCTGGCAGTGAGTCAAAAGTGAAGATATGGAGGCCCTGGGCTGGTCTCCTTCTTTCTGTAGAAGGCAGGAGATGAGGCTATGAAGCTGGCCTGGCTCCTGGGCATGTGGTCCTTGTTGAATCCCAGCTGATCCCCTGCCCCTTGCTGTGAGTGCTGGACCAAATTCATTGAATTAGAAGTCTGGGCCCTTCTGCTCCTTAAGGAGAAGCACAGGAACTGGTGGGCTTCAAGGTTCAGAAGCTTTGTCTCGGTCAGGCCTGGCACACCCTTGCTTCCTAGATGCCTGCTTAATCATTGTTTGCTGAATGGGCTGCTGAGCAGTCAAGCTGACTTTCCCTTCTCTGCTGAAGCGGGAGCCACACTGTGCACTTCTGAAGAGGGCACGAGCCCGTAAATCTTTAGCCAAATGTTGGAGGAGGAGGGTTACAGGGTAACTCAGCTGTGGTCACTGTGTTGAGGACTTCAAGAGTCCTGGGCACCCCAGTGACTGTGAAGCCCAGAAATTCCCAGTCTTGGGGCAGTCAGTGAAGTCACAGAGGGCTGTGCCTGTCCCTTCCCCAACAGGTTGGTTGTTTCTGGGTTCACATCTACTCCAAGTCACAGGTACTTGGGACTTGTAGTGTTTATTACAACAAGCTACTGCCCTCCTCTTTCTACAGAAAAGTCCAAATTCACATAGAACTGGACTTTTTGAGAATTCTCACAAACAAGGGTGAGAAACTGTGGTGGGCCCTGATATCATGTTCTTCCTACTTGGTAACACCAACCACATGTCACCCACATGAAACATGGAATCCTCTTCCAAGGCACCCTTCTATACACACTGATCACCTGGGTGCCATGACTTAAAGAACCATACAGAAGCAGAGGAAGGTGGTTGGCCCTGGGGAAGGGGGGGGGTGAATATGAAGGATCCCACACTAGTCATTTCAATGGGTTCATCTCTGGACCTCTGAAGCCTCAGCTGGAAAAATACTGACTGGTGCTCATCAATACACATCCTGTGGTGTGCATGCTGGGGATTCCGATGTGGCTCCATGTGTCCCAGATGGAGGTCAACCAAATTTTCTGCTATCTCTGGTTCATGCCTTGTGTTTAGGCCTTATGCCTTTGTAAGTGTGACAGAAATACCGGTTGGTCAATGGGTCTAAAATACATCTTTCTTAATAAAGCACTTCTATTTTATGTTCTTGGATTGAGAGTCATTATTCAGGCAAAGAAGTCACTCAGGCATAGAAGGCTGAGCAGGGCCCATGGCAGGCACCAAGAACTTGCAGAGATGATTTGGTCGGTAAGCCCAGCCCTACCTCTCGGGCAGTTGTGGATTGGGGGATTTCTCTGGAGACATTCTTACAGTCCAGAGGGACAGACAAAGGCTACAGTGTAGGCTTACACACTCTATTGCTTACTGGAAGGTGACCAGAAGGTCTTTGGACTTGGTACATGGAGCTGCATGAGAATGAGGTCAGCTGGAAACAGAAGTTGCAAGATGGGGAAAGCAGAGGCAGAGAAAACCACAGAAACAAGCACAGCATGGAGGTGACATCAAGGGGGTACATCCCCTACTTGAGACCTTCCTCTGTACCCCCCCACTTCCCGCTATTTCTTGTCTCTTTTCAAGCTTTTACTCCCTTTACCATCATGCTCAAAATAGGATCTCTTAGGAATGCAGCTCCTAGAGCCTTGGCTTCTGCAGCCTACATATTTGGAATTGTGGATGCATAGACGTCAAAATCATGTCCAGGAGGATGAAGATTGCAGGTCCCAAGAGTCGACGATGCCTTTAGCCCATCCACAGGGGAAAGCATCATGAGGGGGAGTCTCAGAGAATCTGGGGAGTGTCACAAACATGTATGGTAGCATCACTCTGTTCTGCCAAGACAACATTGGGGCCACTGCTTTAGAGGATGGAGGTGGATGGAGGTGGGAAGAAATCCTTCAAGCCCCAGCACATGAAGAAGCAGCATCCTGTGTTCACCCCTCAAAACTCTTGTTCATAGAGAGCTGTGGACTATGCTCAGCCAGGGCCTTCTGGGCTGTGTCACGGGTCTGCAGCAGGTGCAGCCTGGGGGTCCAGGTGGGGTTTTTCTCGACAAACTCAAAACATGGAGGTTTAGAACTAGCCGCAAATCCACAGACACCTGAAATAAGACTCAACACGTGGTAGGACTCTTCTGATTTCATATCCCAGGGAAATAAAGACCATGGCCAATGCCCACCCAAGGCCAAGGTCAGCTCCTCGTAGCAGCTGCTCCTGGGACAGCCCAATAGGACTGGTGCAGTGGATGTGTAGTTTGGACAGTGGTGGGCATTGTGATCAGTATGTACCGCTCAGGAAGAACCCAAAGAACTCCAGGCTGTACTTGGGAAAGGCAGCAGGTGTATGCTGTGAGCTCCAAGTCCACTCACAGAACCTTCGTGAGAGAAGACTGCAGGCAGTTTGTGTTGGTGGGGGCCTCTGAGCATCAAGAAAGAACAGCAGGTGGCCTCCTGGAACATTGTTTTGGACCACAACACTGCTGTGCCTGTCTGTACTCTATGCACCACCATATGGTTCGTGAACTGGGCAAGGGGCTGGAGATTGAAACACACAAAGACTCACAGAGACACACGTCATCCTTGATACCAGAATGCCCCCTTTATTGTGTTCAGGGGCAGCTTATATAGGGTTAGCCACGCCCCAGCCAAACGCACCAGAAACCATTCCCCTGCCATCAGGAACTCCTGAGGGGCTCATGCTCAGAGCAGCTGTAGGCACTCAGATCAGGGGAAAACAAGCTGTTTACAAGAAATTCAGGGTCTGGGGGTTCACAGCTCCCAACACAACACTTCTGTTCACATACTGCCATAAGCTTCAAGGTGTCACCCTAGAGGAAGAGGAGAACACTTTGGGGTTTGCTCTGCTGTCTTTTATGGAAAGCGAGCATGTATTACTTACACTACAGACTTAGTTACAGAATAGGTTTAATGGCCATTCTGGGCATCCTGCAGGCCCTATGGAGCATCCGGTCTGTATTGAGTATGGTGCTGGCTGGTTCTGCTACTCACCGAGTACATGATAAAGAAAACCTCAGGTAGGCTGGTAGATGCAGGTATAAAGATGGGCTCTGCAGTAGGCAGGAACTTGATTCCAGTTAGCAATTAACTGGGCTTCTTTAAATAACTGGAGAAACATTGTAACGAGGGGCTGACTGCTCCGGCTTCAGTCCAGCAGAGATTCCAGAAGGCTTGCTGGACTACTGTGCTGCAAGGTGCCCATCCTACAGCCACACCTCTCAGCATACCCAGGGTGATCGCTCGGCATGGCACAGGCCTCGGGGATGGACCCACTTGTGGATATGGAGGATGAGAGGCCCAAGTGGGACAACAAACTTCAGTACCTCCTGAGCTGCATCGGCTTTGCCGTGGGACTGGGTAACATATGGAGGTTCCCCTACCTGTGCCAGACCTACGGGGGAGGTAAGCCGCCTGCTCCCAACATGCTCCCTGTCCAGCCTTTTCCGCCCTCGGGTGGCAACTGTCTCTTCTTGGAAATTATATTTTGCCATTATCCAAAGAATAGCCTAGTGCCTTTGAGTCGCTCCTGGCACCCAACCTCCTAGGATCTTGAGTAAGAGTAGAATGTGACATCATTGTTGCCTATCAGATTGCGTCTTGGTCTTGGATGCAAGCAGTGGACTCTGGGCTCCCATCACCACCTTGGTGTCCAGCTAGATTCAGGGTTGGTTTCTTCCTGGTTCTTTGCATAATATTATAGCAAGCTGCTTGGCTTCATCAATGATCCACCCCCAAGGCAGCCGACCCTTGGCACAGCACAGGCTTGGGTTCTGAGAGTCAAGAGGTTCTCCAGAACACATAGGACTATGGACACTTTTACTGATCATTAAACTCTACCCATGACAGCCTATTACTTAGTAAAGGAGCAAAGTCACTCCCCCATACACACTCACAGAGCCTCTCTTCCTTAGATACCTGTTTCCCTTCACATAGCTACAAAAACCACATTGATGATAGCTCTGTACTGGGGGTGCAGGAGGAAGAGATTTCAAATATAGACTATACTGTCTTGAGAGCTAACATGGAACAGCTCCCAATAGGACAGTTGTGAGCTTGTGGGGCCCAGCTGGGACATTAGGCTGACTTGTTCTCCAAATTTTCTTAGCTTCTATATTGTGCATGTGTGTGTGTGTGTGTGTGCGCATGTGTGTGTGTTTGTGCATGTGTGTGTATGTGCATTTGTGTGTGTGTATGTGTGTGTGTATGTGTGTGTGTGCATGTGTGCGCGTTCGCATGTGTGCGCACGTTCGCATGTGTGTGTGTTCGCATGTGTGTGTGTTCGCATGTGTGTGTGTATGTGCAAGTGTGTGTGTTTGTAGGCCACAGAACAACATCAGCTGTTTCCTCAGGTACCATCTACCTTATTTTTTTTTAAATACATGATCTCTTACTGACCTGGAATTTGCCAAGTAGGCTTTGGCTCGCTGTCCAACAAGCTACAGAGATCTGCCCACCTCCCCCACCTCCGGAGCTTAGATTACAAGTGTGCACAACCATGCCCAGCTTTTTACAAGGATTCTGGGGCTTGAACTCAGATTCTCATGCTTGCAAAGCAAACATTTTAACCACTAGGCTATGTCCTTAGCCTCCGCAATACTACTTTTAAAAAAAGCACTAAAGGCCCTAAGGTCTGGGTGGGATCTCCTGGTCATTCTGCCGTCCCTCGCTCTGGTGGGATGACCCAAATACATGCTGGGAACAGACACTGCACTTAAACTGTCATGAGCACGGCTTGATGACACCATCACTCCGTCGACCACGCTGATCAGCCGTGGGCACCCGAGGCTCTCTGGTTATCTGCTCACCCTGTGTCCTTGCAGGGGCCTTCCTCATCCCCTATTTCATCGCCCTGGTCTTCGAGGGGATCCCGCTCTTCTACATCGAGCTCGCCATCGGCCAGCGCCTACGAAGGGGCAGTATTGGCGTGTGGCGGACCATCTCTCCTTACCTTGGTGGAGTAGGTATGCCCCATTCTCAGACCGTGCCACCTGCTCAGGACCCTTGGGGACCTCTTAATTGAGGAGAGGGGCACTTTATGGTGAGAGACAGGGCAAGCATAGGAAACAGGGCAAAGACAGTTGGAAAGATACACAAGCAGCTGTGACGGGCCACGTGTAACTGGACGGTTCCATTTATTCTCTACCTGACTTTGGGTGCGTTACTGTGTCTGCAGGCCTGGGCTGCTTCTCAGTATCCTTCCTGATCAGCCTGTACTACAACACCGTTCTTCTGTGGGTCCTGTGGTTCTTCCTCAACTCCTTCCAACACCCGCTGCCCTGGAGTACATGCCCATTGGATCTCAACAAAACGGGTAAGATGCCGCGCACCGAGCCGCCGTGTTTGCGCTCGGTGCGCTATTACCCAGTTCGCGAGCTTTGCGCAAGGGGGCTGGAGGTTAAAACACACACACACACACACACACACACACACACACACACACACACACACACGGAGGGAGAGGGAGAGAGCAAGAGAGAGTGACACGGGTCATCCTTGAATTCCCCAAGAATGCCCACTTTATTGTGTTCAGGGGCAGCTTATATAGAGATAGCCACGCCCCAGCCAAACCCACCAGAAACCACTCTCCTGCCATCAGGAACTCCTGAAGGTCTCGTGCTCAGAGCAGCTGTAGGCACTCAGATCAGGGGATTACAAGAAATTCAGAATCTTGGGTCTCACTGGTCCCAACAGTAAGACCCCACTGGGAACTTGGAGGCTCTATGTGTGGCTCTGGAGCAGATGAAGGCAGAGCTACAGAACACATACCTCACTCAGGTCTCTTCTCTAAAGGGCACATTTGAAATCCAGTCAGAGTCATGATAGTTTTGTTTCCAGAGAGGCACCTAGCCTCTTGCAGAGTTCTTCATCTTGGCCTTGGTACCAAAGAGAAGCAAGAAAAGGTTCCTGGGGCCTTAGGAGATGAGTTGATCCCCAGACAACAAGTTGTACATGGTGGTGCATGCTTATAATCCTAGTCCTGGGGAGGCAGAGAAAGATATATCTCTGGGGCTCACTGACCAGCCAGCCTAGCCTCGTTGGTGAATGTCAGAACAATAAAAGACTCAGTCTCAAAGAAGTTGGATGGCATTTCTAAGTTATCCTTTGCCCTACATGCACATGTGTGTGCACACACCACAGCCACACATATATACACATACATACACACATGCACACAGATGCACACAAGGGGATCCTGAGCCCAAAAGGGAGGTGGTAAAAACAGCCCAAGTAGCCCTTTCAGGGCAGTTCCAGGCTGTGAAGGGTCTGCCATGCTGGCGCCTGTAGTTCATGGGTAGTGGTTAGGGAATGGTGTGGATTGTCTCCAGACTCTGAGGCCAGCCTGTAACAGTGCTCTTGGCTCCAGGATTTGTGCAGGAGTGCCAGGGCAGCGGCACTGTGAGCTACTTCTGGTACCGGCAGACTCTGAACATCACATCTGACATCAACAACACAGGCACTATCCAATGGAAGTTGTTCCTCTGCCTGGTGGCCTGCTGGGCAACTGTGTATCTGTGCGTCATCAGAGGCATTGAGAGCACAGGGAAGGTGAGTTGCGCTGCCTGCACACTGTGCGTGGGGAGCTTGTGTGCCCGAGATGCTTTCTAGAACTGGCCCCTCTTCGCTTCTCAGTGTTTCCTTCGCCTGGTCCTGCCTGTCCTGGAACTAACATGTATCTAATGGGGACTGACTTTCTTCTGTGTGTTCATACAGCATGTCCACCCTCCTCTGTGTGTATATATTGAATGTGAGCTCTTATTGATAGCCTCCCATTGGGTTTCTTTCATCCCACTCTGAATGCTTTCTCCTTAGTGGGGTGTTTAGACCATTCACACCTGGTGCGTGTGACTGGGATTAACTCGTCCATCAGGTTGTCTTCTGTGGGTCCCACCAAACCTCTGCTCCTGTTACTCTTCCTCTGGGAAGTCACATCCCATATGTCCTCCTTGGATTGTTACAGGGCCACCAAGAGCACTGACTGCTCCTACTCAGCGGCAGCTGACCCCACATAACCTGTGCCTCCTCCTGTTTCTCTTTCCCTCTTCTCCCTCCCTGGCTTGGCACCGCTTTTGCTTTTAAAGTGTTAATAGCACCAGCATTGTCTGGCTCTGCTGTGAACAGGTCATTGTCTGTCAGGGACAGAGAACAGTGGTACTATTGGTTACTGTGGTTCTCTGGAACAGGAGAAAGCCACGCATGTTATCATGCGCAGGTTCTGTTCAGGTGGCCATTTGGACCCTCACACCCTGGCTCTGCCTTTGATTGCTGGCTACCGAGCATCTGTACAGAATCCACACAGCCTGTCACGTTCTCAGCAAGCTCTTGAAAATGTACCAGTGGGTCCTGTGGTCTGGCTCATGGGGTTTAGGCACACACAGAGATTATTGTCCCTTGAATATCCTTTTCATGTGGACACTTAGAGGAAGCCTGAAATACCAGCTGAGGACCAGTGCTGGCCCAGTGTAGGAGAGGAGACTGTGGGCAGCTGTAGACAGGGCCTAGCTCTGTGGTCAGCTGGAGTATCAGGGAAGCGAGGATGATATAGAGAGGACACTGGCCACATAGCAAGAACTGAGTGAGCCCAGAATGAGGATTAGAAGGAGTTTGAAGAGGGTCTCAGGATACAAGGTCAGGAACAAGGCCGTCCAAGAAAGACTGAGTAGAGTCCAACCATAGCTATTGTAGAAGGGAGACATAGCAGGAGAAGGCTGGAGAGGCATCTGGAGAGGGGGAGGCTGTGGGCTATGGAAGGGGAGGGGGAACTGAAGGAGGGAGTCCAGGATATGAGGAGGAGCCTGGGGGATGAGGACAAAGGCTGGGAATGGGGGCAGAAGATAAAAAGAGGAGGCTGGGTGGGCGGTGGTGGTGCAACACTCTGGAGGCAGAGGCAGCCGGATCTCTGTGAGTTTGAGGCCAGCCTGGTCTACAGAGAAAGAGTTCTAGGACATCCAGAGCTGCTACACAGAGGAAACCCTGTCTTGAAAAATGAAAGAGGAAGAGGCCGAGGGGTAAGAGGTTAAGGCTGGAGCAAAGACTAGGAAGAGAGAGCCTAAAGAGGGGACACCTCTTTATGGGGACCAATCCTTGTTCGTGAGAGAGACCTGTGTATCCTAGGACCTCAAGGCTTACCTCAGCTGACTCCACAAGGCACAGATGTGAAAATGGAGGCATGTGTAATGTTGGCCATGAGCCCAAATCATGAGTCTGACCTTGCCCTGACCCCACATTCCCAAATACCCAGTGCTGGCCTGGTCTGAGAAGAGTACTGGGACATGGGCCCTGGCCGTCTTCTCAGCAACTCCTACAAAGGCTTTCTTGGGGCGCAGTCCTATCTATGTGTCATTCTTTGTCGCCCTCAGGTGATCTACTTTACAGCCCTGTTTCCTTACCTGGTGCTAACCATCTTCCTCGTCAGAGGTTTGACCCTGCCTGGAGCAACAGAGGGCTTGACCTACCTGTTCACTCCCAACGTAAGTAGACCTTACACTCTTAGGGGTCACGGCCAGGGTACATTGTCAGTAAAGCTTGCCAAGTCAATGCGGAGTGAAGACACCCACAGGGATCAGGAGGGGCATCGTAGCTAGATGAAGCGTGCATTACTTCCATCTGGGGCAAGTAGATAACTGAGTGGGGAGACACATGAGGGAAGTTGGGGTGCAATTGAGTGTAGTTCAGACAGAGACTGGCTGGGGATCAGGTGACCCACCTCTGGATCAAGTACTAACCCCTGCCATGCTCCCCATAACCAGTGAGGTACAAGATTCACGAGGCCTGTACCCAGAGCCTGTGACCCTTCTAGATAACCCCAAGATCCTGGGAGTTTTCCAGCACACTTCTCCTAGCATGAGCATCAGAGAAAGAGTGGATAAAGATGGTTCATATCCCTCAGAGCACCTCAAGTCACACTAAGGCCTAGGAGGTAAAGACTCAGAGACCTAGGTCTGTAGTTCTTGAGCCAGGGGCTTGTCAGACTCATCTCAGAACTGAGTCTGCTGCTACCCCCAGGCTGCTCACTTCTGAGACGTTAGAACGAGTTATATTCTCCTGCTCATGGGTGTGCCAGTGTTCTGAAATAGTCAGATGGAGAAGCGGGTATGGTCTGCCCACTGCATAACCAGGCCACCCCCGTTCATTCCAGATGAAGATTCTCCAGAACCCACGGGTCTGGCTCGATGCAGCCACCCAGATTTTTTTCTCCCTGTCTCTGGCCTTTGGAGGACATATTGCTTTTGCAAGCTACAACCCGCCCAGGTATGCAGACTGTTTGTGGGGTGTGTGTTTGGATGCCTTTACAGTCCCAGCATTGAGTCAGCACACCTGAGACAGACACAGCAAATTGGGATCACGCTGTCGGATAAGGGGAATCTCCTGTGAACTCCAAGTGGGAATTTCATTCTGAATAGGGGCTTCTTAAGACTTCCTGAATAACTATTACTGTTTTACTGAAGATAATGCACGATGTCCTCTGAAGGTTGTCAGGTTGGGCCTCAGTGGCAGGTCTGGACTCCACCAAGTACCTAGCTCACCCAAGGCCGAATAGGGATGTAAATTGTATATTACAAAAACAATTGAAGATGCTTGAAGAATTCTGGGGTCTTCCCTTTGGACATAGCAGAGCAATGCAATGGAAAGGCCTGGGCCCAGTGCGGCAGCAGATCATGGTCAGATCCCAAAGAATACGAGAATTTCACAAGTTATCTTGACTCAGTGGCCAATAGTCTGAAGTTGATCGGAAAGGGTTAACAGTTGTTCTTGCAGAAGTACTCTCTGGTGGACTTTGTGTGAGGTTGTGGTCCAGGAGAATCCCCACCATACTGACTGTTAGGCAATTGTGCACAAGCTCCTTTCTGTCGTGATCTCTGGTTTTGCTTTTTGTTATGACTGACATAGGTAGCTTCATTTTCTTTATGACTTATTTTAAATTACATTTTCCTTTTTTATTAAGAGTTTTTTAATACAACCTTTTCTCATTTTACATAGCTATCCCTGTTCCCACTCTCTCCCCTCCTCCCGCTTCCTTTACCTTCTCCCTGCCCCATCTCCCCATCCACTCTTCAGAAAGGGTGAGGCTTCCCATGGGGAGTCAGCAAAGTCTGACACTTCACTTTGAGGCAAGGTCAAGGCCCTCTCCGCTATATCGAAGCTGAGCAAGGTATCCCTCCAAAAAGAATGTGCTCCTGGATGTCAGTTCAAGCACTAGGGATAAATCCTGGTCTCACTGCCAGTGTCCCCACAGACACTGTGCCCCACATTTAGTGGGCCTAATTTGGCCCTATGCAGGTTCACTTACTATCAGTCAAGAGTCAGTGAGCTCTCACCAGCTCCAGTCAGCTTTTTCTGTAGGTATTTTTTATTTTTATTAATTTATTTTTATGTGTGTGAGTATTTTGCCTACTATGCATGTGTCTTGCTGTGTGTCTGGTGACTGAGGAGGTCAGAAGAGGCCAGATCTCCTAAAACTGGAGTTACAGATGTTTGTAGGTACTGAGAACTTAATTTCAGCCCTCTGTAAGAGCAGCAAATACTATTAACCACCAAACTATCTCTCCAGCCCCAGAAACTTCATTTTTGATGACAGCGTTTGCATGTCTTTCACACTGGGCAGGATGCAGACCAAAATGTGCATAACATGTACATGTACCATAAAATCATATACGTAGTGTTAAACTTTCAGGTCTGACGCTGACACACACAGATGCTGCTGCCGGATACCAGGGTGCAGTGCCACTAATCTAAACCACTGGGCCACACCATGACAGACTCTAACAAACCAACTTTTTGTGGCCATCCACCTTTCTATAGGACAGAGGAGGTCTCTGAGTGTTTGTGGTAACTCACTGGCCTGGATTCACTCAAGGTGCACTTATATGCATTCTCCTTGGAGAGTAGTCTCAAAAGCCTGCATCTATGCCCACCACTCCATGAATCCCTAGACCCTTGGTGGTTCTGAGTTGGGTTGTAGTGGAGGAGTGTGGGGAGAGGCTGAAGTCATCCTGGGAGCATGAGATCAGTCCCCATATCCTCTAGGTTCAGAGTGAGCCTGCCTCAGGCTGTAGAGGTGCTAAGGAGGGAATCATTCACGTTTCCTCCCATAGGAAGGCTGGTTCTGACCCAGAAAGTCCCATGATGGCCATGTGCTTGTGTCCAGGAACAACTGTGAGAAGGATGCCGTGACCATTGCCCTGGTCAACAGCATGACGTCCCTGTATGCATCCATCACCATCTTCTCCATCATGGGGTTCAAGGCGACCAATGACTATGGGAGGTGCCTGGACGGGTGAGCATAGCTGTACTGGAACAGGCAGTCTTAACTGTCCTATAACTCCTATATTTTACATGTCTGCAAAAGCAGTGTCAGGTGAATCTGTCTCCTCCTCATTCATGCCCACAGAAGAGGTGCTCCTATTCTTAGCTCACAGGCAGAAAGAGCCTCCTCTTTCCAGTGCTGGCCAGACACAGGTATCTGTGGGACACCACAGGGTCTAGAAAGGCTGGAGTCCTCATCTGGGTGCTGCTATTTGTTTCAGAACTTCCCTGGGATATTGGAACATTTGCTGGCCATTGTAGAGCATCGAATCCTCTCCTCACCAGTCTCTTTCTGCTCCTGCAGAAACATCTTGAGCCTCATCAATGAGTTCGACTTTCCAGAGCTTAGCATCTCTAGGGATGAGTACCCAGCTGTCCTCATGCACCTGAATGCCACTCACGGTGAAAGGTTGGCCCAGCTCCCACTGAAGACCTGCCATCTGGAAGACTTTCTGGATAAGGTACCCACAGGAACAGGACAGGAGGGCTGTCCCTAGGAAACCAGGGCCACATAGAGAGAATTCTGAGCTGCAAAACGCTGGGGATATATCTCACAGGGAACCCCAGAAAAGCACCTCAGTCTGCCTGCATCTAGCAGACAGGACAAATTTAGGATGACAACATTGCTGGGACACAGAACATGGAAGCCACAGTCTTGTCATAGAGGACAGTGGGTGCTGGGGACCCATAGGTACCAGACTAGGGATGGGGGGGAAGATCCTCAGGGCAGTAGTTCCTGACCTCTGATCCCAAGGCCATAGATTCCCTGCTCAGCTGATTGATATTCAAGGAAAAGCGCCCCCTTCCCTCAGAGGTGTGCCTGTGGCCTGTCTTCCCAGAAAAGCAGTGTAGCATTTCTGACACCAGAAAGCATGTGTGTATATAGATCATGGTGTAGAGTGTGTACATATCACAGTATGGGACACACATGTCATGGTAGGTGTGGGGATGCACATATCACAGTGCAGGGTTTGCCTATGTCACGGTGTGAGGCATGAATGTATCATAGGGTAGAGTACACGTGAGATAGTAAGGGTGTGCATGTGTCATGGTGTGGGTGCACATGTATTACACGTATCACAATGAGGGAGTGTGTATGTGTTACAGTGTGGAGCACAGATATGTCACTGAATAGGGCACATGTGTCATGGTATGGGTTGCGTACATGTTATGGTGCTGTACACACATGTTGGTGTGTATACATGTGTCACTGTGTGACATGTATACATGTTATAACGTAGCACATTCAGGTAAAGGTACGGATGCACATGTATCAGGATGGGGGTGTGCATGTGTTATGATGTGAGTTGTGTGCTGTGCATGTGACCATAGCATAGCCTCTGTGTTGCAGAGTGCCTCAGGTCCAGGCCTGGCCTTCATCGTTTTCACAGAAGCTGTCCTGCACATGCCAGCCGCTTCTGTGTGGTCCGTGCTCTTCTTTGGGATGTTGTTTACCCTGGGTCTGTCCTCCATGTTTGGGAACATGGAGAGTGTCATCACACCACTATTTGACATGGGGATCTTACCCAGAGGTATCCCCAAAGAAGCCATGACTGGTAAGTAGATGGGTGGAGGGCCTGTCCTTACTGTCCACCCTGGGCTTTTGTCCATCTTGCCCATTGTTCAACAACTAACACACTTGGAAGCAGAAGTCCAGGGTCCATGCTCCTGGGGAAGGCCGGGGACAGGCTCACCTCTAGAAGCTGGGAAACCCCAATGGCCTCTTTTTGGGGAATAGTAGTAAGAAGGAAAGGATAGGGGGAAGATAGATAGGAATGGGGAGAAGGGAGGTATAACAGTTGGGATTCCCTTCCCCTATGCAAACAGAACCCCATCTCTAGCAGGTCCTCCCTGCTGCCTGGCAAAGTACTGGGAGAGATAGGGAGAAAGGAACCAAGGGATGGGGGTCAAGGAAACCTGAAAAGCCTCCTGCTGCCCAGGGCCTCCTGATCCTCCACCACACTGCCTCTCATCCTGCTTACCTTTGTCCCCAGGGATGGTCTGCCTTGTCTGTTTCTTCTCAGCCATCTGTTTCACACTGCAGTCTGGAAACTACTGGCTGGAGATCTTTGACAGCTTTGCAGCTTCTCTGAATCTGATCTTTTTTGCCTTCATGGAGGTGGTTGGGGTCATCTATGTTTATGGGATGAAGCGGTAAGCTGTTCCCATGCCCCCTTCTCAGGGCAGCGTAGGGGATGGAATGGGTGGTGTACTGGATCCTGGGAACTGCTCTGCCCTGGTACCTTTAGATTCAGGGTGGGCTCAGGGTGCCCACTGCTCTTGACTTTAAAGGATGGGCTGTCCAATGAGGCCACACAAGGGAACCTGAGCTAGTATTTCCTGTGTTTTCTGCAGGTTCTGTGATGACATTGAGTGGATGACTGGGCGGCGGCCTGGGCTCTACTGGCAGGTGACATGGAGGGTGGTGAGCCCTATGCTGCTGCTCAGCATCTTCCTGTCCTACATCATCCTTCTGACCCAGAGACCGCCCAGCTACAAGGCCTGGAACCCCCAATACGTAGGTCCTTCTCATGAGGCTGTGGAAATCCTTCAGGCTTTACCTAGCATCCATGGTGCTCCCCGTGGCTTAGTGGTAGTGTGGTCTGACCACTTCTGGTAACTGGGAAATTAGGGGTGTAAATAGTTGGTTGTCTATAAGACTTGAGGATGCTAACATTCCAAGGCTAGGGCTTTCGTGAGCAGAGTGTGGATCTCAGTGGTTTCTAGACTCTAGGACAGTGGTTCTCAACCTGTGCTTTGCAGCCCCTTTTGAGTTCAAACAACCTTTCACGGGGGTCACCTAAGACTATAGGAAAACACAGATATTTACATTACGATTCATAACAGTAGCAAAATTACAGCTATGAAATAGCAACAAAAATAATTTTATGGTTGATGGGTCACCAAAGCATGAGGAATTAAATTAAGGTGTCAAAGCATTAGGAAGATCCAGGACCACTGCTCTAGAGACATAGGTCCCACTGGCCTCTTTCTTAGGGACATTTCACTTTCTCTGTGTGCTTTGGGACAAGCAGATGGAAAACTGCTCATTTTTAATATATGTCAAGATAATTGATGGACAGGGGATATTGTATAGTTATCAATACGGCCCCAGGCTTTTCACAGTCTCCTAAGGTGGGTTGGTTGCTTCCAGCTGTGACTCTTGATCTATACCCAACTGCCTGGTCATCAGAAGCACACATGCATGGTTCAGAACTTCACCTGCATCTGTGTCTCTCATTATCATGAGTGCAATCCTTTCTAAGTCCATCCTAGAGAGACCTGAGCAGAGCAGCAGGGACCTGTATACTTGGGAGGCTGTATACTTGGGAAGTTTGCATGAGAACTGTCTCGTTAGATGTATTTTATACCTGCCCATGCAAACACACAAGAAGCATCTGAAAGTTGGGTGAGCTGTGTTGCCACGTCACAGAAGAGAAATATGGGGACCCAGAATGATGGCTGTACAAAGCTGCCCTTTTGGGGGTACTCACCCTCAGGAGAGGTTGGGGTAGGAGTTCTGGCCAAACTTCTTTCATTTCCCCAAGAATCTGTGTATTCACTGTTTCAGGAAGTAGGGAGTGAAGTTGCCATTTTACTTAAGTTGGTGGCCAAGGATCAGCCTAGCTCCTCTTGGGGATGGGTGGTGTGGTCCCTGCCAGGACATATATCTGAGCATGCCCTTCTGTTTCCACAGGAACACTTCCCCTCAAGAGAGGAGAAGCTCTACCCGGGCTGGGTGCAGGTCGTCTGTGTGCTCCTGTCCTTCCTGCCATCACTGTGGGTTCCAGCAGTTGCTCTGGGTCATCTGTTGTACCAGCACAGACGGAGGTGGAAGGATGCACACCTAGAGAGTGGTCTGAAGCCACAGGAGAGCAGAGGCTGCTGAAGAACAAATCCAGAGTAGACCAGGGTGGGGGAGTAGACCTGTGCCACTCAGACCCAGACTCATTACACTCCGTCCATGACCGAGACCACATGATTATTGCGTTCCCAGCTTTCTGCGTGGCAGAAACTCATAGGCTCAGGGCGGCTGCGTGATGCCCAATGGGCATCTGTGTGATGCCATTTCTCCAAATCTATGTTCCCTAGGGTGCAATCTGTGTGTGCATGGCTTCCCCTGAAATCCATGCTGAATGGGGTTAGTCCTGAGTGTACTTGGTTGGCAGTAGCAGGACTATGGAATCCCCTTCCTATGAATGACCTCCAGATTGAGAATTCCAGGAATTCAGTCCTATGGCTGGCTTTCAAAGGCAAGCTGAGCTCAGTGGGAGAAACCTGACAGGCGAGAAAGAAACCTCTTCCTTGTCCCATATCAGCCTGGAGTCACCACATCTATGAAGAGACCCACAAGTACAGATTAGAGATCATTAGAGAACCCAGTATCACACAACTACAACCAGTGCCACAGAGGTGGGGTGGGGTGGTCAAAAGCTGAGGACTGTATCACTGACTCATCATACATATTACCTATTTTGTCTTTCAAGCATCTAGGTTTTGCCTGTCGAGAAAGTGCAAAAATGCTACTGGTCAGTCAGTTTCTACTCTCTCATGAGACTAATAATAATTTTTAAGCTCACATCTGTTCACTCACTGTGGCTCTTTACTACCCAGTCCTCCGAAGCCTTCAGGCATAGCCATGACTTCAGAATCCCAGAAGGGCTCTTTCCCTCTGTTTCTCGGTGCTGAGATCCCCCTCTCCTCTCCTTTCCCATCCTCTTGTTTTCTGCCCCTTGCACCAACACTGTGAGTGAAATCAAGGTCATCTGAATCCTGGAGCCCTAGACAAGGATGTCCACTTTTGATTAGTCCCTACAGAGCCATCTACACCAGCCAGTGGTTTTGTGATGTCAGTAACTGCCCAGGCACAACAGACACTGGTGTCTTGAAGGAGAAATGGGTCATGTGGTACTGTCCATGGTGCTGACATTTTAAGCAACAAAGGTTTATGTGTGCAAATATGTCTCTTACTGGAAGCCATCCTTGCCGTGGCCAGCTCAGATCAAAGTAAACACAGGTTTTTGGGGATGCCTACCTGCAGATTCGCTGAACACCACACGCGGGATGAGCCTCAGGGAGCCCAACCCAAAGTGCTCAAGCCTATGGAGTGTTAAATCCTGGCCTTGGTGCAGCATCCTGGACTGTGGAAACTGTCCATGCCCACCCATTCTGCCATTGATAAATTCTCTTGATAAGAAGGGATGTAAGAGTCACCTATCTTTATACAAGGGGTATTTCGTGTTCATATTGTGTTTCAAAAATACTAGGGTGTTGTAGGGGACTATTGTTAGGGGAATTTTTTTTGGTGTAGAACATATAAAAGCATCATAGGCTCTGCTGACACCTTGGAAGAATATGCTTTCTGCCAGGAGCTGAGAAGAGAGCATGTGTGCTCTTGATCCCGGAGCCCAGAACATGGAGTCCTGTTTAACTCCAGACAACAAGGGCTTGGGTGTTCATCTCTTCAAGAGCAGTCCATTCTTGATGCAGTTATAAGAATATCTGCACCAAAGGGAAGATGGCAGGAGGCATGCCCAATATGTATCCAACAGATGGACAGGTAGACAGATCAGAGGCACACCAGCCTCTGTTAAACAGGCTGACTGTTTGGAGCCTCTAGTGAGTGCCTGGAAAATTGGGATGGCTGTCAAATCGCTGTCCAGGAGGAGGTGAACAAGGGCCAGGACTGCAGAGCAAAGGTGAACATCCTGAGCCTGCATGAGTATACCTACCTGCAAGATATCCTTAAATTGACCCTTCCCTTGAGAAAAACATAGGCTAGGCCTGCCCAGCAAAGACTGAACCACAAAACCTGCAACCTGAAGGAACACACCACTCCTCAGGCCAGGGTAATAGTATCCACCTGGAAATGAAGCTGCTATGAACACCTGTCAATTCTGAGATGAACAGAGTCCGTGTCTTCCTCCGCCATAGTATGAGCTCTCTCTTCTCCTCTCAGCGTTTTTCTTCAGCCCAGCTCTGTCCTACATCTAAGGTTAGGATTGATGAGGTGTTCCTCTACACTCTAAGGTGAAAAGTAATTGTGTAGTCCAGGTGATCCTGAGAACACACGCTCAGACGAGCCAACTTGCTGTATGAGAAGAACCCCCCTCTTACAGAAGGTGGAATTGGAACTCATTGTGAAAAGCACCACTCTTATGGCTAGGGAGTCTACAGAGAGGACAACCTGAAGCAGATGAAACAGATGATCCCAGGCTGTTGTCTTATCACAAAGACACGTTCCACCTGGGTCTTTCCTTTCATGCTTATGTAAAGCAAGGACCTGACCCTGCTACATTCCGGCTTTAGGAGAACAGACCGTGGAAGTCACCTTCGTTATGGCATCATGGTAGAGATATATCCCAGCCATGCATGGGCACATTACATAAACTTTACCAATCCTGGATGTGCCTCCAGTTTCCTCCAGCCTTGGTAAACAGGGTTTAGCCTAAAGAGCTGCATCCCACCCTTCAGTTTGAGGACCCTACCCAGCAGCCTGGGCCACATGGGAGTTTGTGAGCTTGGTCACCTCATCATCCAATCAGCATCTATATCCTGCTGAGGTTAGGGAGTTCAGGAAATATAAGATAGCCTGTTCAATTTTGTGGGTACCTGTAGGAGGAGCAGCAGGCAGGCCTGCTTTTCGTCCTGCCCAGCTCCCACATGGTTAGCTTTATACCTGAAATAACAACACACAAACTGTATTCACATAAACACTGTCTGGCCCATTATATCTAGCCTCTTCTGGCTAACTCTCATATCTTGCTTTAACCCATATCTAATAATCTGTGTAGCACCACAAGGTGGTGTCTTACCAGGAAGATTCTAGTGTACATCCATCTTGGGCTGGAGCTTCATCGCATTTGACCCAGAAAGGAGAGGCATGGTGATTGCCTCACTTCCTCCCAGCATTCTGTTCTGTCTACTCCACCCACCTAAGGGCTGGCCTATAAAATGGGCCAAGGCAGTTTCTTTATTAACCAATAAAAGTAACTCCTCCATCAGGCACCTGCTCTGGCCAGGCTACAGAAGTGACTCTGCTGTCAGGAAAACTGGGGTTCCTTTTGGGTTCTTAGTCTCATTAGTAAGATACTCAAAAATAGACTCAAAAAGGCAGCTTGAGAATGTTTTTTTTCTTGAAGTTTGAGAGAAAAATAACACAAGCAAGTAAAAAATCCCAGCAGTTTCCAGAGGAGGGGAGATGGAGAAGTTATGTCTTTTAAACTAGAGATGGACCCCCAAATACACACACAAAGAATCAGAGAAGAACGGGAATAAAAAGGATCTGAGCATGAGCTGTTCTCTGATTGTGTGTGTGTGTGTGTGTGTGTCTGTGTAGGTCAGAGTGTCCATCCTCAAGAGCCATGCCCATTTTAAGAATTATTCTTAATTTGACTTTTAGAAAGGGTCTCTCACTGGCCTAGAACTCACCATTCAGACTAGGTATCCATTGTTCTCCACCATGACAGTTCTGAGATTACAAGCATGCACCATCACACCTGACTTCTACACGTGCAAGGGAACACACACCACCACTACCACCAAACCCATAAGCTTCAGCTTAGATCTAGGAGAACCCCTAAATTAGATTCCTTCTTGCCCTTTTAACTTCACCATTTTTGTTTCACCTTGGGCAGATCTGGCAGTCTTCATGGCAACTGAAGAAAGAACTCAGTAACTTCATGAGCTGGGGCCAGGACATGAGCCTTTTAGTGGGAGTGTAACAATTTGTTAGGAATACCAGTGGTTTTGAGGAGAGCTGGAACTAAGAGACAAGGTGCTGGCACCTAATGGGTTGACAAATGACATGATTTTACTGCACACCAGAGAGACCTGGGTATGCCCAGTCCAGGTGGAAGATTTCTAGTCTCCCACAGAGCTGTGACCTTGGTTCCTGGGATTTCCCAACCTTATTTTGATTCCATTACTGAATGTCCTCTGCCCTGGGACTAGACAGGTTCCAGCAGGCTGGCTGCCAAGAGCCTCAAACATACACCCTCCATATGGAAGTTCCAGGAACCTAGGTGTATTTATGATACACCTCCTGGACTTGGTTCTGCTGTAAATGCCTTGTGCTGAGTCACTTGGATGCACTAAAAGGCAGCTGCATGAACAAGGCACCGCCATAAGGCCAGCTGAGACCAATTAGGCTGCATCAGCACTGAGACGGAGAGCCCTGTCCAAGCAACAGTTTCTGTGGTTCCACCAGAAGCCTCTAGAGTTGCTCAAAGCTAATTGGTTGTGACTGAGATCTCAGAGAGTGCAGCTCAGTCAATCTCTTTGAAAATGGGGGCTGGCTGGCTGTTATTTATGCCTCCATGTCCTTTATACTGGTCTTCCTGCTCCCTGTGTTATCCTCAGGCTTTCTGTTGAATGGCATTTGTTCCCTGAGTCTTAGGTTACATCAGGGGTTGTGCTGTAGATGAATCCATTGGGTCTGGGTACTCCATGATCACTTGTCTTCAGTATCCATCTAGTTGAGATCTCTGTAATACTACCTATCTGTTGCAAACAAAGTTTCTTTGATGAGGGGTAAGGGCTATACTTATCTATAGGTATAAGTTTACATATTTAGCCGGGCGGTGGTGGCACATGCCTTTAATCCCAGCACTCGGGAGGCAGAGGCAGGCGGATCTCTGTGAGTTCAAGACCAGCCTGGTCTACAAGAGCTAGTTCCAGGACAGGCTCCAAAACCACAGAGAAACCCTGTCTCAAAAAACAAAACAACAACAACAACAAAAAAAAAAACCAAAAAAAAGTTTACATATTTAGCATGCAGTTAGAAATTATGCTGGTTTAGCAAAATGGCTAAATTAAGTACTTAGATCCAAGACCTCACTATCCCTGACGAGTTGGCTAAATTTTCAGTACCAGGCACGATTTCCCTCCTGTTGAGTGGGCCTTATGTCAGATTAGAGAGTGCTTGGTTACTGCCAAGGTACGAGTGCCACTGTCTTTTCTCCAGTGAATATTTTTGGTCTCTTTGCTAAACTTCAGGTGACTGTATTTCAGACACTCACACTTGTGTCTTCTGTTTTGTTTTGTTGATCTACATGTCTGTTTTTGTGCCATTACTATACTGATTTGTGCTATTTTACTGTAACTCTGTAATATATCTTGAGATCTAGAATGGTTTTTTTTTGCATTTTTTTTCAGAATTGTTTTGACACTCTGGGGTCTTTTGTGGTTCAATATGAATTTTAGGATTTTCTTTATTTCTCTGAAGAATGTTGTGGGGTTTTTGCTGAGCTTGTATTGATTGCATCTGTAAATTGTCTTCAGAATAATGGTTATATTTTTACAATATTACTTTTACTAATTGGTTAACATGGGAAGTTTTTCTGTTTTCTAATGTTTTCCTCAATCTATTTCTTCAGAGATTTAAAGTTTTCATTGTAAGGGTTTTCCATCTCCTTTGTTAGGTTGTCAAGGTTTGAATGGCCCTTATAGGTTCATATATTTGAATGCTTGGTCCCCAGTTAGTGGAACTGTTTGGGAAGGGTTAGGAGGTGTGGCTTTGTTGAAGAAGGTGTGTCACTAAAGGGTGGCTTTGAGGTTTCCAAAGTTCATACCAGACTTAGTCTCTCCCTCTCTCTACAGTCTCTCTCTGACTCCTACTTGGGGCTCAGATGTGAGTTCTCAGCTACTGCTCAGTGCCATGCCTGCTTGCCAGCTATCATGCTCCCTGCCGTGATGTTCATGGACTAACCCTCTGAAACTATAACCAAGACCCCAAATAAATGCTCACTTTTAAAAGTTGCTTTGATTGTGGTGTCTCTTTACAGAAATGGGACAGTAACTAAGACAGAAGTTGGTACCAGGGACTGGGATATTGCTGTGACAGGTCTTAGCATGCTTTTGTTTGGAGAAAACACTTTGGAACTTTAGAATAGAGAATCAGTTAAATGCTGTAAATGGGGCTAAATGGGCTGCCCTAGTAGAAGCAAGGTACTGAAACATGTAGTGTTGAGAGCAATAAGGATTGTGGAGCCAGAACAAGAGGTTTTAGAGAGGGACAATAATAGTAGCCAGGCTACAGACCATGCTTTCTCTCTCTCTCTTCTCTCTCTCTCCCTCTCTCTCTCTCTCTCTCTCTCTCTCTCTCTCTCTCTCTCTCCTTCTCTCTCTCTCTCTTCTCTTTCCTCCTCCTCCTCCTCCCTCCTCTCTCTCTCTCTCTCTCTCTCTCTTTCTCTCTGTGTGTATGTGTGTGTGTGTATGTGTGTGAGACTGTCCTGGAACTTGCTCTGTAGACCAGACTGGCCTCGAACTCACAGAGATCTGCCTGCCTCTGCCTCCTGAGTGCTGGGATTAGAGGCATGTGCTACCACCGCCCAGCTACAGTCCATTCTGGTGCTATTTTGGTAAAGAATGTAGCCCCTTTTTGTCCTTGTCCTAAAAACCTGCCTGAGGCTAAATTAAACAGTTCATGAACTAAAGTCATTGGCAGAGAAGATTTCAAGATAACTTCATATTGACCGGGTCATGTGGTTATTAGTGACCTTTCTTATGTAGAACTACAATAAAAAGGAGCAAGAGGGATAAAAATAAACACAAATATAGTTTGAAGGGATAAAGAGCACCAGGAAATGCAATGTTGGAACCAAGCCTTGTGCCCAAAGAGATGAGAAATTAAAAGAAAGGCCTGATAATGAATGTAATAAAGGGAGCGGAATCTTCAGGGAGAAACTCCACCTAGCTAAATCTGTAATCTCTGCAAGGCAAAGGCCCAAGGCCATCTAAAAACAAAAACCATCAGCAGGTCCAAGCTTATGGCAATTGTAAGTCATGGAGGGACCCAGCAAGCCCAAGCAAGCAGAAGAATTGGACAGTACCAGCCAGAACTTTGTGGCTTTAACAAGGAAAACACAAGTGGACAGGAGTTGTGAGATCTTCCTCTGTAGTTAAGGACAGCAGCTGAGGACAATCATGTAGCAGGAGAGTCCCGGCATGGAGGCCCCCGAGAGGCCGTCACATGAAGCTGTGAAGGTGAAATCTGGATTGTGTTGGAGACCCCAAGATGCTGGAAATGCCAAAGCCATGGGCTACCTGACAAGAAAAGCTGCAGACTGGGTATGTGTGGAACCAGCCCAAGGGAAGGAAGTGTGCTGCAATCAATTAGCCTGGAAGGAGTGGGAGATATGGAGAGGTATCTAAAAAGCCTCTTGACATTGGGCACAGAGATACAGAATTTGGAGTTTGCCCTGCTGGGTTTGGTTTTGCTTTGGTCTGGTATTTCCTCACTCTGTCTCCTTTCCTCTGTTTTGAAATGGAAAAGTATATTCTGTGCCACTGTATGTTGAAAGTATGTAATTGGTTTTTGATTTTACAAGGGACTACAATTAAGAGACTGCGTGAGTCTCAGAAGAGACTTTGGGCTTTTAGACTGTGAAGGACTATGGGGACTTTTCAGCTGGACCGAATACAATTTGCATGATGATGTGGCTACAAATCTACTTGGGCCAGGGAGTGGAATGTGGTGGTATTGGTATAAATGAGAATGGCTCCCATAGGCTCATATATTTGAATATTTGGTTCCCAGTTGGGTGGAACTGGATCAGGAGGCATGGTCTCATTGGGGAAGGTGTGTCACTGGGAGAAGGCTTTGAGGTTTCAAGATTCCCATCAGTGAAAATTTGTGCAACCACCATGGATATCAATATGGTAGCTCCTCAGAACATTGGGAATCGATCTACCTAAGATCCAGATATACCACTTTTGGGCCTATACCCAAAGGAGGCTTCAAGGACACTTGCTCGATCATGTTCATTACTGTTCTACTAATAATGGCCAGAAACTGGAAACCTAGACCTCCCTCAATGGAAGACTGGATAAACAAAATGCGGTGCACTGACACAATGGAGTATTACTCAGCATTTTTATTTATTTTTTGTTTGTTTTTAAATAGACATTATGGGATTCTCAGGTAAATGGATGGAACTAGAAAAAAGTCATCCTGAGTGAAGTATCCCAGGCCCAGAAAGACAAATACTCTACGTATTCACTTATATGTGGATTTTAGCTGTGAAGTCAATGATAAGAACCACAGAGGTTAGGTGTAGAGGGAGGGACTAGGTAGGGGGACACATAGATATCCCTGGGAGGGGGAACAGAATATATTTTACAGGTGGACTGGGGGCAGGAGGGGATGGGAACAGGAGGATCAGGTGGGGATAGAAAGAGGAGATAGGGTTGAGGGAGGGAATTCAAAGAGATACAGTTGGAATTGAGGGGCATTTGAGGGACTGTATGGAAACCTAGTGCAGTCAAACCTCCTAAAATATATGAAGATGGTCCTAAAGAAGTTGATTTGGTGCCTACACGGAGCCTTCACCCCGACACTCTAGTGTCTTTGGTGCAGGAAGGTACTCTGCAAGCTACCAAAAGAGAAATGTTAACATCAACCTAGCCACAAAACCTTTGACCTACAATCTGTCCTACCTATAAGATGATAGGACAAGGGTGGCACAGAACTTATGGGAGTGGCCGGTCGGTGTCTGATTTGACTTAGGGCCCACTCCACAAGATGGAACTCATACCCAACACTGCTTGGGTAACCAAGAATCAGAGACTAGGTAGCCCAGAGACCTAGGGAAAAGCCAAATAAAACTGCTTTTTAAAAAAGTATCAATAATAAGAGCCGGGCGGTGGTGGCGCACGCCTTTAATCCCAGCACTTGGGAGGCAGAGGCAGGCGGATCTCTGTGAGTTCGAGACCAGCCTGGTCTACAAGAGCTAGTTCCAGGACAGGCTCCAAAACCACAGAGAAACCCTGTCTCGAAAAAACAAAAAAAAAAAAAAGTATCAATAAAATGACTCTTAATGCTATTTGGCTACACTCCTAGATCAGCGCCTTATCCAGTCATCATCAGAGAAACTTCCTCCTGCAGCAGAAGGGAACAGAGGCAGAGACCCACAGTGAGACATTATGCAGAGAGAAAGCCCTTGGACCACACAGCCCTACATGAGATGTCTTCATCAAATCCTCCCTCTCAAACCTCAGAGGACCCTGAGGAAGAAGAAGCAGAAAGTTTGTTAAAAACCAGAGTGGATAGAGGACACCAGAACAAGGCCCTCTGAATTAACTAAGCAAGGCTCATGTGAACCTGTGAAGACCGCACCAGGTCCTCTCCATATATATTAGAGCTTTTAGTTTAGTCTATTATGCTCCTGAGTGTGTGAATGAGTGGGTCTCTGGTTCTTGTGCCTGTTCTTGGGGCCCTTTTCCTTTTGTTGGGTTGCCCTGTCCAGCTTCCATGTGATGGTTTTTGTTTTATCTTATTATATTTTATTATTTTTATCATGTTTGGTTGCTACTGCTTAGAAGCCTGTTCTTTTCTAAAAAAAAAAAAAAAGTCAGAAAGAAAAGGAAAAGCAAAGGGAAGGAAATAAGAGCACCATTGTGTGGGCTGAGCAAAGGGAAAGGCTTAAAGATAGGAGACTCACAAATGTGGTGAGGAGAGGATCAGGTTAGAAAGGAAAGTTTATGCAAAGGACGTGGGCAGACAGTTTGAATAGGGCTTTGTGATGAAGGGTGCATAGTATGGAATCAGGTTAATAATTCAGGAAACAAGCTAGGGAATTGCAGGAGGCTGCTTGTTCGTTTCCCAGCCAACCAGACCCAAATAATCACATAGAAACTATATTAATTGCAACATGGTTTGACCAATGACTCTAGCGTATTCCTAGCTAGCTCTTACATCTTAAATTAACCCATTTCTATCAATCTGTGTATCACCATAAGGCTGTGGCCCACCGGTAAGGTTCCTAAGGGTCTGGTGTTTCCTTCTCCTTCAGCAGCTACACGGCGTCTCTTTGATTCCTCCTACTTTCTCTATATATCTGTTTGGATTTCCTGCCTGGCTTTAGTTTGCTCTGCCATAGACCCAAAGCAGCTTCTTTATTAACCAATGGTAATAAAACATATTCACAGCATACAGAGGGGAATCTCACATCAGGGAATAGTGGCACATGCCTTTAATCCCAGCACTTTGGAGGTAAAGACAGGTGGATCAAGGTGAATTTGAGGCCAGCCTGGTCTACACAGTGAGTTCTGGGACAGCCAAGATCTACACAGGAAGGTCCTGTCTTGAAAAAAAAAAAAAACAAAAAACGAAGGGGGGCAGGGAGAATCAGAAAGCATTTAAGTAGAAGTCTGTTAGAGTGATATATCAAACAAGCATGACAAACAACACTTGCATGATTTACTGTTTATTTGCATATGACTCCTGTCTGATTTAGTACTAACATACATCATCCAATTTTATCTCAGTAGATACCACTATGATTGATTACTGTGAGATGCTGCCAAGGAATCTTCGCTTCAGAGAACTTATGAAATGTCCCCAGTATGATCCCTTCGACTTGCCTGTGACCTGTTTGATTTCAACATTCACAACGTTCTGAAGTATTTGTCAAACCACCACTAAAAATTAAAGTGGACTCTGAGAATATTGCAAAAATACAATAAAATAAAAATAAAAGACCCCTACCATCTCCCAGTTAGTTCTCTTTGCCTTATGCTTTGAGTCAATATGTAAACTCTCAACTACTGCTCCAGTCAAAAACAAAAACCAAAAACCTTGCTTATATAAGTTGCCTTAGTCATGGTGTTTTATCACAGCAATAGAAAAGTAACTAAACATGCAGTCACTTGAATTTGGAATATATTTAGGCTGCAATTTAGGTTACTGGCTCAAAGCCATCTCTTCCTCTCTGAGACACTCTGAGCCCATAGGGAAAGGCTCCACAGTTAGATATAAAAAGACATCAGGTCCAGCACACCCATGCACCCTCTACCTCCTTTTGGTGTTGGTAGCTAGGGGATCCCTGCCACTAAAAAGGGTGGGATCTGCTTCCTGGGGGGCAACAGGAAGGAAACAAGTCCACCAGAGAAACAAGGACAAACTCCCATACTACCATCACAACACAGATCTTTGGGAGGGCAACCTAGCCTCACAACAGTGATGTGGGATTCCCCTCTGTATGCTGTGAATACCATTGGTTAATAAAAAACTGTCTTGTGCCTGCGCAGGGAATAGAGGTAGGCAGGGAAAACTAAACTGAATGCTGGGAGAAAGAAAGGCAGAGTGAGAGAGAGCTTCATGTAGTCCCGCTGGAGACAGACACTAGAACTTTAGCTGGTAAGCCACAGCCACGTGGCCATACATAGATTAATAGAAATGGGTTAAATTAATATGTAAGAGTTAGCTAATCAGAAGCTAGAGCTAATGGGCCAAGCAGTGATTTAATTAGTACAGTCTCTACATGCTTATTTAGGGGCTAAGTGGCCAGGAACCAACAAGTGACTCTCTCCTCCTACACAACAGGCCAGTCCCTCTTGTGACACGGATCCATGAGAGGAAAGGCTAAAGTGCCCATGTTCATCCAGCTGAAGGAAGCAGGCTTAGTCCAAAATGGTCTCAAAGTCTGTACTTAGGACTGGGTCAGCTGCAACCTTGAGAATAGCCATTGTTGCCGCAGGGAGCTTCAGGCACAGCTGTTTCTGGGCTGCAACAGAGGACATGTTTGAATTTCATTCCAAAGAGGTGAGGTAGTCCCTTAGCCTACCTGGGTCAAGTCCTGGCCACGTGTGGGCCAGGCGTGAGCAGGAGTCCCACCCAGATACACACCACCACCGCTACACTGGGCACACAAGGACTGCAAGAGAGGCAGTATGGAAACAGATGCAACAGAGAAACCTCAGCATCCCTCCCTGAATCTAGAAAGTAGCAGAGCAGAGGAGAAGGTGAGGGGACCAGGTAGGGAACAGAAGTTTCCTGAAAGTGAAACATGTCATCCCATGGGCCTCTAGGGGGGTAAGAGGCAGAGTAAGAACAGAGTGAGCAGGCAGGCAGAAGTAGGAAGATGTGGTCTAGAAGCCCAGCTTCACCCCCTCCCCCCAGGGCTGCCCGAGCAGGCTCCTCCCCTGGCAAATGGAGACGGACTTGGCATCTACAGTCTGCCTTTGGATTCAACTAGGCACTCGGTGTTCGAGGGTAGATTTGGGGGTCATTTGGAGGAGCTCACTTACCGGCCCTGAGAGGTCCCAGGAGACACCTGTAGACAGCAGAATGACCAGCCAGCTTGGTCAGGAAGGCTTGGTAGCAGAGCCAGCGGGCAGCTTCAAGAGGAAATAAGCCAGAGGCTCTCTTGGCCCCTAGTGTCGCTCCTGGGGGAGCAGATGGAGGCTTAAGAACCATGGGCCACAGACCCTCATGCCCTCCGACAGGCTCTCCACTCCCTTCTGACCTGCTTGACTCAGGAACGACAGTCAGCAGCACTAGCGAGGGCAGAATATCCAGCCCCTGCATAAGAACGCTGGCCCTGGTCTATCCACGCACCTGAATTCTTGACCTTCAGGACAGAGTAGCAGCAGGATGCTGAGCTGGCAATGATGCCCAGAAAGAATGTGGGGTTCTTCCTAATATGCTGATCAAAGGGAAGCTGAAGCACGCATGCATGGAACCTGGGCAGGAACCACAATGGCAGGGAAGGGACCTTGGTGAGTATGTACATGCGTGTACACATGAATGAGCTCTTGTCTGTGCATACATGTGAATCACACACACATTTATGTGCACCACATGCACAGAACCATGTACAAATGAACTACGTGTGAACACTCAGCATGTGTGTGTGTGCACATGTCTTCATACATGTATACCGTCATATAACTAGTCTCTTCCCAGGTGCCTCATGCATGTCACCTCACATCACAGCAAGGGTAAATTGCCTGACTTTGAAATTGTGCTCAGTTTTCCACAGCGCAAGCTTTTTCCTACACTCAGCTCCAGTGACGCGGGAGGTTACTTAGGAGGAGGCCAGACCCACAGTGGCATAAATCTGGCCTGTGGTTGGTGTGACCATCTGTCAACTCCAGGCAGAACTCTGGCCTCTGCTGCAACTCCATGCAGCACTTCCTGTGACTTTCATGAGTCACAGGAAGCCAATCCCACCCGTACAGGAGACTTCAGAAGAAAGCTGTGGTCAGGTAGGGGATGCCATGTGGTCTGGCCTAATGAGCCTGACTTAGGTGGGGGCATTTCACTACTTGAAACCTGGGAATGGATCCCACTGATGGGCCACCAGTCCCAGGTCTCAGGACCAACCAAGAACAAGACTATTCCAGAAGAACAAGCCATGGCTGCTTTAGGCCGTGTCCTTGTCATGCCTTCTGGATGCAAGGCTGGGGACACTCAGCAATAGATCTGATTCTCTGGGTTCTGGAGCTCTGAATCCCCCTGCTTCTTTTTCCCATCCTATGCCTTCTGGGGTGCTTTCTTGGGGGGCTCTTTACCCCAGCTTGCCCTCCTGTTTCAAGCCTGTCAACCACAGGCTCTGATCAGCACCTAAGGTCACATAGGATTCCGGTACAGGGAGACCAGAAGAGGTTCTCATCTGACAGATACAGAGCTGTGTAGAGACTCAGCTGAACGCTGCTTTTTCCTGACCCCGCGTTAGTATGCCACCCAATCCGGGGAGCAACTAGCCAGCTCTCAAACTTGAAAGCCCCAGCAGACAGCATGGCTGGCATTTCTGGTCTGTGGCTCCCTCTAGTGGTGGCACAGACCCATGACTCACCTGTAGGCCTGCAGCAGGAAGATCTTGTAAACATTGATGCAGACTGTCTGCAGGCTGTTCACCTGGAGTCCCAACAGAAAGATAAGCATCAGCAACGTCCTTCAGATCACAAATGAGCACTTCCTATGTGAGGAACCCAAGAAATCCAGCCAGGGGAGGAAGCAGGAGGGAGCAGGGGCCAAAGCCTACCACAGTGGCCCCTTCCAGAGAACTCAGCAGCAATGACCTGAGAGTCCAAGGCCAAGGCCAGGATCCAAAAAATCCTCTCTCTGTGTGTGTACGGATGGTAGTATTGTCAAGTGACAGAGATGAGCAGGGTAGATGCTCAGGGGACATACAGATGTCCACACGCTCTTCACACACACGCATGCGCACACACACGCATGCATGCACACAGACACACATGCACGCACAATGCACATACACACATGCATGCACACACGCGCACACACACACACACACACGGTTGCCCTCGACACACATACACCTCTCCCTGCACGTGCCCCCACACAAAGAACAGGACCTGCACAAGGGTTCCACAGATGATGTGGCTGCCCATCTGCTTACCTGCAAGTCTAGAAACAGACTGTGACATTTCAGCCGCAAAATAGTTAAGAGCTTGTGCCGCATGTTCCTCCCGGGCTTGAAGGTGCGCTGGAAGGTGAGGCTGGCCTTAACTGAGGTCTGGGTGTAACTGCAGCACAAAGATATCCTGCCTGTGTGATTCCCACATCAACCCCTCTTCTGAGAGACCAGCACCAATGCCCTTCCACCCCCTGTCCCTCTCTGCTGCACACTGAGGGCTGAGACAGGGATGGACCTTCACACAGGGAACACATTCCAGCTCTTGGGACATGCTCACAGCACCACATGAAGCCCTGGACAACCAAATCCAGCCAGATATAGTGAGCAACATCCGTTTTATCCAAGTTAGCATTACCAGACATCTTTGCTCATCAGTGGCAAATAAGAGCCGTCAAAACCCACAGTTTAGAAGGAAACATAAATCATACAGGAAATCATAAAGCCCTGTGCTTCTTTAAGTTGCTCAGTCTGACAGAGCACCTTCCCAGTACAGGGCTGTGAAGGAAGCAGAACACTGCCTTCAGCCAGACCTCGGCGGCAGCAAACAACAGTAAGGAAATGCCTACGATAGTGTCAAACCACTTGCAGACTGCAGGATGCTTCTTGGCCACCTTTGAAAATAAAATTACAAGATGGCGCATATAGGACAGAAGGCAAGGGGTGGTTCCTTCTTGTCATCCAAAGACCTTGCGTCGTTCTCAGAGATGTATACTGGTTACAGTCATGGTTACCTCTGTTAAGCTTCTTTAAAAGATTTTTGTTTTTACGCATTTAAGTGTATGCATGCGGATGGAGGCCAGACGAAGGGGTGTTCTGCTCTTCCAAACTCCACGTCATTCCCTTGAAACAAGATCTCTCACTGAATCTGGAGCTGGGCTGGCAACCAGCAAGCCACTGTGACCAGCTTTTCCCATCTGTACCTACAGTGTTGGGGATACAGGTGCCTGTAACCACCATGGCTTTTTATGTTGGTTTCGGGGTTCTGAGCTCAGATACTCATTCTTACACGGAGATACTCTTAACCCAAGTTACCTCCCCAGCCCTAGTCATACCTTCTATGTGTAGCACAATTAATAAAAGAACCCAGAGACAGACACTGGGGTTCAACCTGAAGGTCAGAAAAGCAGAACAGCCAGCCACTGGCTCTTACCTCTACCTCAGTCTGAAATGGCGATCCTGCCTCCAGGAATCTTGGAGTGAGACTATGTATGAAAGTGGTCTCCTCCCGTCTTATATTCCTCTCCAGCGCTGGGATTAAAGGTCTGCACCACTATCCCTTGGCTTCTATGGCAAACTAGTGCCGCTACTGGGATTAAAGGTGTGTGTCACCACTGCCTGGTGTGTGAGGCTGGGCAGTGTGGCCGTTTTACTCTCTGAACTTCAGGCAAGTTTTATTTATTAAAATACAAATTAAATATCGTTACATCTATACAGACTTTTGAACCCTTTGATGTTGAAATGGGGTTTCTGCCATTAAATACTGTTTGAAAATGTGGTATCTACAGCAGAAGAAGGCTGCCGCTTGTGTTCCGAACATCTTCTGTGCCACTGCTTAGGTCAAAGGGCAAGACAAACCAGCCATGCCATCGTGAAGGTTCAAGTCAAATCTTTGGTAGTCTCCAATTTTTTTTTTCAGGAGAGACACAAAGATGTGGAATTGCTAGGAAAAAATGAATGCATGTTCTAAAGACCACAGTACCATCAAGTGCCACTTTCTGGAGATGCTGCCTTAGCCTGACTGAATCAAAGCGCGTGTGAATATGTGTAGAGTCTGAGCACACACTAAATCACGTTATGAGGGCTCAAGCAGCATAAACTACTATCCACAGGGGTTTTGCACCAATCTCCCCACAGATCTTGAAGACCCACTGCACAATTCTGGGGGCCACAGCTACATGGCTGTGTTCTACATTGCAGCGTTCTGTTGATTCTCTTCACGTTTCGCATGTGAGCTATGGTTTGGGGAGAAGAAGTTCCTACCAGTACATTTTTCCTTAGGGTGTTGCTAGTCACTCTGGCTGACCTCTAGGCACGTTGTCCCTGGCTCAGACGGAAGGATCCTCAGCCCAGCTGAGCACACCCAAACTGCAGCCTCATTGGTGAGCTCACAGCTGCTCTGAACATTGGCTCTGGTCTATGTGTCAGAGTCGTCTCCGATTCCCCCTGTCCAGGGCCAGCCTGGATTCCCAAAAGGGTGTGCTTTCTCTGCTTTTTGCAGTATGTTCAGAAGGGAAATGCTGTTTTGATTGCTTTACCCATTACTCATGACACGGAGGAGCTCAGGCCTGTGCGGACAGCACAGCAGATATGGGCACCTGCACAGATGGCTTATCTGCACCCAACTCTTCCCTTATGGTGTGAACTTCCAAAGAGTGCTATGGAGACAGGAGAGTTTGGATTCGAGCTCAGGACAGACAGCTGTCAACACGACGACATCTCCTGCCACAATCCTCATACTTTCACTCATAAAAGAAGAAGTCTGGATAATTTCACCTATTTCCATCTCAAATCTGTTGTATCTACACTAAAGCTGGGTTGTGAGCTTCCAGTAGGTGGAGACCAACTTCCCTCCTCCTGCAAGCACCTTATACCTCATACAGAGAAGGGCCCTGGCTCCATGGCCTCTAGGAGACTTGAGACAAGGGTGAAGATGTTTTCACATTGCCCTGTCCATCTCCAGGCAGAAAAGGAACACCTTATGGCCTCTGTCACTTCAGGCCTCATCGTTACTTGTGTCTAGAAGCAGGAAACAATGTGGAGTACCTCACAGCATCTGTTGCCCCCATGAGCTCATGGCTCCTCAACAGGAGAAGAATGAAGTGCCCCTACAGCATCTCCTGCCCCCATGAGATCATAGCTCCTCAACAGGAGACAGAATGGAACACCCTATAGCATCCTCTGCCCCCATGAGATCATGGCTCCTCAACAGGAGACAGAATGAAACACCCTACAGCATCCCCTGCCCCTATGAGATCATGGCTCCTCAACGTGGCCAGGTGTGCTTACGTGGTGTAGTCACACAACACCTCCAGAGTCTGAGTGTCCAGCAGTAAGCCACACCAGGGAAACAGGCAGCAAGCAGGCAGCTGGTGTGGAGCTGCACTGTCCAGGGTACCAGTCTCCATGGGGAAGTTCACCATTGTCTTCTGTAAGTTTATGGTGCAGCCATACTCAGGAATGCCGTGGACCAGGGCCCTGGTAAGAGAGGGAACATAGGTGTTCTGGGACCAGAGAGAGCGGGTCCTTGAGGGCACCCTAATGGAACGTCAGGCACAGTCTTGCTCTGGACTGTAGCCTAGTTCCTGTCTTCTGTGTAAGAAATAGAACAATAGGGCCAGTTCAAAACAAAATAGGCGGGCATCAAACAAGTAGGAAGAGTCACACGACTCTCTGATGTTCATATCTTAGCATCTACGTAGCAAGGCATCTTCTCCCTATGACCCCAAAAGCCTGCTTTCTTGTTGCTACTTTGAGGTATCTGCAGGCTCCAAAGCTACAGAGAAATCCTGTCTTGAAAAAACAAAACAAAACAAAAAGTTGTCAGGAATGGCTGTTGTGGTGATTTGAATAGGTATGGTCCTCGTGTGTTTGAATGCTTGGCCCATAGGGAGCGGCACTATTAGGAGGTGTGGCCTTGCTCGAGGAAGCTGTCACTGGAGCCAGGCTTTGAGGTCTCCTATTCTCAAGCTGTACCTACTGTGGCACAGTTTACTTCCTGTTGCCTGCAGATCCAGATACAGAACTCTCAGCTACCTCTCCAGCACCATGTCTGATTGCACACTGCCATGTTTTCACCATGATGATCATGAACTAAACCTCTGAAACTGTAAGCCGGCCTCATAAGACTTGCTGTTGTGAGTCTGGGAGCCTACATGGATCTGAGCTAGGCCCTCTGCATGTGTGTGACAACGTGTAGCTTGGTCTCTTAGTAAGGCTTCTAACAGTGAGAGCAGGACCTCTCCCTGGCACTTAGCTTATTTTTGCTAACTTGTTCCCCATGCTGGATTACCTGGTCCTGTCTCAGCGTAAGGGGAGGAGCTTGGTCCTGTCTCAACTTGATGCGCCAGGTTTTGTGCAGGACCATGGTGAGGCCTGTCCCTTTCCGAATGCAGATGGAGGAGTGGATGGGAGGGGGATAGATGGGAAAGAGGACCAGACGAAAGAAGGGAGGGAGAAATGGCTGGTATGTAAAATAAATAAAAACAATTAAATTAATAAAAAAGAGTTGCTGTGGCCATGGTGTCTCTTCACGGCAATAGAAAGCCTAACCAAGACAGCTGTGGTCACATCTCCCAGAAGGGCTTAGTGCCTCAGGCCTCTGCAAACAGCCATTCTGTGGGCTCAGTTGGGGGGCATGAGAGTTACTGTCTGTTGTCTCATCTGAAGACTTTCCAAACACTGGCATAGGCCTGGTCCCTCACCACACTGCGTGCCCGGTGAGACCAAGCTGGACCAGCCATGGGTGCCATACTGTCTTCCTTGGTGCTGCAGGTGTCCCATGCCTGGCTACATAGGTAAGATGTCCCCGTCAGTTAGTAGAGGTGACAACACGAGCTCCAGGCAAGCGGAATTACAGACCTCAGCTATACATCCACCGTGATCATGACAGTGGAAACCTGGGCATGACGGTCCCTACCTGAGGAAGGCTTTTGCCTGGACCAGGTGGGGTGTCACCAATAGAAAGTCATCCACAAAGCGTAAAAGCAGCCTAAAATGAGACACATTGACAGGCTTCACGTAGAATCCACTTGTAAAAGATCCAACCTAAAACACTTTAAATATGGGAACGCACAAAGACAAAACAAAGTGATAAAACAGCTTTACTGTCTTCCTGACAGAAACAGCTCTGGGGCACGTCACAGCTTTTCATCAATGGCCTTTACATCTTGGACACAAAGCAACTGTAGCACCCACCCAGTGAGCTGGAAACATGACGCGTAAAGCTATGTCAACTCATAACCCGGACCCTTGGAGCGGTAAAAGGAAGCATTTACCCGTCCTGGTGCACCTCCGCAAAAAGCTTGTTCTCCATGTCTCCGAAACACAGGCTGAAGAGCAGGGTGGACAGGCTGGAGCCCTGGGGGATGCCCTGGCATTGGACATAGCACCTGGGAGGGGGGGGATTAAGATCAGAAGCAGCAGCCGTGTGAGCTTATGCTCACGTTTGACAAACCCCCATGTATGAATATGGACGCAGACATACATGAACATACACAGACACCCTTCTGTAGACTTGCTCAAAGACTACATAAAAACAGTATCATCTACTACTATCAGTTGTCAAGACCTAAAAGGACACCAAATTAAGTACCGCCCTTATCTCTCCCATCCCCCACTCCTATTATAACCTGGGTGGTTGGGACTACATCCCCATTCAGTGACTCCAGGCTTTTCTTAGGTTTTAAATTTTAAACAAGAATGATAAGCAATCAGGCTCTTGAACTGAATATGTATCTGGGACAATTAGTAACAGATTGTTAGTGCAGGACCATTCCAGGTGTAGTCATGTGAAAATGTCAATGATTTCTTCACAGAGAATACAATGGCACCCTTCAATCAAACATACATGTGGGTGCTGGCAGGGGTGGGTGCCTTCACATGATCAGGACAGGAAACTCACCGAGGGAACCCGTATGTGAGAAAGAGTAGGTGCGAGCTGACCTTTAACCCCTCGAACCGGCTCAGTCCCCTCTGCTGGAGTAACCTTCAGGAAGCTCTCCAGCACAGCGCACACAGATCTGACTTTTCAGTGTATCGGGCTGACCCACACGAGGACTAAGTTACCTACCACATGGATGGACTCACAGATCTGTGCTCAGTAGCTATCAGGACTCAGGAGCACCCTTTGTTGTGTTTGTGGAAACACACTCAGTTGCAGCTTGTGGTCTCCTAGTACGCACATTTAACATTTCCAATCATATCCTAATACATATCGTGACTTCTGATAATCAGACATTTCTTCTCCTACCTGACATCATCTCTAATAGACCAGGGTGTGAGCCTGGAATCCCATTCTGACTGGCACTCACTGTGGGCTCCTATGAGTCCAGCAAAGAGGAGCCAAGTGCATTTGCAGCGTTCCATTCTCTAGGGGGGATTTTGGGTGCAGAAGGTCCAAGCAAATGCTCAAACACTCAACCTCACATCTAATCCAGACTCACAAGACAGGTCTTTGCGGGCTGATGGGTTGTTAGGCAGCTCCAGCAGAGCCAGTCTGGGCTGGTCTGGCTTGTAACTCATGGGAGTCTCAGGGGGACCCTACCACTGGCACTGCATTCTCTTTGTTGATGCTACACATGTCCTGCACCTGGCTGCACAGGCAAGGTGCCCTTGCCACTTTGTCAAAATGACAACAGGAGCTACAAGGATACAAAATTTTTAACTTCAATGGGGCCAAGCTTAGCCAGGAGCTCCCAAGGCCTTATGAGTAGGCAGCCCTGTGGTCCAGCCAGCAGAGGGCAAGAAAATTCTACAAAGGGAAGCGGGGAGGAAGGAATGAGGTGGAGGCAGCTGGTCAGATAAACTAGCCAGTTAGCGGGCACCCTGCTCAGCAGTCAGAATGGCCTCTACCTACCTGTACCAGCCCAGCCTCTGCCCACTTGCCCCATGCCTGTGCCCACCTGCCACCAATCTTCATGATGCTGTTACGCACAAAGTGCTGGAAGAAGTCGAACAGGCTGCAGCCGGCCTCATTCAGAGAGAAGTTCTAGAAAACCAGACACAGGTAGACGGACGGGTGTGAGAATGCGGAATATTGCAGCAGGTTACTACCAGATGCCCCTTCAAGACCGAGCATTCAGGGTAAAGTGGGGGTGGGGGCAGGGCCAAGTGTCCCTGTATGACTAGGCTGAATCTGACTCAAGGTGACGGGGGTTACTTAACTTACAGAGCAGTGATGTAACCTCGTATGTCCCTACAGCACTAGGTCTGGAAACTTTCAGCTCACCCAGTACCCCGAGGAGCCAAAAGAAAACCGTTCAAAGTGCTCAGTGAGCATGGCTGCTCCAAAGGTGGAACATGTACAAAGAAGGTTCTTTAAGAACCACCAACTTGTGGGAAGAGATCTCCCGTGTGTGGCATCGGGAAACACTGCTTCTGACACAATGGACCAAAACGAGGACCACAGAACAAGGCCAACTTGTCCACCCAAAGCAGGTGAACTAACTTATGGTCTCAAGGTCAAAACTGAGGGAGGAGATATTTTTACCAGCTCACTAATGGGTCAGCTGGATTATGGGGGACAGAAGGGTAGAAAGGGCACTTCAAAGCAGGAGTCTTAGCATGCCCACCTTAGTAGCTACTGGGGGACCTTGGTCATGTCATGGGGACTGCCAGAAAGAGTGGCCTTGGTCATGGGAACTCTCCACCAAGGAGTATGTTGGTCACATTCCTGCACTGAAACAAACAGCAAAGCAGAGGAGGAAAGGCCCCACCAGGTGTGGCCCACGAGTGGGAAGCCCCAGGACCTGCTCAATGACAACCGAGTTCCTCAGTGCGCTGGCATCGGACTCCTGCAGATGTGTCACGAAGTGGTTCATGTACGGCTCAAAGTCAGACATGGCGGAGACCTGCAGCAAAGAAGTCAATACTTGAGGGGAACCAGAGGGGCACATGATTTTCTGGCCGAGACAGGCTCAGTACAGTTGAACAATACAACAATGTATGTAGGGCCACTCCATCATAGAGTCTTGTAAGGAAAAGAGAGAATCTAGCATCCCAGCAGGAAGAGTCACAGAAACAGCATGTTTGATCACAGTCAGCTTTCCACAGGGCAGATACCCCCATAATGCTGTGGCTGCTGACAATCACAACACAAGCAGCACCCAGACTTCTCCACAGAGGCAGTGTGCAGACAGGAGGAAGAGCTGTCAGGAATAGGGAGGAGATGACATTTCCTGCAACAGACTCTCTAGGACGCCTGCTTTTTATCCAGTGGTCACCAAGGCCCATGTCTCCATGTCACTGTCAGGAACACAGCGCCATCTTCAGACAGCACAGGGACAATTCCAAGCCTGCCAGGGGTGAAGCATCCGGAGACGGGAACACTGGAGTCTGGAGACGGGAACACTGGAGTCTCTAAGTAACCTTGGAGTCCTCAAACTTGTCATACTTCTGTTCCATACTCTCATATGTTGAGACTGCACATTGGCGTTAAATCATGTTTTTTTTTTTTTTTTTTTGGATTTTTGAGACAGCGTTTCTCTGTGGCTTTGGAGCCTGTCCTGGAACTTGCTCTGTAGACCAGGCTGGTCTCGAACTCACAGAGATCCGCCTGCCTCTGCCTCCCAAGTGCTGGGATTAAAGGCGTGCGCCACCATCACCCGGCTGGCGTTGAATCTTAAAACTTCCCATGTTAGGTTGCATGTGTGAATATGGTCAAAATGCATTATATACACATATAAAGTTGTTATAAAGAAACCCATTATTATGTACATTTAACATACAATAGCACAAAATAAATAAGAAACGCCTGTGCCAAGTGGGTTTGCTGTAGTGCCAGGAGAAAAGCCACCCAGAGTAGTTAAAGTACAAGAATTAACGTAGGAAAGAATAGCAAGATATATAGAAAATGTTTGCATTTTCAAAATAATTAAGTAACATGCTTCTAAAGAACCAAGAGGTTATCAAAAAATTGCAATTAATAAACAAAAAAGATTTGAACTGAATAACGAACTGGCAAAATGCCAGAATGTGTACAGCACTACTGAGGGGTCTCAGAGAGAAATATGTAACTTCAGGTATTTACTTGGGGTTGGTGCAATGGCTTAGTAAGTGAAGCCACCTACCACCAAACCTACTGACTTAAGTTCTATTCCCAGATCCATATAGTGGATGGAGAAAATTAGCTCCTACACATTGTCCTGTAACCTCTACAGAGCACCATGATGGTTGCTCTGGCCAGAGCAGGGAAGGAATCAGTCGGGTGTAGTGATTATGAATTTGCCCTTGGTGCAGAAGCTCACAGCCACTGCACATACCACACATGTAGAGTTAAACGTTTGCCTGTTGAGTCTTGTGTGTCCTACATACAGGGGAAGGAAGCCCCCTTGTGCCTCTTCCAGGCCAAAACTCTGTGCAAATTTCTCCCCCTTTAAACCTGCAGACCCCACCTGTTTACTGAAGAGGACATTGGATGTACAAATCAACAAGCTGTTCCAGAGCAAGGGAGGATAGCTGCAGATAGCTCCTGGAAGGGGAAGCTCCATTGGGAGTCCCATGGAGGGAGGCAGGATGGGGTCAGACAAATGATCCTTGGTGCCACGGACACCCAAACCATAGACATGGCACCATATGAACTTGCCAGAAGTATGGACCTATCACAGCCTCAGCTGTGTTACTGACAGATCCCAGATATCCATGGTATGAGAAGGCCTGTGCCACCAACATGCTCTCAGCATAGATAAGAGTTCACTTTGATGTTACCTCTCTCCTGAAGGACTTATGGACTTGGCCTTGGCGATTTCTTTGAACCACTGCATACTGGCGGACACAGTACATGTTCTCTGGGTGTCTGATCATATTGGCGACAACCTCCATGAGCTTTTCCTGGGGAATGGCATCAAATGCTCCCGTCACATCTGCCTGTGGAACACACGTGAGCACTATTAAGCATGGTTGGGTCCAGGCCTAGGGGTCCTACTGGCTCTGCCCTTGGTGTCTGGGTTCTAACCTACCTTTAAGCAAACCTGCAGGAGAAAGATACTCCATGCTCCTGTACCAGCCTAGCTGCCCATGCTCATCCTACAAATTTCCCATTCCAGACAAAGGACCCTGGGGCATACCCCAGATACTGCAGCATCCAGCATCCAGGTCCTGGTGGTAGAATCAACCTTGGCTACTTCTCTGAATGGGACCCATCAACCAATAGGATTCTCCTACAGGGTGCATCCCAGAGGAGTTGGAATATACTGTGCAGGGAATGCGTATTTAGCTCATGGATGTTCTGGGAGCTGGTTATCCCGGAAGAACGGGGTGCCCCTGCTCCCGAGAGAATGGGAGGCCATGGCATCTTTGGTCTACATACGGTAACAGGCTAACACTCTCACCAGCTGAAGCCTACAACAGGGTCATCCAGTGTTGGCTGCTCCGAGGACGTCCCTACAGCCCAGACCATGAGAGCAAATGTGATAGACAGGAGTACCAATGCCTACCTTAACAAAGTACATCCTGGGTGCCCAGCCCAGAGTGCGCGTGCGCAGCACGAAGGTCCGCCAGGTCCTGTAGACGTCATTCAGGCCCAGGACAGAAGCTCCCAGGAGGTTAGGGTGCTTTGTCCGCTCATAGTTGAGCACGCTGAATAGCGTCTTGAGACGGTGGGTGAAATCCTGGGCCTGTGCGGGGGCCACAGAAGACACATGAGAAAGGGACCTGACAGATTTTCCCAGACCACCCTGATTTCTCCTGTAGCCCAGAGTCCTAGAAGATCTCTCCCACTAAGTCATTTGACTGCATTTGGGGCCTGCTCCAATCTGTTCTCACCCACCATCAAGGCAGGTCCAGAGACATGTCCTCTGGGCTGGGGTCAGGCTCAGGATCACCGGCACTCACAAAGGTCCCCCACTGAGCTGAGGCATCAATAGCTTCACTTTGTCCTCTGGGGCATTGCTAATGACAGAGTCACCCCACAAGCTTACACAGCTACTGGGAGGAGTCAGAGCTTTTACGGACATCCAGCTATGAGGAAGGGAGGCAGCTGCCTCCTGGTTACTGTGGCCCCTAGCATGGAGGCCATACAGTGTCTACTCTACTTAGCAAGATCCCTGAGGTACCTCCAAGGTTTGTGTCCCAAGTCCTCTGCTCTTGAGAACATCTCCCTTCTCTAGGTTCTTCCCACATGCTGAGTTTTTGGACTCAGGAACAACCAGTTCTTTGTCCTCCCTCTTCTGTTTACCCAGGGCTCAGAACTTCATGAGCCCTCACGGGAGCCAGAGTGCAGGCTGCACCAGCAACAGAGGAGCCAAATGCAGTCACCTGTTTCTCTTTGTCAAGGACTCTGGGGCCCATGCTGTAACCCATGTTCACAATGGGCCGGAGACCACTGGGCTTGGGAATGAAACGCAGTCTGTATATGGGCGTGACCGGCCAGACCTCCTGGTACTGCCTGACCTTCTCTCGTGACAGCTCCTGCAGCCGCACTCTCTTGAGGTGCTGCCTGTTACAGAGAGCATTATGGAGTTATGAGGTGAGCATGTGGGACATGCAAGAGACACATCCCAGGGGGTGGTTAGAAACTTGGTTCATTTGACACCTGGCCATGCTATGGGGCTACATCCAGGATCATAGCAACCCACAGAACTGTCTGGGCAGAGCATAGCAACCCACAACAACCAGACAACCCACGGAACTGTCTGGGCAGAGTACATGACATGTAGCCTGTGTTGCTACCTGGGACATCTGGTCCCACAGTCTGCCCTCAGTGTTCCTTTCTTGGGTGGTTCCATTGACCAGGATACTTTTGAAACAATCTGCTGCACTGTATGGATATCCTGACTTAGACAAAGGTGTGATAAAGAAAAAAAAAAAAACCCAAAACACCCCTGCCCACCCCAGGTATGTGTGCACCAAAGTGTTCAGGAAGCCATGTACTAGCTAAGGATCCCACAAGCACAGTGGGTGGTGTGTAATACATAGCTATGGCTGGACCTCGGGGCCTCATGAAACATGGCGCTGGGTGGTAGTGGTGCACACCTTTAATCCCAGTGCTCAGGAGGCAGAGACGATCTCAAGGCCAGCCTGGTCTACAGAGCAAGCTTCAGAACAGCCAGAGGTACCCAGAGAAACCTTGGTTAACGTGGTAATCTGCTCTCTGCAGGCCTTGCCTGGCCTCTACTCTGCCTCTTCAGACTGGGACAGCAAATCCCAGCTCAATAAGCAAAGAACCTTAGCCACTCAGAGCCCCTGCCAGCTCTTGGAGTGGATCCTTGAGGTTTCCCACTGAGGAGGCTCCTCATAGGTGCCTCCTTCAGGGGTGAACAGAAGGTGAACCCATCTGACCCATGTACCAAACAGGCAGCTGTTCTGTTTGGTATGAATTCCTCCCTCTTTAGGGACCCTATAGATGGTGCAAACCCAACTTATGATCTAACAGCCCAGAAAGCAGGCTCCCCAGTCCATGACTACACGGAGTCTATGCCCTGAAGGTTCATTGTAAACAGCAGACACTGATAACAGAGACGTGGTGTGGTACCTCACTCCAATGCTCTGCAGTTTGCTCCACACACTCTTACGGTAGAAGAAGAGCTGGTTCTTCTGGAATGTAGTTTCTGTGACGTAAAAGAATGACCTGAGCAGCTCTACCACGTACGTGTCCATCAGCCAGAATAGGAATGCAGCCAGGATCCTTTCCCTTGTACGGTGTTCTGCGGCAGGGACGCAGTTGTTTCCTGAAAGTAGTAGATACTCAACACTCATGACTCAGCCCAGACTCATAAGGTCCAGCATGGAAGCCCCAAAATGAGCCCAAGAGGTATAGCTCTGGACATGCTGGGTTCTAATAAAATAGATCAATGAATTAGTTCAACTTTTTTTTTTTTTTTTTTTTTTTTAGCATGTTGTACACTAAAGTTCCCCGAAAAAGCTGTGTTGGTGTCAGGACCCTACAGGCTTGCTGACTAGAGGTGTGTGGCTGCTGACTGAGAGAGAAATGCTCTGAGCCATCTTTCCCTCCCCCAACCTCTGAATCTGACCTAGCACTGTGTCTATCCAGTGAATCTTTTGTGATGGGTAGACTCAGCAGACCCTAGCTTCTGTCAACTCTAAAGCTACGAATGTCTTCAGATAGGGGCTAGGGACATGGCTTAGCTGGAAAAGTGTGTGCTCTAGAGGCATGAAAACTGACTTCTATTGTGTGGTGACCTGTACTTGTAATCCCAGTGCTCAGGAGGCAAAGACAGATGGATCCTATCTGAAATACTGACTCCAGGTGATTGAAGACGCCACCTGATGTCAACATTGAGACTCCACACATGTGCACAGGCAACCTTCAGTGGGTGCTGGGGCTGTGATCCTGGATCACACACTCACCGCACTGACAGCAGTGCTGTTCAGAGAACAGATGGCTCTAACTGTCAAACTGGACATAAAGGTTCACTGCACCATGGGTCAGGATAGCTGTCCCTCCCGAGGGCCTCTGAAGATCACTCTGTACGTCTCCAGACACAATGGGGCCTGCTTTATCCGGATAAAGCTGGGTTTACCAGCTGTGATAAACATAAAGGAAACTTGGGAAGAAGAATAAGAATCCCAAAGGAGGGGGCTGGAGAGATGGCTCAGCGGTTAAGAGCACTGGCTGTTCTTCCAGAGAACCCGGTTCAATTCCCAGCACCTACATGACTGCTAACAACTGTCTGTAACTCCAGTTTCTGGGGATCTGATACAATACCTTCACACCAATCCACATAAAATAAAAGTTAAATAAATTTTATATATATATATATATATATATATATATATATATATATATATATAGAGAGAGAGAGAGAGAGAGAGAGAGAGAATCCCAAAGGAGGCACAAGATAGGAGACAGAATGAACAGAGAAAGAAGACAACAGGGGCTGGAGAGATACCTCAGTGGTCAAGAGCACTGACTGCTCTTGCAGAGGTTCTCATTTGTTTCTCAGCAACCACAAGGTAGCTCACAACCTCCTGTAACTCCGGTTCCGGGAGATCTGACGCCCTCATCTGGTCAGCTCCACGGCGCCATGCGTGGCAGAGTGTACGTATACATAAAATAACTGCTAGAAATAGGGTTAGACTAAATACACAGTGATCTTAAAAAACAAGACTGGCTCGGTGGTGGTGGTGCACGCCTTTAATCCCAGCACAGGGAGGCAAAGGCAGGTGGATCTCTGTGAGTTCGAGGCCAGCCTGGTCTACAAGAGCTAGTTCCAGGACAGGCTTCAAAGCTACAGAGAAACCCTATCTTGAAAAACAAAAACCAAAATAAAAAAAAAAAACCCAAAAAAACAAAAACAAACAAACAAACAAAAAACAAGAATGATGTTTAACTTGAGTGTAGAGAGACTGAAGGCAGAACTAAGTCAGCAGAGACAGAGGAAGTGGTGGGTAGGATAGCCTGGGCGGACTGAAGGTGAATATCAACCAGCCCTGAGTTTATTTCTCAGTCAGCATATATACTAATTACAAGCAAAAGTGCAGGACAACCAGCTAACCTCCTCCCTGCACTGTCCTTGAGAGGAAGCTCAAGCAGAGGAGGCGGCGTCTCCTCAGACAGCTTCTAACCTCTAAGAGGAGTGCCTCCAGCTGGCCTACCCCGGCCCAAATCTTAACAGAATAATGTACTCTTTCATCTGGGCAAAAATGCTCTTTCTTATGGGCTATCTCAGACGTTTCTCACAGCCCTCAAGGTTGCAGGCGGAGAAGGAAAGCTTGAACTCAAATGACTTCTAAGTCAGAATTGACTCCAGATGGAAAGTGAGTCACACATGGCTACCACAGGAAGTTGGTGGAGATGCTGACCAGAGATGGACTGCGTTAAGGCTCAAATGTCAGGTGACCACTGGCCACGAACGGTGCACACAGCTTCTTACCACTCTAAGGTAAAAACAGAATGAAAACACAGGCAGCAGCAAGGAGATGCACTTTACAACTGTGCAGACAGCAAGACGTGGGGATGGGGTGGGCACAGCAACACTGGCTGCTTTTTCAGGGAACTGGGGTTTGGTTCCCAGCATTCACATGGTGGTTCCCATCTGTAACTCCGGCTCAAGGGAATGCAGGGCTCTCTCCCAGCTTCTGCAGGTACTTGACATTCAAGTGATACAGAGACGGACAAGTAATGCTCCCCCCATCATTTTAAAACTAATGAACGCGAACTGAAAATAATAGGAGCAGCACATTCAGGCACATTTCTTCCTGAAGGAGAGGAAGCCAGCCAGCTCAGCTTTCCAGCTAAGTGACCACTGTCCAACTGGTATAGCAATGTATAAAAAAACTCACTTGCGTGCTGTGGAAAAGATCCACTTGAGAGACCAGCCTGGTCTACAAGAGCTAGTTCCAGGACAGGCTCCAAAGCCACTGAGAAACCCTGTCTCGAAAAGCAAAACTTAAAGGAAGAAAAAAGACATAGTAGGGAAAAACCAAAAGCAAGCCCAGTTCAGTCAGTTTGAGTTGACAAACTCAGCTACTGGGCATGGTTTACACACCTGTGATCCCACTTCTCCAGAAGCTGAGGCAGGAAGGGCAGCCTGAACAACTTAGCAAAAACTTATCTCAGAAAACAAAACAAAAAGCCGGGCGGTGGTGGCGCACGCCTTTAATCCCAGCACTCGGGAGGCAGAGGCAGGCGGATCTTTGTGAGTTCGAGGCCAGCCTGGTCTAGAAGAGCTAGTTCCAGGACAGGAACAAAAAAGCTACGGAGAAACCCTGTCTCGAAAAATCAAAAAAAAAAAAAAAACAAAACTTCACATTTAAAGAAAAAAAATCACTAGAGACGTAATATCCTGGTAATTAGATTCTCTAATCAGAAAGACAGAAAATTCTGCTCGGTGTGGTGGCATACCCTTTAATGCCTGTACTCCTGGGGGGGGGTGGGTAACAGTTCAAGGTCAGTCTTGTCTACAAATAAATAAATAAATAAAAACTTAAAACTAGTACATAACAATATTGCATGTAAATACCACCAGAACAAGAAGAAATAAGCCTACTTGTCCAGTCAGAGATGGAGGTATCCATCCCGCTTCCTCTGTCAGAGCCTGGAAAGGGTGTGGATGTGACGTAGTGAACACAAAAACCTCAGCACTCAGAAACACAATGAACTTGTGCAGAAGTGCACACTTCCAGCACCTTCAAAAAGCTGGTATTATACAGACTATTCTACACGAGAGTTCAAGATTAATTCAAAAGAAACATTCAAAATATTTCACACATTTGGAATTTAAAAATTCCTATGTAATAAATACATCAAAAAACAAACAAACAAACAAAAAAAAAAACAAAGACAAAAACAAAACAGCCGGGCAGTGGTGGCACACGCCTTTAATCCCAGCACTCGGGAGGCAGAGGCAGGCGGATCTCTGTGAGTTCGAGGCCAGCCTGGACTACAAGAGTTAGTTCCAGGACAGGAATCAAAAGCTACGGAGAAACCCTGTCTCGAAAATCAAAAAAAAAAACAAAACAAAAAAACCAAACAAACAAACAAAAAATAAAAACAATGGGAGGTCGAAAATGCCTCCAAACCACTGATAGAAAAATTACCATCTATGGCAGCACTAGGTGCAGCTAAGGCAGCGTCCAGAGGGAAGTGTGTAGTCAAAGACCCAACCTATGATGACAGAAAAACAACAACAAACTGAAGAGGCGACGGTGGGCCAACCTCAACATTAAACCAGGCAAGGGAAGCCACAGGGGTCCTGGCTCTACAAACTCCCGAGGTCACACAAACAGTACCCTTCCCGCAGCAGGCCCGGTTCTCCTTGCTCGGGCGCCTTCACTTAAGATGGGACAGGGATCTTCACTGTAGGGAAGTCTTTCATTTATTTGTCTCCCAGCCACCCTTCCCCTACTGAGGAGCTGCACAGTTAAAGCTTAAGCATGCATCTGGTTCACTGGGTGAACCAGGAGAACCCTTAAACCTTAGGAGCCTCGCTTCCTACCAGGACAAATGGGTTCCCGTGCTGACCTGCCGTTGTGCGAGGCACTGTTCCACAAGGGACCACCGATAACCTGTAGGAGCTCTCTCTAGAGCGTCTTCTCACCAGGTGCCAGTATTTCCATCCACTATGCACCCCTCCTGCGCATCTGTTCCCCGGTGTCCCCAGCACTGAGAACCCGCCCCAGGTCTTGGACGAGAATCTTGGCTAGCACAAACGGGGCCAGAGAGAGCTTGGAGTCAAGAGGCCATGGGATGGAACTTACCCAACCACTGACTGCATAAAGCCACGGCACCGCGGCGGACTCCTGACACTCATTGTCTCTCCCTTTTCTGGGCACCTGCTTCATTCAGTGGAGGCCAGCCCTGCTCACCTGGATTGCTGCGAAGCCAGGGGCAGTCCTCCACTTTCATTTTCCACATCAGCTCCTGCAGCGAGAGTTTGCCGTACTTCCCCAAGGAGATGAATTGCTTCACGTTCTTCAAGAAGCGGCGCTTGTTGTGCCTCGTACCCCAGAGACCTGAAGGCACCAGCTTTCGGATGCAGGCCCGCAGAAAACCATATACCTGCCAGGGACTGCTGTGTAGGCGGAGCAAATTAATGAGGTGCGGTGAGCTGGTGTTCAAGGCACCTGCCCCCTGGTGGGCTGCTGTCCGAAACCTACAATGTGACCTGAGGAGTCTGACATATGAGCACCTTGCATGGTTCACAAGCAGCTGCTGGAATAGGGGCCGCATCTGCCAGTAGCGCTTTGGCAGGCGGCGTGTCCGGCGTAGTGGTCCTAATGTTCGAGGCCTCGAGCCTAGAAAGATGATCTCCACCAGTCTCCTGGCTCCACTCAAGCTAGGCTGGAGGTTGTTGAGTAGAAATGAGGGGTCCAGCTTCTCTCGGCCACCTCCCCTGGAGTAGAGGAAGCGTTTGGTCTCAGTAAAAGGTTGGGGTTGAAAGGCATTTTGGCATAGCGGTGACTGCAGGTCTGTGGAACTGCACTTGTTCTTACAGAACACTGATCCAGAGAGACTCAGGCCAGGTGCCTTTCCTCTGGAAGACAAATTTCCCTTGGTAGCTCTGCTAGTAGGCACTGCGGGGAACTGGGCAGGCCTTGGCACCCGTGTTTTGTCTGATGGGGTTGGAACCGCCTGCTTGTCGGGTCCCTTCTTCCGTCTCAGGGCCAGATTGCACCTGGCCTTCTTGGATGAAGGCACACTTTTATCCGTGATGCTCAGACTCCGCTTCACGCCTCGAGATGGCAAGGTCAAGGGTTTCCATGCTTCCTGGTAACTGCTGTTCCTGACCGGCTGTGTGGATCCAAGATGGGTAAAATTTCTGCCCCCGGGTTGTGTGGGCCTGTATCTGGGGGGCACAGAGGGCCAGGTATCCGCGGGGCTATCTATTTGGTACAGGGGTGAGCCGCAAACTTGGTAGGCACAGGTCGGGGGCACCAGCAGGTAGAGCGCACAGCGGGTCATAAGGTAGACCAGCAGGTCGTCGCCCACTCGGCTCAGCAGAAGCATCCATGCACGACTGATACGCAGGTTGTCAGTCACCGAGTTGGGAAAGTAGCTTCGCACGCTGGTTGTGAAGGCCACAGGGGCCCCGCCTTGGGTCTCGCCAAGCAGCGAGAAGCCAAAAGTCAGCACGTTTCTCTCGCCGCGCTCACAGAGTCGCTGCACGACCCTGGCCACCAGCTCCTTCAGAGATGACACCTGGTAAGGAGAAGAGGTCTTGACACGTGAGCTGTCCAATGTACTCCCGGCTCTCCGCCCCCGACCCACGGGGATCCCACCCAGAGGCCCACCTGGTAGAAGGAAAGGTCAGCAGGTGGAGGCTGCGAGCCCCAGGGCACACACACTAGGCACTGGGCCACCAACGTGCGGAAGGCCTTTGGATCTCCAGGTTGCACAAGTCGCCTGCCCTCAGTTCCCAGGCGCCGCACGAAGGTTGCCAGCGGCCACACCTCGCGGTACCGGCTGCGCAGCAGAGCGCGCACAGTCCGAAAACGGCGCGCGCGGGGCATCTCGCTCAAGGTCCGGCCCGGCCTCCCACGTGCGGGAACTTCGATCTAGGGCTGTGCACAGAAAACATTAGGACACGGGACATTGAAAGCCCGCGGGGGATAAAGGCGGGGTCGGGACGGAGGAAGGGGCGGGATCCAAACCTAGCGGAAGGGGCGGGGTTCACCAATAACACTTTTCTATCTGTGGTCCCCCTGTTGGCGCTTAGGGACTACCGACCAGTCTTGTTCCTCCAGTGGAGTTCATTGTGCGGAAAATGTAACCCGAGTTCAGTGGTTGCGGGGAGTAACAGAGAGAGGCGCGGTCACGAAGGTTGCCCTCCACAGAAACCGTCTCGGTCCCCTTTTCGGTCTGAGCTGGGGATCCCAGGTGGTCTAGACTGGGACGGGGTCTCAAGCAAAGACGCCTGTCCTTGACAGCCTACGAATTCGGTGCTGGCAGTGGGTGGTGGCAGTTGGTGTTCTTTCCAGTCAGGTTTCACAATTACCGCCGGAATTCGACTGTACAGGTTCTTAAAGTTTTATTGTGGTCCTACCATAAGCTCAGCTCCCAGATAGGTTCCGTTAACAGCCACCACCAAAGGAGGAGGACCAGGTGAAGCTGTGTGTCCGCTTTTCTTACTGTCACAGCGGCCTTCACCCCAGGGTCCAGAGCTACGGATCTTCTCCCACTCTCGACCTCAGGACAGCAGTCCTTCTAACCGGAGACTGGCAGCTTTAACAGTACTTGCCAGCGCGCGCGCGCGCGCGCGAGGTGTTGGAGGTATGGCAGTGCGCTATGGGTAAGGGACATAAATCGTGACAATACCCAGAGTCGTAGCTAGGCGCTGGGAAATAGGGAATCTGTGGTCTTCACAGTAGCTCAATTTGGCAAACACTGAAATGCTAACAAATCTAACCTTTGGTGCCTTCAGCTTTCTGAGGAAATTGCTTCTATCCACCGATCTAGCATTTGAACAGGCCTCAAGCCCTCCCGACAGGCGCTTTTTCATATTTACTCCCTTGTAGGAGGTCTGCCGCCTTGTAAATGCTCAGGATTACACGTGTTATTTTAGAAGTCCATTTAGTGGGCGTCAGCTTCTTTGAGGGGGTGTTTTTGAGGTTTGCCGGGTACTGCTACTTAGGAGATTTGGGACTGAACTGAGAAATTTGTGCCAACAAAGAAGTGGTTCCCCAAAGAAATCAGCATTGAAAACAGATTGAAAAATTAGAATATAGCTGGGCACGATGGTGCATCATTGTAATTCTGGCTCTTGGGAGATGGAGGCAGGAGGATGAGGAGACATTCAAATTCAGGCCAGCTGCACTGTGAGTTTAAGGTCCACTTGTGTGAAATGAGACCCTGCCTCAAAAAACAAAGAGGAGGAACGTGGGTAGCATGTGCTGACATGAAACCCTGGGTTCAAGCCCCAGAAAACCAAAGCAGAAAATACATGTTGAAACTGTCCGTGAGATATGATGGAACCAGTGGACACACAGAGAGCATACTTGTAGCAGGCCAGCTTTAGAAAGCTGTTCTTATAGACACTAGGCCAGACAGAGGCTCTTTGGGGAAGGCTGCACCCCAGGAACTATCCCAGAGACAGCAGGTGGTAGAGGTTAGATCCTGCAGGAAAGAGGCAGAGGAGAGACCCCAAGTGTCCCTACCCATATAGGGATAAGAGTCTCTGTAGGAAATCCCTGGGGCCTGTCCTGCTTGCCCGCTGGCTTGTCAGCATCCAGAATCCCATCAAGGCTCTGGATGTGATGCTAAGCTGCTGTAGCTTGCCAGGTTCAGACGTCACGGGAACACTGGTTTGCTTCTTAGGGGTCAAGATGGGAAAATGAGAACAGTAATTTTCATTTACATAGTTTGTCACCGACACCGCAACTTCATACCTATTATTGATCTGATCAACACCCAACAGTTCAGTGCATGAATGCCACCGTGCACTTTTGTAGGCCAGAGGCTGGTGATTCCCTGACGTCACAGACGGCAGAACCTCAAGAGAGTATGTACTGGTTCTGGACTTGGGAGCCCTGACACTGACCAACTTGGTCTCTTCTTGGGATATGTTACCTTGTTCTGTTTCCTCAGTGCCACCTTAACCCATGCGGACACCACTCCCATCTCTGTTTGCTTCATCCTGCACATTAAACTGCCTATGAAAACCAATGAAAAGTACTTAGGGCACAAAAATCTCTTTGAATGTCGCTATTTAATCCTCATAGCTTGGCAAACAGAGCTCAGTTCTTTTTTTACATCTTTGGATTTTCGAGACCTTGAAAGTTATTTGATGAAATTTAAGAAAATAGTAAGATAAACTCATCCACTTGGACTTGGAAAGGTTGTATTTGCTGATGGAATTAAGTTTCTTAATTGCTCCTGTTGTAAGCACATGGCTGGCTAGCCTATGTGGTTCTTTCTCAGAGGATGGGGTGTCTGTGAAGCCCTTTAGAAGAGAGGTTTCTTCCAGGCTGGGAAAATCATCAGATCCGATGAGAACTGTTTGCAATCATGAATAGCAAGAAGAAGGGAGAGAGAGTTGAATGATTAAGCCACTGGCTTCTGACTTGAGAAAAGCGGTTCAGATTTTCAGTATTTAAAGAAGGTGCTTAACCGCTTCCCCTTCCTTAAAGAGGCAACTCTGCCACTGCTCAAGAGTAGAGGAAAGCCTGGCCACCATGAGATGACTCGAATTCTTCTGCATGCTGCATCTAGCAACTACCACCTCTTCTTCATCATCACAGCAGGTTTTTAAATATTCCAATTCTTTTGTGTCACCTTAACAGCAGCTGGAAAGATCTTTCACAGGTACATGGAAGTCTTTACCCTCCTGCTCAACACACCCACCACAGTCCTCTCATTACCCCCCAGCCTTTTACTCTGGGCTTCTGGTCCTCACACTATGGCTTCTGCATCATCACAGTGTGTGTGTGTGTGTGTGTGTGTGTGTGTGTGTGTGTGTGAGAGAGAGAGAGAGAGAGAGAGAGAGAGAGAGAGAGAGAGATTGGTTCTGAAAGCAATGCTGGTCTCTACCAAGTCCTCAAGTCCTCGCTAGAATATAACAAACATTTCACATTTCAGGTCTTAACAAAATAAGGACACAGAAGCAAAAAACAAAACAAAACAAAAACTCTCCAAACACACAGCACTCAGGAGGCTCAAGCAGGATCGACATGATCCTGAACTACCAAGGTCTCAAGTGGCCCAAGCAGCCTTGAACTCACATGTAGACGAGGCTACCCTTGAACTCCTGATCCTCCTATTTTCTAAGGCCCAAGATTATACGTATGTATGGCTTGGATTGAGTACTTACATGGTTCATTTTATCTCTAATAATGACTTAATGGAAATAGTTGTTTGGTTTGAGGGTTTATAGTATGCATCTTTAAACTATCCAAGTGTGCTATGTCACTGTAGGGCAGGCTTGGAGGTTTCCTACACTCAGGTGACTGCTTAGTGTTTGAGCCATTTCCAGTTGTCTGCCAGCTGCTCCTCCAGCACATCTGCCTGCATGTTGCCATGTTCCCTGACATAATACTGGACTGAATCTCTGAAACTATAAGCTGCCACCTCAACTAAACGTTTTCAAGAGTTTCCATAGTTGTGGTGCCTCTTCACAGCAACAGAAACCCTAAGAAAGAAGTTAGTATCAGGGACTGGGGTATTGCTGTGATACGCCTGACCGTATTTTTGTTTGGAGTAATATGGACGTTGTGAGTCTGAGTTAGGAAAGCAGTGGAATGCTTTAAGCGTTGCTTAATAGTCCATACTATTAGGGGCATGGAAGGCAGTGATGCTGAGTGTGATTTGATGAACTGTGGGGATCAAGAGGTTTCAGAGAAGAAGAATGTTAGTATGTGGCCTAGAGATTGATCTTATAATATTAAAGTGGCTGCTTTTTGCCCTTGCCCAAAGAGACTGTCTGAGGTTAAAGTGAAGAGTTTTGTATTAATTCTACTGGCAGAGAAAAATCTCAAAACAGCCTAGTATAGAGTCTGCTTTGTGGTTACTAGCATTAACTCTAATGAAGATTTATAACAAAAAGGAAAAATATTTGACGAGATAAAACAGTGCCGTGCTGGTATTTTAATCTTTTGGCTTTTTGGTTTCTCCTGAAAATTTTATTTTCTAAAGCTGTCCTGGCATCCAGAGCTGTATGGTTTTTAACAATAGGTGCTGTATCATTTAATCGTTTTGTGGAGCCCCCCCCCCCATTCTGGCAGAAAATGACTGAACTATATTTGACACTGAGGCCTGTGAGAAGCCCCACCAGGCATTTACTAATGGCAGAAGGTTACCTTGCCTGTTCCTTGTCGATCTACATTCATAGTCCAATGCCCACCTTTGCCACACCTTCTTTTTTTTTTTTTAAATATTTATTTATTATGTGTACAGCATTCCTTCCATGTGTGCCCGCAAGCCAGAAGGGGGCGCCAGGTCTCATTATAGATGGCTGTGAGCCACCATGTGGTTGCTGGGAATTGAACTCAGGACCTCTGGAAGAGCAGTCAGTGCTCTTAACCACTGAGCCATCTCTCCAGCCCTTGCCACACCTTCTGTACACTCCTACAGACCATTATGACAGGGAGCATGGTGGTATGCAGGCACACATGGTGCTGGAGTTCTACATTTTGTAGGCAACAACACTTTGGTGCCCAATGTGGGGCTCGAATATCCATGACCCTGGAATTAAAAGTCCCATGCTCTACAGACTGAGCAAGCCAGGCCTTTCTAAGAATAAACCTCTGTGTGTGATTTATTTTGGGAGCTGGGTGGTGGGCCCCTCAAAAAACCAGTGGTCCAGTGATGACCAAAGCATCTTTTCATATTTTGCAAATGAAATTGTCTTAGTAGGGTTCAATTGCTGTGAAGAGACACCATGACCACAGCAACTCTTATAAAGGAAAACGTTTAATTGAGACTGGCTTACAGGTTGAGAAGTTCAGAACACTGTTTTCCTTTATAAGAGCTGCTGTGGTCATGGTGTCTCTTCACAGCAGTAGTCTTACGAGATGACACTGCAATACCTCAGTTTGTACAGTGTACTCTGCTTACACAAGAGACAGTCTTCAGAACCTGTCTCTGCCACTGTGATTCATGATTCGATGGGAAGCTAGCAACTGGGATGCCGCTGCTACCTTCCCTGCTAGACTAGTGTAATAACTAATTTCTACATGTTATGACATCCAAAACATATTGTTATAGAGATTGATGTGGCCACCAATTAAATGATTTAAGCACCATGAAAGCCCATTTTTAGCATGTTCCCATATGATTACTCCAGGCAGATCTAGATTCCCATCAGTGTGTCCCCCCCCCAGCTTCTCCAGGCAGATCTAGATTCCTATCAGTGTGCCCCCCCCAGCTTCTCCAGGCAGATCTAGATTCCTATCAGTGTGTCCCCCCCCAGCTTCTCCAGGCAGATCTAGATTCCTATCCGTGTGCCCCCCCCCCAGCTTCTCCAGGCAGATCTAGATTCCTATCAATCAGTGCCCCCCAGCTTCTCCAGGCAGATCTAGATTCCTATCAGTGTGCCCCCCCCAGCTTCTCCTGGCAGATCTAGATTCCTATCAATCAGTGCCCCCCAGCTTCTCCAGGCAGATCTAGATTCCTATCCGTGTGCCCCCCAGATTCTCCTGCTGCTGTTTTACATTCATGAACTTTGTGAAATCCCTTTAGGATTTAAACTGTATTTGCAGTGGGCAGCAATTTCTGAATTAGCAGCACTTATTCATGTTAGTGGCTTAGGTTTTCTCAAACTGTTCCCACACGTTACCTTTAGCTTTGTTTTTTTATTTTTTATTTTTGTACTTTATATGTCACACACCTTGTTTCAGACTACTTTAAGATTTTCTTCTATGGTAGAATCTCAGCAGCTTGGTGGGTACTGTGATGATGGTTCTCTGGATCCATACGATCCTAGTTTTTGTCATGTTTGATGTTTTTCTAAACATTATTTGTTCAATATTCCCTCTATCTTTTTTCTCCTTCAAAGCCTCCACTTAGCTCTAACTGGTTTGCTGGAAGTTCTGCTCCACACACTGGTGCTTTGTTTTTAGATGGTTTATGCTTCAGATTCGCCTAGGAACTCCTGGGTCAAGCAATCCTCCTGCCTCAACCTCCTGAGTGTCATGCCCAACAATAATAGCACTACAAATGTATACTTCTGTGGATAAACAAGCATCTTGGAGGCTATCCAAATTATGGAGGGCACAAAAGGGCAGTCACAGGGAAATCCAGACTAGCTCTTACTTCACCACGGACCCCATTCTACACAAATGTAAACATAAAATCCTTTCAGAAACCTTGCGGCATTGGGTTGAGCACTCATCTTACAGTCTGTTGCTCTTCAGTCCACGAATGAGGTATGAGAACACATTCCTTATCTCACCAGCCCATGTGGGAAACTAAGAGTCCGTCTTCAAGGGTCAGTTCAGCTTATCTGGCTTACTCATACCTATGTGGTGGACTGAGACAATATCACAAGATTTTTATCAAGGGGAGAAGGGCAAGAGGAAAGGATGAGGGTGGACCACAGGGGCCATGTGTCATGAAAGTTACAGCCCGAGAAACTGAAAAGGCAGTATGAATGGAATTGGCCCCCAGGAGCACACAGGGAGGTGTGGCTTTTTTGGAGGAAATGTGTCACTGTGGAGGCAGATTTTAGGTCTCATATATGCACAAGCCATGGTCAGTATCTCAGCTCAGTTCCTGCTGCCTGTCAATCAGTAGTACATGGGAACCTCAGCTCCAACCCATTAAATGTTTACCTTTATAAACTGCAGGGTCACAGTGTCTCTTCAAAGCAACAGAAACCCTAAGTCAGTAAGGAACATTTCCCTATAGCCACTCTGCTCATACCTGTCACTCCTCAGAGCTGACCAATGGAGACCCATCTCATACTTGTTCTGAGCCATGGAGTGTAGCCTGACTTGGGCCTTTCGATGGTTGTCTCTCCCAAGAGGTGACATCATTGAAATAGCTGCTGGAGCCAGAACGGTCTCATGTTCTTCAGGGAAGGAGAACGCATTAACACTGGTGTGTAGAGACCTCTTGTTTCCTCAATGCTCACCACACTGGACATGCTGTCACAGCAACCCCGACATGCCTGGGCTACCCATCCTCATATACCCCAAGCAACCTCCGACCCCTGCTTTTGACTTGTGCTCTGCTTCACCAAGCTTCAAGCCTACCCCTGCCCCAGGACCCATGTGTAATGAACTCTAAATGCCATGCACCCTGCATAACTGTGTTGAAAGTACCTTTAAAGATCCCACTATATACCTGAGATTGCATATCTGCATTAACATTTTAATTGGTAATACTAAAGGTACTACTTGAAGCCAATGTTTACCTTTGAATCATGATTTCAGCTTACTACCCCAGAATCATGTAACATCCACGAAGGCACAGATAAGGATGAATGTTGCCTTCCAGGTGACCAACTCTCAGAGAAGAGCCTGGCACCCTAGGAAGGATACTATAGAAGAGCAAAACAAACAGTCAAGCCCCATGTCACCAGAGCACACACTGTTCCCACATTCCACCTGCCTTTGGAAACAGTTCTTTACAGCCTACTTCTATCCATAGCATTTCCCCCAATTTATGACCAACCTGAACACTGGCAGCTGTGACCAGCCCCTAAATGACAACACGAGCCCCTAGGACATCTGTGGCTCCAAAGCTGAGAAACACCCTGAGCGTTTGCTCCTTTCAATGCAGAAACAAATCTATCTTTTGTATTGTTCTCTGAGAGAGGTTTAATTTACAACATCTACAGTATTTTCTGTTATTATAGGTTAAAAAAAGTCACAGCCAAAGAAATTTATTTTAAAATAGAAACATACATACATTAAGCTTTAAACAATCAAATTTTAAACAAAAGGAAAAAAGAGCCATTTGATCCCAGAGTCCACACAGAACGACTTTTCATGTGTGTGAAATCCACATAAGGGGCACTTGGACAAGTTGACGTGGAAATCATCATTCTCTCTACCCTTGCGTGCTCAGGTGTCCAATGGCTGCCATGGGACACTCATGCACTGAGAGCTACCCTTGGGTGACTGCCCACTGGCACCATCACCAAGACCCAAGTTCTCGTGGGCTGTGTGGTTAAGTGCTATGAGGGTGCTCAGGGATACTGAGAAATGCTCAGAGGGATTTGGCAACGCAGAAGATGTGATGTCTAGGAGTTCCCCGAAAGCCCCCAGGAATACTCATGGCACAACTGTGCTTGCAGTGCCACCTGGGGGCCTGGGTCAAGACGTTCAGTCTGGGTGGGGCTTCCGTTTAGGCTGTTCCTCATAAGACTCCCCAAATTCATTGACCCTGCTCTTATCCACAGGGTAAAGCCTGCAATGGTAGGGATGGATAACGATTAGTGAGACAGGCCCTTTCTGTCCTTGAGAGGAAGACATGGCTCCTCTGTAAACACCCTCCAGTAATCTGAGACACCTCCATGTCAGGGACCTTCACAGGTCTGGGAGCTGCCTCCCCCCTCTCTAGTGCTGCATTCTGCAGGGTTGGGAAATGAGAGCTTGGCTAATCAGAGAAGGAAGAAAGACCTGCAGTAGGGTGGGACCTGGAGAGGCCTTACTGCAGGGAACTGTGAAAAGTTATCCAGGCAGTTACCAGAACAAGTTCTAGACAATTCCTGGCTTTGAGCACTCTGCCCATATGGCTATGCTCTTCAATCCTGCAACCACCTACTCTAAGCATCATAGCCCTGCCTCTGTGAAGACACCAAGGCAGGGAGGGATGCAGTGTCCACTGTGTGAGGTTCTCCTTGATGCCCCACAAACAATAAGACAACTAGATCTTAGCTTTAAACAAACCCACCTCCCATTAAAAGCCCTGGGGCTGGTTCTCTGCATAAAGACTCGGGACCACTTCAAGGGTGCCCTGCTGGCTTGAGTCTTCGGGACTCTCACAGAATAGGCCTGTAGCAGGTGTCAGTAGCTGAGTTCCTAACAAGCCCATATCTATCTTCAGATGTGTCAGAGAACCAATTATGGATGTGAAATCTAAGACCCAGACCTCGTTCAGCATGTGGGTGTGGTACTATGTTCCTATGACAGAAGTTCTTCCCAGACACACAGTGCATTGACATAAAAGCCTAGCCCAGGAACAGCTGCAGGCAGTTGAAGTAGTTTTGGGAAGACAGGCTCATCCTGTATTGGATGTAGTGGCATTTCATTTATGTTGTAATATATAAAGCGTGCCTGAAGTTCAAAGAGTAAAACAGCCCCACTGGTCAGTCTTACAGACCAGGCAGTGGTAACACACACCTTTAATCCCAGTAGCCATACTAGCTGCTATAGAAACCAGACCTAGAGAGGAATATAAGACAGGAGGAGACAGCTCTCAGGCTGTCATTCTGAGATTCCTGGAGGCAGGATCGCCATTTCAGACAGAGGTAGAAGTAAGAGCCAGTGGCTGGTTGCTTTACTTTTCTGACCTTCAGGTTGAACCCCAATTTCTCTGAGATTTTATTAATCGTGTTCCAGTTGGACAGTCACAGCTTGGAAAGCTTAGAGGAAGCACTGCCATCATAAGGGGATGAAGGGGAAGAAAGGGTTCAGGCTCCAGGGGCAGCTGCTGGGGATCGGGAGGTGAGGTGGCAACACTCTGAGAAGCCCTTTACTCATCATGGACTTAGAGAAGATGGGCAGCCTAAGCCTCTACTGATTTAAGGCTTATTCCAGGAAACCCCAAACCCGGCTCTACCCATGCAGCCCACAGGCAGTGATGCACACACACAACAGAAAGGCCAGATGCAAGCCCGAGTAGGCAAGGGAGGCCAGGCAAGCACTGTGTTTTAATAAACGTGTCTTCTAGAGGCTTTCCCTCGGCCGGGTTGGTAGCCTGGATATGCTGTTTTGGTCTGAAGCCCTAGCGGCTATTAGCTGCTGGTGGTGGGTACAGTCCAGGCCCAGGTGAGAGAGCCACTGACCTCTACCTGCAGGGCATGTAGCCTGAAAGAAGACCAGCACCCCCACCCTGCCCCACGCTGGAGAGCTGGGCTTGAGAACTATTTGTGCAGGGGACAATCTTACACTGTCATCACAAGACACAGCTGGAACCTATTTTGGGCAACAGAGAAAAGCCACCACCCACCAAGTCTGCCTGAAACAACAGACAGGTGCAGGGACCTACAGCCAAGGAGGAGTTGCATGTGCACACTCACCACCTCTGGTAAAGGTAGACCAGGAACACCACGTCATCTCTGAAACAGGCCAGTCGGTGGGACGTGGGCATGGTGATGATGAAGGCAAAGACATCATCAATGAAAGTGTTAAAAGCCTGCAAGAAGCAGTGAAACCATCACAAAGCTGGAGTCCGACATTTTATGGCTCCTCAGCAGCTGGCGGAACCCCTCACTGTGATATCAACAGCAACAGTGTGTGAAGACAGCCCAGAGCTGCGCCAGCAGGGCAGCGGGGTCCCAGGCCCAGGAGTATCAGCCCCACGTAAGAGTCTGCAGCTCTCTGTTGAGAACCAAGAGCACAGCTGGGAAACATGAGCAGAGCAGCCTGTGCTGGCTCCTCAGAGAACTGAAACTGCTCCCTATAAGCTCAGTCTACCAACCCTGTACGAAGGGTTCCAGGCTCGGTTTCATACTGAACCAAAATATATTTGCGTTTTGACAGTGTTGCCAAAAAGGAACGTGACCCTTCACTCACAACTCTCGTAGTAACATGACTACGAGAACCTTCATCCTGTAGTTGGTGGCTTTACAATTTGAAAAGGTGTCTTAGTTTTTTCAAAGTGGAAAGAGCCAAAAGTGCTGTGTGTCTGTGAGCTCATGTGCATGCGTCCCACAAAGGGTCTTCCAGGCATTCTTGGCATGGACCTGGTGCTTACCTTGTAGGTAAAGGCCTTCCAGGGTAGGTGTGCCACTGACTTCATCTGAAATAAGGAAGATACCACAGTCACAGGCAACATAGAGAACATAGGAGTATTACCTTAGCAGAGACACCTGGCCTTACCTTGTAATTGACAAAGAGCTGGGGCAACATGAAGAGAAAGCCAAAGGCATAGACACCTGTGGAAACAGAAAACATGCATGAAAAGGAACCAAACATCCATTCTGCTGGGGCTATATACAGAGACACCCTGCTTCCAAAAGACCTCAGTTGGCTTTGTCACAGTGCAGCTTCCTGGCTAATAAACTCACCAAGAGTCAAGGACAAATCATAAAAGCTGATTGCTGTTAACTTTTGTCTACAAGAATTAAGCAAGAGCTAGACACTATCATAGGGACACTTGGAAACATGCCAAGATTAAGCCTGGGACTCAGGCCTAGAAGCATGGCTATCCAGAGCTACCTGCTTATAGGCAGGCTGCCTGACCTCACTGCTGTTCACTGGTATACCCCAAAGCACACGAGTCCAATGCTCTGACACTTAGCCATGGGACACACACACAGTTTACAGATGCCATGGGCTGTGAACCACACACAGGGCAGCAGGGCATCCCAGTGTATCCACAAAACTTAGCTTGCCATATTCTGGCTCTGGTGATTTGACAAATTCTATGGAATGAGATGTCAGAGGGGATCTGAATGCTAGTGTTGCCTATTTGTAGGGAGGAAACAGACTAGCCACTGGAGGATCAAAGCTCAGGAACAGGCTTGTTCAGTGCTTAGGCCCCACAGTGCTGGGCTCTGTATGAGTGCTAAAGGTAAGGAACCAACTAGCTTTTCACCCTAGAAACCTGTCCCACCAAGTGATGGAGAGGAACCTACTGCAAACAGCATCACCAAGGAGGAGACATGTGGACTCACCATTCACAAAGCTGTTGATGAGCCAGGAGTACCAGCTGAAACAGAGGTAAAGAAGTTGTGACCTGACGCCAAGGACATGCTGCTCAATGTTAAAATGAAAAATCACCCTCCTGAAAAACGATTTTGACATCAAGCACTCAGGGTATCTGGGATGTAAGCAGGCTCATGTGGACAGACACCACTGAATGGACAGATTTCATTCCCAGGACTTCCAGGGAGTCAAGGTTGCATCATGTTGTTAGTTTCTCTTTCAAACTCTGTCCAATCTCTGTATTCCAAGTTGGTGCTACAACAGGGAAAAGCCTGCACTTCCCAGGTTGAAGCATGCCATGTGACTGTGTGGTCACAGCATGCCAGTGGTTCCTGTCCACTTCAAAACCCAGAGGAGATGAAGACCTACAGCTGAGAAGGGTCCCTAGTTCCTGGCTGCTCACGTGGGAGCCAGTCTACCAGGTGCATGTGTTGTGCTCAGAAATCAAGCTAGGGTTTTCAGTTGGGAAGATGAGCGTGTGGACTCTGCAGTACTCACCTCTTATACTTGATATTGAGGAGTGAGTAGACAGCGCCCCCAACACAGAGAGGGTAGAGCAGGTAAGACAAGTACTTCATGGCCTGTGAGGGACAGGGGCAGCTTCTAGTTAAACACCCTAACCACCAAACACCTCAGCAGATGCATCATCTAACTTGTGACAAGAGCAAGGAAAAAAGGCAGAACCTCAATAACATTTCAGGTAATAGCACAATTGTGTGCAATGACCGTAATTCTGCCAAAACTCCAAAGTAAGAACCCCCATGCATACCACGGGCAGCAATGACTGCGATGCATCGCCCCCAACGCATCAGACTGGCAAATTCAGTCAGATAAACCAAGCAAGTGCCCAGGTCACAGATCCAGGCTGCAACTATAGCACAGGTCCTCTATTTACTCTGATTTGTTGTTTGCTATCATCTCACTAATATCTGAAATGCAAATAGCTGAGTTTTGAACTAAAATACCCAAACCATCCTGTACATAGACGTCCTGTTAAATCCAATATGTCCCACTCCTAAGCAACAATGGGGAGGCGAGGGCCTGGAAGCCAGAGGCGTCTGTGGCCTCTGTATGAATGAACAGAGAAGCCAGGTGTCTGGTAGAAATGATCTGAACAGTAGGAACTGTCCAGGTGACAGACTAGGAACCAGTGATCTGAGAGACTGTTCCTTCCCCAGGAAGAGGGTACACCCACATGTTTACCCTTGGGACTCCTATTCAGGCTAGTTCCATCACATTCTCAGGACAAGATCCCCCCAGATTATAGCAAGGGCCCAATCCTTTAGGGTATCACAGGTTCCCCAACTGCTTACCTGGGCATCGTACTTCTCAGTCTTCCTCTCAGATTCACTGTGTGTGCCAAACTGTTGTGAGATTAATATCATGTCAGCTGACTCAGGAAACTATCAGCACAGCAAAGCTAGGACTGTAGCAATCAAGGGTGTAGGGTCCACTGTACTGCCCTCAGCGCTAACGCTCGCCGCACCCAGCCTCGGGCTTAGACACTGGCCAGTCCTGCCCCAGTTTCACCATCATAAAGGCCCTGACCTTTTGCGTCTACTGAGTTGGTCCAATCTCCTGATTAATCAGGTGAAAAATTAGCAATGGATTAGAAAGCTGATATGAGCTTGATCAGTGAGGTCCTACAGCCTGGGTGAGGGGCCCCCATCTGTGGGGCACTTCTGCATGCATGTGCCTGTGTTCCGGGAAGCTCTGAACTAGGCAGGAAAGACAGGATAAAGGGCCTCCAGAAGGTTCAGCACTAACTTGACGGCAACTAAGAAATGACAGTCTGGTGAGTCCGTTCAGGAAAATCTATGTCTGGAGCAGTCATCACACGCCTCACCTGAAACACAGGCCTCAGGCCTCTCCAGGCCACTGTCATCTTCAATGCCTTCTTCACTTTCCAAAGCTGAAGGCAGAAAAGGAAATATACATTTAATATTGAGATGCTGGATTAGGAGCTAAACTATAAAGGACAAGACCTGGTACCCATCACCCTTGTCCCACTAGACACTGTTTCTTCTACTTCTCACGGTCACTTGTGGACTAGGAAGGCTCTGCACTACACTCTTGGCTGTCCGTACCTGGTGGACTGTGAAGTCACTGGTAAAACACAAGGAAACATTGCCTCTAAGTTGGATTTTAATGTTGTCAGACAGTTATGGAGTTGTGGTGTCGATGAAGCCCATCTCTCAACAAGCATTTGGTAGCCACAAGGGCCAGTAACTAACAGAACCTATTCTGAGAACTGGACCCCTGGGTCTGTACCCTGCTTGCCACCTTCCTTCCAGACTGGGCTCCTATGTCCCCTTTCCACAAGTGCCTAGCAGCAGCACTAGGTCACCAAGTGTCACTGCCATTACCTATGGACCACTAGCTGGTCCATTCCAAATTCCATTCAAACCAGGAGCTTCTCCAAAGTCACACTATCTGTTTCACTCACAGTGGCTTATAAAACCTGTCAACACAGGGTCTACCCAACAGGATCTACTGCACCACCAAGATGTGCCCTCAGAGACCTCCTTACCCAGCAGATATCTCCCTGATGTTTCCAGAGGCGTGCAGGTCCTCTGAGGGACTCCTGTTTCAGGACTCAGAACTGCTGAACCAGTCCTGAAGTTCACAGACCTCACAGAAACCCCATCCTGACCCAGCATGGTGTCTAGGACTCACCTCAATGGCAGCCCCAATACCAGCAGGGATGAGCACCAGTAGGCTTGTCTGTTCATCCAGCAGAAAGAGGAAGATGACCACGGTGCTGAAGCAGCGCCAGAGCACTGGGGACATGAAGACATAAGGTGGTGAGGGCACACTGCACCCACCCTTTGCACCCACTTCCACCACCTTTTAACCTCTCACCCCTCCCCTCCAGGTCTCCTAGCCAGTTAAAGAGAAGCAGCTGGGTTGGAAGCAGAGCTTAGCAGTAGAGCCTGTACTTAAGAGTACTCAGATCCTGGGCTGGAACTCACTCTGTAGACCAGGCTGGTCTTGAACTCAGAGATCTGTGTGCCTCTGTCTTCCGAGTGCTGATATTAAAGGTATATGCACCATGGGAATAATGGTGCGCACCACCACCCAGCCAAAGAAGTAACTCATGAAAGTACTTTAAATAAACTATCAGAGGCCACAGAATGGAGAAGGAAGAGGATATGGTCTAAGCAGGTACCAGATCTGGGTGACAGTCACAGACACTGGGCTGGCTGCCCTGGCTGAGTGCTTGCTTGTGCCCTTACTCTATACTCTTCTATTATGTACCACTCTATGGTTTGTTCCTTTTACAAAGCTATGCTTTTGTTCCTATCAGCAAGAGGTCTCTCTTCCATAGGTGCCTGGTGACAGACACTGAGGGGCTATCCTGGCAGTTAAATCCAGCTCCCCCTTTGCACCTGCACCTACACTCATGTCAAAGGCTTGTCACCATGACAACTCTACCACACTAGCTCCTTTTCTTATACAGCAAAACAATCACTGGATCTTGTACAAACAACTGCTCTGCAAAGTCAGGTCTCCAAGTGCTAGGGAATTTACTATGAAAACTGACTCTAAAGCCAGCAGCCAGAGCTTCTGAGCCTTGGACAACACCCTGGGGCATCCTTTTTGGATCCAGGAGGGAGATGGTAGACAGAAGGTCTGGTGCTATACTGAAATCTGTGAGCAATCAGGCATTAACAGAGTTTGCACCTTGTGCCTCCAAGGGCAGGCCAACTCCACACCCTTATACAGAGTCCTGTGTTTTGGGACTTCATAGCCTCAACGGAACTCAGAGATGCTTCCTGGATGCTGAGGCAGGGCCTGGGGTTATGCTGCTTGACTTAAGAGGCATCTCTACAGGCAAGCCCAGATCCAGGGGTGCTGATAAGGAGTGGGCAGGAGCTCCAGGCTTCACAAGGAACCCCTGGGCAGGTGGACTATTCCTGGGCTCTACCTGCTTTGGTAGACATTCCAATCATGCTCTTCTTTTTCTTCCAGAAACTGATGTCATTTTTAAAGGCCAGGAAATCAAAAAGAAGCTGTAAAGGAGACAGGACAGCAGCTTACACTCTAGTCATTCACGTCGCGGTCACTGATCAGGTAGTCTCCAGGTACACTAGGCACAGACCCAGATTCAGCGAGACATGTTCACTATCTAGCAAACCTATCCCTACACATGTCCCACAAACCAGAATGATGGAACTTGAAGGGAGACCTTAATGGGGCATTTCTCAAACATACATCTTTGACTCAAATCCCAGGGAGAAGAATACCATGGGGTGTGACTATCCAGGTAACCCAACCTAGTCCTCAGCCCATTACTTGGAACAGTGCAGTCTCTCACTGTGTGGCCTCTTACAGTCATCCTTATAAAGTTACATTTGCTCTGGGGTGAATGGTACCCAGAAACCCCACTATACCCCATGCTTCGCTACCTTGCACTCTGACTGTACCCAGCACACTTGTCAGAGAGCTCTCTAGTACGTCTGTGCACACATCATGTACACAGACAGCACTGCTCACTTTCCTAGTTGAAGAGTCTACTAGGGATAACACACAGAGTTATCACATAGGCTGTGCAGAACCCATGAACTAGGTCAACTGACCCCAACCAAATACCAGCGCCCACCCAGCCACCCCAATGTCTTCCCCAGTCCCTGCAAGAAGAACCCAGGGGACAGCTCACGTGAAACGCTGCAACAAAGAAGGTCAACGCTAAGAGATATAAGTTGGTGTCTACAAAAATTCCCTTCACTTCATCTGCGTCTTTTTCTGAAAACCCTGCAAAGAAAACACATTAGAATTCAAGAAGAGCCATTTCAGTCTTACCCAATGTCATAAATATTCCTCTGAATGTAGAAAACTTGCATCTTATCTGGAGCAAAAGTCAACAGAAGCTGTGGCATTTAAAATATTATGTTTTGAATAAACCCAACTTTCAGCTAACGCCTAAGGCTACAATCTAGAGATACAAGGAGGAGAACCATTGTAAGCTGTTTGACTCCATAAATGACCCCAAGCAGGGAGTACAGCAGTATGGGTCCACAGAGTGGACTCAAACACCCCCTCCCACCTCGGCCAGGGCCCAGGGCCACCCACCGAACTGCTGTAAGGAGTACACGGCGTCCTGCATGTGGATCCAGAAGCGCAGTCGCCCCAGTGAGATCTTGTCGTAGGACACAGTGAGTGGCAGCTCAGTGGTGGAGCGGTTTATTACCTGCCACCAAGAGACCCACAGGTGAGGGAGGGCCATCAAACACGGCCAGGATGATCAACGCAACTTTGGAAAGTGGCCTGCAGCCATGCACTATGTACTATATCCCAATAGACCTAGATACTCTAGAAGATCCCTGCACAACTTTCTGCAACTCCACGCCAGCCCCAGTGGGTGCTGCAGGGGGCAGGGTCTGATACAAGGCTCATTCCTCATCCTAGGCCCTTTTATGCTCAGACTGAGTTTTTCCCACAGGAGTTCTGCCAGGTGTTGTCTCAGAGCTGAGTAGGAGAGGTGCTGTATTGACTCAATCCTCTGACAGCTCTGAGCACCCATCTTCCTCTGAGCACCAGCTTGATTCCATGTATTACTTCTGACCATACTTGCTGTGAGCTCATCATTTTAAGTAGTGCCCTATTCCATGTGTGTCCAGCATGTTTACAAGCTGCACAAGCCCTGACAATGAGGAAATAGGCTCACAATTAGCATTGGCTCGAAACTGGTCAGCTTACTAGCTGAGCCAAGGAACAGATTTGTTTGGCTGAGGTGCCATGGACCTTTCTTAGAAGAGTGGAGATTGTACACAAGAACATGAAGGGCTGTGCTCTTAGGTGAACCATTAGAGACAACACCTGAGCCCACACACCTATAGCAGGTGAAATATGATCACGATTTCTAAGACATGTATACTACTGTCACACTTCATGAGCTGGAAACCATCATCCAACCTTCTGCCCCAACCTCCTGCCATGAACACTGCTGGTGTTAAAGGCATGTCACATACAAGGGAGCTGGCAACCTGAAATGTGTCAGGGTTAAGTAGTCACCAGGTCTAGGACTTGGCAGCTAAGTGCTGGGGATCTACACATCATGGACACACCTCTGAACACCCCTTAAATGGTCAGATGTGTCCCAGGGATGCCACTGTAAGGTCCTATCAGAGTCTGCTAGCTGGACTAACCTAGCAGGCTAGACTGCCTCCTAAAGATGACATTCCTCTCTGAAACGGCTCACGTGGAACAGAGCAAACCATACACAAACAGGTGTCACAGTGAAGCTAGTTTCCTACATGTTCACTACAAGCTACCGTACCTTACAACAAGCCCATAGGGGTTCCAACAGGATCACCAGAAAAGAATACACAATCTGCAGATGCTGGCCTACAGCCTCTAACTACACTAGCTTTTACCCAGTCACAAAAATACAGTCACTTAACACAATATCCAACTGCTTGCAAGAAATCAGCACTATTAGGTCTTCCAGTATGTTTGCAGACAGCCCCAGGTTTACAAAGTACAGCCTGTATATTTCACAGAACCCAGTATCCCAAGTCAGTCAGACTTCCTTACCACAGGTCATCTAGGTGCAGATGACACCTGAGGAAAGGGCAGGACGGAAGGAGCCTGTCATCCTGAGCCACAGCCAGCAGCAGAGTCCAACCAGGGGTCTGAGGGGACCTGTGGCAGCTCCCTGTTGTCTAAAGACATCTAGGCTGCCTGTTAGGGAACACTCACAAACGGCAATGGGAGAGGCACAGGTGCTCACCTGTGACCCCAGTCAAAGCTCCTTTCTTGCCCCAAATACTTCCACTGTGAAAGAACACTGACATAAGTCCTGGCAGCAACTGTTACAACGGACAGGAAATACTTAGCATGGTATCTGATGCAGTGACATTAAATATTAACCACCGTTAGTCTCCTTATAATGCAGAGCCAAAGTTCAGCCACGTTTCTTCTCTCAAAATACTCTTCTTCTCTCTGGAAAAATAGCACCTTTATTGCTATAAAAGGGCACCAGAGTGGCCATTTCATTTCCACAGGACCTTGGCATGGCCTGTGGCTATCCTAGGGGTTGTGGCTCCCTCCCAGGCCAGGTTCAGCTATGACTCTAGTTCTACAGCAGGACTAGCCTGCTTGTTAGGGAACACAGAAATGGCAGTGGGAGAGACACTGTTAGAAACGGTCTCACATGCCAGGAGCAGGCATGCAGGCCTTCCTGGAGTTCTGTGGGACTGCTACCTAAGATCCCAATGAACGATCCAAGAGTCTGCCATCAGAAGAGAGTCCCAAAGAAGCCACCACTAAAGGCAGGGCCCAGTCAGGTACTGAGACCTCTTTCTGGCCCAAACATGGCAACACTCCCTCTTCTCAGGAGAAGCTCTGTGCTGTGTCCAGGAAGAGTGTGGCTTACCATCAGGTCTTTAACCCGGTTGCTCAGCTGGTCAATGAACAGGATGGGGAGGTAGTGCACTGTCTTTCCAAGCTGAATCCTGAAGGTTTGAAGCAAAAAAGCCCAAAGTCAGTGTCAAATTTATCCCCGTGGGGCACTAAATATGTGGAGAAAGTTGGTCACCCTGGGAACATCCCACCCTGTATCACTGTTGGCTGTATTCTGGCCACTGGATCTCACAAGATGGCTTTCCAGACAGAAGCAGGAGAGACCCACACACCTGCCCTCTAAGTGGGTGGTGCGGCACTAGCTGGGGCACAACCTCTGAAAAGCTATCCACACACAGCAGGCTGCCTGAGAGGAAGGCTGGAGACAGGGGCAGAGCTGGCTCTTTCTGTACCAAATGAATACAATCTGGAGCATGCACACAAAAAACATCTTATAAAAAGATTTAGGGTTGGAGAATTAGGTCAGTGGTAGTTCTTGCTCATCATATAATGTCTTGATTCAATTTCTCAACACCACAGACATGAAAATATTCAAACTTTACAAAAGAAAATACAACACCACTGACAATATCAGAGAAACTATCTGTTATGAATAGAAGTGATTCTCAGTCACTTCCAAAAGCCACATGACACCATGATGCGCACTGACGGATCTCAACACTGGGCTTCCTAAACACAATCACGGTCACATTTAACTAAGGATGGCAAGCAATATTTAAGTCACAACTTAGAGATGAAATCTTAAATTTAGTGAGTACAGCTACAAAACCCTCATTTCACAGCCCAGGGACCATGAGAACAGTGCAGAGCAATAGGGTGCACAGCAGTCAGTCGCTTTTGTTTCAGCCTAGGGGACACTCTTCCTGGACTAAAAGGGAGATGCACTAGCTGGAAACTCACGTCCTCTCAATCCTGTTGGTCATCTTAACTATCACCTCTGGGAGGTGAGCAAGGGGCTGGATGGGGTCTGCGGCAGCTCACCCACTCCTGATGCCTGCTCTGTCATCAGGTCTAGGATTGGCTTCCCTCCCAGGACTCCACTTGAGACTTACATCTTCATGTACCGATGCACATCTGCAGGCAGGGAGGACCCATCAAAGACAAAGTCATCCACCATCACATTCAGGGTCAGCCTGGGTCGCCAGTGAGAAACGGGTTCATCCAGGGCATTAGACGGCTTCTTCTCTGCTTCTATCTGCTGCTACAAAGAATAGAAGTGGAGGCTACACTACCTGGAACCAGTTTTGAGGCCAGGGTCTCCAACGGAGAACCCACTGGTTCCCTAGACTGGCAAAAGTGGGAAAGGAGGCCTAGCTGAGGGGTTCTAGGAACCTTGGGCTGTCAGGCCCAGACCACATCCTCCCTCCTCCCAACTGGTTCTGTGAGATCTTGAGGGATCAGGGACTGGGGAACTAACACAGCAGGTCTGCATCCTTGTGAGCTAGGGAAAGACTACCGAGACACAACACTAAATGAGATAAAAGGTAACAAAGAGTGGTCTGAAAGGAAATGCACAGGATGTTACTGATTCTAGATAAAACAAACTCAGAAGAAAACTCCGGGGAAATCAACTTTATCTCATACTCAGATGCCTCCTTCAGGAAGCAGCACCACCCTATTTCCACTCAAACGGCTGTCACATGGCATTTTCTGTCCCAGGCAACAATAACAACAGACTGTATTTAATGGTTCCAGAGACACTCCATGCTACTTCATATAGACACCATCATGAAGCCTTCCCTCAATCACTGCCCACAAGAAGATACAGTAGGGGACAAAAAACAAAAAGAGTGTTTGTCTGACACAAGGTTTCCCAGTGCAGCTCTGGTTGTCCTGGAACTCATTCTGTAGACCAGGCTATCCTTGAACTCAGAGACCCACCTACCTCTGCCTCCTAAGGGCTGGGATTAAAGATGTGTGGCACCACCGCCTGGCTAGGAATCTGCTCCTAACTGCTAGACGATGGCTACTTTGTGCAAAGGTGCCATCATTCTTGTTTTGTAATCTGTCTCATCTTCTACTCAATATAGACACAGACAGTGAATATTTATTTTATGCCACGAGCCCATGAATGACTCCCCTACCCCCAACAGTCTTAGTCTATAGTCCAGACTGCTCTGGAACTCATGGCAACCCTTCTACCTCAGCCTTAAGTACTAGGATATCAGGAGAGAGTAATCATCTTGCTTGGTTGAATAACCACTTTTGTAACTTTTCCTTTACAGTTTTCTACAGGTAAACAAAACATAAAACAGTACCTATGCCCTTCCTGTAATTTTCAATTATGAGCATAAAAAGGAATACCTAGTCATGTAGTCCTATGCAGTCTGTGTGTGTGTGTGCTCTTTGTGTATGGGCACATACGTGCATACATGATGACTCTCACTAGAAAGTACAGGTGAGCTCTGAAACATAACTGCCCTTCCAGGAAGGCATACACACTTGCCTAAAGACAGCAGCCCTAGAGCCAGAGTGCTATGAATCACTGTCCAACACTAACCTGCTATAGTTTATCTGCAAACCCACGGGCTATTATTAAGTACAACAGTAATAATCACATTCCTTTAAGCTTCCACTATAAGGCATGCATACAAACTTTGAACAAGAAATACAAGCTTGCTACAGTGATCTGTTAAGATCCCATACCTGTGTGGCAGACTCCCCTGTGAGCAGGTTAATTTCTTCTGGTTTGGGGATCATGTAGGTAGTCAGAGGACTGATCAGGTGTACCTGTTTCCCATCGTGCCAGGGCAGAATCCCAGCATGATGTAAGAAAATATATGCGTACAGCGTCCCATTGTTTCTTGTTTTCTTTGGTACAGAAACATTAACTGTCCTAAAACAGAACAGTCATTTTAAACATGTACATGTTAAATTCCATGTTTATTATGTAGCACAGACAGTCCTCAAACTCAGGTTCCTCCTGCTCCAGCTTTCCAAACAGCTGGGATTAAAGCTGTGTACCACCATGGTGGCACACACTGGCCATACACATGGTAGCTAATCATCTCTTTAGATTTACATAATCTAATTTTAGCTTACAAATACTAAAAAGGAAACCTGCCTATGACTTTTCAGAACACAATCGTGTCCCAAGCACTAAGAAAAATACAGGACTCCCTGCTCCATTTCAAGAGCCTCTGAAGGGACTTGCTTAAAAGCCATGGTGGGAACCGCTACAAGGAGAAGCAGACAGAGCATGGATTCCTCTGAAGCAGAGACGTCTTTACCAGGGAACCAAAAGGAAGTCCACACACAAAGGTGCTGAGTGCACACAACTCTGCTGTGGCGTTTCTGGCAGAGGTACACTGACGTGGAGCTCAGCAAGGGCTCTTTCCAGGAATGTTTCTACAACTTCTTCCAGATCCAAAGTCAAAGTTTCACTATCTGTCCCGGACAACTGACATGGTGTAATGAACAGGAACAGGAAGCAGTATTTGCCTCTACAAAACTAAACGGTGCCAGCACTTCCCAGCCCCATTTCACGAGGATGGGAGTTGGTAGTTACCAACCGCTCTGAGGTCACAGGCTAACAGGCTTGGATAAGCATGCACCGGTGGGAGCTGAAGACCAGTGACTAGTGAGGCCAAAGCCTGTTGGGCAATACAGAACCTCGATCTGGAGAGCAAGCCATTTTAAAACTTTTATTTGAACTTTTACAAGTTAGAATCACATGAATGCTAGACCATGTTAATTCTCAAAAGTTAGTGTACATAGCTGAGCACTGATGACCTAGTCTAATGTCAAAGGTCACTTAATAAGGACTTTCTGCATGTTTCCACCATCCCACTTTCCCCTCTCAAAAGCAACAGGTGAACTACTTCTACTAGGAAAATCAATGTACTGTTCCTTGGGACACTGCCATCAGATGGGACTAGCAACTACTTTCTAAGTGACAAACTCCACACTGGTGACTTTCAGGTTGAATGTTTACATCTACCTTCTCTAGGATATCCTCACTCTGTACACAATTCGACCAGTGACATCGTGGAACCCACCCCTGGCAGTCTGCCCCACATTCACACCTTTCAAATTTAGACTCCACATCAAAGTCTTCCACGTTCAAGACCAGGTCCACATTGTTCTCTGCACCAAGGCTGGACCGTGTGGTGGTGTAAACACTTAGCTGGAAAGAGTGAACAACAATGTAAGGTCAAAAGTGTCCTGACTGAAGACACATCACTGCTGGGGCAGGGCAGGCAATCTGGGGGCTACCTCCCAGGGGGAGAGCTTGGGCTTGGTTAAAATGGCCTGTGTGACACTGTTGTGAAGAACCGGAGAGTGGAGCTGACGTGTCGTGAAAGCCCACTAGAATCAGGAAGTGACACAGGTAATAAGGGTCAGAGTTTAGCAGCCCGAAGCTTATGGCGTGAGTACTCGCGGCGACTTCTACTGGGGTCCCTTAGGAAACGTGTGGGGCGATTCGACTTCAGTTATCACCAGGCAGAACAGGGTTAACCAGCGGGCTGCAGAGATCAGAGAAGCCCCAACTCCAGCTCTCACTGCTACCTCACCAGAACGCTGGACGGTGACATCAGTGGTGGGGGGTAACGGCACGGGGATCGCTTTGGGCCCCCGACTCTCACCTGCAGCTTTGGCCGCCGGGCCAGATACGGCTGGATGCAGTTGGAGTCGCCAGAGCAAGGACGGGTGTAGACGATACCGTACATGACCCAGCAGGTGTGCACCACATATACCACAAACACGCCCACCACCAAGCTGGTGAAGGAGCTGCGGCCGCTCCACATGGCGCCGCCGCCGCCGCCTGCGGGCCAAGCGCCGCCGCTCACGGGAAAGCCGCCGCGCGACGCCGCCGCCGCCGCGGGGAAACCAACGCGCCTAGCGCGGGCCGCCGGACGCCCCGCATGCTCCCGCCGCCCACACCCGGAGCCGGGGCATTCGCTGGATTCGCCGGACGCCGCTTCCGGGACACCGGCCGACGGCGGAAGTGGGCGCGCATGGCCTTCTGGGAACCGGGCGCTCAGGCACGCACGCGCGTCCGCACGCCGGGCGCGTCCGTCACGTCAGCCTCCCGTGCCGCCCTCCTGGCGCGCCCCGCGGGGGCCTGTTGGGACCTTTACTTGGTAGGACATTTGCTCGGAAAGATGTCGGTTTGTGCATTGCTCTCCTCATTCCCAGCATCACCTGAAGGTTGACGGAGCGATGCCAAGATGATGGCGGGCGGGCGGGCGAGGTGGAGATCATAAAGGTCATCAAAGTCTAGGGTAGCGTCCAAAAGTTAGGAAAATAAAGAGAAGAGACTCAGGAAACTCTTTTATCTTGGGTGTGGAGTTACCAGTTTGATAACATGCAATTCGAGATGGCCAGAACGGGTCATAAAAACTTTTACAGGTCAGTTGCCTTTTCTCAGAAGGAGAATGAGTCCTTTGGGTAATATAAACTTGAGTCCCCCGAACCTCTACAGAGGTAGGTTCTGTCTCAAGCAGTCCTGTGTTTTCCCGACTTGCACACCCATGACATACCCAGATAAAAGCGTCCAGGCGTCACTTAAGTCTTCTTTAATATTTGCTTTATAGTATGCACAATTTCTAGAGGGAAGGAAGTGCCCAATGCCGTGACAGCCCAGAGCAGTGGCCACTAGAGATAAGAAGGAAGCAAAACTGTTTCTCCTGGGGCTCGAGAGATTGGCTCAGTGGGTAAGAGCATTGCCTGCTCTTCCAAAGGTCCTGAGTTCAATTCCCGGCAACCACATGGTGGCTCACAGCCATCTGTAATGATGTCTGGCGCCCTCTTCTTGCCTGCAGACATACACAGACAGAATATTGTATAACAAAACAAAACAAAAAAAACTGAGCCAGGCGGTGGTGGCGCACGCCTTTAATCCCAGCACTTGGGAGGCAGAGGTAGGCGGATCTCTGTGAGTTCGAGACCAGCTAGAGCAACCCTGTCTCGAAAAACCAAAAAAAACAAAAAAAAAAAAACAAAAAAAACCTGTTTCTCCTGTTTGGGGAAACTTGCTGGCAGTCGGTGTTTTCCTCACAAGCCCATTCCTGTCAGAACAGTAATGGAAGCAAGTTCCTTGGAGTTTTCGGAGCACATTGTACTGGTTGATATACTCTGTTGTGCCATTCTCATGTTTCTCGTGCATACGTGAGAAGCATTGTTAGGCATTTTGTAAAAATAGTGCTATTAAAACAGAGGTTTCAGAGATACAGCACCTGTTTCAGCGTAAGGGAATGTTAGGGTTTCTATTGCTGTGATGAAACACCATGACCAAAAGTAACTCGTCTGATCTAAAACTTCACAAGTCAGGCCTATATTGTCTGCATTGTTTCTGAAATTCTTATCTGTTGTAGAATGCCAGGCACCGCGCCCCCCCCCGCCCCCCTCCCCCCTCTGCGCTGCTCTGTGCGCTAGAACCCAGTTCGTGAGCTTCGGGCAAGGGGCTGGAGGTTGAGAATACAGACGCAGAGACAGACTTTTAACACTGGAACCAAAAGCCGCAAGAATGCCCCCCCCCCTTATTGTGTTCAAGGGTAGATTATATAGAGAGAGCCACGCCCCAGCCAAACGTACCAGAAACCACTCTCCTGCCATCAGGAACTCCTGAGGGTCTCATGCGCAGAGCAGCTGTAGGCACTCAGATCAGGGGAAAACAAGTTGTTTACAAGAAATTCAGGATCTGGGGGTCTCACTGCTCCCAACAGTGAGATTATTTAACTCTGTAAAAACGTGTTGCATTTGTTTATGTTACAGAATACATTTTTTTTTAATTTTTTTTTTTTTTGAGACAGGGTTTCTCTGTAGCTTTAGAGCCTGTCCTGGAACTAGCTCTTGTAGACCAGGCTGGCCTCAAACTCTCAGAGATCAGTCTGCTTCTGCCTCTCTGGTGCTTGGATTAAAGGCATGCACCACCACCACCTCCTGGCATGTTACAGAATATTTTTAACTACGTAAAAATGTGTTGCTGTTTTACTTTGCCTGCCTAAGGCACCTGATTGGTCTAATACAAAGATGAATGGCCAATAGCGAGAGAGGAAGTATAGACAGAACTTCCAGGCTGGGAGATTAAGTAGGAGGAGGAATTTAGGCTCAAGACAGGTAGATGTGGAGGAAGCAGGACATTCAGAATGAAAGGAAGGTAAAAGCCCCAAGACAAAACATAGATGAATAGAAACAGGTTAAATTAAGTTAAAAGAGCTAGTGCGACAAGCCTAACAAGCCTAAGCCAAGGCCAAGCATTCATAATTAATAATAAATATGTCTTTATTTGAGAGCTGTTGGTGACCCCAAGAAAATTCCAACTACACTTGTGATCCAAGCTCACACAGAACATCTCAGTGAGCTTTGAGCATTCAATGGCTTTTCAAGCTCATGGTTCAGATGCTACTATAATCCTACTGAAAGCACATAGTCAGGTCTATCACAACAATCACCCGCTTATGGTAGCAGTTTCCTTCTTCGAGGTTTATTTATTGCTGCGCTAAACACCATGACCAAAAGCAACTTGGAGAGGAAAGGGTTTATTTTGCTTACACTCCCGTAATACAGTACATCATTAAAGGAAGTTAGGGCGGGAACTCAAGAAACTTGAGGTAGGAACTGAAGCAGAATCCATAGGGAACATGCTTCCTGGCTTACTCCCCATGCCTTGCTGAGCCTGCTTCCCTATAGCACCTAGGATCACCAACCCAGACGGGGGGCACTGCCACATTAAACATCAACCAAGAAAATGCACCACAGACTTTCCCACAACCCAATCTAGTGAGGTTACTTCTTCCCCAAAGACTCTAATTTATGTCAACTTGAGATAAAACCAGTCAGCACATGGTTCAGGAGGGTTCTCAGGGGAACTGGCTTTGTCTGAACAGGTGGGAGCAGGATGCAAAGCCTGCTGTGAAAGAAGGCAGGAGTAGTGCTGGGTTACAAACCCCCCTGGGGCTGGAGCAGTTATTAGATCCATCTGAGACTCCCTGCTCCTTACACCATTGTCAGATGAATCTCCTCTTCAAAGTCACTTATTCCTCTGTTTTTGTCAGCTTTGCAGCGTTGATCTCACTTGTGTAACTCTAACGCACATGAAGCCTGCCATCTCTTGCTCACAGGTTATTCTTTCTAGTCCAGTCAGCCTATGAATGAACCTAGAGTCTTCAGGACACTGGTGAGGTAAGGCTCTTTGGATCTACAAATGCCAAGATGCAGGGAGGCCTCAAAAGTGGGATTCAGAGCCCAGAAGCTCCAGGAATTCCCACTATTCTTCAAATGACTGATTTTTGGTTTAGTTCCAGGCCCGTTTTTATAGATGAAATGGGCTTAGTGGCACCTTGGTTACTGCCAACCTCGGCTGTCACTTGGGGATCTCACCAAGAAAGAGCCTGTGCAGCTGCACAGATGCCCTGAGAGATTTGCTGGGGGAGGGGGGGGGTCATGCTATGTGCACTTGGGGCCTGGACTGATGCTTTCACAACCCCCTACCCTGTTTGGGTCCTGCATAAGGAGGGGACTCCAGCATCAATCCCCTTGTGATGCTGACCACTGAACCTGGCTGCTGAGCTAGGTAAGCATGTGACAGCATTCCAAGTTGGCACCCTTTGGCAAACACCGGTTCTAGCACAGCCCTTTGAATTTACTGTTTGTCCCTCAACATTCGTCACAGGGTAGAAAGTTATTACTCGATCTCCAGAAACCAGTGTCTGACCTCTGCTGGTCTCCTGCCCTCACAGCCCATCGAGGTTCTGGTACTCTAGACAGCTGGGTATAATTAAAGGGTAGGTGGCTGTCACCGCTCAGGCATTAAGGAATAATACACATTTCTAGTACTGACTTCAGCCTCATGAATACTGGTTACACTCCAGCCAACAGAGAGCAAGGATGGCCAAGCAATTGTCACAATTATAAAGAGTTTCTCTAGGCCTGGGAGATCCTTGTATTTGTTCTTGTGAGAAATAATGACTCTAACTTCATAATAAGAATACTGAAGAGGCTGGAGATGGCTCAGCAGCTAAGAGTATGTACTGTTATTGTGTGTGTTCTCAGAACCCAAGTTCAGCTCTAGGGATATCTGATGGTCTGGACTCTGTGGACGTCTGAACACACTCTCTCTCTGTGTTTGTCTCTGTCTCTCTCTGTGTGTGTGCTATATCTATGTTAGCAGATTTTTTAAATTTTTTTATTTTGATGCAGTGTTTTTTATTTTGCTATTCATTTGCTGCATTGGTTTAGGGTTTTTGTTTGGTGTTATATTTTTTTAATTGATGTTAACTTTTATTTTTTAAAGATTTATTTATTTATTATGTATACAGTGTTCTGTCTGTCTGTATGTTTGCAGTCCTGAAGAGGGTACCAGATCTCATTATAGATGGTTGTGAGCCACCATGTGGTTGCTGGGAATTAAACTCAGGACCTCAGGAAGAGCAGTCAGTGCTCTTAACCTCTGAGCCATCTCTCCAGCCCATGATGTTAACTTTTAAATGTCTTTATCTATCTATCTATCTATCTATCTATCTATCTATCTATCTATCTATCTATCTATCTATTATGTATACAATATTCTATCTGTGTGTATGCCTGCAGGCCAGAAGAGGGCACCAGACCTTATTACAGATGCTCGTGAGCCACCATGTGCTTGCTGGGAATTGAACTCAGGACCTTTGGAAGAGCAGGCAATGCTCTTAACCCCTGAGCCATCTCTCCAGCCCCTTAAATGTCTTATCTATACCATTATTTGAGACCCCTTTCTGAGAACATTCCAGAAAAAGAGGTTCAGGAAAAATATCTGAATCTTTTGTTTGTGTTCAATGTGAACTCTGACAATGGACACGTGATAATGCGGGATGACTGGGAAGTGCGAATCCAACACACTTTGTTCCTTTGTAAAGTCCTGGGGTATGATCAGAACACAAAGGGAACAGTAATGGACTTCCCATAATGAATGTCCCTGCAGTCTTGGGAAGGGAAGGAAAGGTGACAGGGCAGGATCAGGCCTCTGCATGATGCACGCAGCTTGATTTGACTCCACTGACTCAGGACTGGTGCTAAATGTCAGCTATTAGGGCAAGGGAGGCATGAATTTCCCGCTTCTTGTTCGCCCAGAGCTTGAATTTCCAGACTCCAGGCTGGCAGGTGCATTGGTCATGTTTAATTACAGTCTTCTGTTTGAGGATCAGAACTGCCGAGGGTTAGTGCTATAGGGCAGAAGTCTCTGTCCCCTTAACCAGGGGTGCTGGAGTCAGGGAGGGTGAAGGTGCTGAGCAGAAGAGGCAGCTTCTAAACATGCAATTTGGACTTCTTGATATGCAAACTGAATGTAGTATTCACATTGCTGGTCCACTAGGGTCATTACCCTCATTGATGTCCAATTCTACTGAAGGAAAATCAATGGGGTTGCCAGTGCCAGCTGTAAAACTCAGCCCTGTCATTATCATACACACAGCCAGGCCAGGCTCCCACAGAGCTGTCCATCTGATTCAAGGCTGGGGTTTATAGTTACCTCAAGAAATCTGGTTTTGAGCAAATAATAGATTATACTCTTTGGAGCTCATGGGGAGCTAAACAACTTTTGACAGCCAACAAGCTCACAGAAATGGCTCTGTGGCAGACACGAGGCTGCATCTGTTGCCTCATCAAACCTTCGTGCTCCAAGCTGATGCCTTCCATAAGCACCAGATCTTCCCTGGCTGTCTCTGTAATTGCCCCCTTGACAAGTGCGATAATGACAGCTGTGATCTTCTACCTCAAGACCTAGTGCTCGGGAACAGAGCCCTTCCTGAGCCAGGGAAACTTACCGCAAACAGAGAAGATTGTGGATTCCTCAGACATAGGTGTAAATGCAGGCTCCTAACTCCTCAGGCATATCCGAGAGAACACCTCATTACAGGGCACACTGGTGGAAGCCATCAGGAATCAGTGTCAAGTGGTGAGGAAAGACAACCACACATGGCAGCCTTCTGCTACAGCCTGTTCCTACATCAGTTCAGCCAGTTCATGCAGTGACCCCAAGTTAGAATCAAGTCATATTGGTCAGATGAGGAAACTGAGTAACAGAGGAGATTTTTTTCTCTAGATATTTGGAGCATGCCTTTAAGGGGGTTATCTTGAATAGGTTAGTTGAGCCGGGAAGATCTACCCTAAATAAGAATGGCACATTTGTTGGCCCTGGGGACTGGACTGTATGAAAAAGAAAAGATTAAGCTGAGCATGGGTATTCATCTCCCTCTTGACTACTAATGCAACTTGACCAACTTCCATAGGCTCCTGTTACCAGGACTTCCCCACCATGATGGACTGGATCCTTGAACTGTGAGCCCAAGTCAACCCTTTTTCCTTTAAGTTGCTTTTCTCAGTACCTTTCTGGCCACAACAACAAGAGTAGTGATTAAGACACATGATCATTGTCTGACTTCCACTTGAGCGGGCACACAATCATTTAAGCTACAGCAATAAAACCAGTAGGGAAGAACCCAAATCCCTGTCTATAGTGATGTTCAGTTGCCTAAGCTCTGCAGCCTTGGCACTACCCACAGACCTTTGCAACTGTCTATTCAAGGGTATTCCTCATGGTGTCTTTATAATACACAAGGAAATAAAGTAAAAGATCCCCTGAAGTTCTTTGAGTCTAGTTATTAAACTCAAAGTGGGGGAAGGCAAGTTGTAGCTGAGGGGGGCAGAGATGTGAGAACTCTGGGGATTGGAATCTCCCTGTGACAGGAATGTGAAGCAGGCAGCCTTTTGAAGCTGCACCCTTTTCTTGTAGGTTATATACCGAACCAGGTCATTGGTGTTAGAAGTAGATTGAAAGGTAAGATGCTCAGTGCCCACAGAGTGTTGGGAAATTGCCTGGATGAGAAATACATTTATTTCAAATGAGATGTATTGTGTAGGTTGCCCTATTTACCGAAGAAAAATCAGTTTCCACTTTTGATCCCTCTGGTGAATCACCACATTTCTTGTCCATCCCAGTTCTCATCATCATGGTGAAGATGCTGACACACTGGAGACATCCTCCCCCTTGATTTTCGCTGCAGTTCTATCTCAGTTATGAAAGCCCACATTGGTTTTACCAGGCAGGTTGCCATGAACACACTGACTGACCTGGCTCTTCGTAATGAAAGGAAAATCGATAGCAGTTCAGACACAAGACAGCCTGTGTACTCTGAGCTTCTTCACCTCCAGGTCGAGGCAGCTGTAAGTCTGCTCCCTGTTGGTGAAGATAGCTGGCATGTGGCTCCAGTCAATTGTGACGGTGGGTGGGGGCAGTTTACATCTTGGTAGTTAGGAAGCAGAGAATGGAAATATAGGAACCATAGCAAGATAAAGGCCCGAGGACACACTCTCAGTGACCTTCCTCTATGTAGGCCCTACCTAACTCTCACTGTCACTCAACAGTGCATCATACTGTCAATCCATTGAAGGGTTAGTCTGCTGATCAGGTCAGATCCATCCTGGTCTAATTGTGTCTGGAAATGTGCCTCTCCTTTCCTGCTCCAGATATACTCAGATGTGTGTCACTAACGTCCTAGGTGCTTCTTGGTTAAGTTGACAGGGCAAACCATCACAGTGACATGTTGTGCAGTTGCAGTAGCAAGAAGCTTTGGTACCAGTGGTGGAGCGGGCAGATGGGTCAGCAGAGCGGAGAGGGAGTTCAAAACTTGACCCATCTGAGTGTAGTCAACTTGCCTTTCACGTAGGAGAAAGGCAGTTAAAAACTTGACCCATGTGAATGTAGTCAACTTGCCTTTCATGTAGGAGAAAGGCAGGTCATTGAAAGGAAGATGGGCCTCTCCATAAAGGGCAGGGAGCAACAGATAGCCACATATAAAAACAAATTAAGTACATGAGACCAAAAGCTAAAATGAAGAACGACAAAATTCCTGGAAGATAATATGAAGGAAAAACAAAAACCCCTGAGCTTCACAGATGCATTTTTGTAGAAAAACACATCAAAGGCACAACCCAGAAATGAATAAACTGGACAAATGTGCTGCTGTGTGGGGCAGTCATGAAAAACGTTCGGGCTGTAGGGGGAGAGAGGAATGTGGGAACCTTTGCCTTCTGGTCAGTTTTTCTATGAGCACAAACTTGCCCTGAAACTTTTTTTTTTTAAAAAGAAAAGTAATGTTAAAACATGCATGAATTCTTCACTTTCTCCCCTGTCAGGTTCAGTGTATCCGGTTATATGTTCAGGTCTTTAATCCATTTGGACTTGAGTTTTGTGCAGGGTGATAAAAAATGGATCTGTTTGCATTCTTCAGGACACCAGGAGAACACAGCCTACAGAATCAGCTATGCAGGGCTCTTAGGGGCTCAGAGAGACTGGAGCGGCAATCACTAAGGCTGTATGAGTCTGCACTAGGGCCTCTGCATATACGTTACAGTTGTTAGACTGACGATTTTTTGGAACTCATAATAGTGGGCATGCGTGTGTCTCTGACTCTTATGCCTGCACTTGGAATCCTTTTCCTCCTACTGGTTTGCCTTGACCAGCTCTGATATGAGGATTTGTATTTAGTCTTACTGTAGCTTGTTATGCACTGTTTGGTTGATATCCCTGGGGGCTCACTATTTTTTGAAGAGAAACTGAGGAGGAGTGGATCTGGGGGAGAGGGGAACTGTGTGTGTGGGTTCTGGAAGGAGTGGAGAGAGAGGAAACTGCATTTGGAATGTAATGTATGAGAGAAGAATAACAATATGCATGAACTAAGTCACCATGAGCAAATCAAAAGTGGACATCTGAACAAGCAGAGACATGGAGCAAGGAGTGCCTACCATGACCCAGAGAAGGAAAGACGTTCAGAAGGAAAGCAAATCGTAGCCTCCTGGGTGGAGGTGCAGCTGGTGGGTGTGAGGACACAGCTCCTGCTTTGTCATTCCCAAATGTTGGGTCGATGTGACTCTCTCAGTAGCATCAGAGAGCAATTGCAAGAGCAGAGGGCTGTGGGAGACCCACACATATGACAATAGGAAGAGGCTGCTTGGGTCAAAGAAATACGAATGAGGCTTTTCCACTTTGGAAGCTGCAAACCTGAGATCCAGTTCCCACTTCTCTGAGAATGGTCTCTTTTCTACTTTCTCTGTCTTCTTAGGCTGCTGGAAAGAGGTGGCATTCCCTGGCTTGTGGGCATACCACTCAGTATACTTGCTGCATCCCATGTGATCTCTTAAGGTTTCTTCTCTTAAGAGTTCTTAGATTTAGGTTCCATCTCAATCTGACATATCTCGTCTTAACTAGCACATCTGCAAAGACATCATTTCTAAGCCACGTGTCCTTCTAAGGTCTTGGAGGACTTGAATTTATGGCACACCATTTCCTCAGTCTGTTGGCTATTGAATTGTCTGATATAGCCAGCCACGCCATGGGGGAAATCTTGAACGATGTTTGAACACAGTTCTCACACTGGGCGTCTTGGCTAGAACTGCATTCTTTTACTTTTTAACTAGTTGTTTTTGAATGGTTTACAAAATTTTTAGTACAGTACAGAGAATTCCAGCACATCCTGTATCACTTCCCCCAAAGCCAACATCTTACACAATCACAGTACAGGGTTCACAGTTGTGACACTGATTCCGGAATGGCACTGTCAACTGTGCAGACCTGATGTGCAAGTCTTGGCCTAGTGTCCCATCCAGGACCTCTCACTGCACCTCAACATCTCCTCCCTTCGTGACCAGGGGGCCATGCTCCAGGATTGGTGGTTGTCACTGGACACCTGGAGGCTGTGCTGTTATCATGTCTACCATCTCTTGCTGGGCTGGTTGGTGCTCACGAAGTGGTACCCAGGCCTCTCTGTGGTTCAGTCACCACTTGCTCTTTTTTTCCCTTGGGGTGAGACTTGGTGATTAAGCAACACGCCATTGCTTATCATATTTCCGACCACTATTCTTAAAGTCCTTTGATCACTTTGACCCAAACATTATTGTGCTATCTGATGAATGACTGTTCCTGGTTCCCAACACTCTTGGGTCTGGCCCTCCAAGCTTTTCAGGTTGACTTTGTCCTTTGGGTATGCCACTTTGGAACATTGCTTTACTTGTGGAAAACAGGAGCTTTAGGGTCACCACAATGCCCCTGTGTAGAAAAAGGAATAATAAACACTTGGGGCATGGGAGTACTCAGGGGCAATGGGCATCCTAACATCAGGTTCTTTTAGGAGGTGACATGGGACACATGCTGTAAGTGCCAACGTCTATGCCATGTTCCATCCCACATGCCATCTGGCTGTGTGTCTGTGTGCCATGAATGTCCAGTTCCACAGTTCAGCCTGCTGCCTTCTCTCCATCCTGATCATTTTCCCCATTCACAGCTGGTCTTCCCAGGGCAATATGTGATGCCCACAGAACAGCTTCTGGCTACAATGGGCCTCAGCACAGATGAGAAGACATGTTTAATGCCGTGGACTTGTGCTGGCGTGGGTGCTTGTGTGGCTAGGATCTTGCATGTGCTGGGCAGTTTCTCTACCCCTGAGTTACACTCACAGCCCCTGGCTGTTTTGAGCCAAGTCTAACCATGTTGCTCAGACACTTCTGAAGCACTGAAGTGACAGGGCATGACCTCTCCCCAGCTCCAGAACTTTTGTTTTGATGTGTTCTGGGCAAGGGGCCTGAATGCACCTTTTGCATTGGTTCCCATAAATTATGTCACTTATCCTGATTACCTATAATATGTTTGTTTGCTTCTTAGCTCTGGAGCACACACAGTGATTGCAGAATTGCTACGTCTTGTCTCCATGCAGACCGGCTTCTCAAATGAGGGCAACACACAGCTGCTCCTGCCTTTCGTATGCTGTCAGGATTCTCCCTCCACAACTGCACTCAGAGAAGTGCACAGACTCCTCATACCAACCTTTGGGGACTCCCTGGTTAATATTAGCCACGTTTCTTTTTTTTTTTTGTAGGTTTTCAAACATTTTATCGAGCTCTACATTTTTCTCTGCTTCCTTCCCTGCCTCTCTCCTCCCCCTTCAACCTTCCTCCAAGGTCCCCATGCTCCCAATTTACTCAGGAGATCTTGTCTTTTCTATTTCTTATGTAGATTATATCTATGTATGTCTCTCTTAGGGGCCTCATTGGTGCCTAAATTCTCTGGGATTGTGATTTGTAGGCTGGTTTTCTTTGCTTTATGTTTAAAAACCACCTACGAGTGCATACATGTGATAATTGTCTTTCTGTGTCTGGGTTACCTCACTCAAAATACTGTTTTCTTGCTCCATCCATTTTCCTGCAAAATTCAAGATGTCCTTTTTTCTGCTGTGTAGTACTCAATTGTGTAAATGTACCACGTTTACCTTATCCATTCTTCTTAACCACGTTTCTTTCAAGGGTCTGTTGTGTTTCTTTGTTCCTCCAGAAGGAATACCAAGTCTTTCTCAGCACCTGATCCTCCACGCAGGAGGATCTGTTTTGTTCTCTCCCTGACCCTTTCACCCTTGCAAGGGGTGGATGTGCAATTGGAAGGAAGGATGTGCAATCTCGCAGGGCTGCAGAGGAGTGAGGGTTCCCGTAGGTCCCGGGGCAGAGTGCTCAGTGGCTGGCCACGCACAGGCAAAGTAAGTATTCCCTGGGCATTGATGTGGACAAACTGTCTTTTTTCACTATATATACAAATTCAAGTTCCCACTCCCTCCCTTCCTCCCATTCCCTCCACATACCCTCCCACCCCACCCCCATCCACTCCTCAGAGAGGGTAAGGCACATTGCTTTGGGGAAGGTCCAAGGCCCTCCCTGCTATATCTAGGCTGAGCAAGGTATCCATCCAAAGAGAATAGGTTCCCCAAAAGCCAGTACATGTAGTAGGGATAAATCCTGGTGCCACTGCCAGTGGCCCCATAGTCTGCCCCATCCATGCAACTGTCAACCACAATCGGAGGAACCAGTTTGGTTCTATGCTTGTTTCTTCCCAGTCCGGCTGGTGTTGGTGAGCTTCCATTAGCTCAGGGAAACTGTTTCAGTGTGTGTACCCATCATGGTCTTGACCTCTTTGCTCATATTCTTATTCCTCCCCAGGGTTCTTTTTAAACACTTGTATCCCTTAATGCCTTCGGTTCTTTCCACACCCAATTGGGCTGGATGCTAGGTCCCTAAGAACAGGTGATTATGTGAGGGTCAGCAGCTGGGATCCTTGTTGAGGAAGCAAGGATGATCTGTTTAACTTGGGCTGTGTGGCCCCAAATCCAGTCTGGTTCCTTTCTATGCACCCCAAGTAGTCACTGATTCAGAGGAACTGAGAACTGGGAATAGGGTCTAGATCAAGGTGCTGTCTGTCATCTTTTAGTCCTGGATCACAAGTGGTTGGTTTCGCCCGCCCCCCAAGCCTTTAAAACGAATACTTTCAGAATGATAGAACTTTAAGATTTTAAATTTTATCTCCCTGTGTTCACAAAGCTTCCAGAGTGTCTGCATACCCAGAGGGTGATGGACACAGTCCAAATGTCAGCCTCAAGCTTAGAGCCAGACATGGGCTTAACCATGGGCCTGCAGGACTTGGTTGATGCAGTGTGCAGCTGACGGGTCCGTTGAGGCCAAAAGCATGATTCTAAAAGGGCATTTCTGCCTCACTGATACTGTGTAAATATGTACACCATCCAAATGTAATCAAATAAAATGTTCTGTCTGATGGAAACTTTCGTCTATATGGCAAATAACTCCAAGGAAAAAGGAGCTTAGCTCCTGGAATAAGTAAAATTATTTAAATTCTAGGTAAATACCTTTGACGTTTGATACACTCAACTTTGGTTCTGTGTATGAAGTTTAGTTATAAGTGGAATTGTTTGCGCTCACACAGGAGAACAGCATTTTTGAGCAAATATAATTTGCGGATTTTTCTTGCAAACCATCTGTCTGCTGGTGTCTGATACCTGTACTGGGGACTACCTGGAATAGCATCTCTAAAGGATGGCCTCTCCAGGACATGCTGTGCCCACCCAGGGACTTGGAGGGGACTCTTGGGGTGATAATTTATCCTCTATTAATTTGGCCATTTGAGGCCCGACAGGAAAGAGCAGAAGCTTGTTGTTTCAGCTGGACATGGGGGTGGGTGGGTATAGCCTGAACTTGTAGGAGATCCTGTGGTCTATGTTTGTTGGGTCTTTTTTTCTTTCTTAGCTCTTTGATAATTTCATACCATGTGTTTAGATAATATTCAGCTACCCCTACCCCAACTATTCCCATCCACCCAAATTTGTGTCTTTTTTGAAGATATCCATCAAAAACAACTTGTGCTTCCCAAATATTCTTAGATATGTGTCCTTTCCCTGGAGAGTGGTCAACCTACCAGGGGTAGAAAACTCAGAGAAAACCATCTCTACCTCTCTCCGCAGCTAACAATTGCCAATAGCTTCAAGGTGTTTATTATACATTGGGGATCACCTGGGCTAGTTCCTCAAAAGGTTGACATGACCAACTCCCCTCTCAATACTGGGTTTTGTTCTGGCTTGGACTTGATCATGTCTGTACACACTGTCACAACCACTGTGAATTCACATGTGCAGGTGTGTCCTGAATAAACTGCTTCCTTGTAGTCATGCACTGCCTCTGGCTCTTACTTTTTCTGTTCCCTGAGCTTTGGGAAGGGGAGTTCAGTATATATGTTCCATTTAGAGATGAACATTTTCCAATCTCTTATTTTCTGCATTTTGGCCAGTTGTGAGTCTGCCTTAATCATCATACTACAAATAGAAGCTTCTCCAAAAATATAGAACACTTCACAAATTTGTGTGCCGTCTTTGTGAAAGGACCATGTTAATTTCCTTTGTATTCAGATTTTAGTATATGTGTTGCTGAGGGGAGTACTGGCATGCATCTTTCTACTCTTTGGGTCTCAGGATCAAGCTTGAGTGTCCAGTTGTCCTGATGTACAGAAGGCATTTGCTAGGTGAAGACACAAGGAAGTGACACAGGACAGCCCATCCCCTAACTTTGTCAAAAATTATGCTTCATGAACATTTCTCCTTGGAAGGTAACCTGGGGCCCTGAGCCATGACAGCAGGCCCTCTGGAACAGCATTGGGCTTGGATTACAGCCCAGGGCTTGGCTTGTGTTGTATGTGGCCTGTGTGAGATGTTGTACTGACAGCATTTGCCTTTCTTTGGGGCTGGGTGGAGGTAGCCCCATCACCAATGACCTCGGCTCTACCACCCTGCAATATGGATGAAGTTCCAGCTGTGACTCTCTGGTCCTTCCACTGTATGGAGGTTGGTGGAATGCAAAGCCGTTGACCCAGGATGGCTCCCATTCGCTCCCTTGCTGGACTGTGGGATACGGTGGCTGTCCTTGTTATAGCCATAGGAGTCAGTAGCTGCTGGTGCCCCCAATAATTCTGATTAATACAGCCACTGATGCTTCATGTTTGGCTAGTTTACCCAAACAGAGGTCTGTATTTCTGACTCACTTTTTAAAATTGTTCTATAAGTTAGCATTACCCTCCTTGTGTTGTTACTTCAGAGACCCTGATCCTGTGGGTCTCCAGTTCTGTTTTCCGGACATCCTTGGTCTGCCTGTGCAGGTTTCCTGATGCTCTCTGCCTTGATTCCAGATGCAGAGATGAGTAAGACCTAGGAGTAGTAATGACCTTGGAGTTGCTTGCTGTGTGACTTGGAGAAGGTCACAGCAGGAAGCTACAGATTGGACCCTGGCTCTGTTCAAACATGGTCAGTGAAAAATAGGCTACAGAAGTCAGGGGGGTTCTATTTTATTTCTGTTTTGGTGGCTCCCTGGGTCAGACCCCAGCGCTGGCAATTTGGTGTGAGGTCTGCTGGGAGAGCCTGAGACTTTTAAACCTCTTAACACTGAGAATCAATTTGGTATCATAGCTGTAGTGTTAGGTTGGCTGTGGTTGTGACCTGGTACCCTAGGAAGAGGGAAATAAATGGTAAAACTGAGGTCAGGTGTGCCATGTTCTCCATAGGGGCCAGGAATACAAAACTTGCTAATTATTCCTTTTTTTTTTCCAAAATGGATCCAATTTTTTTTGGAGTCAGTAATCAGGGAGCAGGTAGATGCTGTGACCTTTGGGGAGGGACAGTCAGACAAATCTACAGAGACTGAAGAAGGATTGTGGGGTGTGTGTGTGGGGAAGCCAAACAGGAATCTGTTTACCCTTTAAGCCAGGTATTTTACTCTTGCAGAGCCTTTATTAAAATGCTTCTCTCAGAGGAATCACGTGGCTTTTCTGTGCTTGAATACTCAGACTTTGTGTCTAAAGGTCAGTCAGCAAAGAGCTCAAATCCGATGGTAAAGAGCAGAGGGGGTGGTCAGGCCCCTCTGAGCAGGGAGAAGCAGTACAGTGGCCCTCCCCACTTGAGAGCTCAGCTTCAGCACCCAGTTAATGCAAGAATAGAATCCTGCTTCGTGTATTTAAAACTCAACACAACAGTTCAGCTGTCTTTGGAGAACAAATGTCAAATATAGCATTCACATTTCCAGTCATATAGGAGAGATGGATTGGACCAAAGTTGTGGATGTAGTACAAGACCACTCACCCATCCATCCTCACACTGGTCTCCCCCCATACCCATCATTGACACACCTATTTATCTGTCCACCCGCCCATCCACCATCCACCCACCCACCAATATCTACCCACCTATGAACCCAACCCATCCATCCATCATCCCTCTACTCACCAATCTACCCACCCATCCAAATATCTACTCACCCACCTATATATCCATCTACTCTTCTACCTATCTACCCCTCGGTCTACCACATCCACCTATCCATCAGCCTACCCACCCCCTCATTCATCACCCCTGTACCTATATAAACATATTCAGTGTAACTATTGACTGTGTGAAAGGCCTATTCAAGGCACCATTGGAAATAAAATGAAAATAAGTCAGCATCTGCTCCCAGTCAAACTTGGAAGGAAGAGAAGGGGCAAACTTTATGCAAAATGACATCTGATAGAGAAGCCCCAGGAGAATGGTGGGCTCAAGGAGTGTGAACTATGAGCCAGAACTTCAATGGTTGGGTCAGTTTGACTTCTAGGGGTAATATGCGAAGGAGACTGGGCTGAGGTAGTGATCAGAGAGTGGTGGGTGGGGTTGGAAAGAAGACTTTCCCAGATGGAGGGAACAAGTGGGTGATACAAGATAAGGACGGCATGAAGCCTGGGTCAGCACCACTGAACTTTGCAGCCTCAGGCCTCAGACTCTCAGTCTGGTGCTTTGATTTCTTCTTTAATCCTGGGACTTCTGGCCTTCTTTGATGGTTCTCCAGCAATACAGGTAGGTCTATTTAACATGGAGATCTTGAAGACTTGAACAACTTGGAAAGACTTTCATAGGTTATTTGGCAATCAATATGGTGGTTTCTCAGAAAACTGGGAATCAATCTACCATAAGACCCAGCTATACCAGTCTTGGGCATATACTTAAAGGATGTCCAATCATATCACAAGGACACTTGCTCAACTCAGTTCATAGAAGTTTTATTTGTAATAGCCAGAGCCTGGAAACAATCTAGATGTCCCTCAACTGAGGAACAGATAAAGAAAATGTGGTACATTTATATAATGTAGTATTTTTGAAGGCAAATGAATGGAACTAGCAAAAACACCATCCTGAGTCCAGATCCAGACCCAGAAAGACAAATGTGGCATGTACTCACTTATTAGTTGTAAAATAAGGGATAACTATACTACAATCCATAGATGCAGAGAGACTAGGTAACAAGGAAGATTCGGCGGGGGGGTTCCCTGGATCTCCCTGGGAAGGGGAAATAGAGGAGATTTTGTGAGTGAACTATGGGTGGGTGAGAATTGGAACATGAGAGATCAGGTTAGAGGGGGAGAAGAGGGAGAGTACTGGAAGAGACTACTGGAAAGAGGGGCATTTCAGGGTTAGATAAAAACCTGCTGCAAGGGATTCTCCCAGGCATCTACAAGGATGACCCCATCTAGGACTCCTAGCAATAGTGGACACTTAGCTTGACAGGCCATCTCCTGTGACCAGACAAGACTTCACGTGGAGGAGTGGGAAACCAACCCACATAACCTTGGATCTACAGTCTGTCCTGTCTATGGAATGTGCTGGGATAAGGGTGGCCTAGAGACTGAGGGAGTGGCCAACCAACGACCTAGTCTTAAACCCATGGCAGGAGAGTATCCAAACCCCTGATACTGCCTAGAGAATCAGAACCTCAGGTTGGATGACCCATAGAACCAAATATGACTAGAGGGGAAAATGTCAATATAATGATGCCTAATGGTATTCTGCTATACTCATAGATCAGCGCCTAGTCCATTCGTCACCAAAGAGGCTTCATCCAGCAACTGATGGACACAGATGCAGACCCACAACAAAACATTAGGTGGAGCTTGGGGAATCCTACAGAAGAGGGGGAGAAAAGATTTTAGGAGCCAGGGGGATCAAGGACACCACTAGAAAACCCAGAGATTCAACTACCTGGGCCTCACAGAGTCTGAACCTGCAACCAAGGAGACTGCATGGGACTGACCTAGGGGCTCTACATATATGTTACATTTGTGTAGCTTGATCCTCTTGTGAGACTCTTAACAGTGGGAGCTGGGGCTGTCTCTGACTCTTTACTAGCTTTTAGGACCCTAATCCTCATACTGGGTCACCTTGCCTAGCCTTAATACACGGGGATGTGCTTAGTCTGACTGCAACTTGATGTACTATGTTTTGTTGCTATCCATGGGAGATCTGCCCTTTTGGAACAGAAATGGAGGAGTGGATTGGGGGATGGAAATGGAGGGGAGACTGGGAGGAGAGGATGGAGGAGAAACTGTGACTGGGATGCAAAATAAATAAACTAATTAATTAAGAATTACATAGGTTAGAAATAATAACAAAATTAAGGGAAAAAAATTGAACTCATCATGAGTACACTAACTGGATGTAAAATGACTTACTCCCAGATATACTCAATGATAGGCTGCTAATAAAAGCCCGGTGCCAGCGGCAGGATTCCTCTCCTCATCTGGTTGTCCAGGAGTGTTCTGGAGACCCCCAAACAACATAGGCTATTGCCATTGCTCCTGTGAGCCTGTCAGAACTGATAAGACCTTCTGCCGAGGACACTATACGTACTAGACACAGGGCACTGAGCAAGCAAGTTGATGCGGACTAGGAAACCTCTCTTGTACTGCGTAGTTTTCATGGTACCGGGAAAGAAAATCATCAGGAGTCTTACACAGCTGTGTATGTCCCGTGTGAGCCACAGTGGTATCTGAGTGACAAGAGATGCCCGTGAATTCAATAGTGACACAGTGTTATGATGGTAACCACAAGAGATGCCCGTGAATTCAATAGTGACACGGTGTTATGACGGTAACCAAGCACATTTTGATTGAGTTTAGGGACCACTCAACAGGATGAAATACACACTTGAAACTTTAAATCTGGCTATGAACTTATGTTTGGGGGATTGATTGGCTCTGGGGGTGATTCTACTAAATGTCATTTTGCCAAATGGTCATAGTATCAATTTTCCTTATAAATTTCTATTTCTATACCCTTGGATTAGTGCAGGCCTTATATCCCTTTTGTTTGCTTCTCAAATTTTTATTTTTTCCCTATAACATTTTAGTTGAAGTAGAATTACATCACGTCCCTTCTCCTTTTACTCTCTCCAGTCCCTCCCAGTACCTTACCCTGAGTCCCTCCCATGACCTGCACTGTGAAGTGGATAGCTTCGTTTTCAATGGTTGTATTGTCTCTCTCTCACACACGTGATGTGTATGCACATATACATGTATATATAAACATATATAAGTGTGTGTGTGCACGCACACACACACACCTTACAAGAAGTTAAGCCACTTGGGCTGACAATGAACCACAAGACTAACAAAAACCCGAGGACCAGGCATGAGAAACCTCCTTTTGAAGGATTCATTAGGAGAATCCAAGTAACTTCTCAAATAATATAGATTTATAGATATAGCTTCTGGTTGTCTTTTAGGGGTTGAGGGCAAACTCTTACTGCCAAAGACATTACACACTTGAGACATATCCGAGATATTCTGCCCTGCAGTCTAGCTTTCGTGGTCCCAGAAAATGCTATTGTCTGCCAAGAGAGGGAAGCACCTGCACAGCCTTTCCCACCTGCCACACCATGAACCATGACAGTTACCAACATGACAAGATAGGAACAAAGGTGCAAGCAGTGTCACTTTTGAAAACAGAGGAGTACATGGGACGATTTGGAGGGTTGGAAAGGGAAGGGGGAAATGATCTAATTGTATTATAATATCAAAATATAAAAGAAAAGAGGGGGCACTCATGTTGGTGACAGCCAACAGTTGTCTAATTGGACTTACAGCCTATTCAGCAGGACGGAAATCATGCCTTGTACTGACACCCAGCCAGCTTCCCTGCAGTAGTGAGGTCATGAACTTTAGAAAAGAATCACTTTCCTAGACCAGCACAAATCCTCAATAACATTCTAAATTTTATCCTTATAGACACAGATAAGCTACTCTCCCTCATCAAAGAAGCCTTTCTTTATAGCGAATGGAGACTATGGAAGGAAACAACTGGACACAAGCCAGAGATTAACAGATTGCGGGAGCCTCAATGGATACATCTACTTCACAGTTGGCTGTGGCTCAGGAAACATCACAGTAAAATGGGGCAGAAAGACTCTAAGAGCCAGAACACCAGGAAGTCTTCTGAGAAAGAGTCTCTCCTACAAATGGCTGTGTAAATAAGAGCAATAGCATTATCAAGGGGGCAAACTAACATGGAATGGGGAGAGTTTTGTGGGTCTCATCTCTAGACAAAGAACTACAGCTTTTAGACCTTAGAAAGGTCTCTGCTTTTCAGATATTCCGGTTGAACCACAATTTCTGATCCTGAGTTTTTATTAATCATGGATCACCCATATATTCATGAACATATGGGTAGCACAAACTAGAATGAGTAGGTAACTAAGAAGAAAAGGACAGGAAGTTGGGAGGGTTGGAGGGCGGTGTGTGACCTAGAAGGAGTATGAGTGAATATGTTCCAAACACATTGTATGAATACATGAAACTTTCAAAGGATTAATCAAAAATCACACTTAAAAGGTATGAAGCAGTAAAAACATTTTGAAAAGTTAGAACTTAGCAAAACCCACAGACACAAGCCCATACACACATGGTGCCATTTGCACGTGAGATAAATATGAAGATGCAGAATTAACCACAAGATGCAAAACTACCCAGCAAGCAGGGAGTCAGCTCCTCTGGGCACTTTGAAGGTCTCCAGCCTCTGGTGTGCTTGGCAATCCTGGTGTGCCTTGGTTTGAAAGCCCCCTGCTCCATCTTTGCTTCTCTGGTCCCATGGCATCCTTTCCCCGTGTTTCAATCATGGAGTCTTTCTTCTTCATAAGGACTCTAGTCACACTGGATTTAGGGTCATTCATAATATCTTATGTGGTAACGCTATGTTCTGCTTAAATCACCTTTGGGGGCAGCAAGATGGCTCAGCAGGTGGAATTCAATCCTGATGGCCTGAGTTCAATCCTTGGGACTCTTACGGTGGAAGGAGAGAATCAGCTCCTTCAAGTAGCTCTCTGACTTCCACTTGCATGCTATGGTATGATTACATGAATGCATGTTGCATATGCAATAAAAGTAGTAACACATCTATAAAGCCTTCTTTATAGGTATTAGGGAGTAGGGCTTCTTCAGATATATGGGAGCCATTCAACAGTTCAACCTATAGCTCTCCTCCATAGGTCAATTTCATTAACTAAAGGGTCTTCCTTACCCCAAGCAGGAATATGTTTAATATCAGCTGTGCCTAGTTTGGACTTTTAGGAACACTCGTGTGTATGTGTGTCAATGTGAACTCTGATACATCACTGATGCCCTCAGGATGGAGACATAATCTCTAGTGGGTATAAAAGAATATTCCACAGGGCTTGGGTTTGACGAATGACCCTTGGTGGGCACACTGAGGTAGATACAACCTTTGACAGACACATATCTGAGGTTGGAACTTCTGAGAATTCCTGAGCAAGATTCTCATTCCCTCACTCCATGGTGGAGCTCTTGTGAGAGAATTAGAAGGGGTTAAACAAATAGAATAAGGAGATGAAGGGGCTAGAATCAAGCATGGTTTCAGGACCAACTCACTCTGGTTCCAGAGGAATGTTAAAACAAGTTGGCTTGGTGATAGGCTAGGTCTGATGCAGGCCCTAGGGCTGGGTCACAGTGTAGGCTAGTGGAGCATCACCATAGTGTGGTTGGTTGCTGCAGCTGATGGGTGAAGGGAATTCCACACATGGAGTGAGACTCCAAGAGTACTTACAAGTAGAAAGTCAACCTTCCTGGAATACCACACACTGCTCAAGCCACCACACTGTGCATGCTTCTACCCATAATGCACCAGTGTTCTTGTTCCTCATCTTAGATTTTTAACTGTTTCAGGACTGCGAGGGCTTCCTTGTGGCTCTTGTTAATGAGTGAGTCTGAGCCCCTTTCTCTAGATTCTGACCTGTTGGGAGCAGTGAGACCCTAGATCCTGAATTTCTTGTAATCCCCTGATCTGAGTGCCTACAGCTGCTCTGAGCACGAGACCTTCAGGAGTTCCTGATGGCAGGAGAGTGGTTTCTGGTGGGTTTGGCTGGGGCATGGCTATCTCTATATAATCTGCCCCGAACACAATAAAGGGGGCATTCTTGGGGAATTCAAGGATGACCTGTGTCGCTGTCTCTCTGTCTGTGTGTGTCTGTGTATTTTAACCTCCAGCCCCCTTGCCCGAAGCTCACGAACTGGGTGCCAGCACACAGAGTCTTAGATTTTAGCTGTTTTAGGACTGCGAGGGCTTCCTTGTGGCTCTTGTTAATCAGTGAGTCTGAGCCCCTTTCTCTAGATTCTGACCACTTAACAACCCTCCTTTGGAGCGAATCTACTGAAGTTCAGGACTGAAATGTACCCAAATGTACTTTTGTACTGAAGCTTGGTTTCTAGTTTTACATTGTTAGGAGGTGGTTGATCCTTTAGTGGAAGGGGTTGAATGAGGGGAACGCTCTTGAAGGGGATTGTGGCACCATAACTTCCTGTTATGCCTTTATGTCCCATCCCATGATGGATCTATTTTGATACTCGTTGTCACCATGATGCCCCAAGTCAATAGTACCAACCAGTCATGGATTGGAATCTCCAAGGCCGTGAGTAAAAATGACCCCTTTCTCTTTATGTCTTGTTTTCTCGGGTTTTTGCTGCAGTGATGAAAGATGAATCACTCAGTACTCACTCATAATTTTTGTCTGTTTCCTCAAAGAACCACCATTTTATTGATTTGTAAAAGCTCTTTACGTATTCAGAGCACACACCTCCCACTCCCTTGCTCCTTAGGGCATTTTCTGAATCATGTGTTATAGCAAGCATTAGGCAAGTCAGTCTCCAGTCATTTACATTCCACACAGCTCCTTCTAGGTTTGGATGCCTGTAAAGGTTGGCAGAGCAGCTAAAGGTTCCAGGAATGTGGCTTAGTGGCTGCCCCAGTCCTGGGGTATCAGTCACATGGATTCCTTATGTTTTCTCAAGGTGCTTGTCCATACCACTCATCTCGGAGAACTTTGGCTCCACTCAGCCCTCGTGCCTTCTCCTCATGTGATGTGCAGGGCATAGTGTGAACAGTCAAAACCTGGAGGCTGGGAAGTGGGTGATGGGAAGTAGTTCCAGCCCTGTATATGTCCTGAGCCACAGGCATTGGTTAGTGCGTCCCTCCCCAAACCCCTAAGCAGGCACAGCTCTTTGTATAGCTGAAGAGTGACATGCACTACAGTGGCCATTATCAACCAGGAAGTTGGTCTACCACCCTTGAGGCTGCTATGGCCATCATTCTGGAGCTCACATGAGTGGACTCTGGCAGTGAGGGTTTTACTTAGTGGATCTGGGATCAAGGTGAATTCTCCAATCATTTTTTCAGAGGACCAAAACCTGAAGGAAGCGAGGTTGCTCTTTAGGGATCTGGCAGTAGTCACGTTGATGGAAGTGCTTGTTATACCATGGGTTATAGGGAGTCTACTGTCACAGTGTTGATGACTTCATGACTTGTCATAAGTCAGACTAAGAATATTGCACACTAAACCAAGCATAAGGAGTTTTCTGTTAGGTGTCCAAGGAGTTCCTCGAGTCACAGAATAGAACACAGGGCATAGAAGCCCATTCAGAAGATCCTGGAATTAGTCTTTGGAAGGGAGATCTCAGAGATCCTGGTGGTGGTTGAGCCGGGAAACCAAGTCTGGATGTGGAGGAACTGATAGGATATCGATGGGAGAAGGACTGGAGGAAGGTGGTCAGGTAGACAATGTACCCTACTGAGATGAGCAGGTTAGTGCTACAGTGAGTGCCACAAACTTCACAGGGGTGTGGACCTGGAGCAAGATCAGTACTACACCCAGCACACCTGTGAGGGAGTCTCACACATGAACGTTTCAGGCTTGGGAGAAGCAGGTGTGGAGGTGTATGGGGGATGTGCAGTGGGGAAGGGGACAAGCTGAGGGGTATTTAGATGGAAGTTCTCACTAGGAGAGCTGGACCCACCCCTTTACCTTGTATGAGAAGGTAAGCTGGATGCCATACATAACAGCCAGGAAACACAAGGCAGCATAGAGGAGCTTGTTTCCAACATATATTTCTTTTATTGTTTGTAAGGACCGATACAAGGTACTGACTATGGACACAAAAACAGATGCTGACAACACCTGGATTGCCACTCCTCAGAGAGGAGATAGTAACCCCAATCTTTCTCAGCCACAGCAGTCTTAAAGTCAATAGCCCCAAATTTCCACCTGGTAGCACATTCAAGTCCTTCATACCAGTGTCTACTTGCAGAGAACGCCTAAGTTTAGCTCTCCCAGACAGACATGTGGTACCATTTCTGTAGGATACAGGTCAGGCCAAAGTTCACATTTATTATATCAAAGGAAAATCATAACATCCACTTTTCACTCCAGGGGCTAAGGCCAGCACTCTGTGGGAAGGTGGTTCTTGGTCTACTTTCTTCCTATGGTATTGCTAATTACTCTTATGAACAAAAACAGGGAAATCAGCAGATTTGAACAAACTAACCTTGAATTTTGGTTCACACATAAATACGATTTTAAAAAGTCATTTATAATGTGGATAATGTCCATTGATGTAATGGGAGTCTCTGGGAAATCAAAACCAACAATGGGTATCTTTCCCCAAAGATCAGGCATAACTCCAGGCCAAGAATATGATCTTTTGCTTTGGGACTCTGTGCAGAGCAGGTGTCCAGGGGTTGAGACACACTGGCTATAAGGAGTACACTTTCTCTGTGGTCTAGAATTCCATACTGAAGTGACCACAAGCTGAGCAGGCCTCCCAGGGGCCAGAAGTAGGGGCTGTATCTCAACCTTATTTCATGTCTATTTATCTCGGCTACAAAGGAAAAAAAAACATAGAATCTCTGATTACTTGCACCAAATTCCTTGTCCTCCGAGGCTCAGAACAGACCCTGTGTGTGTGTGTGTGTGTACTGTGTGAACAGGACTCTAAGGTCATGGTGTCTGCTCAGAGCCAAGCACCAGGGAAGCACTTGGCATGTATTGACTGTCTTTCCTACCTTCTACACAGCAGACAAAACAGGATACTTGGCATTGTAAATCTGAGCAAAAGAAATGATCTAGGCAGCTATTGTGAGCACAAGGATTCTGACACAGTGTATATACAGGTACCAAGGTCCCTCTCCTAGAGTACAGGGGACAGTAAGACCCATCCTCCCACGGTGATCACACATGGGGGAGTCAGCCTTGCAGGGACAGGATACCATCCAGGTGTTTTCCACCCAGCAGAGACAGGGGCATGGTTGACCTCACTGTATAGAGATGAGTGTTCTTACAGCCACATACAGACAGAGGCCTCTTTTTTTTGGTAGCATGGATTGGGTGTAAACAGTCAAAGATTGAAGCCTGTGCTTTGATTATTTTTCCATATAGCAAAGGGGAAGGGTGGAAGCAGCGCTCCTTTCTTGATGTTTGGGTTTCCTTTCGTGAGCTCCCTGTCCCTGCGGTTGTGCGATGGTCCACTTGGCTTCTGTCTCATTCCACTTTACACCAACAGCCAGTGGCGCAGCTGGAAAGAAAGCATTGTTTATTCAGAAGCGAGGAATAGACCTTACAGTCATCACTTATGGGGCAGTGGCCCTATGATGAAATCAGAATTGTCTCAACAACTCAATAGGAGGTACAACTCACCCATGGGGTGCTTACCACTGATGGATGCCACTCCTGAGGGGCACCAAGAGCCAATGGCCTGGGGTAAACTTTAAAGGACTGAATTACTTGATGAAGAAGAGATAAGGATACTAGATGCAGCAGCTAATGCTGTAATCACAATACTCAGGAGACTGAAGCAGGAGGATTGAGTTTGAGGCTAGTCTGGGCTACAGTAAGATTCTGTCTGAACAAAAGAAAGAAAGCAGAATAAAGCAAAATAAAACAGAACCAACATAATAACAAATAATCATGCCTGTAGAGCTCAGTTGCTGAGAAGGTCAGAGAGGTACTGGCCAGCATATTTGTGCCCAGCAATTGAGGTTGAGAGATGCAGACATCTTTAGATCCAGAGCTGGCTCCATAGTATCCTCCCACTGATTTGTGAGTGGCTCGGCAGTGTCCTCCTCCCCTGCATGCTGAACCTCTGTTGGGTCCATACCAGGGAGTGCTGCACTATGGAGCCGGTTTTGCTGGTTGTGGTCCAGGAGCAAGTGGGGAGCAGCGCATAAATGGTGTGGGGATTGAGACCAGCAGCCTGCTGCTCTGCTGCTTGCTCAACCAGTTTGTGCTCATGAGCCATTTGCTAACACTCACTGACTGGAGAGTTCTGTGCTGCTAAATGTTTTTAAAACAAGGCTCATAAGACTATTGACTGACACACTGAACCAGAGATAGGAAAGAGGCTGGAAACCTTTCTTCCTTAAGCCCTACGGCAGAAAGACAGATCTATGTAATACTTTTTGGGATCTGCCCAACACACAGATACTAAAAAGCACACCTCCACAGGTCCAAGGAGTTCCAAGAATATTTAAAGGTATTGAAAATACTCAACCAGGCATGGTGACACATTCCTTCAATACCAGCACTCAGAAAGCCGAAGCAGGTGTATCTCTGTGAGTTCAAGACCAGCCTGGTTTGTATAGCAAATTCCACACCAGTAAGGATTATAGTGAAACCTTGACTAAAAGACCAATGGAACCAAATAGAAGACCCGGATATTAATCCACACACCTTCAAATACCTGATTTTTGACAAAGAAGCAAAAAAAAATCAAATGAAAAAAAAAGAAAGCACATTTAACAAATGGTGCTGGCATAACTGGATATCAACATGTAGAAGAATGGAAATAGATCCATATCTATCACCATGCGCAAAACTCAAGTCCAAATGGATCAAAGACTTCAACATAAAGCCAGCCACACTAAACCTTATAGAAGAGAAAGTGGGAAGTACATTTGAACTTATTAGCACAGGAGACCACTTCCTAAATATAACCCCAGAAGCACAGACACTGAGAGAAACAATTAATAAATGGGACAATTCTTACTCATAAGTGATTTTAAAACATAAAGCAAAGAAAACCAGCCTACAAATCACAATCTCAGAGAACCTAGACAACATTGAGGACCCTAAGAGAGACATACATGGATCTAATTAAATGGGAAGCAGAAAAAGGCAAGATCTCCTGAGTAAATTGGGAGCATGGGGACCATGGGAGAGGGTTGAAGTGGGGAAGGGAGAGGCAGGAAGGGGAGCAGAGAAAGATGTAGAGCTCAATAAAATCAATAAAAAAAAGAAATATTAGTCATGGTACTGAGGATGACACTCAGAATATCCTACGATATTGTTCCAGCCTCCATAGGCATGTACAAATACACACGCACACACACACACATGCACACACACTGCCTCCCATCCTAACATGCACACACAGATGTTAAAAAATATTCAGGGTGCAATAAGAAAAAGCCACATACCTTGGTTATGATTAAACTTTACCAGAAACAAAAAAGAAAACTTAAATTTAAAAAAGCCCTACGGAGCAAAGCCTAACACTGACCCCAACTGACAGAAAAGTTCAAATCTCAGTATATTTGTTCAAAAAGTGAAGAGGAGATATAGAAGATATAAAAGAGACCCAAAATAAACCTCAAAAGAAGAAACTGTGACAGGCAAGAGGGTAAGCCTTCCTCACAGGTTCACAGACTAGTACACATTCCAGAAAAACATTGATTAATCTTAAAACGAGTGGCTATATCAATAAAGGCAGAAGAAGTTCCCAGTGATTCGGTAAGCACAGAAGCATGAGCAGGGAGTTACATCAGAAAGCATCCAAAGGACAGAGAGGAAATGCAAGGAGTGAGTAGATAATGTATAGACCAGTGACCAGAGCCGCTGTGCAACTGTGCCTGAAGTCCAAATGTGAAAGCAGCCACATGTAGATAGGACCCAGGCATATACTCTAGAGCCCCGAAGCAAAACAGAAGAGTAAAGGGGGATTTTAAAGTGCAGCTGTGAAGGCCCTTGGGACTGGGGACCGTGAGCTTTCAGGGACACAGGCAACACGAAAGGGTTATAGACAAACACCTGAAGGCTGGGAGTCTGTTGTGAGAGTTCATTAAGGACGTGTCTCAAGGATTTGTGTTTGAGAACCAAGAAAATAATCCTGGAAGGAAAAATGCACACTGAAAATGTGGCAGAGTACACGTGGACCCCAGAGCATGGTTCACACGAATCAGTAACGTAGTAAACCCACAGCCAGGTTTGTCTAACTTGTGGGTTAAAAAGATGGTCATGGAACACAAGACAATGACTCAGTAACTGGTCTCAGGGTTTAAGTCATTGTAATTGACGTTCAAAAGGTGAATTGAGATATTAACTTTGGACTTTGAGGGAAATATGTGCCACTCTCAAAGATAACTATTTAAAGAATTAAAATATGCAGGTTCCAAGTGAGTGGCAACATTCAAGTGGAGTAAGGAAAAGCAAAAAAGCTCAACCAACAAAAAGGCAACAAGGAAGGTCCAAGATCCTCCCTACTACATCTAGGCTGAGCAAGGTATACATCCAAAGAGAATAGGATTCCAAAAAGCCAGTACATGCAGTAGAGACATTAGGATTAGATGGGGGTGGGGTGGGAGGGTGTGTGGAGGGAATGGGAGGAGGGGAGGAAGTGGGAATTTGGGTTGATCTTTTAAAAAAAAATTAATAAATAAAAAAATAATTGGACTATAAAAAAGGCAACAAGGAGGAAAATAAACACAAAAGCAGGACAAATAATTAAGGGTAGTAAGATGATGCTCCCGTCTATGTGAGTGACTCAGCCAGCCGGGTTGAATCATCAGGGTGAAACTTGAGGCTTATGTTAGTGTTGCAAAAGATACCAAAGTCACAAATCACTGAGAATGCCAAAGGGATGGTTTTCCCCCGTCAAAGGTACCAGGTGCAGCTACATTCACCATGACAGCAGCTAGAGGAGGGACTAGCCTCAGAACAACACGTGTGCTCACAGCACATGTCAGCTGCCTCTCAAAGGAGAGAGGACCTGCCTGCTCCATGGACACCTGACCAGGCTTGATTCTTCTCTCACTCAATTGGGCCTCCCAGCCCTCAGGTTCCCTGAAGGACATGTGACTAACTCCAAGCTTTCATCTTTTCCCTGTGAATACCAGCTCTCCTGGCTCTGCTTCTGGGGTTACTTCAGGGCCTCTGCCTCATGATCCTTTTCTTGTCTTTTCTCCAAGAATGGAGATCCTAGGAATGCTCACATTTGTCCCATGGGCTCTTCCTCTCATGCAGAGCTTCCTGGTCTTCGGGGGGGCCGCCTGAGAGCAGCTGTGGGTACTATGGGTGTTAGAGCAGTTGGAAGATACTATTCGGGTCTCTCTGAATCCCCTCCCCAAGGGTTGAACAGGGCGTCAGACTCACCGTGAATTGGCGCACCTCCCCTCTGTCCACTAGCTGGCGGTCTTTCTCAGGTGTGATGGCATAGGCCAGTTTCTAGGAAAGAATGGGGTTATTGGTATGGCATGGGGCCCAGGGTGGCACAGACCAGCCAGCACCCACTATAACAATGAGGACTCCCCCTAAAGGAGTTAGGATCAGGAGCCGCAGACTCAGGCCCTTAACTCTGGTGTGCAGGGGGTGCAGTGCTCACTGAGATCTCTGACCCTCAGTGGATGCTTTCAGGTCCCACAGGGTCTGTCACTTGTTCCCTGTAGGAAATATTGTTTCCTTCTACCCATCTGGTTTTAGAGCCCAGATGTCACCAGGCCCCCAGGATTATCTTTGATTATCACCTGGGCATGGTGGTGGACCTATTCCTTCTAAACTTGTAATCAAAAAGACTGTGCTCTGGCCTGACCACACACTCTGCTTTTGTTCTTGACCAGGTATGGCCTGAATGACAGAGGGACCACTGACTACCAGTCTGTGAGATGCTGTGGTGTCCAGCACCAAGGGACACTGTGGCTTCAAGGTGGAGTCCTTAGACCAAACAGGTGCATTGGGCTTTGCTGTTCAATCCAGGGAAACTGCGTACACACACACACACACACACACACACACACACACACACACACACTTACATATGTGGACACACCAGCACACACAAACATAAATATGCATACATACACATACACGTCCCTCCTTTTGTTGCACCAGCCCATCGACCCATCATGGTCCCACCTCCAGCCTCCTGCTATTTGAGATGGTTCAGGGATGGGGACGCCTGAACCATTAGGGTGAGGAGCCCCCTTGAAAACACCCACCTCTCGGAAGGACCCTGGCAGGCTGCAGAACTTATAGGTGGCATAAATGGGCACCATAGCCATTGAGGATGTGGCGATGATCCAGCCCAGTGCATTGGCCCAGTCTGGGAAGATGTAGTCTCCATAGTGTGGGGGTCTGAAGGTCACAATACTGACCACGACCACATACTGAAATAAATGGGCACATAGGTCAACCACAAAGGTAGGTGCAAAGATGGAGCAGAAAAATCAGCAAGTGATCTATAGAAGTCCTCCTGGCTGCAGAAGCCACAAGTGCCAACTCCAGTCAGGCTACCTGGGCATGGCCCAAGCAATATGATATCTTAGGCACCAATGGTATATCTACACACATGCTGTGTAACTACACATGTACTTTATTCCTACACATTAAGTGTGCTTACATGTGTGCCTATCAGACAGCTTGTACCTATACTGCACACCAATAATGCACTATGTATCTATATACTATGCATGCATATGTACAGTGTACTTAAACATGTGCTTCATACTACACCTGCACATGATTGGCATGAACCGCATACCTACACATGTACTTTGTACCTGGGTACAAAAGCCCTTCTTAAACATAGGAAGTTCAGTGGATGTGGGTTAGGATGCAGTTTTGGGTGCAGATCTTCACTTATGGTATATTCCTCAGGGTCAGCAAAGTTTACTATCCAACCACACCATCTTGGAAAATATATTTGGACACACATATCTCATGCTTGTTTTTGGTTCCAACAGAGGACACATTTCTTAGAAATTGCCATGTCTGCCAAAACTACACTCTTACATCTAAGTTGATTTTGATCGGGTCAGTTTGTCTGGGAGTACAATCTGCTGCAGAAGTCACATGATAACATGCCTGCAGTGCTCACTGTGATAGAGTAGCGGCTTAGAGGAACATGAGGTAGTTTTTTTTTCTGTTAAGATCATTACTTTATACGGAATGGGTTTAAAATTTAAGTTTGAAATTACATAAGTTATGCTTCCACGAAGTTGGTAGAATGAACTGTCTAGCATAATTTATAGGCTTTATCTAATAGTGTGAAGCAATAGAGAATGAAGCTCAAAGACTCCCTTCTGTCTCCTAAGATCAAGGTCAGCTCTTTCATGTTGGAGAGGGTGAGGCTTGTCAACAGGGAGAAGACAGAATAGTAAAAAAAAAAAGGAAAAACTGTTTCAGTCAGAAACAAGAAGTCAGTGATGTGGAGGTTCCCAGGCAGATCTCCCTGGCCGCTGATACTGGCTGTATTCTACACATGACCAATTAATTGAGTGGGTGCAAGAGTTTCCTCAGGCTGCAGAGGGATGTGAGCTGTCCTGTGTAGCTATGTATTATCATACATCACTGCTAATCGGTACATGAAGCCAGATGAGCTCTCTGACATCTTTCTTAATGATCTCAAGGCATTGGGATGGACTCAAGGGCAGAGGCAGGAAGTGTCATGGTCCATGGTTCTTACCAGGAGGAAACAGGGACTGACCAGCTTCCAGCATAGCCGCCAGTACAGGTTGGGTCTCTGCCCTGTCATCTGCTTGATGTCGTCACTGAATTGCTTGACACCTAAGGGGGAAAGAGATAGCCATGGGACTGGTCATGAAACTGGACATACATAGGTTCTTTTCGACAGTAGGGGCCTCATCCTTCAGACATTATATTTCTGATTTTTCCCAACCATGTGCTAATTGACTCTGTTGATGCTTCAAATAGGGCTGTGGTCTGCAGGGTGAGGGACCAGCAATACTCCATTCCTACCCTGCTCATTTCCTTCTCCAGGTCCCACAGACTCTCTACCTCCTTCTGCAAGCAGTAATTTGCCCCTTGTCAGACACTATAGCAAAATACACCCATCATAAACTTACTATTTTGAGGGTCAGCTCAGTGGCTCTATCACTACCTTCTATCTTCAGTTTTCTTATCTTCCCCACCAGGGACTCTGTCCATTCAACTCCAACTCCCACCCCAATGCTTAGCATTCTACTGTTTCTAGGAACTTGGTCCCTTGAGGATCATATATAGGTGGCATCACAGTACATGCCCTTTGGGGACTTGCTTGCTTCAGTTAGTATATGTGTCCCTGAGGCTCATCCATGTTAGAGAATGTCCCAGAATCGTTTCCTTTCCAAAGGCTGAATTTTCCTGTGTTTGTGTGTGTGTGTTTGTGTGTGTGTGTGTGTTTGTGGGGCAAGTGTGCATGTAATGATTTTTAATTTAAAGCCATCTCTACATATTTAATAACTGGCATTTCTACCAGAAATTCACTTTAGAAATACCCTTCTTTCAGCAATACTATTCAGCCTTCCTTATTCAGGAATTGGTGAGGCGATCTTAACAGTGACTCCATTCACCAACTTCTGCCCTGGTCTCTGGTTCATGGTACTGGAGTTGGGTGCCCAGCTAAGAGCTCAACAGACCTCATAGTCTTATCAGAAAGTCTGTCTAGAGCTCTGATCAAGGTCTCCTGCGTAGATCTCCTTTCATGCTCCAGGACACCATTAGACCCCCACTGTGGCAAGAAGATGGGGTGGGTGGGAAAGGCCTGCTCCTCCTCCTACAGATCCCAGCCAAGTACTTGAGACCCCCATGATCCTGAAGCTCCTAGCAGGCCTGTGATCAGTTCCAGACCCCCAGAGAGACTTAGCACATAAATGGCTAATGGGCTATTATCACAGAAGAACCAATGGTTCTAACTTATGCTCAAACAACTTAACTGGTCAGGGGTCCTGTCCAGAAGGTACATGTGAGATGCACCTGTGGGAAGTGGCCACGGTTTGACATCTCTCACAGACCAACTGAATTATATTACCAAGGTCTCTACAATGACAGGTAGGCCAGACTCCTCCCAGGTGGAGCTGAAGCTATTCTGCACTTATTGGTAGTGTCCTGGCTAGCTGGATGGGATATTTACCTTTTGACAGCTTGTTGTAAAGGGTAGAGCATTTAGTACGCCTTACTCTCCCACACAACACAGCCTCTCTGTCCCAGGTAGCCATTTGTCTGTCCTTGATCCAACAGACAGGCCCTGGCCATACACCCTGTGATGCCATGAGAGCCATAACTTAAATTTTTGGCATCCAGTGGAGTTCAAATGCCTCTTTTCAAAGTGATATTGCCAGAAAGCAAGCCAAAAGGCATTAGCCCAGTTGACACACAGATGCCACAGTGCTGGTCTGACCACCAAGACTTACCGTAGAACCAGGCCACCCCAATGGCTTCAATGAGTACCCCAAAGAGGATGGATGTGCCAGCTGCGAAATGGTCCAGCAGTGTGAAGACGTAGATGCCACCCTGGAAGAGAAGGAGCTCCCGATGAACTGGGGGACAGCTGCAGCAGCTGTCCGTCAAAATACTTTCTCTGAAAGATAACTCATCCTATGGGTTCACTCTGGAGATAAACACTATTTACCCCTATAAAGTTTGATTTAAGTCATGAATTCACACAGCTTCCTAGGGAAACAACCTAAATAAATAAAATAAAGAAACCACTTCTCCCTGGCTTTTCCTTCCCAGGCTCCAAATAACAAGGAACAGAGACACTCAAATGCCAATCCTGGAAGTGTCTCCTGTGCAGAAGTGGCCCAAATACCACAGACAGGCCTCTGCTACTTCCCAGCCCCTTCCCACCCCCAGAAAGGCAGCTTCAGTGGAACCAGGTGCATTTTGGATGTTGTCCAAGCACTGAATTCTCTCTGGGACCAGGTTCCAGATCTGTGTTTGCGCTGCCTACGACTACAGGGAAGTAGGTTTACTTGAGGGAGAGGATGAAGCTTCTTAGAAATGCTGCAGTGGACCTGTTCCCATGGCACCAGCTGTGCTGCCAGGCACCAGGGCAGAGACGACCGGAGCGGGCGAGTACATACGTTGGTGACGCAGAAGAGAGACAGCAGGAAGGTGGCCAGGACAATGCCAAGAGTGAAGAGCTCTCTGTGCCGATGCAGTAGCTGGAATTCGTCAACCAGTCCAGTGATCACAGACTCCATGCCCCCCATCTGCAGAACAGAGAGCGGCGGTTGACATTACACTCCCAGTGCTTGACTTTACATTAGTGAGTGTGTCCTCAGGGTGGGTGTGAAGGAAATGGGGGTGCAACAGTCTGGGGGTAAGACAAGAAGAGCCCTTGATGAGGTTTCCCTGCTGACATGGGCTGCAGAAAGATTCTATGGATAGCAGCCACAGTCACTTTGAAGCTACTGGGCTTAGGAAGTGCCGAGTAGCTTAAAGTCTTACAAGAGTGATGGGGTAAATGTATGACCAAAGCAAGCTGTCCCTCCCTCAAACATAGCCCCAGGCTTAGAACTGGATAGATTCTCAGGTTACACCCCATTAGGTGTAGCCAGGTAGGGCCTATGGTCTGCAAGCAATGCTCATGAAATGTGCCCTCTTGGATATAAGACACAAAACTCATGGGCTATCATCAGCTGTGTGTAAAATGGAGGTGGGGGCTGTGGTATGAGATCCATGTTCTTGGAAAGAGGAATTCCTGGTTCTGGCTTTCCAGGAAGCATACAATTGCTGAGCTCTGTCAGGGTGGGTAAATGGCATGAGGCAGCCCAGAGCCACCAGCCAATTCTGATATTAGGTCTCAGTTAATGGTCTTCAGCAGTTGATGGTGCTGGAGGCGTCTACTAGAGCTCATTGGCTCCAGCCCCTTTGAGGTTGGACACCAGGGGGCTACAAAGAGTCCAAGGCCCAGCCAGGGTTACAGCCTCTATCCTAAGGGAGTCCAGAGGTCAGGGAAGGCCTGGCTGTGCAGGAGTGGCCAATCAATCACTCTGCCATTATGTGCCAACCCTGTGACTACTAGAGTTCTGCTCTGTGTTGTTCAGACCCTGATACTGGATTAGGGAGCAAAAGGCTAAGTTTCATTTCAACCACTACCATTCAGGTCCAGAGAGGCTCTCCAGTGATCAGGGGAATGTTTGAACCTGACATACAAGCTCTGTGCTAAGCATGCGAGGTTGGAGGAATTGTTTGGGGTCATGCCAAGCCCCGTACGGCAGCATCCCCAGGAACAGGCTGACTGTGAGGCATGGCTGTGGAGCCTTGGGGTGATGCCTTACTCACCGCACTGTCAATGCCCAGAGTGAGCAGCATGAGGAAGAAGACAGCAGCCCAGGCCGAGGACAGTGGGAGTGTGGCAATTGCTTCAGGGTAGATGATGAAGATCAATCCAGGTCCTACAGGCAGAAACCTCATCACTGCCACAAGCTTGCTCCTTGCTTCCCTCCTTGTCACACCTGGAGCTCACCACTGCCACAGGTTTGCCTCCTGATTCCCTACTTGTCACAGGTGGTTTTCCATTGCCCCTCTCAGCTGAGTCAATGCCAGCAGTGCTCAGATCTCTTGGAACTCTTGCTCCCCCACTGCTTTCTTTCTGTTTCTTCCCAGGAGCCTTACTTCCTGGGGTGGACCAAGAGCACTTGGTAGATGGTCACCTGGGAGATCTGCTCAACCAGCTTGTACCCTTGTTCCCCAACTCATGCATGTCCATAGGAATGGGAGGAGCAAAATCAAAACATGGATCAGAGAAAGGGATTGGCAGATAATCCTGCCTCAGACAGACTGAGATGTCTTTCTAGTTAGCTTTCCTGCACCATGCGTGCCTCACATGTTCACTCACATTCTCTCTCTCTCTCTCTCTCTCTCTCTCTCTCTCTCTCTCTCTCTCTCTCTCTCACTCTCACACACACACACACACACACAAGTCTGGAGATTGAACTCAGGCCCTCGTGTTTTCATGACAAACACTTTATAGACTGAGCCATCTTCCCAGTTCCCCACATTGAAAATTAATTGAAGATAGATTGATAATGAGGTATCAGGGCCTTCAAGATGTATTGGGTTATGGAGGCACCACCCTCATGAAGAGCTTGTCAGTCTATAGAGACTGAGTTAGGTCTTTCCAAAGTGGGTCTCTTGGGACTGGAACATAGGTTATCCGTGGCTGCTCTCAATTGAGTCAGCAGCTCTTATACCCAACATCCTTTCTGTCTTGGCCATGTCCCTCTGGCCTTACTCCAGAGAGGACAGAGTGACATGTGATGGGATGGGGGCTCACCATCTGTGGCCACATCTCCGATGGGCACATTGTGCTTCTGTGCCATGTACCCCAGGAAGGAGAAGACGACGAAGCCAGAGGAGAAGCTTGTCAGGGAGTTAATAGATGTGGTGATGATTGCATCTCTGTAGGAACAAGACAGACTGTCCTGATACGGGTTAAGCTGTAGGCCTGGGAAGCCAGCGGTTATCACCCATCTTCAGCATCTAGGGAAGGGGATGGGCAGGCTCGTTCTGAGGGGAGCATAATAGAAGTACCTATAACTGGGAGAACCAGTCTGGTACTCCTGGGTTCTGTCAGGGCTCAGGACAGTGGAAAAGATGGCTACTCTGTATCCCATTCACACAGTCACTGTGGCTCTGGGCCACCTCATAAGAGTGCAGGAACCTGGGTATGCACAGGTTTTGGGGCTGTTAAAACAAAGTCTTCATGTACACATGGGGGTGTTAAAATGGCTGGTCTTGTGAAGCTAATCTAAGCACTGATAATCAGGGATAGAGGCAAGCCTGTGACCACCAAGAAAGTCAGAGTCCCCCTCAGTGGCCAGTCTACACTGGAGGACACAACACTTCACTGTGAAGTGCCTACCCAGGTCCACACCTAGGCTCCAGGTAAGACTTGCCTCAGGATTGTGGTCCACAGTCACTCTCTATTTCCTTCTATGCAACCTCCTTTGGTGACTTGGAACCATTTTTATGTGTTTATTCTGTATTTTCAGTGCCCACTAAGTTCAAAGAGGACAGATTTCAGGATCAACTGATTCTGTTTTTAGGAGGAAATGTTATATTTTGGATGTAGAACCCCAACTTCCTGGTGGGGTTCCAGCACACAGTTGCAGGTGACTCAGGCTAAGTCTCAGCACAGGGATGTCCTCCTAGACACAGGATCCCTCAGTTTATGCTATGAGGGTTAGAGTCAAGTGCCCTAGATGAAGTCTTAGGTAAAACTGAACCCCAAGCAAAGGAGAGGAAATCCATGGGGGTGGGAGGTGACTGGGAGAGAGAGGATAGAGAAAAGCAAAAGGGAGGAAGGAGAGATGAAGGTGTATCTGTGTATCTGTAGAGGAAGGTCTTGCAACCTTGTCCTGGGAATCTGGCTCTTCCCTGACAGTGACACACATCTCATGTCTCAATATCATCTTTGAAGTAAGATACAAAACAATGTTGGAAGATGCCGTGTGGAGCCAAGTATGGTGTTCAATTCACACCTTTAATCTCAGTATTTGAAAGGCTAAGCGGGAGGCAGGGCCATGACAAGGCTAGTGAGGGCTACATAGTAAATCTCAGTATAACTTAGGCTACAGCATAAAGCTCTATCTCTGGAAACCAAACAAATAAAACTAAGGAGAGAAAATCTGCATGGCTCAGAGATTTTGTGATATTTCCTCCAGGAATGTTTCACTTCCAAGAGGCAGACCCCAGGATCAGCAACACAGACTAAGTTTTGCAGGCCATTTCCCAGCGACAGTAGCTCAGGGCTTACCTATAGCAGTTGTTGGTGAACTTATTGTAACTGGAGAAGGCAATCAGCACCCCAAAACCAATGCCCAGGGAGAAGCACACCTGGGTGGCAGCATCGATCCACACCTGTCGCAGCCAGAGATGGGAGAGCGTGGGTCATTAGAGAGAATTGTGGGGTGAGAGATCTACCAGAGGGGAGAGTGGAAGCGGTCACTGGGCAGTCTCCCAAATGACCACACAGGCTTCACATGTACACCCCATATTCACCTGTAGCTGAGGTAACAGAAGAGTCTCAGGAAATGGAACATACATGTTTGGCGCTGGTAGAAACAAGCCTTCCTACATCCCTGGCCTGAAAGGGCATGGAAAAGGGAGGTTGTGTTTTCGTCTATCAGCTTGTGGTTTCAGGGGGCACAGGTAGAGTCCCAGGCCACCAGAGGTCAGACATGGATGTCCAGCAATAGCAGGTTCATTTCTCTGAGCATGAAAAGAAAGGTACAAGAGCTGACAGTTGTACCGAAATGATGAAGTCAGGTGTGACCTGCTTGCATGACCCTAAGGTCGTGCTAAGACCTAGAGAGCCTGGCTGAAGAGCTCCTGTGTAGCCTTGGTGGGAAGGCTGAGAAAGAGCTCTGAAAGCCTTTCCCAAGGATTTACCACCTGAATTACATGGGGATTGCACAGTACTGGAGTTGTTTCTGAGGGTCATGTGGCCCAGGGTAATTCAGGGGCCTCAGCACAGAGACAAAAATATCAGAATCCGTCACTGGAATCTGCAGTGGCCAAGCTGAGGATGTCTGAAGTGGCTTCTTGAGCTCAGAGCAGAGGACCTGACTCTGCTGAGGAGAGTGGAGCCTGGCACTTTGGGAGCCCACAACAAGGGATCTGTCATCTCTGTTCTTTGGGTAGCAATGTCCAGAGCTTCAGGCTACCCCGGTGTTTGGGGACTGTGTGTTTGAAGACAACTGGCCACCCAAAATGTCAAGGTTGAAAGGTTGAAGAGATGTCTAGGGCCTCAGCATGGTGGAGAGGCCAAGTCCAGAGTGGTTCAGCAGATGCTCAGTCAGTAGAGGGACCCTGCCTTGTTGTCCTGTGTGGCTCCTATATCACAGCAAGCTCACCCATCAAGGTGGTTTGGGTAGGAACAGCATCACCAAGAACTTCCTGTTTCCCACTTAGTCCCGGTGTTCACCCAGTTTATTTCCCCCAGAGATTTCCGTGTGCCATTTATCAGGTTCTCAACATGCTCTTTGCTTGGGTCACTGTCATACCTGACTCAGTGCCTCCCTGGACCCTGCTCAGAGCCTGACTTACCTTACCTGGGTACTAGAAACAGCTTCCTTTTTTTCTTTCCTGGTTGGTTATTTCTGTTTATATGTTTGATTATCTAGGTACCTATTCCTATCATGTATCATTCAATCATCTATTAGCAATCAGACCTGTCAATATCTATCTAGCATCTATCTATTTTTGACCTATCTTTTATCTAGTCAGTCTTACTATTATCTTAATTTTTCACCTCTCATTTTTGTAACTTGCCTTTTTTTTTCCCCTCAGCACCTCATAGGCAATGTTTCTCTTTCTTTTTGTGGGCTGCATGCCTGCTTGCTGAGAAGCTAATGGACTTCACTTTTTCTCTTGAATTCTCAAACATGTCTTCCCTGACCCTGACTTTTCCAGGTTCCCACATGGATGATGTCTATAGCCCTCATGGTTTTGGTTCCATGCCACAGGTCCCTTTTGCTTTCCCCTCCCTCTTTCACTCTGTGGGACGCGTGTGCACGCTCTCAGGCCTTGCTTCCATCTTCAAGTAGACTTGTGCCGATACCGTCACTCCCCCACTTAGTTTTCGCTACCCTGACCAACTCAGCCCACGCTTGCCCGCTTCTGCCTTAGGTTTGTATCATGCAGCAAACTCCCAAAGGATCTTGTGACTCAAACCCAGGATGGATCTGCAGCCAGCCTCCCTCCCAGCCCTCCTGCCCTTCTCTATTAGAGACCCACATCTCCTGCCCTAGCCCCAGTCTCAGCAGAAACCTATGCACTTCCAGCAGGAACACCGCAGTGTCTGAATTCCCTATGTTGCTTTTGGGGTTTATCACCTGTCTCAGCTCAGCCTACACAACTTTTAACAACTCTTCAAGGAATTCTGTCACAACTGCCTCTCAAAAACAGCTGCTTTCATTGCTCTCCAAAGATGGTGTTGACTTTCTCCTCTCTCTCAGGAACATCTATAGCCTGGAAAAGCCCATCTCTCATGAGGCCTACAAATCTTCTAATCTAGAATAACTCCCTCCTTAAGAAACCTTCAGTGGCTCAGGAATTCAGACTCCCGAAGGTGGACTCTGGTTCATGGATTTCTGAGGCAGCTCTGCCCTGCAGAAAACTAATACAGAGTCAAAGACTATGCTCTTGGTGACAACTTACACACACAACTCCTGGGACCAGTAGTAACACAGGTGGAGGAGGTGAGGGGCTTTCATGGTGCACTGACTGGCACAGCCTTCCATCACTGTGGAGAGTCAGAGAAGGCCATTCCCCTGTCTCCTTTCTTTCTTTCCATTCTCTCCCTCCTCCACTAACCCTGCCTGTGAAGGAGACAGGTGAATAGGCCAGCCTGCATCTGCTGACCTCACAGAATAGGAAGGAATTGCTGCTGAGCCATAGATTGGGCCTCTGAGCCATATGCAGGATCCCTGTCACACAGCCCCACCACCTCAAAGGACTGTCAACCACGATGGGGGCTGGACTCACAGATGCCTCGCAGAGTCGGTAAAAGTCCACACTGAGGTATGCTTTGATGCCATCCAGGGCTCCAGGGAGGGTGACTCCACGTAGTAGCAGGGCAGTGAGGACCACGTAAGGCATGGTAGCTGTAATCCACACCACCTGGAAGAGAAGACAGTGTTTCCAAGGGGCCTAAGTCATACACAGCAGGGCCTTGATGGGAGCTTAGGTTGATGCACCTAGGGTAGGAAGTGGGTTTGAGGCATGAAGGCAGGCAAGGAGATACCTGCTGTTGTTGGAGGGTTCCATGTGTTGGCACATGTATTATCACAGGTGTAATGGTCATTCTGGTCAAATTGCCATGAGTACCCATACTTACATAACTGTCAAGTATTTTCATTAGTAAGAAAGAAAATAAGTTCATGCTGTACACACCATTGTGAATGATGTTCTTCTTGACCTATCCCAAACATAATATCTGTCCTCATTCACCATGAACATGTGTTCACTGACCCCAGCAAATCATGGTCACATGTTCACTCTCATTCGACCATGGCCATGCATCTCCTTCTTATCTAAACATGGCTATGTGTCCATGGCCAAACAAACCATGTCTACTCTCAACTCACCCATAACGATCTACTTCCCACTCAACCATACCATGTTCCCACCCACCAACCATGACATCATGCCCAATTACCCAACCATAGCCTCGTGTCTATATACCCAGTCAAGGTCACAGGCTGACCTTGGTCTCAGAATCACTCATCCAACAATGGCCACATGTCCTTATACTAGTTATGGCCACACACCATCTACTGACCATGGCTATATGTTCATCCACCCACCCATGTTTATCCACCAACCATAGCCATATGCCACTCATTAATCATGGTCATATGTTAACCTACTCAACATGGACACATGGCCACTTACCAACTATGGCCAGGTATCTCATGACCCAACCATGGCTATACACACACCCATGTCTCATAGTAACCATGTAACATAGCCTTGTGTTACTCTAGACAACTCTGGCCATGTGTCTACTCACCAACTATGACCACGTATCTGCTCATAGACCATGGCAATATGTTAACCTACCCACCCATTGCTATGTGTTCTCAGGTCCTGTTGGCTATCATCTCACCTTTCCTGAGGTCTTCACTCCCTTCCACAGGCTGAAGTAGAGCAAGACAATGACCAGCACCAGACAGGCTGTAAGCTGCCACCGTGGAGGGCCCAGGTCATCAATACCACTGCTCTGGTGGAGGTGCAGCACGCCACGCCTGGAGGAAAGGCAACAGATGATTCTGGAGGGAGCACTTGTCTCCCAGGACTAGAATGGGACAGCTGAGCTAGACCCCATCCTCCTCATCTTTGTCATATGGAAAGTCCCTGCTATGATCTAACCAGGAAATACCCCTTCCTGCAGTGAAAGACCCAAGACTGTCCTTTGAGTCACAGAACTGTCTTAAGATGGACAGAGAAGCTGGATGTCTTGTCAGGAAACCTGCAGGAGGTCAGCAACACCCTGCTCTTCCAACAGATAGGATTTTTGGAGTTGGGAGGGAATGGGAAATTTGGGTGTACAGAGAAATGAAGACCCCAGAAACCAGGAGAAGGTACTTAATGAAGCCGCCATGCGCTGCTATCTTGCAGCAGTCCCAGGATCCTTTGCAGGGGTAAAACCAGGAGATGATCAGTAAAGCTGCATATGCAGGCTCCTGGGCATTCTGTATTGACTTCTCTTGTCCTTGCTCACACAGTTCCTGCCACTTTAAGGAGGTTCCCCAAGGAATGATCTGATGGGAAGCCATGCATGGCTGTACTCATCATTGAGGGAAGCCGTCGTAAAGAGAATGCGTGGAAGGTACAACTTGCTTCAAAGGAGTCTGGCCATGTAGAAGTGGTTGCATCACCTTCACAGACGGGACTTTGAACCCCAGCCTACATAATGGTGCTTCCGCCAAAGGAAGGGGAAGAATGCATAGTGAAAGGAGCCACCACAGCCCAGGTTTGGTTGATTGTGGGTCAGAAGAGGTTTCTCAGGAAGTTAATGTCCAGTCTTAAAGTGGAACACAGCTAGCCCCAACTTTCTGGATATTTTCACCAGAAACAGGAATCATGGCACCAAGTTGGAGAACTTTAATCTCCATAGTCTAGAAAATACAACAGGGTGGTGCTAGCTGTTGTCATCAGGGACAGTCCAGCATTGAAAATACAGCTCAACCTCACCTAATACTCCAGTAGTAGTTAGGGCCAGGGTTTCCAAATGGTTCCCCATGTATTAGAGAGTCTAGCACTGTGGATACTGTGCAAACTCTTAGCATGTGGGTGTGCGGTATGAATCACTTGAGCTAAGGGAGACAGGCCAGTGCACCTCCTGGAAGCATCACTGGCCTTTTCTTGGCAGTGAGGATTCTTAGGGCTCCTAACCTTGCCCTGGACTGCTGTCCAACGATCCTTGCTTTGCTCATTTCTTAGAATTTTTTTTTAACAACAAGAGAAAAATTTCAGGATAACACCACCAAGTCTTATGCCTACACAGTTTGTGTTCTTCTCCATGCCCCAACTTCATTCCAGAGCCTTGTGTCTAACAGACATAGATCTTACCTAACCCTTAGGGAGGTAACCATTTACTCTCTTTGCCTGGAGGGTGGTGTATAAAGAGCCAGAGACAGAGATTGTTACACTGGAGACAAATTAAAGAACCAACTCTATGCTGCCTCCCAGTCACTCACTTCAAATATGACACATTGAAGTTAAAACCAAAAGAATAAAAAATATGGAAACCACTCATTATAAAAGGGGTCAGACATATTTGTAACTAGACACAGTGAACTAGACACAAAGAGGAATATGACCAAAAGGGACATTTCCTGATAAAGGGGCAAGATGAAGGATTAATATTTGTGAACACATGTACTTCAAGACACCCAATCACTAGGACCAGTGAGAGAGTCCAGTGAATAAAGATTCATGTCCCCAAGGAGAGAACGGATTCCTGCAAGTTGTCCTCTGACCTCCATATGCAGGCCATGCTGTTGTAAATGGTCTCATGTGCATACACAACCACACACACACATGTACACACACACAAATAAATAAAATGCAATAAAGCAAAGACTCAAACTTCAGATGAAGTAATAAGAATTAGTGGTATAAAGAATGACAGGGAAAAATCACAATTATAATTGATATTTCAAATTCTATTCTCAGTAACTGACTCCATAAGTAGACAGAAAGGTCACTAAATAAACTAAGACCTGGACAACAATCTTACCACGAACAACTGGTATCCATATAGTGCTCTATGTTGCCTAGACTAGCCTCAAACTCCTGGGCTCAAGTGACCTCCCACTTAAAACCCCCAAATTCTAAGACCACAAGCATGTACTATGTGACCTGGCAGGAATACATGCAGAACATTGACAGAGACCATATCGTAGGCTGCAAAGCACATTTCAGTATGTATTAAGATTAAATACTTATAAGCAAAACTTATAAAATATTGTCAAGACAATTAAATTAGAAACTGATAAAAGAAACATATCTAGACAAGCCAAGTATTTCAAAGTTAAAAACAGGTGTCTTTTTAAAATGTTCCATTATTAAAGTAGAAATTACCATAGAGATGAGGTACTCTAAACTGAACTAAAATAAAAACACCAAACAGTGAGGTGCAGCTACAGAAGTTCATGAGAGGCACATTTCCGGCTTTAAATCTAACTTTCTGCTGATTTTTATTAGAAAACAGGTGGAAGTGGCACTGAGCATTTATGGAAGTCAGGAAGTCTTTTTATTTGATCTTATTGAGCTATAAGTTTTTATCCACTCCCCTTCCTTCCTCTCTCCCCCCTTCTACCCTCTCCCGAGGTCCCCACACTCCTAATTTACTCAGGAGATCTTGCGTTCTTCTAAGAGTTTGAAGTCTTAAGTGGCTATAGTTACGTGGGTTTGTTGGGAGGTGCTACAGATCGTACTCATTTCCCCGGTCAATTGATATGAATAAGTGCCCGACTCAGTCTCTTCTATGAGCCTATGCATACCTACTAAGAATGGACAGCGGAGAAATGGTAGGACAGAGGGATAAAGGGACAGACATGCAGGGAGGAAATATGCATCCTTATAAGAGGGATCATGTGTGAAATCCCAGCACCAGGAGGTGGAGGCATAGGATCAGGTAGTGTGGGCTGCACAGTAAGACCCCAACTTTAAATAAATAATAGAAAGTAGTAAGGGTGACTGGGGGTGTATCTTAGCTAGGGTTTCCATTGCTGTTATGAAACACCGTGGCCACAGCGAGTCGGGGAGGAAAGGCTTATTTGACTGACTCTTCCACATCACTTCTCATCACTGAAGGGAGTCAGGACGAAACTCAAGCGAGGCAGGAACCTGGAGGCAGAGTGCCATCCAGAGCGCTGCTTACTGGCTCGCTCTCCAAGGCTCGCTCAACCTGACTTTATAGAACCCAGGACCATCAGCCCAGAGATGGCACCATCCACCACAGACTTGGGCTCCACCATCAATCACTACTTAAGAAAATGTCCTACCAGCTTGCCTACAGTCCCACCATATGGAAGCATTTTCTTAACTGAGGTTCCCTCCCTTCAAATGACTTTAGCTCACATGAAGTTGACATGAAACTACCCAGCATAGAGGTAATTTGAGGGCAGCTTCCCTGTCTAGCATGTACAAGGGCCCAGGTTCAAGACCTAGAAACTTAAAGCACAAAGAGACAAATGGGTTTAAGAGTCACTAAAAGCAACTTTGTGAGTTAGGTAGTTGACACTCTCCAGACTCCACTTAGGGAACATACCTCTCTCCAGAAGTAGTTTCTGGAATGGCTGACTGGGTCATGGGCCTCCTGTGGTCAGTCTCCCTGGAATCCCTTTCATTGTTGGCTGTGGTAGATAATGTCTGACCAAACAGGCTTCCGGCACAGGAACCAGTTATGCATACAGGACTGTCCACGTCTGGAGAGCATAGGAGAGCATACCTCCTCCTAGACAGCTGCACTATCCCTGTGGAGTCAGAGCCTGGGGGTGGTATGACCAGCGTTTGGTTTCCCACCAAGGCCTGGCTGCCACTCTCCTGGTGCAACATACATGCTTGGCACTACTTTCACACCTGTTCCTGCCTGCATCTTAGCTGTCAAGCGTGTGATGTAACATCACACATGTTCAGGAAGGTTAGACTGCTACCTATGAATGCCTGTGTTAGAGGACACAGCTTTCCTGTCAACAGTTAGCTTGGTCTTTGCACACTCATAAGGCAACGTACACTCTCTTGTCCCCAGCTCTGTCCTAGTCTCCTTCAGTAACAGCTCAGTATCCGGCCAGGGTTACAGGCCTTGACAGAGGACAGGGCTGGACACCTCTGCTCTGTGGCCTCCCTCTCCGGACTTTCACAGTCTGATTTTTAAAAGATAAAATTCTTTCCTCCATCATTCTTTGTCAAAAGTCCCTAATTTATACTTTCCCTCTAATTTTCTTATCTGGAAAAATCACAGGAAGGAATTATTGTCCCCTACATCTTCCAAGCAGAAAACAGGCAGTTCTCCAGGCCCCTTACCCGTTCTGATATCTCTGTTCCTTCCAAGTGTTCTAAACCACATCTCAACCCATCTGGCAGTCATGAAAGACAAATGAGCTCACAAACACAGTCACTCTTTGTGTTACAAGCTAACCCTGACTCAAGCTTGAGCTCGGCTCTTGGCTTCCTTCAGCACGAACCCTAACTCTGCAGCTGGTGTCCTCCGGCACTGGTTCCCTCACAGCCCTGCTGGCCCCACTACTTTGGTTCGATGTTGGGAGCAGTGAGACCCCAGATCCTAAATTTCTTATAAACAACTTGTAATCCCCTGATCTGAGTGCCTACAGCTGCTCTGAGCACGAGACCTTCAGGAGTTCCTGATGGCAGGAGAGTGGTTTCTGGTGGGTTTGGCTGGGGCGTGGCTATCTCTATATAATCTGCCCCCGAACACAATAAAGGGGCATTCTTGGGGAATTCAAGGATGACCCGTGTTGCTGTCTCTCTGTCTGTGTGTGTCTGTGTATTTTAACCTCCAGCCCCCTTGCCTGAAGCTCGCTAACTGGGTGCCAGCGCACAGAGTCTTAGATTTTAGCTGTTTCAGGACTGCGAGGGCTTCCTTATGACTCTTGTTAATGAGTGAGTCTGAGCCCCTTTCTCTAGATTCTGACCTGTTGGGAGCAGTGAGACCCCAAATCCTGAATTTCTTGTAATCCCCTGATCTGAGTGCCTACAGCTGCTCTGAGCACGAGATCTTCAGGAGTTCCTGATGGCAGGAGAGTGGTTTCTGATGGGTTTGGCTGGGGTATGGCTATCTCTATATAATCTGCCCCTGATTCTTGGGGAATTCAAGGATGACCCCGTGTTGCTGTCTCTCTGTCTGTGTGTGTCTGTGTATTTTAACCTCCAGCCCCCTTGCCTGAAACTCGCGAACTGGGTGCCAGCGCATAGAGTGCAGACAGGGGGGCGTGGTGCGTGGCAGTTCGATACCGTTCCTATGGATGGGAACACACGACAAGCATTTGTAAGGTTGGGGGCTTTTTCTCCTTAGACTACTCTGTAAGGGAGCTATAATATTTGTGCTAAAATCTACTTTGACAGATGGTAGAAGTATTCTGTGAGCAAAGCCATCATTTCTTGTTTGCTTGCCATTGGGGAAAAACTAAACATTCAGGGCGGTGCTTCCGTTCATTCACCTCCCCCGAGCCTCAGGGCCTCTAGTGAGCACAGCTTTTAACACTTTAAAGGTGGAACACTTTGTTTTGGCAAGCGAACCTACTTTCAGTTAGAGCAGAAATGATTTCATTTCTATTGGCCAAGGCCCCTTCTGTTAAGCTTTTGATACTCCTCTGTAGTCCATACCCTGAACTTGCAATCCTCCTGCCTCAACCTGTTGAGTGTTAAGTTCACAGGCACCGACCTAGCTACAGCTTGTTAAGTGGTAAGTGAACTCTTAGACATGTTCTAACACATGAGTAATAAGACATGTTCAAATATGCCAGGGAGAACTCAGTCCTACAAAGAGCATCAGTGTCCATGGGAAAACCCTGACCTTGACAATGATTGCTCCGAATGTACTTTGTTTATGTTTGCCACAGAAGCCGCACCTTAGCAGACCCTGGCTCAGTCAGAGTGGGCCAGCCAGCACCAAAAGTGCCCCAAGAGAGGCGGACTCCTCCACACATCTGTAATATCATCATAGCCGCCATCTTGAAAATCATACAGGGTAAACCATTGCCTATGACGGTGTGGTTCTTTCTGTTGAGCATTCACAATCATACACAGACACATATGTGTGCATACATATACACATAAGTACACAAGTGCAGTGATGTGTATACACATGAGTGAATGTACACATGCCTAGATTTCAAGAAAGGTCAATAATGATAAAGAAGGGTATAGAAGAGCTAACAGGAGACAGACTCAGGAAAACAAACTCCAGGAGGGGTACTAGCCTACAGGTAGACTATGAAAAGCAGGTCTAACAAAGAGAAGTCCTGGCAAAGAGACAGAAAACCAGGAAGGCTTGCTAGAGATGAGAGTGTCCCAGGGTTGGGGAGGAAGACTAGCACCATGCATGGAAAAGGGATACAGGGAAACAAGTAAAGAAAATTTATAAAAGAGAAAGCATCATGGCAAGAGGATAGCGCTTGCATCCTGTCAGCAGTTTGCCTATGAAGCGGAGGCACCCAGACAGCGATGCTCAGAGAGGTCTCTTTCTGGAGCTAACAGAACTTGCCTGTGTCCTGTGCCATGGAAACCCAATGCCAGGGTTTCCCTTCCTTCTAGGTGGTGATGCAGTGTCTTGGGCAGTTTCCTCTCACCTCACAGTAGAGGCAGAATGGAACAAGGGGACAACAGTCCAGGGTCCATCTCTCCTGAGGCTCACGTCAGTATAGTTTGGATAAGATTGTATAAGACCATCCCTTGCAATTCAGAAATATATCGCATAAGGAACAGGACTCAGCAGCTCTGAGCAAGGGAAGTGACTGGTTCAGTGCAGTTTTGAGAACAACAAGGTGGGGGGGGGCATTCTCAGTGCTGTCCCTGCATTCCCAGATCTGCCAACCCTCCCAATCTCCAGGCCGGCAGGAAGAGCGAACCACTCACTTACTCAAAGTACTCAGCAGCAGGCGTGGTCCCGAAGGTGTCGTTGAGGCCCAGGCCATCACTGGAGTTGCTGGCGTGGGCGTCGGAGCAGTTAGGGCTGTTCCAGGTGTTGTTGCAGTGGATCCAAGGGAGGTCCATGGTGAAGGAGGAGAAGAAGTAGTGCAGAGCCCACGCGATGATGACGTTGTAGAAGAAGCCCACGTAGAAAGAAATGAGGATGACCGTGAAGCCCACACCTGGGGGATGACAGTGGAGCCACCGTCAGCACGATCGGTGCTCCTTCCCATCATCTACTCACTGACATCCACAACACCTTAAAACACAGGAAGGAGGGCTACCAGACTCTACTCTGTGACTAAAGAAAAGGGATTGCCATTGTTAACAATCATTTGTGTCTTCCAGAGATTCAGAGGGGTCATCGAAGGCCATCAGAGTATCTGAAATGACCCTATAAACATTCAGGTAGCCCCAGCAGTCAGCCATAGATACACTAGGTTATCCAGTGTCACCCAAAGCCATACAGAATTATTAAGGTCATTCATTTGCACTACAGTCATTCAAGAAGCAGCCAGGGTCATTCAGGCCCATTTTGAGTTATCTACAGCTTACCTGGATCACTCAGTCAGTCAAGCATAGCTACTAGACCCACACCAAACCTTTAGAACCAACCACAGCCATCAGAACCTTCAGAAACACCCATGCTAACAGAGCTATCAAAGCATCTAGAGTCACCCAGAAATGCTCAATGCTGCCCAGAACTACGGTGGTGGCGCACGCCTTTAATCCCAGCACTTGGGAGGCAGAGGCAGGCGGATCTCTGTGAGTTCAAGACCAGCCTGGTCTACAAGAGCTAGTTCCAGGACAGGCTCCAAAACCACAGAGAAACCCTGTCTCGAAAAACAAAAAAAAAAAAAAAAAAAAAAAAAGACAGCTAGGACCCTTTATGGCCATCCACAAGAACCCAGGTACATTCAAAATCAAAGGGTAAACAAAACTGCCTATGATTATCCGGGGAAATCTAGGGCCACCCAGAATCATACAGGCTATCTACAGCCATTTGTATTCATCACACCTGTTAGGATCACCCAGAATCTCTTAAGACATAGCCATTACTCATGCCCTTTCTCCAAGACCATCAAGGACAAACAGTTATATATTCCTCTCTAGGGCTGGGATTAAAGGCACGTACCACCTGATTTCTATGCCAACTAGTGTGGCTACTGGGATTAAATGTGAGTGTCACTGTGGCTACTGGGATTAAAGGTGTGTGTTACCATAACCTGGTCTATAAGGCTGAGCAGTGAGATTGTTTCACTCTCAGAACTTCAGGCAATTTTTATTTATTAAAGTACAGTTGAAAAGCCACTACGGGCCTTCACCCTGGGCTTCACAGTGTCTCACTTTGAACTTCACTGTCCGTCACCTTGGGTTTCACATTCTGTTCTTACCTTGGACTATCTGGCTATCTGGGTTTCGAAGCAGAGCCACTCCCCAAGTTGGAACACAGACTGGCGAGGCAGGAGAATCCAATTCTCCTGAGGAATTGCTCAACCTTTGATTCCACAGTTTTCCACATTTTAACAGTCATCTTCACTGTCTACACAGGACTGCAATTTGTGATCAGTGAAAATGCAGATAATTTTCTCAACCAGACTTTTAAAAGATAGAGAAGGAAAGAGAAGGCATGTGATCTAAGGGGGACAGAAAGCAAGCAGGAAAGACTCTCCAGGGATTGTAGCTGGTGTGTGTGTGTGTGTGTGTGTGTGTGTGAGAGAGAGAGAGAGAGAGAGAGAGAGAGAGAGAGAGAGAGAGAGTGAGAGCGAGCGAGCATCCACGATTACACAGATGCCAAAGTGTGGGAGCCCACATGTGACTCAGATCTCATCTGCAGTCACTGACTTAAGTCATTCTAGTTCAAGATTGCTCGCTCTGATTTTTCCAGTAACCTCGAGGGCTGTGTGTAACTTCTATGTTAGCCCATAGAAAGCATTTTTGCCCAGATGAAAGAGCACATTTTCGTATCAAGATTTGGGCTGGTGTGGGCCAGCCGGAGGCACTCCTTATCAGAGAGTAGAAGTTGCTCAGCTGAGTAAGATATTGCACCTGCTTGAGTTTCCTCCCAAGGACAGCACAGGGAGGTGGTCAGCTGACTGTACAGCCCTTTGTTCTGCCTTTTGCCTGTAATTAGTATATATGCTTGCTGAGAAGTAAACTTGGGGCTGTTTGGCATTTACCCTCAGTCCTCCTGGTCTACCCTATGTTTCTGTCTGCCACTTCTTATAGCCTCACGCCCCCTCTGGGGTACCACTTGCTGATTTCTGTTGGAGTGGGCTCTGATACCAAAGCTGGAAGCTGGCTTCTCTGAGTGTAGCTTCCCCAGCCTAAATTAGGGGTTGAAAAGATCCCACACCTGGGGTTCATAAGCTCGTCACACAACCTTGCTTTGCTCTGGTGTGGCCCTCCTGCAGACTTGTCTTTAGAATGGTATGAAAGCCAGCCTAGGGAGCAGGGATCACTGAGTTCTGCTCACTACCCACCTTCTTGAGGTTCTCTCACTCACCTAGTCACACAGCCATAGTCTTCTCTATAAAGCGATTGGTATCAGTGCTTGCTCAGTTTCACTGTGTTCCAAGGAAGTTGCTAGCATTGCATAATACCTTGGTGCTCTACAAAATGGTTTACTGAGGCTTTGAATACAGCAAAATAAAAAAAATTGCTCTAGTGGTTTTATGGAGGAACTTTTTTGAGACAGCATTTTATGCTGCTTAAGTTGTCCTAGAACTTGCAATCCTCCTGTCTTTGGTTACTTAGTGCTGGGATTGTAGCAGCACACCATTACTAGTACCCAGAGACAGATGGAGAACTTTGGACTCTGAGCTTTCCTCCGCTGACCACAGTCCTGGGTACTGAATCTGCCCTCTTTCCTGGTTTCCTGTTGGTCTTTCAGTCCTTTGATTCCCAATGAGGACTGTGGCACAGGACTGATTGTGTCCTGTGGCTTTCTCCACAAAGGCCATGAGACTCGGGAAAAAAGTATAGCAGGTCAAATTCTGTCACCACTGGAGTTTTCATGACCACATGTCACCACCAACCCTTGGCGTGTCCTCTTTACAAGGATAGGCAGGCTGTGTCTCCAATTCATTTATCAATTGCCACTAGAATGACAGATTTGACTGGAGCTCATCCCAGCTACCACTACAGCTCCAGGAGTGGTGTCTACTCCCTGGGTCCCATTAGCACTGCTAGATAGAGCCTAGGAGAACATGAGCCATTCATTTTCATCTGTAGCTCTTAAGACTGAGTCCACTGGCCTTGACCCACTAAGTAAGTGGACAATGAAACTCCACTTTAACACAAGAATCATCTCTTAGAGTGACAGGGTTCCCGGGTGCCATCAGGGTCCAAGGAAGGTGTCAGACAGCCCCATGCAATTCTTCTAAATGCTGACTCCTACATTTTGATCAAAATGGGGAGCATCCAGTGCCAGCGTGTGTTCCCAGAGGGTCTGTCTGGTTCTAAAGTTGTGCACGGACGTAGGTTTTAGTGAGGTCCCTCTTTACAGAGTTTCATTTCCGTGTAACTCAGGGAATCATTTTAGCCTAGGGAAAACTGCTACCCAACACTTACAAGATGTAAATCCAAAACCCAGCGGCCCACTGACTCTGTCCAGCAGCCTCTGCCCTTCACATTCCCGCTGTACAAGAGCAGCAAGTCCATGAAGGGCGTGGCCTGAACAGCTGTGAAAAGCCCATTATTGCTTCTACTCAGAGCAGCGGTTTCTGGTCTTGGGTGTCAAACACCAGCCCACAGACACTGCACCGGGGACTGGGGCTCTGATTCCTCCCATGCAGTCACTGCTCAAATACTTCTGAGAAAACCCAATGCTACTCTTCCAAGAGTCGTTTTCTCGGCAAGTGACAGCTATTGGAGGGGAACCTCACTGGGTCTTTTCCCTAAAACTCTTGAAGTCTCCTAGAACTCCATCTTCTTGGGATGACATTGAGTTAGAACAAGGGTGGTCCACAGCTGGCTGGTGATAAACAGGTCTGTGAAGGACCCAGGGTTTGCTTTTAACATATGGAGAAGCCTTTAGCCTTCTCACTGTCAGTATCTCCCATGCAGAAGGCACGGTGTTCTCTACCTGGGATCTCCTGGGATAAAGGAAGGTGACATCTGGGGAGTGTCAACCATTGGGCAGGCCGCCTGGTTCAGTATAAAGTACATTTGCCTCATAGTGTTGACGTCTTGTATAAACACTCTTCGACCTCACTGTGCTATATAGATGATTGATAGATACATGATTAAGAAATGCATGACTGGTAGGTAGATTGATAGATGAATAGATTATTGATAGGTGAACAGATAGACATGTATATAGATAGTAGATAGGTAAGTGAGTGATGTATATAGATAGCAGGTGATGGGTGATCAGATAGATGGTGGATCAGTAAATAGGCAGATAGATGATAGATGACAAAGGTGCTTGCTGGATGGACCATAGATAGGTAAGTAGATGAAAGATGACAGATAAATAGGTTTTCAAAGTTTACCATTTTACTACCTTGACAAGTTTACCACCACTTAGCTGTAGAGCAGCCTGGCCTGAGAGCAAGGGAATGCTTTGGAAGATTCCTAGTTATTACAGTCTTTAAGGTAGGGTCCACATTAGAAGAGCATGTGCCGATGTCCAGAGTTTAGGAGAGCAGAACCTGTACACAACGTCATCACCTTGTTCTGAAGCCCCCAGAGACATGGCCACGCCTCGTGGGGGCCAAATTCCTCCACATTACCTTTCAGGATAGGGCAGATCTTCCAGACGCCAGCTGCTCCTTCTCTGTTGAACTGCCCGAGGGCCAGCTCCATGTAGAAGAGGGGCATCCCGGCAATAACCATGAAGAGCAGGTAGGGCACCAGGAAGGCACCTGTGCACAGGACAGCAGCTTCAGTTTGGGGCCACAGAAGGGGGCTACTTTCATTATCTGCACTTGGGCCTTGATGTTGTACTTTTAAGTATGTTCTTGTCACCCAGCGTCCTGACTAGTGGGGGCTCCTGTTCAGCTACCACCCGAGGGGATATGTCGGATGGGTGGTAAACCACGCCTCCTTTCCTGTCTCAGCTGCTGTCAGTGTTGAACGTGTTCCCTTCGATGCCTCTGATAGTCCACCCACCCCATGTCCCGAACTCAGCCAGAGGCAAGGCAGTCAAGGCCTGGAGCCACTTCTCAGTATTGTTCCTAGCGCTGTCTGCCTCTTCATACCCCACTTTGTCCCTTGAGAGTTGTGGTCCTGGAATCTGTGACCTAATCCCGGCATTTAGAGCCTGCTTCTCTGGAGACTTGGGCTGGGTTTCCGGGAGCCAGAGGACAGGACTTGATCTGCTTAAACTGTACATTCTAATCCACAAAGGCTGAACCCCACTCGAGTCCTCTGCTCCCTTCAATCTGACCTTGAGTGAGGCAGAGTTTGGCTACAGCTTTCCCCAAAAGTCTTGATGAGGAAGATGGGAGTCTCCTTGTCAGTCTTTGGGTTACTTACTGGAGCTGCTGAGCCTGGTTCTCTCACCTTCAGGAGCATATAATTAAGCAATTTGCCCATGGATTTGCCTGAGCCCTTCCTTCCTTCCGCCCTTCCTTCCTTCCTTCCTTCCTTCCTTCCTTCCTTCCTTCCTTCCTCCGCCCTCCCTCCCTCCGCCCTCCCTCCCTCCCTCCGCCCTCCCTCCCTTCCTTCCGCCCTTCCTTCCTTCCTTCCGCCCTTCCTTCCTTCCTTCCGCCCTTCCTTCCTTCCGCCCTTCCTTCCTTCCTTCCTTCCTTCCTTCCTTCCTCCCTCCGCCCTCCCTCCCTCCGCCCTCCCTCCCTCCGCCCTTCCTTCCTTCCTTCCTTCCTTCCGCCCTCCCTCCCTCCGCCCTCCCTCCCTCCGCCCTCCCTCCCTCCGCCCTCCCTCCCTCCCTCCGCCCTTCCTTCCTTCCTTCCTTCCTTCCTTCCTTCCGCCCTTCCTTCCTTCCTTCCTTCCTTCCTTCCTTCCTTCCTTCCTTCCTTCCGCCCTTCCTTCCTTCCTTCCTTCCGCCCTTCCTTCCTTCCTTCCTTCCGCCCTTCCTTCCTTCCGCCCTTCCTTCCTTCCTTCCTTCCGCCCTTCCTTCCTTCCGCCCTTCCGCCCTTCCTTCCTTCCGCCCTTCCTTCCTTCCTTCCTTCCGCCCTTCCTTCCTTCCTTCCGCCCTTCCTTCCTTCCTTCCGCCCTTCCTTCCTTCCTTCCGCCCTTCCTTCCTTCCGCCCTTCCTTCCTTCCTTCCGCCCTTCCTTCCTTCCGCCCTTCCTTCCTTCCGCCCTTCCTTCCTTCCGCCCTTCCTTCCTTCCGCCCTTCCTTCCTTCCGCCCTTCCTTCCTCCGCCCTTCCTTCCTTCCTTCCTTCCTTCCTCCCTCCCTTCCTTCCTTCCTTCCTCCCTTCCTCCCTTCCTCCCTTCCTCCCTTCCCAAAGCAATTCTTTATATCCTGTAGCCAGCCAGGGGAACCCAGCCATGGAAAAAGAAGCCTCCAGGATCAACTGGAATTTCTCTGGTAACCTTGCTCTTCCTTTTAGCTCCATTGTACAGTTATGACTCTATAGCGGAGATAAGAAAGTGGGCTTTCTTATGTGACCGGCTTGGTAGTATAGACCCATAATCCCAGCTCTCCAGAGGCAAAAGGCAGGAAGACCATAAGTTCGAGGCCTACTGATCCATAGAGTAAGTTCAAGAATTGCCTAGGCAGCAGTGAAATCCTAACTCAAATTGAAAAAAAAAAAAAACAAATAATCAAGAGGGCTATGGATGTGACTCAGTGGTAGAGTGCTTGCCAGCATGCAAGAGTCTCTGGGTTCAATCCCCATAACTGTATTTAAAGAAAGGAAGGGAGAACGAGAGAGAGAGAGAGAGAGAGAGAGAGAGAGAGAGAGAGAGAGAGAGAGAGAGAGAGAGAGAGAGGAGGGGAGGGGAAGGGAGGAGAGGAGAGGCGAGGAGGGTATATTTCAGTTCAAATTTTATAAAGTTCAGCAACTCTATAAGCACCACTGAAGTTATCTTAAAATGTTCTTCTTTTGGTCTTTTAGAATTTTCTTTCCAAAGTGAAAATCCTAGCAGACATAGAAGTCAGGACCTGGTGCCTCCACCCACTCCCTTCTCCTCTCTACTCTCTGGGCTCCACATGCCTTGGCTGTCAGATTTTCTGAGCTCTCCAGCTTGGGAAGACTGAAAAGAGCTGCAGCTGGTGCAGCAGTTTCACCATCCTACAGGAGGACGGGGTTGTCTCACTGACAGCATTTCCTGTTGTATGCAGGAGCATATGAGCCTATGAGACCTATGAGTCCATGAGACCAGGCACCACCCTCGGGCGTCATTCCTCAGGAGCGGCTCACCTTGGTTTCTGAGACAGTGTCTGTAACTGACCTGATGCTCTCTGGATAGACCAGACTGAGACTAGTTGGCTGTCAATCTCCAGGGTTCTACCATCTCCTAGTGCTAAGTGGCATTACAAATGTGTGACACCATGCCCTGCTTTTTTAAATTTGGGTTCTGGAGATCAAGCTCAAAGTCTTCATGCTTGAACAGAAAGCACATTGCTGACTTAGTTATCTCTTCAGCCTTCACTGTGAGTATTTTTTTTTTTTTTTTGGTTTTTCGAGACAGGGTTTCTCTGTGGTTTTGGAGCCTGTCCTGGAACTAGCTCTGTAGACCAGGCTGGTCTCGAACTCACAGAGATCCACCTGCCTCTGCCTCCCAAGTGCTGGGATTAAAGGCGTGCGCCACCACCGCCTGGCCAACTGTGAGTATTTCTTGAGACCACAGCCCACACCATACCATGGCTTCCATGGCCTCCACTGCACTTCCCACACTCCCTGCCACAGCCCCACCCTTATAAGGCACCAGAATCCAGGCAACACTCACCGCCACCATTTTTGTAGCACAGGTAGGGGAACCGCCAGACATTGGCGAGGTCCACAGCGAAGCCGATGACTGAGAGCAGGAAATCAATTTTCTTGCTCCAGGTCTCCCGCTCCTGAGCTTCCACTGGTGTCTGTGGTGGGTTGATGAGGGTGGAGTTGGTCAGCTGCACTCCATTCTGCTCCTTGACGAGGATGAGTTCCACCTCTCTGGGGCCCATGGCATTGGACTCTTTAGCCGGGGCCACCACAGAGGATATTGGTCCCACGGAGCATTTGCTCTTACTCATGGGTAGATTGGAGCCCAAGGAACTCTGCTTCTTTCTTCTTGGCCTTCAGTCAACATAAAGAAACACACAGCAACACACAGGTTCAGCAGCCGTTATCTACAGGGTACCTGGGTGGAGCCCAGAGACATGAGGTTGTCCAAGCATGTGAGATGCCATGGCAAGATGAAGGACAGCTGGGGGATGTTCACAGAGATTGAAGAGAGTGACCGTGGAGACCAGACACACCTCTACCCACCCCTGCAGTTTCCTTTCCTGCCAAAGTCCTCATTCCCATTAGTGCAGGCTTGTGTGGCTTCTAATTTGCTTCCTAATAACAATCCCAGGTGCTGCATGCATTGCTTATCCACATTCCCAGGGGGCAATTTTACACCCTGCCAATAGCATTCCACTCACTTCGGTCTTTGTCAGGGTGCGTAGTTTTCTTTATACTTAGTAATACAAAGGAAAAGCAAAATGAATATAACCAAAATCAGCCACAGTAACCAAAATCAGCCACAGTAACTGAAAGTTTAAAACAAGTAGTCATCGGTTTCTCCAAGGAGAGTCTATACAAACCTCCCTGACGGTGACCGTGGCTTTCCAGGCCTTTGAGCTGACCGGGAGTTACCAGAATGTCACCAGGGGAGGGATCAGTCCACAGTAGAATGCTACGCTAGCAGTGCTCCTAGAGAAAGCCTCTCCTCATGCTTCTGCAGAGCCACGGTCATGGCACTCACGCCTGGTGACAGCCTGTTTCCACTGAACTCAGACAAGCACACTGACGGAAGCCCGGCATCTGGGTGGCTGATCTAATGGGGTGACTTTCCTCTGCATCCCTAAACAAAAACTCCTGACAGAAGTTATTTTATGCACCACTTCTCTGTGGCCTCTTTACCCCGGTGACAACCCCGAATGCAAATTCCTCACACGTGTTAGAAATGGGTTAACGGGTTTGCAGCTGCCAGGGAGCAGGTAGGAGCCACAGAAGGCTGTGAGAAGGCAAGAAGCATAGCAAAGGACCTGGCCCCAGACTCTGCTCCCAGCTCTGTTACAGGTACAGAGGACCTGTTTGCCCCACCCTACTCCTCAACTCATGATTCAGAGGCGAGGTTTGGGCACAGACAGCAAATGAGTCCTGGGAAAAACATCTTTCTTCACCAGCTGGAGCGGGAAACAGGTGGCTCATAAGCCAAGGTTCCCACAACATGAGTTCAGCCCCTGCTTACAGAAAAGACAATTGAGAAGGGGGAGGGCGGGGAGAGAGGGGAGATGGAGCTTTGGCAAAGGGTGCTTCTTTCAGACCCCAGCCATCCAAGTGGCATCAATCCACCACCGAGGGTCCAGGATGCCCAGCCTCTGCCATAGACAGCCATCCCCCCTCCCCCCCGCCCGCCGCCCCGGGAAGTAAGAGCAACCTCCATTTGAAGGTCTTGAGGCTGGGCTCTGTGGAACCCTGCACTCTGAGGACAAGCGCTGAGAACACACCCCTTAGTTTTATGTGGAAGGAGCTGCTCTCCAAAGCCCTGGGTGTTGGCGACTAGGACCCAGAACCCGGATAGCTCTGGTTTTTGCACCTCATTCCGTGGCACAGCCATCCAGGGGCAGAGTGAGGTTCCTGCCTGTCGCTCCATAGACTAGCCGTCCAGGTTCAGAGTGGGACAGGGGATGCCACTGCCAAGGATGCGCAAGGAGCAACCCTGGTCCTTACCTGCCTCCTGCGCTGGCCTTCAGCTCTGAGGTCCTGTAAGCCTCCAGTCCAGCTTCACAGCTTTAGCGGGTCTCAGCCTCAACCTCTTATCCAGTCGCGGGGTCGGTCCGCCTAGCCCCGCCCGCCGTCGGGGGCGCCCGCTGGCACTGGCTCCGCCTCCGTCCCGCCCTGGGTGGGCGGAGGACAGGCTAAGCAGCGCCTGCATCTCTTGGGTACTAGGGTGGCTGCGGGGTGCCAGAGGCCACTGATCCAGGGCAGGCCAGGAGCTTGGCCGGTATCTTGCGCGGCCAGAAAGCTTCGGCCACGTGGGAGCAAGGCATCTAGGTTGGACGCGTTGCGGACCAGACGGACAGTTGGCTTCCAGGAGGAAGCAGTCCAGGTCTCTCGTCCCTGCTTGCGCTCCTCGGGGGTTGCTCTGCCAGCGCTGCAAGGGGCTCCCAGGCAACTTGCTCCAGCAAGGCCACGAGGAGCAGAGGAGCAAATTCCCCCCACCCCCCGGAAGAGAGCGAAGTGGCCAATGCGTGGGGACCTGCACGGAGTTCCCAAGGCTCACCCAGGTGTCCCCACTTCTTTCGATGCTGTAAGATTACCCCACCCTGCTCCGGTGGTCCTGAGCAACCTGTTGACAAGATTCTCCAACTCCAGCTCCGCGGGGGCAAAGCAAGTGGGACACGCCTTACAGTCCTGTGCTGGTGGCCCATTTGTGTTCCTAGTCAGATCACAGCGTATTCTACCGCTGCCCTGGCCAATTTGCTCAGGTATTCTTCTTCCTCATCCCATGAGCTCTGACCTTAGGATCCAAAGTACCAATATCCTCCAATCCATCCTGATTCTCCTCTACCACCTTTCTCAGGTACCATGGCCATAAGAGGGTTTTTGTAGTGTGTAACTTCCCAGCCCCACCTCGGTGCTCTAGCTTGGTTCTGGGAGCCTCGCCTGAACTTATTTTTACAGGAATCTGAGCCATCTGATTCAAGTCAGAGGATTCCTCCAGTCAGCCTGCTTCAGAAACCAGTTTACCTGGAGCGACCTATAATATAGTTTGTGTGGTCAATATCCTGCTCCAGGGCCCAAAAGACTAGAAACTGGATTTCTCCTGCCCAGATATATGATGTGTGGACACCTAGGGAGGTCCAGGACACCCTAGGGTTAGCAGCGTGAGCCCTTCCTCAGAACCCAAGTCCAATCTTCCTTTCTGCCTCCCTTCCCTTCACTCTTTCTTACACCCTTCTCTTCCCTACAATTCTCTCTTCCTTCCCATTTCTGTCCCCCCCCCCAGAGTAGCTGAGAGCTTTGCCCAAAACATGGGGGCTCTTGAGGGGGTGTCACATCTGCAGGCCCCACTAAACCAAGTTCCTAGCAGTGTCTTTTCCCTTGGGACCTCCAAATGTCTTGGCTCCTCACCTACCTGTTTACTCCTCTGTGCCCATGCCTCTGTGGCCTCATCACTTTCCTTCAGCCCCCCCTCCCCAAACATGGAGATGACACCAGGCAGGAACGCGCCCCCCCCTGGGTGCTTTTCCATGCGGATTAGAATGGGGAGGGTAAGACTGCTGTGGCTGCTGTGGTCAGCCGGAGCTATTGTAAGGAAACACCACAGCCTTGGAGTCAGACAACAAACATTTCTGTAAATGCTGGGCAGTCTCAGACCCCCAGGGCCACAGGTGTCTGGGGAGGGCTGCTCCCAGGTCACAAATAGGTCTCTAGGTTCTCTCCAGGGCAGAGATGAACAAGCTCCCCGTGGCCATTTTGTAAGACACAAATAACATTTCTGAAGTGGAGCCTTTGAAACCTGATCACCTCCCAGGACCTGATTCTGAATGCTGTCTGACATAAGAGGGTATGAGTTCTACATGTAGATAGGGGTGGGGGAATGGTTTCAGTCCTTGACGCACCATATGGTAACAGGGACTTCAGGAGATAATAGTGCCCCCTCTAATCTCTGAGGCACCAAGAGCCATCTCTTTGCCTCTGTTCTGTAGCAACCCAATTCTATGCAAGTATCTCCTACTTTCAAAGAGACTGGCTTTTTTTCTGGACCTCACAAACAAGTTAATAATACACTTTGAGATCACTGAAGACGTGATCTGCTAGCCCACTATGTAATTAGCATGCTGAAGTTTAGCTTGCCATTAAGAGAACAGTGTAACAACTGACCTTACTTGCCTCAGTTTCCCGTGTGATGCACTCTCGCAAGCTGTGCAAATACATAACTTTAGTCTTAAGTTATATACTCTTCCATGACTCTATCCAGAGTAATGGATGTGTGTATGAGTGTGTTGTGGTAATCATTTGCTGAAAGTGGCCAACAGCCTGGAAGCGACCGTATATAGTAAATATTCATCACAATCATGGGAGGAACCTGTGGATATAACTTGATGAGGTATTTTTGTAGTACTGAGTATCTCAGGGTCAATTAGAATCACTTACTTAATACCTTGCAAAAGTATCTGAGTTCTGTAGCGAATCTCCCGTTCCCCATGTTGTGCTTTCTGTTCTGTTCAGTAAATACAGAGCAGAGTTCAGGACAGATAGAAGATACAGGTAGAGAATTGAAGGATCCAAACTTGGGCTCTCTAAACCGTCAAACAAATCCAAGGGGAAGTGCTGAATTTTCAGTCCTTAATGTGACACCAAAGCACTCTGATGCCTCTGAGGTAATCCTTAGTGCATTTTACCAGCACACTTCTCGGTAGTAATTCTGATGCCAAGAAAGGGGCAGGAGCCCATCATTGGCCCAGTTGAAGTCATCGAGAAAATAAGTGACTGCATAAGGAAGAAATAGTGGGAATAACTAAAGAGGTCATTTAAGGACAGAGACACAGAGCAGAACTTAGGTTCATCCAACCCATAAAACAGAAACAAAAGCCAAGGAGAATGAAGGTTTGAACACCAAGAATGGTCTGTACTAAGCAGGGTGAAGGGAAATAAATACCATGAGGCAAGGGGACATCTAGACTACCCATAGCATGAGGAATAAAATACCATGGGGTGACATGGTATACAGACAAAACACAGCAGTTCAGTAGTGTGAAACTCAGTGATAGAGAGTGGTCAGATGTCTCCAATATTGAGTTAATATCCAATATTCAGTACTCCGGCCACAGCTGGCTAACCATGCAGCTAGGACAATGGAACTTTTCATGTTCTCAGAGAAAAGAGCCACGGGGACTGGGCTGTTAGCCTCACCACAATTGATAGAGAGCTAAGGGTGCATGCATCTCCACCTCACTTTCTGGGCTTTTATAGGTAGATGCAGTGTGGTTGACTCTGAGTTTATCGAGCCTGATGAACAGCCAATCTTTCCATGCTGGAAACTTGGGCTAAACACAGAGCTCAGTTCCTTATAGTTGTTGCTGAAGCTGTTGGCTAAGAGCATTGGACGAAAACAGGTGATGCTGGGGGGTGTCTGGAATGGGATGATCACGTGGGGGTGGAAAGGGGAGAGAGGGCAGTGGTAGGGAATAAGACAGCTAGAATTAAGGGTAGCATGGAAACAATACATCAGAAACCTAAAACATTTGCATATATGAAGATGATCTCAATGAAATCAACAAATAATGGGAGACAGAGATCCACCTGGCCATCTCTTGTCACCAAATGAAGTTTCTAGTAGTGGGTTTGGGTCACGTCTGAGTTGTTGGCTAGAGGGATCCCATAGAATCCCCAAACAACCCAGGCTTTTGCCAACACTTTATAGGTTGCTCTCCACAAATGGTCAGAAAGTCCCCATTGCTGAAGACAACACAGACACATCTCATTGAACATGCAGGTGTCAAGCTGGCACCCACAGAAGCCTTCACCTCTGTGTTCCAGCATCGTTGTTACAAGAAGGTATTCTGCATGCTATCAGAAGAGAAATATAAACAACAAGACAGCCATAGACCCTTTATCTACTATGGTGTAGGACCTCAAGACACGCTAGGGCAACAGTGTCACAAAACTGAGAGTAGCCAGTTGTGCTGGATAGTCTTATGTCAGCTTGAAACAAGCTGGGAACCTCCACTGAGAAAATGTCTCCATGAGATCCAGCTGTAAGGTATTTTCTTAGTTGATGATTGATGAGGAAGACCCAGCCCATTGTGAGTGGTGGCATCCCTGTTCTTGTGGTCCTGGGTTCTATAAGAAGACAGGCTGAGCAAGCCATGAGGAGCATGTCAGTAAGCAGCACCCCTCTATGGCCTCTGCTTCAGCTCCTGCTCTCAGGTTCCTGTCCTGTTTGAGTTCCTGTTCTAACTTCTTTGATGATGAACAGTGATGTGGACGTATGTGTCAAATAACCCCTATCCTCCACCTCGCTTTTTGGTCATGGTGCTTCACTGCAGTAATAGAAACCCCAACTAAGAGGCCAAGCAATAATTGATCTGATGTAAGGCTCACACCACGAAATGGAACCCATACCTGATACTGCTTAGGTGATCAAGACCCTAAGCCTAGATAGCCCAGGGACCTAGGGCAAAAGCAAATAATACTGGCCTAAAAAGAAATGTAAAATGATTCCTAAAGGTATTTGGCTATACTCATAGATCAGTGCCTTGTTCAACTATCATTAGAGAAGCTTCCTCCTGCAGCAGATGGGAACAAATACAGAGACCCACAGCCAGACTTCGCAACACTCAGTTGTAGATGGGATACTGCCATCAAATCCCTCCCTTCAGAGCTCGGGGAACCCCGAAGAAGAGGAGGTAGAAAGAATGTAAGAGCCAGAGGAGATGGAGGACATTAAAGATAATAAGGCCCTCTAAGTCAACATGATCACATCTCATATGAACTCACAGAGACTGAAGCAGCATGTATAGGGCATGCTCAGGTCTTCACCAGGTTCTCCACATATTATAGCTTCCAGTTTAGTGTTTTTATGGGACTCTTGAATGTATGAATGAGTGAGTCTCTGATTCTCATGCCCTCTCTTGGGCTCTTTCCCTTCTGTTGGTTTGTCCAATTTTAATATAATGGTTTTGTTTTATTTTATTATATTTAATTTTGTTCTTTTTAAAAAAATAAATGAATGAATGTAAATAAATGAATGAAGGTAAAGATTAAAAACATAGCTGTCATTTTTAACTGCTGGGATAGGAAAAATCAGTTTTCTCCAATGGAATGACATTGGGTATATTAACCACTCCAGGACAAAACACAAAAAGTGTATTTTTTTGTGTTCAACTGTTGCACATGCACAGCAGGAAACAGGAATGCCCCAAGAATGCCTGCTTTATTGTGTCCCAGGGCAGCTTATACAGGGATAGCCATGCCCCAGCCAAACACACCAGAAACCATTCCCCTGCCATCAGGAACTCCTGAGGGTCTCGTGCTCAGAGCAGCTGTAGGCACTCAGATCAGGAGAAAACAAGTTGTTTACAAGAAATTCAGGATCTGGGGGTTCACAGCTCCCAACATTCAACACAAAAAATAATGAATTCAAATAAAGAAATAAACAAATAAAGGAACCAAAAAAGGAAGAAAGAAAAGAGGAGACAGGTTGTGGTGCTATATGGCAGTTGAATGAAAATGGCTCCCATAGGTTCATAGGGAGTGAACCTACTTGACAGGGATTAGGACGTGTGGTCTTATTGGAGGAAGTGTGGCCTTGTTGGAGGTCGTGTATCACTGGGAGTTAGTTTTGGGGTCTCAAATGCTCAAGATAGACCCAGTGACCGTTTTTCTTCTTACTGCCTGCCAATCCAGATGCAGAACTCTTGGCTCCTTCTCCATCACCGTGTCTGCCTGCATGCTGCCATGCTTCCTGCCATGACAGTAAAGGTATATACCTCTGAACCAATTAGAAGTTTTCATTTGTAAGAGCTGCTATGGTCATGGTGTCCCTTCACAGCAATAGAGACCTGATCAAGAGACTATATATAGGTTTGTATACTAATCTTCAGAGAGTGGCACTATTTGGGAAGGATTAAAATGGTTAGGAGGCGTAGATGTGGAGTAGGTGTCGGAGGAAGTGTGCCACTGAAAGCGGGCGCTCTCTCTCTCTCTCTCTCTCTCTCTGGATCAGGATCTAGCTCTCAGCTACTGTTCCAACACCATGAGTGATGACATGCCCCCGCCATGTTCCTCAATATGGTGAGAATGAACTAAACTCTGAAACTGTAAGCAAGCCCCCAGGGAAATGTTTTCTTTTAAAGGTATTGCTTGGTCAAGGTGTCTCTTAACAGCAACAAAACAGTGACCAGAACAGTAATGGATTGCCAGCTTGAATGGATTGACCTATGCCTAGGAGATCAGTAAGATGAAACTTTGGATATGTTTGTGAGGCCATTTATAGAGGGATTACTAAGAAAGGGGGAAACTGCCTCGAATCTGCATGGCAGCACCCCACAGGACAGGATAAAAAATAGATACAGAGCCTACCTAGTGGAGGCATTCTCTCCATTTCTCAGCCAGGAGATAAGCAGCTTTCTTTTGTTAGTCCATTCTGTTAGGATACCTTGGGAGCTGTGTGACTCCTCCCAAGGAGATGGAAATAAACACTTGTTCATCCCAGTCAGAGCACTGACAACAGGTCACAGAAATGATCCCACCCTAGTCCAGTTTAGTGAACCAATGAGTATATTACAAATATATTTACAGAAGCATGGTTGTGGGATTGCTTAGAAAAAGTCTGAGTCACCCAAATCATTGCGTTCCCAGAAAATCCTGCTCCAACTTGGGTAACAGTCTCCTGGGAGCTGCGTAGATGGAGTCCTCTCCATGTGCCAGCCCAGCTGGCATTCCAGGTGAGGGGTTAATCACTCTCCTTTTCTGATCATCAATTGTTGTAGACTATTAGTTAAAGATGTGTTACATTTGTTTATGCTGTGGAGTATTTGCTTAACGATGCGAAGATATGTTGCATTCTTTTATATTGTATTTGCTCAACTCTGTGAAGCTATGTTACTTTTCCTGTCTATATCTGATTGTTCTAATAAAAAGCTGAACAGCCAATAGGGATGCAGGAGAAAGGATAGGCAGGGCTGGCAGGCATAGAGAATAAATAAGAGGCGAAATCTGTGGGGGAAAGTTCAAGGTAAAGAATAAAAAGAATACTCCAGGGGCCAGCCACCCACCTACAAGGCAAGCTACAGAGTAAGAAGAAAAGTATATAAAATAGAGGAAGATAAAAGCTCAGAGGCAAAAGATAGATGGGGTGATTTAAGTTAAGAAAAGCTAGCTAGAAAAGAAGCCAAGCTAAGGCTGGGCATTCTTAAGTAAGAACAGGACTCAGTGTATTTATTTGGGAGTTGGGTAGTGGGCCCCCCAAAGTACAAAGAGTGAAAAGGGTTAAGCAAAGCCCTGCAATCAACAAACCCAATCTCATCAAGGGTTGCCTATGGGTAATCACAGCCGCTCTGATTAAGACAATAATGACTATGCTGAGCCTGGTTCCACAACATTTGGTAAGACACATGCACAAGTTTGAAAAGAAAAGCAACGTTTGCCCCTTGGTGGAGTTTCTGCATACTGGTGGGCCTGGGATTAGCTAAGACATTTATTAAAAGGTACCATTCGTACCTGGTGGACCTATAGTTCAGAAGGAAGTGGATCCCTTGGGGAATCTGGATTTCTTGAAACAACATGGAACATGGATGGAAATGCCTCCCACACATTCACCATGACTTTCACTGACTGTTCTATTTTGAACAGATAGAGCAAGATGGATTCTGGAAGGGCAAGCTGCTGTGTAAGAGGTCATGTGACCTATGGAGGCTTTCAGACTTAGAGTACATAGAATTCCCTTAATGTTGATCTTCACATGAAGTACAGGTGGCCAGGCTTCCCCTTTAAGCTGCACACTCAACAGTGTTTCTCTGCTGTGAGGTGCAGGGTCTAGCACAATGACTGGTTCTTGAGAGATTGCCTCAGGTGCTGCCATTACAGGTGACACAGTGCACATACGTGGAGTTTGAGGTGATTGCTAAATATTTTTCCGGATATACTTTCCTCCTGAGTAAGGGTGCTGTTGAGGTAGAGTTGAAACTCAAGGAGCTCCAAGTCACAATGTCACCCAAATAGCCCGCAATTCCATCAAGTTTTTGGCACAAAAGGTTACCAGAGAGAGTATATGACATTGACCTTACTGGGTAGAGTGCACGAGATGAAATAAAACAGAGCTTATATTCAATGTTTACACACACTAGGAAAACACTCTCAAAGGTAGGCAGATACTCAAACTGCAGGATTGTGACTACAAGACACCCAGGATGCTGAAGCTTTGCTGTATAACACGTTACTGGACTGAGATGAGAAGATCAGCTCACTGGTCTGAGTGACACTCAGGCTTTGACTATTGGATGATTCCACATGCAGAGAAAACAAGAAAATTGAGAAGTTGGTAGGAGGCACTTTCTGGGAAGGTTTTATGATTTATTGCAGTTGTTTGAAAGGGAATGTGCCCTTTGGGTTCATACATGTAAGCTCTTGATCCTCAGTTGGTGGCCCTGTTTGAGGAGGTCTGGAAGGTCTGGCATTGTTGGGGGAAATACGTAACTGGAGACAGGCTTATTTCAGTTCCTCCTCAGTTCTGTGTGTCATCCAGAACGTGAACTCTGAATCCTGCTCCAGCTTCTAACCTGTCTGCTGCCTCCACTTTGCCGCCGTGAACGTTAACCCTCTGAAACCGCCAGCCCAAATAAACCCTTTGTTTTATAAGTTGCCTTGGTCATGGTGTTTTCTTGCAGAAATATCAAATAACTAACACACTGATGTAGAAAATCCTGCAAAATCAAAAACATAACCCAAGATAATAAGGCAATTTATTAGCAGCTCAGGGTCAAGACTACCAAATGTAGGTTCTTCTTCAGCTGATCCATAGATACAACTCAATCCTAGTCAGAAGTCTAACATGCCTTTTAAAGAAACTGGCTAGTTGGTTATAAAATGTATCAGGAATACAAGGATCCTAAAATAGCCTAAAACAAACTTTGAAAAGAAAGCCTTATAGAAACCCACACTACACTGTGAACTAATTAAAAAAATTAATTTAAAAAATGGAGTTTGAACGCAGCTACTCTGCTTGCATGAACAAGGCTTCCACCCCAACACATGTTATTAAATGAAAATCTCAGTACCAGGTATGCAATACCTCTCTATGAATTATTGATCAGAGAGGCCCTCAGGTTCCCAAACAATACCAACTGTTGTAATTTCTCTTGGTTGCTCACCACAACTAGATGGTGAGACCTTATTGGGGAAGACACAAGACTCTGTTATTGCAGGACATGAAAGCCAAGCTAAAGGGCTCCTCAGTTCTTTCCTGTCCTCTTATCCTGCCGTACCCAGGCAACTGCTGGCTCATGTGCCATGGCCATGGATCAGTTCTTCTCAGACCTTTATAAAGCATTTCTGTAGCAGACACTGTTTCAATTCTGTTCCCTCACTCAGCTTATGTAAGGTGAATCCCAGCTACTGCCTGCCTCTCTCGGTAACTTTTTTTTTTTTTTTTTTTTTTTTGCTGGGGATTATTCCCCTGTAGGAATGCAATGTAATTCCCCCATAGCTATGATAGACAACTGTCCTTTATGACAGAGCCTATGTGTATTGTATACTTAGGTATTTATTGTACTCTCGCGAAATGGCTGGTCATATGGTAGGAATGGGAATGTTTCTAAAAAACAGCTAACTGTTTTTGCAAGGTCCTCATGTTGCAGAAATATGATATTCAAGAAACCAAACAGCATTAATTGTTGGAAAACCCATCTTTAATTATGCTGGCAGGCCAGCCAAGCTTATGCTCTGAGGAACAGGGTCCTGGTCATGTTTATTACAACGTTGATAGGCTGTACAGCATCACTTTAGTCTTGTTGTTATTGGTGGGGTTGGCCTATATGACTAAGGACCATTGATGAGAGAAGTTTGAATTTTAGCCGGCATCATAAGTCAGTGAGGTTAGAACAGTTACTTTGTGTCTATTTCTAAATGGGAGGAGGTTGCTGGTGCATTAGGCAAGCAAGATTACAGAAACAAAACATAGCATATATTACTCAGAGCCACAAATGCAGTAAGAAATGTATTAGTTATGTCATGGGCATACATGTTTCTTCAGTGTTTCTACAGTGTTGGGGAATGCCTTTGCCATGTATTCTTAGCATACTTTGCACTGTGAGTCTTTTTAGTCATGTGTTCTGGTATATTTGTAGTGACATCTCATTTTGCTTTGAATTTGCATTTCTCTAATGACTAAGATGTTTTGACAATTCTTACGTGTCAGGTATGTGTTCAGCCTTTTTTCACATGTGAGTTTTTAACCTGTGAATGAATTTGTACAGTCCTCTCAATTCTCTGGAGACAAACATGTCTGCTACTCAATTATTCTGAGTTCAGTCCCAGACCAGATTACAGGTTCTTTGATAGAGCAGGGTATTTTAAATATTTATCCCAATTTTGAATTGTTTTAATTATTTTAGGAGGGTCTTTTCAAAGAGCAAATGGTATTTGATGAAGTTCAGTTTATCATTTTTTTTTTAAATCCTGATTTTAGTCTTAAGACATTTTTAATAATCCCAAGATCACAAAGGCTTCCCCCTAAGCTTTTCTTTAAAACTTTTATATTTTAGACTGTACTTTTTGTTCATTTGTCGTTTGTTTTCAAGACAGGGTTTCTCTGTAGCTTTGGAGCCTGTCCTGGAACTAGCTCTTGTAGACCTGGCTGGCCTCGAACTCACAGAGATCTGCCTGCCTCTGCCTCCTGAGTGCTGGGATTAAAGGCGTGTGCCATCATCTCCCCGCAAGACTGTACATTTTTTTTTTAAAAAATATAGTCCGTTTTAAATCAGTGCAGCAGGAAGTGGATTCAAGGTTATGGGTTTTCATGTCAATCTCATACTGTTTGAGCACCACTTATTGGAAGTGTGATCCTCCCTCTACCTGATAGTCTCTGCAATTGCCCTGAAGTCAGTTCAGCTGTTTGTTTACTTTCTGGACTCTGCTTGCCTACTGTAATGCAAACTTTTCAGTAGCCTGCACTGAAGAGCTGAAGCCCTGACTTTCCAATATGACAGTGCTGCCTGGCCAACACATCCTAACCTGTTTGGTCCCTTCTACCTTGTGCTGTCATACACACAATGTGTTTCTTGTGAGTACATTGTTTTCGGTGTTGTTTTCCTATGCAATGTGACAGTTTCTGCTTTTTAATTGAGGCATTCATACCCTGAATGCTTGACATGAAGACTGCTTTGGTTGGACTTCTGTCTACCAGCTTGCCCCTGGCTTTCTATGTTTTTCTGATACATTCTCGGTCTTTTCTCAGATCAGTAGCTGTAGTTTCATTCTGCTCATTGAAATGTTGTTCTGTCTCTTGCTTCATTGCATGTAGTAGGCACGATCTCACTGTGTCTTTCACCGATAGCTTTACCCTAACTTGCAGCAGGAACACTTGACTAGAGTGCACTCCCTTTAGCTTTTGGGCTGTCAGCTTCAAACATTTTGCTGTACACGTTATAAACTGGAGAATGCATTGTCAACTTGACAACAGGTGACCATCCTCCAAAAGAGATTTAAACAGTGAAGAAAACTTTTGCTATTATCTTCCTAACTACCTTTTCTTCTTCATTGGTATGAACCCAGATTTCCAAGCCCTCTCATTCATCATGGGACTGAAGGACTTGCTGATTGCATGCCGATTTGATTTGACACCAGACACTATAGATTTATTCACCCCTAAGATCCTTATGACCTGGACTTCCTTCTGGAGAGGCACGTTCATCCCCTGTTCCTTCTGACCTGAAGCAACTTTTTGCAGCTTAGGAGCCAGCCAGCACCCAACTAGCTCTCACAGAACTGGACAGGCAGGCACTGGTCACCATTCTGTGGCCCTTGTCACCATTTCTTGGAATGCAACTTGTATCCCTTGCTGCTGAGTGGATTGCACAGTTCAGTTCTGTCTGTGGGCAGCTTCATGTAGATGAGAGACATACTCATCCTGACCCAACCACTTTGGGACTGACTGAGCTCTCAAAGATTAACTCTAGTACCAGGCACATGGTCTGTGCTGCTTCATGAGTTTAATAGAGGGGGTCATTTAAACTTTTACATGGTTGGATTCCTTTCCCTGGATGGGGTCAATTTCTGAAGAGTTGTCTTCAACCATGTTCACCAATTTATTGCCTTTGGATCTCTTGATGCTGCTCAACTCATCCTTGATCCTGGGGGCTTCAGTGTCTTGTGGAAGGAACCTTTCTTCTAAGGAAATGTCTCCTTGACTCAGAGTTCATCAGCACAAGGAAACCTTACAAGCTGCCCTGTTTTGAGTCAGCCTACGGTATTACCTTTCCTATCCTTTTATTTTCTACCTGTGCTTACCCTGCATATACTTACTTTATTTTTCATTCAGCTTTTAGTCTGTGTTTAATGGAAATACTGACACGACGGGGTTTACATTTAGCACCTGGCTATTTTATATTTGTTTTTACCTTCCTTTGCACGCCTCCTACAGTCCTGCCTAGTTTGGATAAAACTCATGCTTACACACTTGTTTCCTTTAGAAGACTTGCTATATATTTCTTTTTGTGTAGCCCTGGCTATCCTGTAACTCACTCTGTAGATCAGGTTGGCCTTGAACTCAGAGACCCACCTGCTGACACCTTCCAAGTGCTAGTATTAAAGACTCGTGTCACCTCTCCTGGCTGTGACACACCTTTCAGTAGTGTACCTTCAGATAATGCCCTTCAGATAATACCTAGCTTTTGTGCTCAGCTCAGCTTCTTGTATTTTTGTGATTGACACTGTTGGCAATGATGAACTGGCTCACTGACTCAGCTTTTGCTTACTAAAAATGTCTTTATTTTAAACACAGAATTCCAGGCTGGTCTTTTTTCTTTCTCTCTTTGAGGATGCCACCAGCTATCTAGCTAGCATAGTCAGAGGCCAATGAGTAGTTGGTGGCCATCAAGGAGTTGACAGCTGTCAGTCACCAAGAAATCAGCAGGTACTGAGAACTTGTTGGCAGTCACTGAGGCGGCTCTGGTCATTGAGAAATTGGTTGTCCCTGAGAGTTTGGCTGTCATTGAGAAGTCATCTGCCAGTCATGGAAAACTTGGCTGCTAGTCACTGAGAATTTGGTTCTCGTTGAGAAGTGGACTACCATTGAGAAGCCAGCTGGTATTCACCGAGGAGCTGGCTGACAGCTATCAGTCCCTAGCCAGTGGGCACTCCGCAAACACCTGGGCAGGCTTGTGCCTTGGGAGCGCACACATTTCTCCTGGAAACCCTTGTGTTTTCCTTTCAAATTATCTTACATTGTATGTTTGTGTGGCATGTGAGTGTGAAACTGTGCCAGGCACACATGGGAACTTGTGGGAGTTTTTCTCTCCTTCGACCATGTGGGTTGTGGGAGGTCAAACTCAGATCATCAGGCTTAGTGGCAAGCATCTTTTCCAAGGCCTGGCTTGCTTGGTGTTTGTTCGATTGGGTGCTCACCGAGATGCCTCTTTTATGTCTGCATTTATAGATTTGGGGGAAATTATGGCTATTATCTTGTCAAATATTTTTTTCTGTCTCTGAAAGGTTATCTGACCATGTTTCTCGGGCTACTCATTTCTTTTCTCTGTATTTCTTGCCTGTGCTTGCTGGGACTGCACATTGCTAAGCTCCAGCCAGGTTCCTGTTTCTTCCTTCAGGACATCATCCAATAGGATTTTCTCAGGTGTAACATGGTATGCATGAGTTTGTCTCTTCCAGTGTGCATCTCATAGATCCTCTCCACGTGGCTGGAAAAGAAGGGTGGAGACTAAATGTGGATCAGCTGCGGAGCTGGTCAGTAACTACTTAGCCTGGTCGAAGTCGTGCTTCAATTCCCAGACCTAAAGCGGGCAGCACTCTCGGATCTGCCAGCTCTCCCAAGCAGGCCGATTGCTCTGGCCTTTCCATCACAACTGGAAAGGCTCCCTGATTGATACGAACCCCAAGTACAGATTCGGCTTCTAGGTTTTCCTGCCAATACCACCTGAAGTGCAGTGAGGGGCCTATTCGTGACTGTTCACTCCCCACTCATGGCTTTAAGCCTTGAAGGATGCAGGGCTGGGCTGACATTGGAGGTGGACCTGCGATTTTGGACTGCTTTCCCCAGTCAGAATGGTGCCGTAACCGAGGACTGGTGCGCATGGCTAACCGTGGCCAGAAAAGCACCTGTAACTGAGAAATTAGCAATGGCTCAGTTATATCTGGGGATGCCCTGGTGACTGTGCCCCTGTTCTAAATGCTCCCTTTGCCTTCTCAAAGTCCTCCCCCACCCAGCTATACTCCTGCCTACGACCCTGGGTATGGCCAGGTGACCGTTCGGCCCAGTGAGGCAGGAGGGTGACTGATAAACACCAACACAATGAAGACCCTTCACCTCCCTGCCATCTGACAGGCAGTCTCTGGAGGGGCTGGTCTGTCAGCCTGGGACAGGGATAGTAACAGTGGGCAGGGGTATCTGGGAGGATAAGTAGGGAAGAAAGGGAGAAACATTGTCATTAAATTACAATCTCAAAATCAATCAAACAAAGCCGCAGGCAGAGCTGCCTTGCCCTATGTGAGAAATAGATCTTCTTTGCTGGCTTCAGCTCTCTGTGGCCCTTATCTGTTACTGTGTAACTTGGCCTGGACAAATCCACAGGCCCTGACCAAGATTCTGCTTCTCCTTTTAATGTTGGAATACTTTGCTTAAGAGCCTCTGTCCCCAAGACCAGAGGTTTCTACCTGGGACCCCAAGACAAGTGCTGCACCAAGTTAAACAGCTGTCAGCCCCGGAGTTGTCTCTTTCCTGACTCAATGTATGACAAAGGGCCACTGTCGTGCAACTGGATAGAATAGGCAGGGGAGAGCCATCACTGCCTGTGGAGTCCAGTATCTCTCCGTGTGCTTATTGACATTGTCATGATTAAGACTGGGACTAAGGTGCTACCAAACCTGGGGTCAGGGGAGCACAGATAGGTACGGGGAGATCTGTGAACATGTGCCATCCTACAGTGAGACGGATGAGGACGGGTCAGCCACGGTACTGTGCAGTGCTTGACTGAGCATGTGCATACCTGCGCGCACGTGTGCCTGCTTGTGTGTGAACTTGCACATCGGACGGTTAATTGGTTACTCATTCTTCCCACTTCTCGGGAACCCCTATCACTTTAGACAGGGAATGGTGAGCAGAACTGGACTTTGAAACTCAGTTTTTCCCTAAGGAAATGTTTAGATTGGCTCCCGACCAAACTCAGTTCATCTGAAGGTGGAGACAAGGCTGGTGGAATTCATCTTCCCGGGAGAAGGTATAGCCTCGTGTTTATAGGCATGACTTCAGCAACCATGCTGGAAAATGCACAGGAATGTAACCTACAAAGCTGGGTGGTGGTGGTAGGGGTACAATCCCTACCCTGGTTCCATGTAGAACACGTAGTTTGCCTGGCTGCTGCCCTGCATGGGTGTGGCCAGTGTGTTCTTGAGCAAAATGATTACAGGTGACCACTTCCTGAACCAGCTCTGCCAGGAAAGCATACAGCTCATGTCTTGGTTTGACTCTTTAAACTGTAAACAAACCAGGCATGGCGGTGCATGTCTTTAATCCCAGCACCTGAAGGCAGAGGTAGGTAGACGTCTGTGAATTTAAGGTTAGCTTAGTCTACATAATGAGTTCCAGGACAGCAGAAGCTGGTGAGATCCTGTCTCAAGAAATAAGTCAAAACAAATTTTAAAAATCTTAAATATACTTAGTGTCAGAGCTGATGGTCATTTAAAAAATGACAAGTTCTTCAAAAAACACAAAGGAGAGGGATGGAAAGATGGTTCAGCAGTAAAGAGCGCTGAGTTTGCTTCCTAGCACCCACAGGGACAGCTCACAACCACCTGTAACTTCAGCTGTAGGGTATCTGACACCTTTGATCAGACCTGCAAGGGCACCTGCATTCGTGTGCACATAAACATAATAAAAACTGATAAAATATGAATCTTAAAACACAGGGTGTAAATAAAGCTTATGAAACAGTATCAGGCTAGACCCTATTTTCTCACTGCATGGAGCCCACACCGACATGCTAGTGTCCCACTGCTCTGGTAAACACCAGTCATTTATTCTGGGGATTGACTCGGGTCTCAGGCTTCTGCAGCAAGCACTTAGCTACTGAGCTATCCCCTCAGCCTTCACCAAACCTTTTTGAGGGTGTAGTTCTTCAGCAGTTGTTTTTACTTCAGTTTCTCCATCTTTTATAGTGGTTCCACAGGATGAATCTGCTGACAAACGTGCTCAGAGTTACACACGCATCGCGCATAAGAAACAGAATCAGCCTGCTGGATGCAAAGAGATGCACGCGTGTCATGGGGGTGAGAGTGGAGCTCCTGGCTGCAACACTGCCAGGAAAGCTTCCGCACACAGCTGCAGGTGCTTTCCAAGCCTAAAAGATGAGCTCACTTTGTTGGGCTTTCCTACCAGGCTGAGAAAAGTCTGTTGTCTTTCCACTGAGAGGCATTTAACAAAACACACTCAAGCCTGTAGAACTTTACATTGTGTTGTGTTTATTCCACCGAAAACCTGAAGACCGCACCCCAAAGGAGCCTGCAGGCAGGGCGGGCACAGCCCCAGCCCCTGCTTGCTCTGTACATTCACAGTTCTGAGCGCGGACTGAGGTTACTATCAAGAGTAATCAGGAGAATGAACTCCGTCCCAGGTCTGCTCAGGATTCTCTCAATATGCCCAGGGGCATTCCACAGGAATCCTTCACTTGCAGATGGAGGGGCAGAGCCCCAACCTCGGGACATCTTAGTTCATTAATCTCCTTCATTGGCCTTTTCATGGCTTTTCTCTTCTGGAAATTTGTACTCTACAGTTATAAAAACCAACCCGTTGGCTACAAAGGCTGTGTTCACATTTCATTCATACCTAACAAGCTAAGAGCCCAGAATCCAAGCTCCCTGCCCATCCTGCGGCAGTGTGGCGCTGTGTGGCTAAGGTTGAGGGGTTCTGTTTACGTATTTCTCTTGGGGGACGCACACACTAACACTCTCTCTGAGAAAGTTAGTAAACACCTGTTCCTGCACTTATTAGCCTAGTGGTCATTTTTTATAGCAATGCCCCGGATGTAAAAATCTAATTTAGGAGTAAAAAACAAAGTTACAAAGCAACCATTGCTTACAAAACAAACTAAACCTACGGTCACTGTTGTGCTTTAAGGATGAGTTTGTCATATAAAAAGATGAAACCAGGTAATGCCAAAGGGGACAGTCTGGACCCTGCTCCTTCCTGACTTCAAGGGGTGGCCAAGCGCAGTAAACGGTGTGGTCTGTCCCCTGCAGCTGTCATCCCCACAGAAGAAGGACACCTGTGCTCAGAGGGTGGCTGCTTTCCTAAGTCACCATGTTAGGAGAGGATGGAGGGCTTTGGACAGGACCTCCTGGCTCATCTCAGTATGTCTGCTCCGAGGTCTAGAATGACATCATAATGACATCATCAAGGCAAGGGGATGCCTTCCAGTTCTTTCCCTCTGCCTGATTCTGTACTCACATTCAATGCTCTCACCAGTTACATGAAGTAGATTTTGGTTATATTGAAACTGAAATACCGAATTGGCAATGTTTATTTAAAAAAAAGATGGGGATTCAGGAAGGCTTAAGAAAAGCAGAGGATGCTGGGGCCAGACTTTGTGGCTAAGCGTCCCATGGACCTAAATGGGAGGAGGGCAGAGAGACCCTTTAAACTGTGGCCACCGGAGACAGCCTCAGAATCTATCAAAAACAAGCCTGGAAATAAATATCCATAAGCTAACACAAAAAATGGAGTAGAAAACCAATTTTCTTTCTTTTTTTTTTCTTTTTTAAAAAAATGTTGACTGTTTTCCAAAGTACCTAAGTGAGGTTTATAAAATAGTCACGGGCTCCTGCACAAACACAGAAACACTTATCATTGGGTGATGCCCCCTCACATGGTGAGCCAGAGACGGCAGAGGCACGGAAGCAGGACAAGGTGACTGTTCCAGGATAGGTGTGTGCAGACCCCCACACTGTGCACACCATACAGACAACAAGGAGAAAGACTGACACACACTCAAGACCAGCGTATTCGAGGTGAGTCACACAGCCAGACCTGTGCCCACTCAGCCTGTGGAGTCCCGCCCCACAGGGAGGCCCCGAGCACCCACCCGCCTGTCTGCCTGCAATGGGCAGGTGGGATATACACACAGCTTCCCTGCAAATGCCCAGCTGGGCCCTGAGACAGAAAACAAATACATCACAAATCTTTTGGACCTCGGGTCTGCAGACAGAGAGAGACGGCGTGGGAAGACAGGGAGATGCAGATGGCACAGCACACACACAGGCTCCAGGCCACTGGAGGCGGGCGGTGATGCACGAGAGGCCTCATCCCTCCAGAATCGCCCATTCTAGTCCACTTTCTTACAAGAATTCTTTCTCCCAAAGTCTGAGTTTTCAGGGCTGAAGTCAGTGCAGAAGCCATTGGGAGTCAGTGCTGGGGGTGTCTGTGCACAGGTGTCAAAGTGTGTTTGGTCAGGGTACAAATAGTCCTCTGCGAAGTCGGGGTACATTTCTGCAAACTCGCGGAAGTCATCTGCAAAGACAAGGAAGGTGATCATTGGGACCGAGAGAGCCTCATCACCAGCCAATGGTCAGAGATCCCCCAGAAAGGCCAACCCGTGTGATGACCAGGAATTCCTCAGGTCAGGGACTAAGAGCAGGCTATGGCAGAGGGGCCCGAGATAAAGGCTGTGGGTGTTGGCATCCAGCTGAAGCTGCCTGGAGAGCACCTCCAATGCAGCTGGGGTGGGTGTTCCCCACAAGGATACCCAAGTCAGAAGCCTCTGCAACTTTGCCTGGTTGTGGGCTCTAAGCTTTAAGCTTGCTTCTAAATCACAGGGAGAAACTGGACCCATGATCATCATGTCTTTCTAGGTTTCAGAAGAACCTTCTCCAGGGGATCCATTGCTATGTGGGGAAGGGGTAGCTTAGGGTGTGGAGATGGGGAAGGGGTTCCATTCACATCCCCAGGCCTCCTGAGGCCATGCTCTCTTTTGCATACCTGGGCTGGAGTGTCCACTAAATCCTACCCCTGTTTGGGGACGACACTGTGTTGGGACCATTTGGAGTCCTGGCCTCCAGCTGCTCTTCCCTGTTAGAGATTTTTACTTTCCTTCTGATTTGAGTTACTGAAAGCTGTGTCAAAGTTGTTTACCAGCTCTGCTTCACGAGCGAGCACGTGTTGCCTTCGCCTTGAGGATCAAAGGATAAGGTTTTCACCTGTTGGCCCACCTGACTGTTGGATGTATAAGCCTCCATGGTGCTATTGAATAAGGGGCTTCTTACCAGTGACTAGAGGTCTGTGTGTCTGTCTGTCTCTGTGTGTGTTTGTGTGTTTCAACCTCCAACCCCTTGCCTGAAGCTCAGAAACTGTATGGTAGGGCACAGAGCGCAGACAGGCGTTGTGAGCTGCAACACTGTTCTGACTCCACTTACCAAATGTGATTCTTCCCTTCTCCTCTTGGTCAATAGCCTGGAACAAGTCAGTCACTGTTAGTTCTGATACACCCAGTGCGGTCTTGAGGATGCAGGACAGGTTGGCCTCATCTATGCTGCCGTCCTCAGGTGATCCATACATCTGCAAGGGACAGCGAAGAGTTACCCTGGGGGGTCCTTGTTCTGGGTGTTCATCAGATCTGGTACAGTTTCCCCAGTGGTCCTGTTCTGACCTTGTCAAGACAGCTGGCACCCTTGAGAGCCTACAAGTACCAGGCAGAGGCATGCATGCCTGTCTCTACTGTCCTTTGCAGGCCCCTCATGGACATGCAATATGTCTTGGGTGAGACATGGATGCTGTCATAACCGTGGGAGCAGAGAAACAAGTAGAGGGAGATGGAGTGAAGACTCAGCTCTAGCAGGGAGCACCAGAAGGACTCGGTGTGCCAGGGCCAAGCTAGGGCCAAGCTGGGGCTGCAGGGCTCTTGTAGCAAGACCCAGGCAAGCAGAACAGTGTGCCTCCCCTGCCACCTCGTGGCCAAATGATAAACTGCAGCATCTTTCGGTTGTGAGGCCGTGGTTTTGAAGAAGGCAAGTCTACATACATGTCTAACCAGAAAACTACACTGTATGGGAAAATGGATAAGGTGCCCCCAAAGCCCCTACGTGAAAGTTTTTCTACAAGAGTGATATTAACATGGAAAACAAGAAGGGACCCCCAAAGGGGGCAAGAATGTAGGAGCGTAAAGTCTCTTGGGTCTTCTCACGGTCACAAAGCTGTTTTACACCTTTATATTTGGCCCTAACTGTGGCGTGAGGAAGGCATCGAAATCCTTACACCAGATCCCAGGATGCTGCAGTGCTGTACAAGGAACCTAACAAACTCATTTGCTTTGCCAAGCTGGACTTGGTGGAATCATTCACTGGTCTGCCTAGGGTCTTAGTTAGACCGAGTGAAAAGATGATTCTGTCTTCCCAGACACCCCACTGACACCTTGTCCCTGTCAATACTGCCTATGTTCCCAGGGCTACAGGACAAGGATGGGTGCAGGTGGGGAGCCTGGGGAAGCCTGAGAGGTAGCAGCTGGCCCAAGGAGTAGGTGCAACTGGGCAAAGCTATCTATGGCAACAGGGAGCAGGTGCCTGCTATCCTACCACAGTGGGGATGTGGCCCCAGCGTGACTGCCAGGACATTCGGTTTCCTGCCACACTTGCTCTCAGGCGGCTGTGAGAGGCTTGGACCGAGAGCCGCTCGCCACTTTCACCCACGACAGAGTCTACTTGATGACGTCAGAGTCCAAGCGGGACGGCGCCTTCAGAACAGAACGCAGTGTCGAACAGGAGAGCCAGGCTTCTCCAAACAGCCAGCAAGTATTGACACCATACAGTTAACTCCCCTGGATTGATCACATAAGCTGCTACGTTGGCAACCGGGGGCACTGCCCAGCGCTACTCTGGACTGGTACAGCAGTAAGTAAGGGAAGGAGCTTTTGGAGGCCATGAGAGATGAGGGATAGCTGACACTCTTGAGCCTATCTGTGAGGGGTTCTCAGAGAATCTTGACTCTGAATGTGAGAGGCACCATCCCTTCGGCTGTGGTGAGCTGGGCACCATTCCTTGGGCTCTGTTTTCTGGCTGTGACTGCCAGGCAGCCACTGCCTCACACAGCTGCTGCCATGCCGGATGGCAGTCCCTCAAACGATAAACCAAAACAAATGTCCCTCCTTGAAGCGGCTTAAGATTTATTGTATTATTCATGTGTAAGTGTGTGCCTGAATGTATGTATACACACCATGAACATGCATGGACCCACAGAGGCCAAAAGAAGAAATCGTGGTGTGGTGTGAGCCATCTGGTATGGGTGTTGGGAACTGAACTCAGGTCCTGTGTAAGAGTAGCAAGTGCTCTTAACCACTGAGCCATCTCTCCAGTCTCTGGAGTGGCTTGTCAGGTATTTGGTTACAATGTTGACAAAGGTAGTGGATATAGAAAATTGGTAACAGGAGTCCTTTTTTTTTTTTTTTTTGCAAAGTACAGCATAAAAAATGTTTAATGATTTAAATTAAGGTGCAAACATGTCACTTACACAACTGGGTAACTAATATACTGAATGGTGACTCCAGTTAGCAATAGAGCTTACGTGTGCTAAGAGGGGTCTTAAAGGGTCTTACAACATAACAGGAATTCTTACGCCTTGAACTATAAAGGGTGGAGACACAGGATAGGAGATACTTCTAGGCTTGCCTTGTAACAGTGTTAACAGAGGATGGAGATACACCTTGAGTGGTGGCATCCCATACTAAATAAAAAGGGAAAAGCAAGAAATCAGCTGAGCATCACCATTCATCTCCTGCTTTCTAACTCCAAATGCAACACAGCCAGGCCCTTCACAGTCTAGCCTCCGTGGCTTCTCCAAATGCAACAAGACCAGGCACTTCACAGTATAGCCCCCACGGCTTCTCCAAATGCAACCCAACCAGGCCCTTCACAGTCTAGCCTCCACGGCTTCTCCAAATGCAACACAGCCAAGCACTCCACAGTCTAGCCTCCATGACTTCTCCAAATGCAACAAGACCAGGCACTTCACAGTATAGCCCCCATGACTTCTCCACTATGACTGTATCTCCTCAAACCACAGCCCTAGATGAACTTTTCCTCTTACAACATGCTTCTTGCCAGGAATTTGTCCCAGTAATAAGAAGAATAACTAACAGACGCAAACATCCCACTCAGGGAATCTACTTGCCTTGAATGCCAGCTGGATGGTGGCCAGGGTCTGGGATGGCCTGCACACCACGGACAAGGCGACCACATATTCACGGAGGTCTATCTCACCGCCACCGCTCTGCAAAAGAGAAGCACATTCGGTGATGGCTCGACCATGTCACCAGGGACCTGCTGACTAACTGCTTCACCCCAGCCTGATGTGGCAACATCTACATGTGTGAAAAACATGCTTTGGAAGATGATTCCTGGGCACGCTTGCTAAAACCCCAGTCGGTTTTCAAACATGAAGCTTCGCCAGAAAGCAAGCCAAGGCCTGCCTTGAGAGAACAGGCTAGCCAGCATCTTTGTTGGACTTGCTCCACTTAGGACCACTTACACGTGGACAAGCCAGAGGTTTTGCCCCAAGCTCCCCAGTGCACCCACCTCGTCAAACAGTGAGAACATGTCCTCCAGGGCATCTGAGACAGGAACCTCCAAGTAGGCTGCAAACTCTGGAAGCCCAATCTTCTCTCCTCTCTTCATCCTTGCACTCTCTGAATATTTGTCTAGATCTTTCTCAAGATTTTCTGGTTTCAATCTAAATAAAAACACGAGAAAGATTTATTGATAAAACCATAGCACAGAAACGAAAACAGGAGACTTATTATGAAGCTTGGAGACTCATCAAAATAGTTTTAAAATTTCTTAACAAGCAGCAAGTTAATTTCGGAGCCTGGCATGTCCTCACAGTTTACAAGATGCCAGGTTTTGTCTCTGCATCTAACTGTCTGCCCCTTGGGTGTGTTCCCACATAGTGTACAGGGGTAGCACCCATACACCCGGCTGGTATCCAGAAAGATTCTTAAAGCCCTTCTATGTGGCCCACTGATGACATCTGAAATCCAACAGGTCCCTTGCAACCTCGGCAGCGCTTGGTTCTCACGAAGGCTTGAGAGCTACAGGCCACTCACCCGAGGCCCCTCACAAGCCTGGCGAACTCTAGCAGGCAGGTGTCAGCGGGCAAGCGGAGCTGTCCTTCTGCCAAAGCCAGCTGGCAGTCCTCAAAGGTGTAGTCAGTTACCGAGACTTCCAGAGCCCTACAAGAGAGGGAACCTGCCATCAGGTTCCATGCCACTGGTCCTCACCCACCAGTAGGAGGAACCACAGCAGCTGCAAGGGAAGAGGGTCTGAGGGCAGCAGGGGTGGATAGCTCCTGACGGCCTTCAGGGGAGCACTGCTCTAACAGACTGGCCCAGGCCAAGAAGAAAGCCCAGAGGTCACGGAGGCACTGGAAGTTATGGGATACCCAGTTCTCAGATGCCAGGCTAACATGGGCCTCCCCTCGGGGGAAGCTGCAGAGTCTCATCACACAACCCTGCCTGCCTGAGACTATAATGGGTGCGTCCTCCCTCCTGGGAGTGCAATAGGAGCTCTAGACCAGGCCTTTGCTGATGTCTTGGTGCGCTATTTTAGCCACAGAAAACATTATTTTAACTTATATATCAAGAAAGGAAATGCCTATGAACACAGAGAGAAGCCAAAATAAGAATGACTATCACTGCCTATGAACACAGAAGTCACAACAAGAGTGACTATCACTTCCCAAGAACATACCCTGCCCAGGATATCTGAAAACAATGAGTTCTGTTGCATGACATATGCCGTGAGCACACTGGCTGGCAGTGCTCAGGCACCAACGGGATTCCTGCAAAGTCACTGCAGAAGCACATACACCAAGCACTCAGGTTAGCAGGGAAACCTCTCGACTCTTGTCCCCAGATGCATCAGTGCGGTGAGCTCATCAGACCCTGCTCTGGGTGCACACAGCTGACGAGGTCTGGCATCTAGCAGCAGCTTGGGATTGTGGTGACATGGCATGTTCCCAGTGGAGTCTCAGGAACATGGGGCAAGCTGGAATGGAGGGGTCTCGATCCCAGGCTTACTGTTCTGGGTCTAAGGGTGTGGACAGCTCTGCCACCATGTTCTGAGAGCACCTGGGTAACATGATTGTTGTCCAGACTAGCAGGAACCAGCAAAAACAATGCTTAAGTTCTCTACTGTGCCCAAGTGTCAGGTGGCTGCTCAAGTCACCCTAGGAGATTAAACACATGGACAGTACGATTCCTCCAGCAGGGGGAGCAAGAGTGTCAGCAAACAGTTCACCGTCTTAGGAGGCTGTGACCTGAGGCTGACCCCTGCCCAGGCCAGTGCATGCCCCAGAAAACGCGGCATCACTGATGACTACGGCAGGTTTGAAACTTGCGAAATGAAGCACAGATTAACCATCTTTTAAATGTCAAACAAGTCAAAACACCATCAGATAAAAGTAGGAGACACAAACCCAAGGCGGAGCGCACTCCACCGCTAGCATACGCAGGACCTGCTTGTTCACTCTTGCACAAACCCATTTCCCCAGCACCACTGGCAGCTGCTCACTCACTTGGCCATGACGCGCCGCACATTGCTGGCATATAGGGCAGGATTTCTCTTCTCCTCCTCCGAAGGGCAATACACGGGCAGGAACTAAGGACAGAAAAACTGTGTTATCTCTTGTTAGTATAAGACACTGATTCCATGGGTCATCATAAGTGGTAACTGTGACAATTTTAAGATGGGCAGAGCCCACCAATACATGCTTGCACACTCATAATGTACATACATATATCTAGACCCACATGCATGTGTGCACATGGGTGTGCACACACATACACACCTACCTGTAAATTTTACAACTCAGCCTTGCTAATCTGGAGAACCCACTGTCCCAGGTCACAATGTCCAGTTCCTAATTACAAGCATATCTCCATCCTGCAGTGACAGTTTTGTGTTGAGGATTACACAAGACAGTTCTTCTGCAGTTTCTACACCTGAGGCCCTCCTGGCAGCTAACATCTACTACATCTCTGTGATAAATCAGTCTAAAAACGTAGCATTTTAAAAGACTTAGGGGCCCATGCAGATGCCAACTCTACCAGCATGAAAGAGCAGAAGACCATGCCTGATTCCTATTCTTAAAATAAAGGTATTTAGGAATATAGAAGCATCCCGAAAGCCTGTAAATTACAAATATGTGCATATAAGCTTTCAAGGTCACATTTCAGAAATTCCTAAAAATTACAACAGTCTCTCACATTAACACTGGCACCACATACCAGCAATGCGAAGAAGAGCATGTAAAACATATTGCAGGACTTTTCTCAGTCTTTTATCTGAAAAGGAGAGACCATGTCTGAAATAGGCCTGCCCACAAAACAGGGGTCCTAGCCATGACAAGATCATGTTCCTTCTCAGGTCTGGTCTTGCTTTCTCCTGGCAGCTGACAGAAGAGCCTACCAAAAATATCCAGAGCAGCAGAACCGACAGTCTCTGGGCTAGGCTCTTTGTAGAAGTAGCTCACCTGCCCATTTTGTATGCCTCTGTAGTACTTACAGCAAGTGAGCAGGCTGTCTCACCAAATACAAAGGTGTGTATGACTCATCTCTGATTTCAGATGAAGGCCCATCAGAATTTTTTTTTTGAGAAAAACAAACAACCCCCCCCCAACAAAACTGAACAAACAAACAAAAACCACCACCTCCTTCACTCAGAAAAAGTTCTACAGACTATACATATATGACTGTGTTTGTTGAATTTAGCCAAGAGTGTGGGTTAGGACTTAGGAACTTGCCAGCAGCTCTGAGCTGGGTAGGTTCTATTCCATGACCAATGATGACAGAATGAAATTTAGCCATTCAAATCTGTATTGGTGGTATCAGGTAGTAATGAAGATAAAATGAAAATTCGGTCTGTCTCTGTCTTGTCTCTCTCTCTCTCCTTCCTTTTTGTTTGTTTTTCAAGACAGGGTTTCTCTGTGTAGACCTGGCTATCCTAGAACTCAGTCTGTAGATCACGAAGGCCTAAATTCAAGAGATATCCATCTACTTCTGCCTCCTGAATGCTGGGATTAAAGGTGTGTGCACCACCATTGCTTGGCCAGCAAAAAGAAAATGTGTATGTATCAATTTTATAAACTCTAGGTAGCAATCACCTAAATAACGAATGGCAGATTTAGTTTCCTTTTAATTTTTAAAAATCCTGCCCAGGTGCTAAAGAGATGATTCAGTAGTTAAGAGCACTTGTTGCTCTTTCAGAGGTCTGTTCCTAATGTCCATATGGCAGCTAACAACCTTCTGTGACTCCAGTTTTAGAGGACATGACAACCTCTATGGTCTCTGTAGGCAATACATACACTTGGTGCACAGATATACATGCACGAAAACACTCATACATACAAAATAAAAATGAACAAATCTTTAAAAAAAATCCTATGCAAATGTGTTTAAATGACACAGAGCACATAAAGCCACAGAGAGGAAGTGACCAGAAAGTTCCCCTTAGACCCAGACAAATGAAGATACTCAAGGACAGATATGTAACATTATCTGTGTAAGTTAGATACTATGTAACTATCTACACAGCTCTTGGTCTAATAGTTTTTAACAATGTATCAAGCTTATTCCAATGTAACATTGTATGATATACAACCAGAAAGACACCCTGTGCAACATTATATGACATTGTATCCTTCTGGGTTAACATTGTTGTAACACTATATTCCTAGAGACACCAATGTAAACTGTGTGACACTGTATTCACACAACTGAGGCTAATACTTTGTAATACAGACCCCAGTGTAGAACACTGTATCCATACAGACCCCATGTAATATTGTGACAATGTATCAACAGCCCCAAGTCTAATACTATTCAAACACTGCATCAGTTTATACCCTAATGGAACCCTGTATCTCACAAACCTTAGCAGAACTGACTCTGGGCCAGATGCCACTCCCACCATACCCATGCTGCATTCTGCCCACACGACATAACACTATGTTCACTCACCTCAATTTCCACCTGGTTTTGAAACTGGCACAGAGTGAGCCACAGGATTTTCAACCTTAAAAACAGCATTGAATAATTTTACAACATGTTTACAAAGTTAGGCTCCTAATTCTTTTTTTTTTTTTGGATTTTTCGAGACAGGGTTTCTCCGTAGCTTTTGGTTCCTGTCCTGGAACTAGCTCTTGTAGACCAGGTTGGCCTCGAACTCACAGAGATCCGCCTGCCTCTACCTCCCTAGTGCTGGGATTAAAGGCTTGGGCTCCTAATTCTTATAGCTGAATAACTCCAAATTCTGACCAAAGCCTCTAGGAGGTGCTGCTGGGCAGTGAACCTGGAAGGAAGGGGAACCTTCCAAAGTTGAAAGGTCAAGGAAAAAAAAGAATGTAATAAGATGATTTTATTAACTAATCACTTTTCTGGTTAGATATTTGCTTTGGTCTTTGGTTATTTTAGAAGGCCATAATGCTTCCTTTGCCCTCCTGCTTTGACAGCCTTGTCTCCAGGATGCCCATCTCCCTATGTATGCAGGGCAGACTTTCAGCTTTAAGTCATGCTATGACTGGTTTGCCTGATTTCCGGGGTCCTGGATCTTCAGTAGTATTGCCGGTACTTGTTGTACTGCATGGAATTACAGAGTTTCCTGGAGTCCCCATCCCTGAGGTCACATTCTCTTCTCTCTTCCTGGCAGTCAGTCACCCCCTAATTCTGAGCCAATCTTTTTCTGCCCTAACATGCCAGTCTGCGCACAGGACAAGACACTGGAGCCCAGTTCCAAGTAATCCTTCCAGTCCACCCACCCCCCACCCAACCTCGGAAGTGGTGGTCTGACGTCACTGCAGGGGCACTTCCCCAGCCAGTGATACAAATACCTTGAAAGGCTAGGGAGGGGTTGGTACCTGATTTCACTTCCTCCCTGAAGCCCTTGAGCCAGTTTTATCCCTAGCTGGCTCCTCCTCCCTGCATACAAATGGCAGCTTTATTATGGGTTGCCTTGACAGCCTGGTGTCCCAAGTTCAGATGCTGTAGTTTTTGTTTCTCTAATTCCATGGGGTTGATAATCACAGGACAACTGATTCCTTGTGTCTGTTCTGGGAGGATAAGGATACCAACTCTAAGAAGGCCTCCCTCACCTAGGACCCCCTGAATCCTACTGCCTATACAAAAGCCCCCATCCCCAAACACCAAGTGCTACCAGATTGACAGTACTAGGTATACTAGATGGGTAAGTGAAGGGCTCAGCTACCTTCCTGTGGGTGCTGGCATCGAGGAACTTATGTCCCCAAAATCTAGGAGTTAATTACATAGCCACACGGGAACACTTAGGTTTTTTCACAATGGGTCGATCCTAATTGCTATCAAGAGTAATTTTCACATTTGCAAAAGCAACGAGAGCACAGGGAGTCACCAGAGGTCTGTGCAGCCACAGAATGAGAGGACAGACAGGATGACACGGGGCCCAACTTACGCTCCGGGTCCTTGCCACGTCCATGTGATGGTGTCCTGGGAGTGAGAAAGCAGATGAATCAAAAACAGAGCCAGATCATGAGGGCCATCTTTATCCAGCCCAGGGGTGCAGAGCTGTTTTTCTCCCACACTAATATAGCCAGAGTAAAAGCAGCTGGTGCCCTGGGTTCCAGGGCCCTCAATAACCCAATCTCTCAAACGACCATCTTTTTTGTAGCACCTCTGAGGGTGCCAATTCTAACAGTGGCCTAAGTAGGGCTGGTACCCATTACCCCTCCTCTCCAGTGTTCCAGTTTGTACTTCTCAACCCTTCCGTATCCCCGGCCCACTCTAAGATGCTTCCTCAGGCAAGGTCTGCCTGGACCTGAGCACATGATCTCACTGCAGCTTCATTTTAAGGCTGCATCTGCACCCAAATGTCCAACCATGCCTACCACATGCATGCTCCTCCCAGGTCAACCCTGGGCTTTGAAGGGGGGCCCTGCCACCAGGGGACTTAGCTACCTCACTGTATGTGTGCCCAGAAGGACTTCAGAAACTATCTTAGAAGTTACAGACATTTTCACAGGAGCTAGGCAAGCACCTCACATGGTTTCTTTCCTTTGCCATCTTCAACCTCTTACTACCCTGGTTTGGCTCCCTGGGCAGACTCTGTGCTCAGAACTCTGGCAGCAGGGGTGCATCCTGCAGCTACAGAGCTGAGGAAGCTCACACAAACCTTCGAAACATGAACACAGGCAAACTTCCTGCTTCTCTGGATAATCAAACTTCCAAGGTTCTAGGGGGACCAGGGAGGACTATGGCCTTACCAGGCCAACGAATCAACTCAGAATGGAAACCTCACTCCCACAAACAGGCTGGCAGGCCGCTCTATTCCTGGGTGTGCTGACGTCCGGCAGAGGGCAGGGCCTTCCTCAGGAAACTGACAGGAAATGGACTCTTCCGTGGTTCAGCAGTACGTGACAGAGTCATGTTAGTATTAATAACTGGTGGTCCAGACGGCTTCCACTGCCTATCCATCTAACTCAGGTGACCTCACGCTCAGGAAAGCAGGCCTGGTTCCCACACAGTCAGGCAGGAGACTGTGTCCATGAGCTGCCTGCATTGCTGCCACTAGGTTGTGAGCTGAGAGGTTTCCTTCCATACTGTCCTCGGCTGTCAGAGTAATCGACTGTTGGGGACAGGGAGAGCCCACTGTGGTAAGCACCACCTTACTGTTTCCACCAAGAAATGCCAACTCAGGGCCCTAGGGCTCACATTCATAGACTGGCCATTTCTAACTGCGGACGCCATCAAGACAGAGAACACCTGCTCCAAAAGTCATAACAGAAAAGAGACTGTGGCTGGCATCTGTGAAACAGGTGGGACCTCATGCCTCTCCCCGGGGACTGGGAGAGTGTTAAAGACACTTGGGAGAAAGACCCAATGGCAAAACCAGCTCCCTCATCTGGACTCTTCCCTCCTCTAAGCTGGGGTCCTTCCAGGTTACCCAGGAGTTCTGGGACCAATTGTCCTGCCTTATCTTGTTTCTTTAAAACAAGTCAACGAGACTTCCAACTGGAGCAGAGGGAGCATAACCAAGTTACCAGATCTCTTACCTACTGCTCAGCTTTCTAGAATGTAAGCAGCCCTGGATTTTAAAACAGCCCAGAGGGAGCCAGGCTTTGGAGCTTCTGAGGACTGTCTGTGTGGAGTCTCACTAAAAGCTGGGATGGGTCATGGAGCAGGGCACCACTTCAGGGCCTGTGAAAGGTGCAACTCTGTGTGCCAATGCTGAGACCATTCCAGACCTGTCACGAATACACCACAGAGCTGGCTGGCACTTGGGATTCTACCTGCTGAGCCTGCCCCTCCCTCTCTGGGCTGAGGCCATGTGATGATACCAACTGTTCTCTTAACTACTGTGCATGGACAAAGGACGTAGAGACATGGCAATCCAGATACAACCAAAACACCTCACCGGCTCTCACTCTTCCTCAACACCCCCCTCCCTGCAACACATGTCCCAGAACATGACTCACCAGCTTGTTTGGGTAGCGTAGCACCACAGGCTGGACAGGAACTCCAGGAATGAACGCACCTGCCAAGGAAAACACAGGGTCTCATTGCTGGCAGGAGGAAGCATGGGAGGGTGGGACCTAGCTGTGGTACTTTTGCTGGCCTTGGTAAAAACAGCTTTTCTGTGCCAGCCTTCCAGGTCAGTGAAGACATTCTTTGGGTTCCTGGATTATTTCCTACACCCCTGCACTGCCCATGAAGAGAGGAGCTGCTGTCCAGTGTGACAGCATTAAATAAACAGACCCAGACAGAGGTGAGGGTCTCCAGGGTGTCTATACCTCAGAACCCTTCTCCATGGGTCTGCTCTGTTGACCTTAGTTTCTACACACTGCTCATGACCTGCATCTGGGGTAGGGCACTAAGCAGAATGAGGCACACCTGGTCTCACCTGGGGTAGGATGTTCTAGTCAAGCCCTGTCCCCATGGGTGACTAGCCTCTGTCTGAGCACTAGAGAAATATTACCTGAGAAGCCCCAGGATCGCCCCGCCAGGCTCCTATCCTATCTATATCGTGGCTATGCATTCCCTGATGAGTTGGCAAGACTGGCTTATGAGTTCTATTCTATTTAAAAAATGGCTGATTGAAGGCCCACACCTCTGAAAACCAAGGTGTCAGAAGCACCCAGACATGCGGGATGGACCTAGCCAAGGAGCCCCATGTTCTTCTGGACCAGTGCAGAGTCTCATAGAAACCATCATTCATCAGTGGTGTGTACCATTCTGGGAGGGGAATGTCCTAGAGGGACGTTCTCTGGTTGTTCCAGACAGCCCTCCATTCCTTAGTTCAGGGCCATGGTGATGGTCCTGGTTTAGGATTTCTGTACCCCTGGAAAATTTTCTGCATGTTTACTCATCTTGGAACCTGGGTGAATGTGTGCATCTGAACGCGCATGACCATGAAGGCAAGTATAAGGAGGGAGAAGCAGGTGCTGGGCTGGTCTCACGTGCCTAAGCAGGAACTAGCAGCAGGGATACCCACAGGAGGTGATGGCTCTTCCCAGACTCCAAAGCACAAAAGTTGAGGCCACATGGAGGCTTCATATGTGTCATGGAGTACAACAGTTGGTTGGACACTGGTGAACAGCAGGTGTCTAGGGAGTGAACCATATCTGGACACCACAATTAGTGCTGGTTGGTAACCGCGGCATACATCATACAACCTCCCCCTCCCCCATGATGTATTACCATTGGGGAGGCTCTTATTTATTCTCTGCCCATGGCCTTGGGGACATGGCCTGGTGGGGGCCTTTATGGGTCATACCCAGTGTGAGGAGCCCAATTGAGGTGGGTTATGGACTTTCTCCTGAAGCTACGCTTGTCTTGGCCACCACACGCTCCCTTAGCTGCTACGTGTACTTTAGAGAGAGCAACCCAGGGCACATTAAAAGAGATTTCACTTTCTTGCACTATATCTCTGCCCATCAAAGTTGCTACCACTATCTATGTCAAGAAAGGGAGGGCTCGGTCGTGTGCACAGGAGCAGAACAGAAGGGTGGCCTGGGGAGGTGGAGACTCTGGATTACCATGCAGAAGTAAAAAGAATGGAAAGACCATGAAGCTGGAAAACCTCAAAGACAGGGCAGTCCGATGTGACCCAGAGCAGAATACTAGCAACTGTACCCAGGATGACCTAGTCTGTGGGAGATGGTGTGCATACCTCATGCAAAGAGTTTGAGTCCCACCCTCCTCTTAACAGTACTAAGAGCTATGGCAGGATCAAGGGATAAACCTTTTACACCTCCCAGGGTATACAGAACTTTAACTACGCAGAGTCAAGAGTGGACTTTGTACCCCATCATAACAACTGTGCTGCTAAAGCCAGGAGCTCAACCCCAATGCGGGGCTTGGGGAGTGCCATGAGGAGGTGTCCCAGCTGATGGGTCACTGCCCACGCCTCTGGAGAAAGACTGCTGTTCTCTTGTGGCTCTGGAACCAGCTTTCAAGACTTTGCAACCTAAGAGCAAGCTACAGGCTGGAAGACCTCTCCTGTCAATAGGAGCTGCCAGGGCCCAAGGCACCTTGTAGGCCAGAGGGCAAAGAGATCTCAGCACATCAGGGCCTCACTGGTCAGGAACTCAGGGCCCAGGCAAACATTATCACCTCACGATAGTCACTGCCTCCATAATCTCCTCATCCTCCTGCAAACACTCCAGCTCTTGGCTCAGACACCGAGACTTTCCTGTGACTTCTGGAAATGCCTCTAAGAACTTGTCATCACAGACAACAAAGATTTCCACCACCACGGATGCCATTACTTTAAAAGTCATGGATGGCTTCCTCTTTTTGACAAAGATAAAAAAAAAAAACAAAACAGAACAAACAAAAACCTACATACCAGGTTTGAAGGTAATGAGGCAGGTCCGATTTGTACATGTTCCTTCTGGAAAAATCATTATCTTAAAATAGGAAAAAGATAGCATTAAATCAGAGGACTTAATTAAATCCACAGTCCACAGAAGCCCACCTAACCAACGTGTTTTTTCTACTACTAACGTAATTTTAGACTATGGCTCCCAGGTAGAAGAGGGTCTTCATGAAGCCCCCCTCAGGGTTGGGAACAGGAGGAATAAAATGAAACATGCTATAAGGATAAAGTAAGGAGCAGTGAAGGACACTGTGGTTCTTAGTCACACACACATCACAGGAGAGAACGGGAGCCAAGAGTGGAGGCACTAATGAGGGACCACATCATGAGGAACGGGGACACTGGGAACAAGCAGGAAATTGTGCAGCCATTGGTCACAACTACAGCGTGAAGAAACTCCTGTCCTTGTGGACATGTCAATGGCTGACTCACTGCTCAAGACAGAATATACAAACTAAAACTCCCCATGATGGAAAGCACAGCTCATAAGGCTTTCAGATCTGAGCCCTGATGAGAAGGTGATCCATTGGGAGGCTGGATGGACTCAGTGGGCATGCCTAAAGAACACAGGTAAGCTCCTTGGAGAAGAGGGAGCAACTCCTGTGCATGGGGGCAGGGGAGGTGGGGGCATTGGCCACATTTTACAAGCCAGAAGCCTCCCTAGAGGCTGCCTGTGGGCACAGGTCCTAAACGCCAGATCTGCAGAGTTTTTGAGCACCACAGGGCATCCTCAAAACCACCAGCCTCTACCTGTTGGCTCAAGTAGAAAGAAAAAACTGAACATGAGTGACATTAAGGCATCTCAGGCTTACGGGGGCCACGGGCAAAGGCAAGCATTATGGATGCAGAGGTAGGACACAGACAACAGGACAAGAGGCTCGGTCCAGATCTGGAAGTGCTGAATTCCTCAGGCTCACAGTTAATTCGAGCAGCAATCAGCAAGGCACCACCCCACACAATGACACAGGTGGGCACTTGAGGGAATCTGTTTTCATTTAAGCCCAGACACTGAAACCCAAAGTGCCCAACATCAAGTATGGTCTTAGATGCACTCCCTCCCCAAACACAAACAGAACAATGTCAACTTCAGCACTGAGAGCGACATGGTGGGCTGTGTGGTTTCCTCTTCCTCCCATTCTCAAATTACACATCTTTTGGGAGAACCCATAAAAGCAAGCAGGACAGTTCTACCTGAGGCCACTTTCCATCTGACTGTGCCCGTCGCTTGATCTCCTCCACTGTTTTCCTTCGAGAGTCCTGGTCAGACCGGGACACAAACACTGGCCGAATGTACCTTATCAGAGCTGTAGGAGGTAAGACAGGTTATCAGCACCCATAGCTTCCAACCACAGGGTTAGAACAAACACCTCTCAGGGGCTAGTGAGCTGCAAACCCCAAAGACACCTACCTCCCTAGGCCATGCTGATGCCTGGAGGGTGAGCGACCTTTCAGTGAACTCCCAGTACCTAAGTACCCTGGAGGAGCAATATAGTCCACGAGACCATCAGCCAGGACACACAGGACATACTGGAAACCTAATACTACCAAAACAGATGATCTGCTATCATTGTATTAGCAGAAGAAGATTCAAGTGCTCCTGGACCCCACTGTTGGTTGAATTTGCCTTCCTGAAAGTCAAGAATAAAGCCCTAACTCCTAACACCTGGGAATGTGACCCTAACTGGAAATGTTTGCAGATAATCAAGTTCAGATGGTATCACTTTAACTAGGATGGTCCTAATGAACAACTGACATCCTTGTAAGAGAACACAGGTGGGTAGAGAAGGTTGCATGACAAGGGAGGATGCTATGTGCCTGCAAGCCAGAGAGTACCAAGGACTGCCAGCTACCACTGTGCTCGGCTGCCAATGCCCTTCTCTTGGACTTCCAGAGTGGCAAGAACAAGCTCTTGTTGCTTCTTTGCTGCAAGAACCCTAGAGATCACACACAGTCCTGGAGTAATCGCGACATCATAGGGTCTCTACATTTGGTCTAGGTTCAAGGCACCTATATGGCCATGACTTGCAGGGCTCAATTGACCAAAATGTTGGGGACCACCAAAGTAAGACCATGTAAAAATAGGATAGTGCTCAAAAAAAAAACTATGAAGAGGTTTTAACATGAACTACCCTCAAGTAAGTCCATGTTCTGAGGAAAAATGGAGCAGGGAACAGGTAGCTATAGCTGATCTCCCAGGACCATTTTAGCTATAGGTTCTTTTGTAAATCATTTTGAGACTTGAAAAGATTACTCTGTGATTCTTTCTAGGTGGTTTTCAAAAAAGCAAAGAAAACAATTTTTTAAAAAAAAGGAAGAAAAAAAGAGAAAATCCCTTCAATCTTGTAATAACCCAGTGTCTTCATAACTCTTCCGAAGAGCCAACACACAGGGGTAGTGACATGTCTTTATAGGTCTTGAATCATTTTGCTGTTTTTGTCATTCTAGCAATTGTTTCATCCTTTTCTGTCATCCTTTTCTGGTGCTAAAATGACTTCAAGAGTCAAAGGGAAGAGGAATGACAGAATCCGCCCAGCAGGCTGTGAGGGTGACATCACAATCCCGACTTTATCTGCCTTTCTGTAAAATGCCATCACCTTCCTAGAGGTGCTGAGGCTCACCTGGTCTTGCTGTATAGTGTGTTTCATGGGGCTGAGTACAGAACTTTCTGTGTCCATGACGTCAAGGATAAGAAAACTGTCTCGGATAGTGGAAGATGTTGGGGGATATAATTTTAAGTGTGTTGCTTTTGTTTATGCTGCATTTGTTTAACTCTGCGAAGCTGTGATTCTTTGCCTGTCCAAAACACCTGATGGCCCTAATAAAGAGCTGAACAGCAGATAGCAAGGCAGGAGCAAGGACAGGCGGGGCTGGCAGGCAGGGAGGATAAACAGAAGGAGAAATGAGAAAGAAGAGGAACAAGAGAAGGAGAGGAGGACACTAGGAGCCAGCCACCCAGCTACACAGCAAGCCATGGAGAAAGAAGTCAAGAAAGGTATAAAGAGAGAGAAAGATAAAAGCCCAAAGGCAAAGATAGTTGGAATAATTAAAAAAAGAAAAAAAGAAAGAAAAAAAGAAAAAAGAAAGAAAAAGCTGGCAAGAAACAAGAAACAAGCCAAGATAAGGCCGGGCATTCATAACTAAGAATAATCCTCCACGTGCAATTTATTTGTGAGTTGGGTGGTGGGCCCCTCAAAAGAGTAAAACATCACACAACAGGAAGATGCCTTCCGGTCCTTTGGCAAATCTGAGAATGGATACAGGGAGGCAAGAAGGGTTCCAAGGATGGGACAAGGTAACAGGGATCATCTGGGCACCTCCTTCCATCAGACAAAATGATTCTGGGCCTTGATGGACAAGTTGCTCCTAAAGGCAGGAAGGGAAAGCCCACAGCTCCCTGGCAGTAGGCCATGCTGTGCAAATGGTCAACACAACCCTGCTGGAAGTCCCAACAGACCTGCGATGGCATTTCCTTAGTGTTTTACTTCCAGATATCACTTGGCCAGTTCAGTGTATGAATGAGTACTGGTTGATACAATTGCCATGAGATTGCCCTGTCCAAGGCAAGTGGTGGTGGTGCACACAATTATCCCAGGACCCAGGAAGTAGAGGCAGGTGGTTTTCTGAGTTCGAAGCCAGCCTGGTCTACAGAATAAGTTCCAGGACAGCCAGGACTATACAGAGAAACCCTGTCTTGGGGGGAAGAATTTGCACTGAAGCCTGTGGGCCGTGTGGGCATTTTCTTATGAAAATTGATGAGAGAGGGCCCAGCACACTGTTGGAGTGATTTTTTTTTTTTTTCGGTTTTTCGAGACAGGGTTTCTCTGTGGCTTTGGAGCCTGTCCTGGAACTAGCTCTGTAGACCAGGCTGGTCTCAAACTCACAGAGATCCGCCTGCCTCTGCCTCCCAAGTGCTGGGATTAAAGGCGTGCGCCACCACCGCCCGGCCTGTTGGAGTGATTTAAAAGTGCAGGCTGGGCAAATCATGGGGATCAATGCAGTAAGCAGCACTCATCCATGGCTTCTGCCTCCAGGTTTCTGCCTTGCCAACTTCCCTAGGTGATGGACAGTTACCAGGAGTGCAAGCTGAAATAAAGTCTTTCCTCCCTAGGTTGCTTTTGGTCACGGGGTTTTTATCACAGCAAGAACAACCTTAACCCTAACTAAGACACATAAAGTTGACTCACAGAATTCTGACAATGTAGAGACAGGAAAAGGTATAAGGTTGGTCACACTCCTGGCACGGACAGACCTAAATATAAAAATTAGGTATTTTCAACATTCATCTCTTCAACAGAGTTAGGAGCTGTCTGTCACAGGATTCCAAAGAAGGGCTGGAAGTTGGGACAGGCCGTTGCCTACCTAAGTCTGCTCTGAGATAGGAACCAGAACACGTCCTGGGTTCTCGAGGGGTGAAGAGGACCCTTCGCTGCATGCCCAGGTCAGTACCTTATGGGGCACACTGCCTTCCATGGTAGCTAGCTGGATAAGGAACCAACTGAGATGAGCTACATTTGGAGCCTAATCAATATTCCTCTCCCTCCAGAGACAGGGTCTCGATGCTCTAGCCGGGGCTCAACGGATCCTCCTGCCTCAGCTTCCGGAGTGCTGGGACTACAGGCACACATCACTGGACCTGGATAACAAACATTTCTGATAATCTTGCCACCACCATTCACTCTGTGGACAAGGAAATGTACAAGCTACAAGAAGAAACTCTGTGCACAGCGATAGTAATTCTATAAAACCCAACAGCCGCCGGGAGCCTTGCCAGGAGCCACATGCAGCGACGTTTGGGGCTTGTGACACCGTTCAGGGTTTTCGAGGTGGAGCACATATCTGCCAATTACAACCTCATCTAGCGTCCAAAAAATTCTTGGAATTCAACCCAAGTTTCCAGGCATGTGGAGTATTATCCTTTATTTGACAATCAGACTGATAAAATCTAGTCTATGACCCAAATAGCTCAGCTTCCCTCCAGGAACCTCGTCAAGAAGGGAAGTGACCATGCTTGCACAGAGCTGTTTCATAACCAACGTCCTTGCAGTTCATTTCTGGCTACAGGATCTATTATGCCTCTCATGGGTACAGGGCTACATACAGCCCCGCCTTCTGTCTTCCTGCTTGGCATCTCTGTAGAGTCCTGGCTATCTCAATCAGGAGACTGAGCAAACCCCTAGCTGAGCCCCAGTCTAGTCTCTTCCCCTCCATATGAGCCAACTCCGTACCAGCACCCTGTGCATGGAAGGAATTCATGGAGGGTCTATGAGCCTTGGAGCACTTGGTTCAGGATACTGACCACAGTGTTACCTGAACCCATGGTGAAGACTCACATTTCCCATGGAAGGGAATGACCGCACCTCTCAGGTGGGAGGCACCCGGGCTGTGGAGGCCGTGTTTGTAGCGGACTTAGCCACAGCCAGGTGCCTCTGAAAAGTCACAGGCACAGGTGAGGGAAGGGGTTGATCTGGGGCTGGGGACCTTGCTGCCATCGGCCTGGGTTCTTGTAGCGAGCTGCGTGAAGCCACACCTGATGGCAATGTAGAGAGCTGCGTGGAGTCGCACATGATGGTGCTGGCTCCCGCCCTCCGCGATCCCGAAAGCGAGTGCTCTGTGATAATCAGCTCCTAATATCAACTAGGCCTGACTTATGCTATTATCACGCAATGATTGTCAGCTGCTTGCATATGCGTGGACCTATGGGCAGTGCCCACCTGGCAATCTGAGGCTGGCAGCCCAGGCCTACTTAAGGGCTGGGAGAGGTTTGCCCAGAGAGAGAGGAAAAGAGATAGAGGAAGAGAGTGAGTGAGTGAGAGAGAAAAAGAAAGGAGAGAGGGAGGGAAAGAGAAGGGAAAAGATTGCTGTGAATAAGGTCCTGAAATAAACTGCTTAGCAAGAAGAGCTCCGGTGTTGCGCATCCTCCTTGCTGGACGAGGGGAACCGCGACAGTTGGTGGCCCGTACGGGGACAAGACAAGTGGTGCCGCGTACGGGGAACCTCCAAACCTCTCTCCGTGGAGCCCAGAACTTGCTGCAGTCAGGGGGTGCACCGGATAATCCTCAGGTAAAGACTGGGGATCCGCGAAAAAAGCGGGTTTTCTGCTCTCGCCGGTAGAAGGGAGAGTGGGGGTAATGAGAGCTGCGACTATAGCAGACGGATCAAAGTGAGAGCCACGACCAAAGTGGACAGTTTAAAGTAAAACTAAAAGAATGGGATTTTAGAATGGGCGCTTCAACATCACACCTGATTTTTCTGGCTCTTAACGAGCTGTTAAGGAGCACATTGGAAAGGTTTTTGACTGAATGTGACACAATTGTTCCTTGGTTTGCCGTCTCTGGCAATCTTAATGTGTCATCCTGGGACAAGCTTGGTAGAGATCTGAATTTTGCTGCAGAACAAGGTACGCTAAGGAAGTTAGATTCATGTGGTTTGAATTACCGAGACCTCCTGAGTTTGCAGTGGAGTGTGAGCAGCAGCAGCTCCAAGGCCAAGGAGCTCCAGGCGGCTCCAAGGCCAAGCAGCTCTGAGGGTCTGTGAAGCTGCAAACACCCAGGACCTGCCTTGAGGACCAACAAGGCCAGAATGCTAGGCCACTCCCAGCGTGTGCCTCAGGGCATAGAAGCGCAGCACAACCAGGGCTGTTCTGCACAGCCACACCTCCACCTTCCAGCTCGGTGGGGAGGTAGACTCTCCACCTCTCCCCAGTTGCTGCCCTGACCTGCGTCCGAGCACAGCTGAAAATGGCAGTAAGAATGCAACGTCCCCGCTCAGCAGGAAGTAGCCAGACAGATTGACAACGTCCAAATTCCCTAAAACGTGTAAGTGGGGACCCTTCAATGGTTGCAGAGCAGCAAGCCTGCTTCCCTGAGTTCCGCTCCACTCCGTGCACCAGTCTGGACCCAGAACGAATGCAGCTGGGGCTAGAAGGCAGCTGGAGCAGAGCTTTGCTAGGTAGGTGGCTGTGGTAGAAGGCACATTGTCTCAGCAGTCGGTGCCTAGCCTGGCGGATGCCACAGCAGTGCTAAGAGTATCAGCAAAGGCAACAACAAGTGCTGGAGCTGAGACAAGCTGGAGCACAGACCCCACAGGGCTGCCAGAGAAGGCAGCGTAGCTGCGGGGCAAGGAAAAGGCAATGGCAGTTTCAGGCTCTGCACACCGCTGAAGAGTCTGCAACAGAGCGAATTTAAATCAAGAGACTGCCCTATTGTAGGAAAAGGTACCTGTGTGTACTGTTTTAGCCAAAAGGGTTGGTAGAATACCATAGCCCAAATGGGAGGTTGGGTCTAGTGGTGATTGGGAACCCTACTGCTGGCAATCTCAACACCTGTTGTCATGGGCGTTTATCTTTAAATCCTGTGTAAGATCAGACAACTCATGAGAATGCAGCATATGGTCACTTAGCAGAAGCAGGATCAGCTGAGCTGCTAGGGAAGCCAAAGAGGTGCACGAGGGAGAAGGTGTCGTCCATGCACTCAGCTGACAAGAATGAATGTGCCACGGGGGTATGGCAGCTGGGGTATGTTAAGAGACGCAAGTCCATACCCTAGTCTGTCAGACATTTCTATCCATCCAGGGCTGTGTGTGACCAGCATTCAGTATGAAAGATTAACCCATGCAGCTAATCTGTCTAAAGAATTGTCTAGATATCTTTTAGGTAATTGGTCTGGTGAATTCAAAAACAACTGGAAAAGCTGCGGATGACGATTGCGACTGCAGATTCCACATGCATGGATACCAGCCTGGCAGAAGGACTATCCTCCTGGATCACTCCATGGATCATCTGAAGGAGTGGGCGGGAGTAGGAGCCCTAACAGGCTTAATGGTGCTTGCCTCCCTGGTATGCCTGTGGTGCGTCTGTCACATAAGGGTTTCACAGCATTGCAATGCAGTTATGACCATTCAGGCCTTCACGGTCATTGAAGCAGGACAGTCTCCCCAAGTTTGGCTATCTTAAAAGAGATAGAAGCGAGCACAGGATGCGAGGCTTGCGCACTGCACTTGAGGTAAGCATACATCAACCTCAAGAAGAGCAAGTCTGATTGCATGTGGGTTGGTGTCTAGCTCCCACCTCTGTAAAAAGGCACCAGACAGGTCTAGTGTTCTCTGGGTGGATGACACCTGGACAGACACTAGCACATGTTCCATTTTTAACAGAGATCAGACCTCTACTCTTGCCTGTAGCTTTACAAAACAAAAAAGGGGGAACTGTAGCGAGCTGCGTGAAGCCACACCTGATGGCAATGTAGAGAGCTGCGTGGAGTCGTACATGATGGTGCTGGCTCCCACCCTCCGCGATCCCGAAAGCGAGTGCTCTGTGATAATCAGCTCCTAATATCAACTAGGCCTGACTTATGCTATTATCACGCAATGATTGTCAGCTGCTTGCATATGCATGGACCTATGGGCAGTGCCCACCTGGCAATCCGGGGTTGGTTGCCCATGCCTACTTAAGGGCTGGGAGAGGTTTGCCCAGAGGGAGAGAGAGAGAGAGAGAGAGAGAGAGAGAGAGAGAGAGAGAGAGATTTTACAAATGTCAAAAGGTCCTGAATAAAACTGCAGTGAGAAGAGCTCCGGTGGTCGCGTCATCCTTGCTGGACGAGGGGGACCGCGACAGGTTCTAGCCTCCTTGACCACCTGCTTCTCCATGGTATTTCCATATGCAAGGGGAAAATGCCTGCTCACCAGCAGAAGGAGATGAAGGTGAGGACAGAGCCCTCCTTGTAGACATACACAAAAGTTCTAGTGCCTTTAGGTAGCTGGGATAAACTTTTCCTCATAATCTGGCCAAGTGTCAGCAGGCTGCTTTTACGCTTTATTCTAGGACAGACATCTGGGTCAGGGCCAGACCAGAAGGGTCAATTCAGACTGACAACCACATCCTTTCTTCTGCCCACCTCTAGGTAAATATACCTCAAGATTTCAGAGGTCTCTCACAGAGCAGAAGTCTTGTATGTACAGAGAGACTGGGATACCAGGGACACTGGCTAGTTTTATGACAACTTGACACAAGCTCAAACCATCTGTGGAGAGGGGAACCTCAGGGAGAAAATGCCAGCACCAACTTGGCCTCTGGGCAAGCCAATCATTAATTTAATGATTGATGTGGGAGGGCCCATTCCATTTTGGCTGAGCAAGGCATGAAGATCTAGCCAGTAAGCAGTACTCCTTCATGGTCTCTGCTTCAGTTCTCTGCCTTGACTTGAGTTCCTGCCCTGATTTCCTTCAGCGATAGGTTGAGGTGTTTAAGTGTAAGCTGAAATAAAGTCTTTCCTCTCCAAGCTGCTTTTGGTCATGGTGTTTCATCACAGCAAGGGCAACCTTAACTAAGACACCGCGAGGCACCTCTGTTTTCAGATGACACTCCCGGGGCCCGTACAGTCTGGGAGATTCAAAACTATGCCTGTAGTGTTGTGAGACCCACAGAGCTATCCCAGCAGAGTGCCCAGACACCAGAGCAAAGCTTCAGAACGAAGAGCCTTTCCGTCACGTCTTCTCTTCTTGTCAAGATGTGGCTCAGAGCTGTGGCTCTTCGACCACAGGTGTTGGGCTGAAATCTGCTCCCTCCACTGTTCTTCAAGGGTACCACAGCCACCACAATAACCACAGTACCCAGTAACCACCCTACACTGCCCCCCTCCGACCCCACATCATCTACTGAGATGCCTGGGAACCACGAAGGAGGCCAGCCAGGGTGTGAAAAGCAACTGAATGGCAATACTGTGTTCTCTCTATGCCTTAACTCTAGACCCTGTAAACATGGCCTTTCAGACAAAAAGTCTATGTAGATGAAATCGTGGATCTTAAAATGAGGCTATTGTGGGTTATCCACTGGCATGGCTCTTAGCTAAGACACACACAGTTGGAAAACGGGAAAGCTGGCCATGCAACCAGTGAGGCAGGACATCCCCCATGGAGCTTCTAGAGGGATCCCCCTGGCACACACTATGACCTTGGACTCATGGTTCCTAGAATGAGACAAAGACCTTGTGCTATATCAAAGCACCCAAGATTTGTGATCCGATCAGCAGTCCCAAGACACTGCTATTCCTGTGGGAGTCACTGGTACTCAAGAGCAGGCTTCCCAGAAGCTCAGAATACCCTGAACTGCCCTGTGATATAGGAAACATGCCTACAAGACAGACCTTGGGCATGTACGTCTGCACTTGACAGTACCGGAGGACACACAGGCATGATAAAACCCACAAAGGCTCATGCTACCGGGGAACCACAATGCAGAACACAGAACACAGCCAGGGCCTGTTGTGTGATGGCATATAGCCTGAAGGGACCTGTCACCGGGGAGGTGTCTTACCCACTCTCAGGGTCTCCTTGCTCACCCACCCCTGAAGTTTTACCTGCTCTCAGAAGGTTCACCCACTCCCATAGTCTCACCCATTCCCGGGGGCTCATCCACTCTCAAGTGCTCTCACTCACTTCCCCAGATTGGGATGTCTCTGCTCTCCGCCTTCATCACAATGGAGGACATGGTCATGGTGACAGGGATGGCGTCAAAGTAGGAGGAATGTGGAGCCAGTGTGAGGATAGCAGCCTCTGCAGGCAGGGCCTGCCGCCCCTTCACAGCCACACGGTGGAATCCGCCAGCAAACCACATGGTGCGCATAATGGCCTTGAGTAGGAAGTCCACAACCCTGTAAGAGATAGGCAACGTCAATCTGGTTCCTGCCATGACATGGGCATGCAGGGGGTCTGGGAGAAAATGATGCTGGGGTCTTGGCAGTGGGGCATTGAAGGCTACTTCAGCAACTGCCCAGAGAGGAGAACTGTGTACTTGATTCTGGGGGCACCCATAGCCAACGGTTCCCACCTCTGACAAATAAGGTTTGTTTCCCATCACGTAGCATCTTGCAAGTGGGCACAGCTATTCAGCATTGGCAGTGGATCACATGTCAAGGTCAAAGACATCCACACTTTAGATATCAGCAGCTCAGGTTAGCACTCAGTCGTGCAGGAGTAGACAAACCATCAAGGCATGTAGAACACCCATTAGAAGCTGCATGCTAAGCATCTGAGAGCAAAGGCAGTATCCTGGTGAGACTTCTAGACCTTCTCACAGGTCTCCCTAGCTTGGAAGCTGACCACATGAATCAATACAGCTTTTGGAAGGGCCTAGATGGACATGAATGTAAATGAAAAAAAAAAACTGGCTGAGGTCATCCATCTTGGTTTCCTACGATATCCTTTTTAAACACACGAGAATTCAGGCATTCAACCCTGGTATTTTCCTTTCTCCTCACCTACAACAAACCTCAGTCGCAACTCAGACACCTCTCAGGACACCCCTGCAGTGACATGTAGCATGGACAGCCCTGGGAGGAGCTTGGTCCCCAGAGGAGACTTGCTGTAAAACACACCAGGTATCACTGACTGTGGGCTAACCAGGTGATTAAAAACACAGAAAAAAAAAAAAGCCCAAAGCCCTGTTCCTTGACTTTCCCAAAGTGCTAACTCCCCTGGAGGTTCTGCGAGAGAAGCCCCAGCAGATCTGAGTCGAGGCCAATCACTGTTGAACGCAGAGCCCCTGGAGAAGTCACCTTGGAAAGACCTTTGCTTACTCGGAGAATGAGCAGCTGCTGTGGTTACAATGAGACACTGGGGAGCAGACTCAAGGTTCTATTTCTAGGGACGGTGTGAGACATGGGTACACATTTCTCAATGTCAGCTGGACACTTCTAGATGGACTTACAATAAAAAGTTCAAAAATAAAATGCACAGCGACTGCTAAGGAAGAGGCTGCAGAGAATGAGGAAGTGGAGCTGTGGGAGTTGCACTGGAACAGGAATCGGTCCTGGGAGGGCAAGAGGAAGAGGGGAGCTGGAAAGAAAGTACCATCACCATCACCCTGCAGTCTTGTTGACAGCAATGCCCTTCTGCCCTCATAGGGAAAGATGAGACAGCATGGGGGCAGGGGGAGCTGGGTGCTCCAGGCTGATGGTGTGAATGGAGATAGACCTTGTGGGCTCAGTGAAGGTGAAGACCCTCATCCTGCTGATACTGTCACAGGAGGCAAGGAGGACACTTAGCTCTGGGCAAAGTTGGAGGTCAAGTAAAGGCCAGGAAAGAAAGCTACAGGAACATGAAGGAGAAGAGAGATGGAATCCAGGCTAAATAGCTTACGCAGTGCTAAAGAAGACCTGGGGCTTTGGGCACAGGATGAAGGGAAGATTCTGAAGATAAGCTGTTTGCCTCCAAACACAGGCGCATGAGCCCCTAGACCAACACTCTCCAGGAGGACATTCATGCTATATTTCAGCCAATCAGAAAGCCAGGCAAGGAAGAGCAAGCTGGTTGTCAGTAGTTAATCAATTAGTCTGAGTTCCTTCTGCAAATCCTCTTTCTGGGAAAAGAACTTGACACTCCAGAAAGTCTTCTTCTTTAACAACAACAACAAAAACAATGAAAGACCAAACAGTGGGTCATTCGGATGCCCCAGGAGGCAAGCACCACCCCATAGTGTGGCTTGACCATGGGGCTTAGAGAACTGAGGCTGAATTTGGGGTTTTGACACTCTTTCTGCCACAAGAAAGAAAAGGAGATATTGAAACTCAAGGGGGGTGGGGGGAGACAAAGGGTACAGTTCAAATGCAAAGCAAAGAATGTGTGTAATTTAAAAACTTTAAATCATAGGATGTGGCTATGCTTCTGCACACAGAGGAAGTTGTATTCATACCCAGGATGTGGGGACTCCTCTCTCAGGGTGGGGGTAAGATAGTCGGTCCTCCAATCTCACGGTTAACCTATTAACCCTGTTAACCCAGGAGCTGCTGTGGGCTGAGGATCAGAGGCAGAGGACCTGGACTGCTAGCTGCCTGGCCCACCCTTGTACTTGCTCTGGCGGGTAGAAGAACCAGTTTAGGGTCAGTACTACTAAAAGGCAGCAGTATGATTTTCATGACACTGTGCATCGAAAGTAACTTCAAAGAAGCATCTTTTGTAAACCCGTGTCAGTCACTGAAAGCCTGAGATTTTGAAGAATGTCTGAATGCTACCAACTTCATCCAGGAAAAAAAAAAGTCGTCTCTAACATCAATCTGTTCACAACAGCTCTGCTGTGTGAACGTAATGCCGTCTGAGGCTGAATGGATCTGCTGTTGTAACTCAGCAGAACGTAAGTTATTTTAAACCCCGCTTTTTCCTGATTCTGAGCCACTCTAACTGCAAAGCTCATCACTACGTCTCCTTTCAGGAGTCAGAAGCACCCGTGAGTGCCCAGGGCCACAAACACACTTAGTTCCCATAGATACCAAACGATGGTGTCTGCGGCTTCCAGAGGCACAGCCCGGTACATGCAGGTTCAGTATACACGTGTATATTGTACATATGACACTCTTATCTATATATAATCCAACCTATATAATCACATAATCAAATCTGTGCACACATACATGCACACATGTACTCTCCTACACATATTCTCACCAACATGCACATACATGCCCACTCCAACATGTATGTACCCTATACATATGTACATTTCAGCATGTGCACACTTGCATGCTCTTATCTACATACATGTATAGTACAACAAGCACATTTATGCATGTTCACATTCCAATACACTTAACTGTATACTCATACTCCAATACCTACACAGATACTCTCATCTTCATATACACATGTGTACTCTAACAGGTGCACACACACATACTTTCACCTGTGTACACTCATACATGCACATATATCAACAAATACATGCCAAACATACTCCAGTACCTACACATATTTATCCATATGCTCATCTAAATGCACACTCCAATAGGCACATACATACATATTCTCATGTACATATTCTCATGTGTGTACACTCAAATATGTGCATGCTTCATATACACACACTCATATACATACATACACATGCACTATTATACACATATATATCCTGGCATAAATACATCCTTCGCTCTCACACAGAATGGCATATTTGTGCAGCGAAGGAAGCTGTTGACAGACTGAGTGACTTGGACACACAAGGACAGAGCTGTTGGAACCAGTTTGCTGTAGCCCTTTGTAGTTTGCAGAAGCTCATTGTGCGTGCATGCAGTAGAGTCCCAAGGGAGCATGTAGGCCAGGAACACAGCCCAAGTCACCCACTTTGAAGATGGTCCTGCTGCTCAGAGATTCTGAGTTGGTGTAGGGAAGAGAGAAAGAAGGGTGATCAGGTCCTTGTGATGCCAGGCAGTCAGCACAGAGAGCCATGGCAACATCCTCAGCCGCTTGTCACCAAGAGCTGACACCTGTCACACTCCCAGCAAACTTCTGCATTCAGAAAGCTCAAAGTCAGAATCTGGTTTGGCCTAGATTTGGCATGCTTGGTTTTATATCATACCAGACTCATAGTTATGTTGGGTTTTTTAAAATCCTTTTAGAGGATGTCACAATAAAGAGGATTAGGAAATCTCAGACAAACAAAAAACTGAGAGCAAGCAACAACTTCACGGATGCCCAGCCTCATTCAACACCCACACTGCGTGATCACCATCATCTGATGGGGACCTGATACCCAGAGAGCTGAAGTCTCTCCTCAACAAACATCCTGGGCACCTCACAAGAAAGGCTGAGAGGTTTGGGTGAACATTCAGGTCACAGAGTATCAGGTTGTGATATTTTAGGCTTTGGGATCACAGAGCCCCCCACACCCACACAATTCAAGGAGCCCTGGGGTGCCCATGTCCCAGGAAAAGGTTATTTGCACAGCAGCCAATCTGGTCTGTAGACCTTTCTGCCAGCATCTCTAGCAAGGATTTGTTTGTCCTTCTGAGCCGGCAAAGGAAGCTCTAGAGACAACAGTAGAGTATTCTTAGAGTGCTGGCTAAGGCACCTGTGGCAGGTGGAAAGACACAAGAAAATACTTAGTGTCTACAGCATCTTGTACTGTGGTTTTAATGGCACTTCAGTTAGGCTCTGTTCCCAACACAGTTGAGGTTCATTCATATCTAACACTTAAAAGTGGGGCTAGTTCAGGTCTAAGAGACCAGCCTGCAGCAACAGTGTCCAACACTCCGGAAGTCTGGACTGTGTGCCAGCCAGAGCTTCAGCTTTGCCAAGTTTGGTAAGAAAGTGAGATTTGGTATCAAATCACTGGACGTATAAAGAGTGTGGGCTTGTCTACTTTCAGTGACCCCGAGTGGGCAGGACCAGTGTCAACCATGACCTGACACTCAAAAGCTGTTCCCCTTGAAACTGCTTTAAGTATACCCAGAAGATGTGCTCTCTCCTCCGCCCACAACACCCACACTGTGGGGGTTGAGTCAGGGACCCGTATCACTGTAGTGCTGGGTCAACTCAGCCTGAGAGCTGTCCACTCAGGATACACTCCCCAGCTCCCACCAGCAGCTCCAGAGCTGAGTGAGGGTCACCTGGAGCTCTGGTTTTCGTCTTCAGGCTGTCAAGAGACAGAAGAGGTTCTGGAACACAGCAGGCCATGGTGGTGGGAGGATCTCTGTGCTCTGGGACATGGGTACAACAGCCCCATGACCCACAGAACCTTGAAGATGAAGCCTCAAGACCAGAGGAAGAGGTAGGCAGGGAGAAGCTGGTTTCAATAGAAGCAGCAAGAAGATAGCACTGGTCCCTGGTGAACAACAGGTCTCAATAAAGCATGTTTAGAAAAGGAGAGACAGGTCCATACTGAGTCCAGTAACATTGTGACAAGGATCACACCACACACACACACACATACACACACACACACACACGAGCTACTTACTTCCTCCATAAGGCCATGGGCTGCTCTGGCTCCTTATCAGGCGGTCCCAGGGAGGCCACAAGTGCAAAGGGCCAGGCCAGTAGCATCATGAAAGCAGCGAACAGGAGCCGGATAGGGAACAGCGTCAACGTCATGAAAGCCACCTGGGAAGACAGGTGTTATTTTTTAAGCACTCCTGTTTGAGAACACGTTGGAGTTACCTGCACCCTGGGGTCCTGCAGAGCCGGGTCACAGCTAGCCAGTGCACTGCCATCGCTGTAGACCCCATGCTCTCGGGACTGGCATGGCAGAGCGTGATGGGTACACTCGGCTCTACTCTCACTCTGAGGCCATATCCACCAGAGGGTCTGGCACTCTAAGCTGGAGCCAGGCTTCCAGCTTGCTCAACACATTATCATACCTTCCTGCCTCTCCCTCAAATCATTAAGGCAGGGCTGGGGAGATATATCAGTCTGGAAAGTGCTTTTTGAAAGAGCTGAGGACCTGAGCTCAACCCCAGAACACAAGTACAAAAGCTAGGTGTGGTGAAGCCTGGAGCTGTCTCGCTAACCAGCCAGTCTATCCTACTTGGTGTGTACCAGACCAGTAAGAAACCCTGTCTCAAAACAAGGCAGATGGTGCCTAAGGAATTATATCTGAGGCTGACCTCTGGGTTTGACACGCACATGTGCACATACTCAAATTACTGATGTGCAGAGATAGTATATGGAGTCCCAAATGTCTGTGAGGCAGTGAGGGTGCTGCGTGGAGTTGTAATACCAACCTTAGACCAGACAGCAGAGGACTCAGGGCACCTCCCCAGCCAAGATTAAGTTGGGCGGAAGGCCAGAGCCCAAGGGAAGCATGGTTCACTGACCAGTGCTCACCTCAGGGCAGCAGGAAGCTACAGGACCAGGTGGCTGCCAGTTGCTCTGAATTTGGAAGACAGGCGGTGGGCAGTTCAGCTCCATTGGGCAGAGCCAAATGCTGCATCAATGGAAGGCATTTTCACAGCCTTAGAAATCAGTGTGGACTTGACACTGAGAATGAATTAGCATTCACACCTTTTAAAGGCCCAACAGTCACTTATGCCTTGAGGGCAAGGCAGATCCAGGTACCAATATCTGCTCCAATACACAGTTCATTCACTGGGACCAATGATTATGTACTGACATCTTGTAGAGCAGTGGGCTGTCAGGAGATGTCTTTGGAGGTAAGAACATAAACCACCTCGCCTGTCTCTATTGAGACATACTACTTATTCTTATGCAACATACTGAAGTGCTGTGGCGAGCGTTTCTCCAATGTCAAATTCTTGCTTGCAATGCTAGGAAGTAACATGATGGGGCTCGTGTTAGGGGTGCCGGGAGGCTACCTGTCTGGGCTTGTGTTAGGGGTGCTGGGCTTGCCGGTGACGGATCTGGACCAACCCTTCTCTGACTTTCAAGGGAGACTCCTATAATCAATCTCCCACTGACCCCGTGCAGTTTTAACTGGCACTTCCCACTGACACATCTCTGGCTAGCTGGCTGCAGCTTCCAAGATTTTAGGATCCCCGCTTTGCAAACTCTGTTTTTCTCCCTAGGTTAATCTTATTTATTTTCCTTGAGTTTTCCTAGAAGCCCTTAGCAGGCTTCCCAACAACGTCAAACTTGAGAGTTGAGGAGGGAGTCTCTGCAGCACTGTTCAGTATGCAGGGTGAGTGTGAGCTAGGGAGGAAACCTGTTGTAGATCGGTGTGCTGCATTGGAGAGGGAGCAAACACCCTCTGCAGCACTGCAGTGCTGTGTGTGGGGGTACACGAAGTTGGGGAGACAGCTTGCTATGGTGATGTACAGCATACTGGGGAGGGTCGAGAGGCCTCAAGCATCAGGACCAGCTTCCTCTATATTCCACCTTCACCTTTACTCACTGCTGGCTTTCCAGCTTTTGTCTGTATCCCAGGGAGCAGGGAACCCTCCCCCAGGTAAGCAAAGCAGGACTAGTGGGGCCTGCCACAAACTTTCTGGAACCTACTAATGTACCTTTTGCTTATATCTTCCAACATCTGCACAGGTTACCATCTTCATGCATTCTCAGCCTAGTCACTGGTCCCTACTTCATCAGTGCAGACTGGTCTGAACAGACTCAGGGGACCACAGACATAGGAGAGATCAATGTTTCTGAGACACAACAAAGGAAGCAGCTAGCCAAGAGGCTAAGACACCAGAGTAGCTGAATCTGGTAGTGATGGTATGGAGTCTGGGGAGAAGGAAAGTTCTAGGCATTCACGAGGACCATTCTTAGATCAGGTTAGAATGAAGAGCCACAGAGTATCTGACTCAGGAACAGGCTAGAATGAAGAGCAATTAAGTATCGGACACAGGCTAGTATGAAGAGCAACAAAGTATCTGACACAGGCTAGAATGAAGAGCAAAAAGTATCTGACACAGACTAGAATGAAGAGCAACAAAGTATCTGACACAGACTAGTATGAAGAGCAACAAAGTATCTGACACGGGCTAGAATGAAGAGCAACAAAGTATCTGACACTGGTTAGAATGAAGAGCAACAAAGTATCTGACACAGGCTAGAATGAAGAGCAACAAAGTATCAGACACGGGCTAGAATGAAGAGCAACAAAGTATCGGACATAGACTAGAATGAAGAGCAACAAAGTATCAGACACAGACTAGAATGAAGAGCAACAAAGTATCGGACACAGACTAGAATGAAGAGCAACAAAGTATCGGACACGGGCTAGTATGAAGAGCAACAAAGTATCAGACACAGACTAGAATGAAGAGCAACAAAATATCTGACAACTTTCCAAACACACTATCTTCCAGGTGCGGGTGGCCACCACCAGGGAAGGCAGGGCCGCCTCTCTACTAAAGCCCTGAGGCACCTTTTCTTGCTGTAGCTTATGAAATCAAGAGCTCTGTCCACACCAAGAGCATAGGGTGCTGGTAAGATGCTGGGAGGGAGACAGGAGTCCACTCTCCACACCCACGAGGCCCAGTGCCATGCCGGATGCCAACTTATAACGGGTATGGGAAAGTCTCCAGAACCCATTTTACAAAAATTACATGCAGTATGGCTGTCCAGCAGTGAGACAGCATGTAGCAGATTGGATATCCTGTACAGGAACTGGCCAGTGAAGAGCTGGCTAAGAGTATAAATGAGGGGACAGCCTGGTACAGGCTATAGGACGGATGAAAGAGGGGAGAGACACAGAGTAAAGGATTCAGCTGTGCTCTCAAGAATAAAAGGGTTGGGCTCCATGTGTCCAACTCATGTGTAGGGCCACTAATGCTGGTACCCACAGCCCCACCTTTCTAAGTCCAGCTGTGGAAAGTGGAGACCCTACTCACTATAAAGAGCCACATTACTCTCAAAGGTACCAGGCCAAGCAAACTATGTGGTCATCTTGCCTGTGAGCTAGAAGGGAGTAATTGTACCACAGTTCAGTAAGGAATTACACTGTCCTGAGGGCTGTGTTGACTTCAAATGCCCTCTGAGGGTTGATTATAACAAACCAACCCATTAAGAGAGATATAGTCTAGATGAACAGGACTGTATACACACACAGTCCATCACAGCACCACAGGAGACTGTCTAAATTAGATTTTGAGGGCCCCCTTGGGAGGAGGGCTGTGACCTGCCTCCACAGAAGAATTCTGTCCAACGGCAGTCACTTCATAACAATCCCAACAAACCTAGTCTCCTTGTGTAAGGCTGGGTCTGAAAAAGGGCAGAAAGTGTGGACTGAACCCCAGTATCTACTGTAGCAAAATATGGGAACAGTGAAAAACGGCGGAACTCAAGAGCCCACAGACCAGGACAGAGCTGCGATGCATCAATGGGATCAAGGGCTGGGGCATGATATACTCAAGGGCATCTGTCTATAGCATACATACATACATGAGCTCACAGGGACACACACAGAATGATACACATTTACATACCCACTGGCAGAGAGAGGTACAAACACATGTGCACATACCCCCCAGTATATACATGGACACATTCACATACACATTGTACACATACATATAGATACACATGTACAAACATAATCCAATTCATATATACACTGAACACATAACATTAGATATACATGCATATACATATACCAATAAATACGATATGGGCACATTCATAATACACTGAACAAATATACATATGCACAAATATTCATGTACACAATGATACACATAAATACCAATACAGACAATGTGGGCATTAAAATACTTAACACATATACACAGTACACATGTACATACACACAATGTGGACATATTCATACACACACTGAACACACATGTTTTCACATACACTGACACATGGACACATATTTACACACAGTCACAATTCACACATACACTGAACCCACACTCATTCATGGTTATACATGTACATACTGGTATACATATATAACACACTGAACACACACACGGTTACCCATAACATGGATATACATTCTCTCACACACTGAACTCATGGATACACAGACACACTCCACTCTCGCTACTACCCCTGGCAGATACAGCTCTTATATATGAAGCTGGTCACAGTTGGGACACGGAGACCTAGGGTACCCCTCCCATGAAGATTGTTCTACAGGTCTTCTATAGACACAGGCCTGGAGCAAAGAAGGATAAGCAGGCTTTGGGGCTCAAGTAGGAGGAAGCGTGACCACCAGAGACTCTCTTTAGGATCAGTATTCTGAGAAGACAGGTAAAATGTCAGTTAGAGAACTCCCTGCCCCTCCCAAGAGCAAGGATACTATGGAGGTGTGCACTGTAGGCCTATAGGTACTCTTGGGGTACTACTGCCCCTACTCATTGGAACTGTCCTCTGTGGTTTGAGCCACCCAGTCTGTGGCCACCCTACAGCTACTGACAAGAGGGAGGAAAAGTAGGTCAAAGTGAACCCAAAAGCTACACTTCTCCTCAAAAGGAGCTGGCCCTGTAACACTTGAGTATGAGACAACATGAGGCTGGCCATGCACTTTGTCTTGGTGGTCAGGGTGGCTAAAGTAGGTATTATTTTCTTTTTCTTCCCTTCCTCTCTTTCTCTCTCTCTTTCTTTTCTCGAGACAGGGTTTCTCTGTGTAACATCTCTGGCTGTTCTGGAATTCACTATGCAGACCATACTGACTTTGAACTCAGAGATCCGCCTGCCTTGCCTTCTGAGTACTGGGATTAAAGATGCACCACCACCGCCCGGCAAGGATTCTTATTCTGTATGTAAGTGGGGTCAGCCTGATGCAGCGGCCTGTAACAAGGAGTGTGTCTGCTAGAGTGAGGTGCTCCAGCATGAAGCACTAACACCACAAGCAGCCAGCACAGGCCCTTTCACCCTGAGTCAGTCTGGCAGGGACAGCTGAAATAGACAGTTCTCCTCAGAGTACATGCCAACCCCCATGTGTTCACTGTAGGGGAAAACTAGCAGAACTTCTGAGGACATCTGCAAACACATGACATCCTCCACATGGATGAAGACAGCATCAGTTGCCTTGTGAACAGTCTAAGCTGCTGTTTCTTCTCAGAGTGTTTAATAGTAAGTGAGTAAAAGCAGAAAGCTTCTTGGTGGTATACAGTGCATCCTAAACCAATCCATCTGTGCAGGGCACCATGAATCCAAAAGGATAAATTAGAGTGAAGTGACCAAGCGGTGATCACACACAGAGAGCCCCTGCCTGGCTGCTGGGATCAGGTACCCAACAAGCTCCAGCCACAATCTCTGGGCCATTGGGTGGTTCTTACTTGCCTACCTGCTCAGAACCTCTGGAGCCCTCACTTCCTCCAGATGTTTTACAAAGCTGGGTTCCAAGAAGGTGCCCGAGGAATGGCTGGCTCTGGGTGTGGCTTAGGTTCACTAGATAGGAACAGCTGGTGACCTATTCTGGACTTGCATCAGGATCAATGCTTCTATCTTATTTTAAAAATACTTCACAAAGACCCCCAGGGACATCCAGCCTCCCCTGTGGTCAATTTGCCCAAAAGTTAGGACTCAGATGTGTTCAAGATTGGCGACACTTTATTCCTGGAGGCTCACCCTGCCTACACCCTCCTCAAGCAGTTGACAGATTGAATCCTGTCATACGTCAAAAAAGGAGAGAGAATCTTGGGGCAAAGCAGAGGACAACATGGTGCTTAAAGTGTAATGTAGGGGGCAGTTAGCAAGTGTCTAGGGAGGATGCTAGACAGAGCGAGACCAGGAGGATATGGTCCTGAAAACCAACAAGGAAAAGACCAGAGGCCAGATAATCTTTGAGAGCCAAAAGAATGTCTTTGGTGGTAAAGATGCCCAAGCTTTACAGCCTGAGTTTGATACCTAGGGCCTACGCTGTGAAAGGAGAGAAGTAACTTCTTCAAGTTGTCCTCTGATTTCCACAGCATGCTGTGCAGCAACCCCCCACTCCCACTCACATATGCATGCATGCACACATGCATGCACGCACTATAGTACTAAAAATCTGGCCCACATTCTGACTCCTTAGAAAAACCAACCAAGGGTCACAGTCAGACACTCTCATGAGCAGTCCTTCCTGGAAGGCTGCTAGAACTCTCCCAATTTGTCTAGGGCTCAGATATAAACCAAACTAGGTTGATGGACAAGGTCCCATTCTGTCCCTGCCCTAGGCTGGTACCAAAATGACCCAGAGCCTCTGGCAGAGGGTGTCCGAACACTCTGAAGGTGGTCATTCTCTCTGCCTCACTGTCCAGTATTTGGGCAAAGGCCCTTCCATACATTGAGTCTCCATAGTCCCACAGCCTTGGCCATTCTCAGACTTGAAGGTCTCTCTCTGACTACCAGGTATGTTCCAGTTCTATTAAGGGGTCACCATCCCACCTGACAGGGCAACTTCTATGATCAGTGAAGAAAAGCCTGGAAGGTTCCAGGACAAGTGAGCACCCAGTACTTCATGCTACACAGTTCCGTGCGGAAGGTGATGCAGGCCTTGTATGCTCAGTGGGGATGTGTGTGAGCTTTGTACTCGGGGGAGTTGTGCTCCTCCATCGATCATGGAGACAGTCTGAGACTGCCAACTTTATTGTTGCTGGTAGCAGTGGAGCTGGATGCCACCCCAGGGGCACCACTGGGGGACAGGTGAGTCTGGGTTCTCTGTGGGCCGGCTGAGGGTGGAGCTTCAAGCTACACAAAGCACCAAGGATTGATCTGAGGCAGCAAGCATAGAGACGGTGAAACAAACAGAGATGGCTTTCCAGCGGCCTCGATGACTTCAGATTTGGGGCAAGCATAGCTCAAGGGTCACAGTGATGGCCAACTGGGGGAGTCCCTGACAGGTGCAGCAGTCTGCAAAACACAGAGACTGGACGGGGTGCTACAACACAGCCAGCAACTTAGCTGAGACCATCGCCATGAACCAACCACAGCAATGAACCAACATCCAAGTCAGGGCATGCAGAACTGTAACAGGGATCTAGCCATCACACTTAGAGTGTCACCAAAGCACCTGGTGTCAAAGACCTGCTACCAGCTCCTGAGGGGATGTATCAGAAGCCCGAGGTTCACATGCTATTTCCTCACCCAGAAATTCAGGGTAAGAGCTAGGAGATTTGCTCAGGGATTAGAGGAGATGATATGCAAATGAAGGGCTGCTGCAACCACAGGAAGCAGCCTGAGTACAATACAAGAGGAACTGCCCTAAAGTCTCACCCACACCAGGGGGAATGAGACACTCAGGTGGGCCACCCTGAGTAGGAAACAGAGATTGGGCAGCTGACCATGTACCCTCATACCACTGAACCAGCCTGCCCACAGAGGACAAATAAAATCTTATCTGGGAGGCAGCGTTGTACTTCAAACCAAAGGGGGAGGGGAGGAAATGAGGGGAATCTGGCCAGAGAGTGGAACAAGGCAGCAGCTGACCAGAGCACAAGGCCAAGCAAGAAGAGAAACCATTTGGGGATACAACAGGCATCAGGTCCTGGGACCCCTGCCCTTCTCAGGATGCACACATCTCTGACACAGGGGCAGTACTACCACAATGACACCACCCTGGACCTCCTGACCCCTGTGGTCAGCAGAGTAAGTAAAGTCACCAGCATGGTGGCTGAGTCCTTGCTCCTCTCAGCTTCCCCTCTCTAGGGTACGGCTGTCCTGTCCCACAGGTCCTACCCGAGGGACAAACAGCCACAGTTGTCTTTCTCACTTACCAGCTCCTTTTGATTTCTCCTATAAAACAAATTCAGAATGCAGCCCAAGATGGGCCTCTGGCTCTTGGGTTTGGGACAGCTACAGTGGCCAAGGAGGGGGTGGAAATAAGGCTGCAAATGTCACATGTCCTTGGTCTGTATGACCCCAGGACAAGAAGTAATGGGTAAACATTCAGTACCAGACACGAGCCAGAAGCAGGCGTCTAGGTCAGAGCCCTGATGTAAGCAAAGCTGTCCTGAAAGGACTTACGTAAGTCTAGAAGGGAAGACAGATACGGTTCTTGAGCATTCAAAAATGCTATCCTCGTAGGCTGGTAGTCGATGAGGCTCTGGACCTCAATGGATTTGGCAATGGACCTCCCAAATGTGTTAGAGATGAGAGGTAAAAACTACAGGGATGCCTCTAGGGCATTGAGACACCTGGGAAAATTAGCCCTGGGGTCAACTGTGGGCCAACAACCCAAATCAGGAACTAATGATCAATGTCTGGAGCAGTGGGTATTAGGTATTTGCTCTATTCAAGACTTTGGGCTATCTGGTCAGAGGCAGAGAGAGAGAGAGAGAGAGAGAGAGAGAGAGGAAGTATATTTCGTGAGTATATTTCCCCCCTTTTATACCTTAATAAATCCTTGATACCCCTTTAAAAGACACATATGGATTTCTCTTAACAGCAGTGTGAACATTAAAACATATCTACTACCCAGCACTTGGGAGGCAGAGGCAGGCGGATCTCTGTGAGTTCAAGACCAGCCTGGTCTACAAGAGCTAGTTCCAGGACAGGCTCCAAAACCACAGAGAAACCCTGTCTCAAAAAACCAAAAAAAAAAAAAAAAAAACCAACAAAAAAAAAACCTATCTACTAGAGCCCGCTGCCCCAAATTAGACAAGAAAGACACACAATTTAAGATACACTTTCCTTTTAAAGTACAGGCAGGCTTTAAAAAGCATTATAAATCCCACACACAACCCTCAGCTGGAACCCCAAGGCACATTTGCTGAAGTCCACAGTCCAGTGTTTAACACCATGCAGCCACCCAGAGGTCTGGGTGACTTCAACTACATCCAGACCACACAAAGCACATACACAGACTAGCCAACAGGCACCTCCTGCCTTATGTGTAGCCGCAATACTTTAATTAGGTCCAGAGTGACTCTGTCCTGGCTGAACATGGTTCTGAGGCAGGGAGCATTCAATGGTCACGTTCAGAACCAAAGCTTATTGCCACATAGAAACTAGAAGAGGACGAGAATACTTAAGCTGTTATGGGCAGTTTTATCTTTTCACAAACAGCTCCATCAAACAGGCTTGTCTGACACTAGCCACTGTGCAAAAGCAATCCCATAGCATCTGCCCACTGCTCAGTATCCTATACACCCCAGAGGCCCAAGATGAAGCTTGATATGGGGCACAGGGGACATCTGAAGAACGGCTTTAGCAGTTATACTGCCTGGTGGGTGTTTGTGTTTCTCCTGTGATTTGTCCATTTATTTAAATCTTTTGCCCATATTTACATTGCGTTCATTCGCCCGTTTCTCACTAACATGTTAATGTCCCTGTCGTGATGGCCTTAGTTCCCAGTTGTGTATTGGGCTGGAGTATTCAGATGTTCGTGCACAGCCAGCGTCCACGTCTCCACCAGAACTCTCCTCGGAGGCTGTGCCTATGGCTATTTATAAGTGCTTCTTAGTTCTCCCACTCAAATCTAAAATTAAATATAGCTTTTTTAAGATGGAGCTACTTTTTCTTCCAAACCTTCAGTCCCAGCTCCCCAGGTCTACACCAGGTCCACGCAAGGACCAGTAAAGTCTCAGCCTATCAGAGCAATCCAGACGGTTCTCGGTGTAGACTGATGTGAGCCTGTCTTTGGGAGAAACACTCAAAACTTACAGAATCACCTTCAGAACCACATGGGCCATTACGAGTGATTTCCTAGAGGGCTGTCCCTACTACACACTGCTGTTGAACATTCCTCACAGCCTCTTTGGTCTTACAGAATCATCAGTCTAGTACACAGTATGGAACTATGGAGAGCTGACTAACCTTGGGTAGATGGCTTTCACCAACCTTTGTGGATTTGGTGGGAAGATCCCAGAAACTGTTCGGTCAGCTGGATCCCCCCAGTTCAGGCCTGTGTATAGTGCCTCGCTGACAGAAATGGCACTATTAGGGAGAGCATCCTTGGGGTGGTGCCACAACACCCTGGCATTTACTCTAGATCCTGGTGACACTGGTGTGTGACCACGGAAGGCTGAGGACTAAGTAAGGCTACAGAAGGGCACACTGCTTGTGTGGATACAAGAGGAATGATCACTCTTGTCTCAGGCACATGTTTCCCCACGGCTAACCACACATAGTTGACGTCTTTGCAATCTACAACACAGGTTGGGAACACACCTCTTGCTGGAGATGCCCTATGAGCATGCGAAGGGCTAAGTCAAGAAAACCTCAGGCCCCTAGATGGCTCTGGAACTCCATAACTTAACAAACAAGAACCTAGGACGTCACCCTGGTTGCCTGCTAGGGTCTCCACAGGCCATTTTGTATGTAGCCACCCGGCCATTCCCTGCTCACAGCTGTGCTCCTACGGGCAGGTGCTGTGACTTGGTGTCCACTGAGCGTTTGCTCATCCATCTAGTTCAGCAGATTTCATGGCACAGGTAACGACACCACGCTATGTCACCATGTCTCTTAGTGTGACAGGTAACCTTCACCCTATGCAAGCCCCACACACAACAGTGTAGGCTGTGAAGCTGTCTATCTCAGCAGGAGGACCCAGGCATGGCCCTAACACCGGTGCAGTCAGGGGAAAAGCTCCATAATCACACAGTGCAGCCTTTGGCAGGGAAGAAGCAAGGCACTCGCACATGGGGGGAGTAACTGCAGGCCTGGGAACCTCCAAGAACGTGCTCTGTCAGAGACACTGAAGTGTCAAAGAATACAAGAGCTCTAGATAAGTTTAGAAGTAACACCCTAAACACACCCAGGCTGCAGGCATCTCCGAAATGATCACATTGGAAACAGTTTTCTTCCCTTAGGGCAGGGGTTAGGGGAGGATTTTACCCTGAGGCCAGAGGGTAAAATAGACCAAGTGCCAAGAGAAGGTTCTGGACAAGATCTTTCTAACTCTACTCTTTAGCCTCCTTATGTAGGCTTCTGGGCTTTGAGAGCCCTATAGCTGTGCTCAAAGTCAAGAATGTGCCCAGCCCTTAGAAAGCCCTGTGGCTTATAGATACAGATTCCTAGGTACCTCTCCCTCTGGCCAGACTGTGCTATCTTCCCTCAGCTGGGAGCCACTTCCAGCCTCTTACACGCTGCCTGGACAGTTGGCATCCTAAAAAAACCAGTACAGAACTTCATTGCCAGCAGACCCCTGTGCTAACACATGAGTAATGAGACTAAATGGAGAGGCAGATGATGGAAGGCTGACTTGCACTCACCAGACACATGTCGATACCTGTGATGTCGAAGTCAGAACTGCACACACCAGATCCCGTCTGCCTTGATGAGCATGTGAGGGAGGGTGCGGCAGAAGCCGAAGAGTGCACACAGAGGACATGTGTACATGGCCTCTGCAATGACTACAGGACCCCAGACGGACTGGAGAAAATGGGCAGACGACAGTGTCCCACACAAGGAGCAGTAAGTGCAGAGTTCTTGGGTGGGAAGGCCCAGGCTGAGCATACATGGGCACCCAGCACAATGCTTATTCTCTGATTCAGGAGCATCCTGGCAGGCATGATGGGAGCCTCTCATCTGGCTTCAGGGGTCTCTCTGGGCTGCTTTTTCCACCCTTCCTATTACACATGCAATTGTTAACACAAGTCCTCTGTGTGTGTGTGTGTGTGTTGTGTGTATGTGTGCGTGTGTGACAGGGAGTGGCTCTGTCCTCTCTCTGGTCCCCATGGTTCTGCTCTGACAATCTTGTAGCCTAAGAGGTAAAACACTACAACATAACAGACTGAAGCTGGGGTCCTGCCAAGGTGGCCTTCCACCCAAGGGCTCTGTCAAAACAGAAAAGTCCTGAAGACACACATTTGGGGGCTCTATGCACTACCTCCTAAGAATGAGACTCAAAATCAGAAACTGGTTCTAAATCCCTCTCCAGAGCTGCAGAGACTTAGTGGTAGTTGACCTACTTTAGGGAACACTGAGGACAGGACTCCCTATAGTTACAGTCTTCCAAGAGAGCTTTCCAGGCACTCAGCACCACGTGTGCAAACAGCCCAAGGCTACCAGGACCAGGTGGAACTGAGGCAGGAGCCCTGCCAACAGCTTCCCAGGGTCTGTGATTCTGGAGGAGGCTCCAGCTTCTGATAGGTGAACAGTCCGGCCTCAGGGGACCAGAGAGAACCTGAGTTAAAGGACCTGCTTCCACGGGCTCCCACAGATCCTAACCCTGCCCCTGCTCGCTGAGGGTGGTAGCTCCAAGAAGAAGAGGTACTTCCAGTATGAGTTGGCAGGGAAGTGCCTACGTATTAACACACTGTTCCTTCATCAAGTCTTTCCTGGAAGTGTCCGGGACATAGAAGCCCTGCCTAGGGACACCAGCCAGAAAGGGCTCAGGATGAACCCAACCCTAGTGTTGAGATGCAGGGGGAGTTCTGCAGCAATGTGTCCTCTAGGTCAGTGGTCATGGGGGCTGGGACCCACGCATATCAGACAACACAGGGAGGGGACCCCAAGAAGGGCATCAACAGTAGAAGTCCACCAGAGCAGGGCAGGCAGGACTGAGAGCTGTGTAGGAACTCACTCTGGTCCCCTCTTCCCTGGGTGGTCAGAACTCAGCTGAGGCGGGGAGAAAGACCCACCCGAATCTGTGATTGTCTCCAGGACCCACTGTTTGAGCTGAGAGAGGGAATCAGAAGATTCAAGCCCAGAGGTGTTCTAGCTGCTTTCACTGTTCACAGGAAGGTTATCTGGGAGGAAGGCAGCTCACATGCTCTGCTGTTGGTAAGAGGGACGCTTATACAACCTCTGTGGGTGGGAACCCCTGCCCCTAGCACACTCTGAGTCCCCTGATGAAGACCACAAATACCACCAAGTCTAAACCACGTATATACATCTTATTTTCGCTGAACAGGGAAGGACGGGTATTGGGACTGGTTTGTGCTTCTATTGCTGTGAAGAGATACCATAACCATGGAAACTCTTATAAAGGAAAACATTTAACTGGGGCCGGCTTACAGTTTCAGAGGTTGGTTTAGTCCATTATTGTCATGGTAAGAAGCGTGCAGGCAGACATGGTGCTGGAGAAAGAGCTGAGAGTTCTACATCTTGATCCACAGGCAACAGGAGACTGTGTACCACACCAAGCATAGCTTGAACATATATGACCTCAAAGCCCACCTCCACAATAACACACACCTCCTAATAGCGAGACTTCCCATGGGCCAAACTTTCAAACACATGAGTCTATGGGGACCATTCCTATTTCTACCACCACAGGGACTGTGTCCCTGAGGTTGGTTGTTCCTCTGAAGGGTAGAGTTGACTTGATCCCATGCTGCTAGAGGGAAGGTTACCACCTCACTGACCACAGGAGGTACACAGTCCCACGGTGCTGGCCAGAATGAAGAGGTCTCTGAAGAGTAGGGGAAGATGAAGTCAGTTTGGGATGGGTCTGAGCTTTTGGGAACTTCTGAGGCCATACGAGAAAGTCAAAGAACAGGCAGGACATACGACAAAGTAATCAAGGACCCCTTCCTGCAGGTGAGAGACTTCCTGTTGGACCAATGGACCCAGGGTTTGTTCTGTCCACAGCTGTCCCCTTACACGATAACTTGGTAGGCAAAAAGACACTAGAGACTCCTGAAAAGTGTGGCACTTACTACCTGACCCAGCCTGAGCTTAGCCCATAGGCATCGATCTCTATGCACAGACCAGCACGTGATCTCCTCTCCATCACTGGGCAAGAGTCAGTTCTTATCCTCCCAGACTTTAGGTTAGTCCAGCTCTATTGTCTACTAGTTAAACTGTGGTTTTAAAAAAGCCTGTAGATGTGGGGAAAAGCCTGTAGATGACAAATAAGTTCTTGGGAAAAATAAGTCACTCTTCTGACTGGACAGCAGCAGAGAGGACTGAACAGTAATGCGGTGGCTCAGGAAAGGAGCTGTCCCCAAGACAAATGGCCTGCTCCAGTGGCCAGTCCCAGGTTAAGCCACGGCTAGTACCTCCCACCATGGTCCATATAGCATGCCAAAGGGCTACCACATGGAAACGCATTAGAAAATTGCCATAGTGATACAATATGATATGGGCCTCATCACACTATTGGCGCACGTGCGCATCCCCTCCCCAACACTGGGTACGTCCCTCTGGGCTCACTTCCACCATCATTCACATCTGGACTACAGGCTTGAGGAACAAAAGAGATGTCAGGAATTCCAATCAGGAGTGATAAGGATAATCTAACACTGATGGAGGAAGGTCATTGGTTAAAAAATAAAGAAACTGCTTGGCCCTCATAGGTTAGAACATAGGTGGGTGGAGTAAACAGAACAGAATGCTGGGAGGAAGAGGAAGTGAGCTCAGACGCCATGCTCCCCTCTCCTAGGCAGATGCAGGGCAGCTCCTCTCAGAGGCAGACATGATGAAGCAAGCCGCCAGGTCAGACATGCTGAATCTTTCCTGGTAAGACTGGTGCTACACAGATTATTAGAGATGGGTTGATCGGGATATGAGAATTAGCCAGTAAGGGCTAGAGCCAATGGGCCAAGCAGTGTTTAAAAGAATACAGTTTGTGTGTTGTTATTTTGGGGCATAAGCTAGCCAGGCAGCCCAGGAGCTGGGGCGGCAGGAACGCAGCCCGCAGCTCCCACTACATAACACACTGCAGCAGACTCACAAGGACAGGGTGCTGAGTGGCGGCCCTGGTCATCTGGGCTGGCTGTACTTTCCCTGGGTTATGTTCAATGAAACCAGGTATCGACCGGGTTCGTGTTAGGTAAGTCTTCCTGGATCACTGGGTCAGGCATGCTGGAATGCAGTTTCAAGAGATGGGAGTTGATATAAGATTTGCCTTAACACTCAACACTCAAGCTTCATAGTCCTGGGAAAGGAAGTCCGGGGAACAAACACTGTAGGGGGGTAGACATTTGGACTTACAGGCACTCTGCTACCTGGAGGAAATGGACACACAGGACACAGTGCCTGATAAGACCAGCAGGTGGGCCCCAAGTCTGGGGTCTGTGGTTGGGTCTAGAAGGCCACTATTTAAGGCACAAAGTTCTCAACATTAAAAAAACAAAACAAAAAAAAAAAAAACAAGATTAGAGGGATGGCCCACTGATTAAGTGCTTGCCACTGAAGTATGAGGAACAGAGTTTGGGATTCCCTGAACCCAAGAAAAACCCGGTAAGTGTAGCAGCTCAGCTGTAACTCTAGCCTCCTAAGGCAGAGATGGGATTCCCCAGAGTGAGCTGACTAGCCAAGCTGACCATATTGCTGAGCTCTGGATGTGATTAAGAGACCCTACTTCACTGGAAGAGGTGGAAGAGCTATTAAAAATGATTCCCAAGATGATCCTTGGGCCTCCACATGCATGTGCCCCTACATGCTCACACCTGACACAAGTAAACATGCATACACACAAGAAAAATGAAAACAGAAGAAAATGAGAAACAGATAATTCAATTACACAAAAAATTCAGAACATCAACATTGGCAATAAAGACTGAGGTTGCCACAAGGAGATATGGACAGGAACGCCATCTCCAGGAGCAGCCTGCAAACAGCCTCAGGCTCCATGTCCATCCTGCAAGTATCAGGCTGCAATGTGCACCAGCCTACGGAGATTGCTAGTGGTGCCTGATTGCACGAAACTGGCACAGGCCTAGAGGGTTGGTGGCTGACCTGGGGTTCCAGCAACCACAGTTTCCCTTAGGCTGAATACTCTTAAGTGCATTTCAGAGGTTAGGTATAGGTCACTGCTACTTCTCTAAGAATGGTGATGACCAAGGGTCACACAGCAGACTCATTGAGCACTTGTAGATGGAATGGGTTACGTTCAATGCAAACAGAAGGAGGAGGAAGAGGAAGAAGAAGGAGAAGAAGCAGAAGAGGAGGAGGAAGAAGAAGAAGGAAGAGGAGGAGGAAGAGGAGGAAAAGGAAGAAGTAGGAGGAGAAGGAGGGGGAGGAGGAAGAAAAAGAAGGAGGAGGATGAGGAGGAAGAGGGGGAGGAGAAGGAGAAAGAAGAAGGAGGAGGAGGAGGAAGAAGAAGAAGAAGGAGGAGGAGGAAGAGAGGGAGGGAGGGAAGAAAGAAAAAGAGAGAGAAAGAGAAAGAGGTTTAATTGGAAAGGGCTGGAGTTGCAGTTGAAAAAGAACACAATGTAAGACACCAGCCTGTGGTTCCTCCTGGCACACTAGCACCCAAACAATTGTGGAGGAAACTGTGACACCAGCTACATCCAGCAGAGAACCAGGCCCTGGACGCTGTGGAGAGGGGGTAGGCCTTGATATTACAACAATCTCCAGGCCAGCCCCAGGCAGCAAAAGGCTTAAATTACATTCATACTCTCAAAGGTATGTGCTCTGCTGGACTCTGCTGGGTGCTGTGACCAGGGCCATAGTGAAAGGAGGCTCTCCAGGGTCAGCTTCCATCTGTGCTGTGGACGATGACACTCTACCTATGCCTTATATGGGGATCAGGCTGTGTGTGCAGAAAAGCACAGACCACAGTCAACAGCAGGACAAAAGCCAGTGGCCACTGCTAACACTAAGGGCTGCAGAAGGGAAGCCCAGAGTTAAAAAGTAAAAGAAAAGCCAGGACTGGGGTTGGGCAGATGGTCTAGCTAGTACAGTGCTTGCCGCACAAGCAGGAAGACCTGGGTTCAATCCCAGCACCCACATAAAAGCTAGCGGTGGCAGTGGGTGCCTGTCATCCCGGTGCTGGGGAGGTGGAAAGAACAATCTCTGGGGTTTTCTAGCCAATCAGTCTAGCTGGACTGGTGAATACCAACTTCAGTAAGAGACTGTGTCTCAAAATGTAAGGTGAGGGCTGATGAAAACAATCAAATGTCAACCTCTGGCTTCATGTACATGTGTACACCACACACACACACACACACACACACACACACACACACACCAGCACCAAATCAGTGAGGACAGCAAAGTTATCTGCTGCCCCTTATAAGCTGACATTAGCACAAAGATATTCAGGTGAGTTCTTCCAGTGACTGACACTGGGTTCGAATAGGCTCCATGCCTTAACTACTGCACACATGTGTGGTTTCCAGTCAGCTAAGAAACAAAAGTGTACATTTACATGTAAAGTATGCACATACAAATAACATACAAGTAAACACTCATGCTGCTAAAAGCCCAAATTCTAAAAGGCTATAAAAGTTAGGTCTTTCTCTGGACACCATCTCTTCCCACTGTTCGGTTACCACCATCTAGAACATTAGGACTACAGATGGGCTAGAGATGAGGGCTCCCTACAACAGCAGGCAGACATCCACACTAAGGTTCCACACTGTTAGGAGACAGGGATAGTTCAGAACCTCACCTGACAGTTCAGCCCTCATCTGTGACACAGGAACTCAGGCTGGCCTTCCACCTGCCTTTAAGCCTTAGAGTCTAGGGGCTGTAGCTAACAGTGACCAAAAGTCAGACACAGGGAAACAACCTTGGGTCTTCCTGAGAAACACAGGCACCAACAGAGTGGGCCATCAGATGCCATGCTTCTTGCAGGAAGTATGCATTCCAAGCCTGACACTGGTTACAAGCATTCCTGGAAGGGCTAAGCACTGTGTAGCCAAGCCAGCTGGTCCAGTGTCTCTCTTCCCCTCCCATAAATCTTTCCGGTCCAGTGCTCGCCTAGTCCAGAAGTTGGTAGAACACCTGCACCCCACACAGCATGCTGGGGTGCAACAGGGCCTTTTAAATACAGAGCACCCCTCTTTATTAAGTCTCCTGCAGTGTCTAGGTGCCCAGTGGGCGGCACCTCCCTGTGCCCATATGCCAGGGGCCTGGAGTCATCTGCAGGAGAGGCAGGATGTGTGCTGTCGGGACTCTGCTCTGGCATCACCCTTCCGATGGGAGGCAGGCCACAGTGACAGCCCATCTGTGCTGTCACTGTGCTGTCACCTTAACTCAGACGTTAGAACAGCCTGCCGGAAGAGACTTCCGTCAGTTACCTGACCTCACCATTGCCTTCTCCGGGATGGGCTTGGGTGGCGGGGTTGCAGCCGCTTCCAAACCTGCACCAAACTAGGATTGGCTCTAGTAGAAGGTGGCTCTGTTGTCCAGGAAGCAAACTCAGATCTAGTTAAATTTCACAATTGGGAAAACCCATCAGAGTTGGGACGGGAAATGCTTGTACCACAGAGTCCATGGGGAGTACCCCAAAAACCCTGTGACAGAAAACCACTTTAGGACTTCAAAAATAACAAACTGTGAAGAATCTTAGCTGACAGCCCAAGCCCTTCTAGGGCCTGTCCTTCATCTGTATCCTTGCTGTAACAGGAAGTGGCGAGTTCTTCAGACTCCAGTGTGCCAATCCTAGCCTGTTATTTTCTGTCCACTAAATGCTTAAGCTGCTTGCTAAATCTGTAGTTAAGTGACAGATGGGCTGCTAGGGGCTGAGGTGGCCTGTGTGTCCTTAATCCAAAGCTATATGCTAACCCCTCCCTGGGCAATTCGGAGTCACTTGGAGTAGGAAGTGTCTGAGCTTCAGACTTAAGGGTCCTCCTCCTGAAAGGGAAGCAGGATTGTTTTGCTTGAATGCTTATCCATCTACCCTCTAGAAAAACTTTTCAATAAAGCCTTCCATACAGGCAAAGGCTCTGCAAAGCATGGCTTGGGGGATGTATAACAGAGAATTCTGTGGACAAGTACAAATACGTTCTTTAGCCACAGGCTGCAGACGCCCAAACAGTTATACACACCAAGGTTCTGGGCAGAGCCTTGTGGGCACATGCTTTTGGGCAAAAAAGGCCTGGCCCTAAAATCAAACTAAGTGGGTTAAGATTGCAGCAAGGATGGGTGCATAAGGAGTGATGAGCCAGCTTTCGGGAGAGGAAGATGCTTCATGCAGACTGAGTAGAAAGGGGAGGGGCAGGAACAGAAAGGCAACAGGACCAAATGAGGCAGACCAGATCAGGATGGGGGTAGAGGCAGGCTAATACAGCGAGGATTGGAAAGAATTACCAGGGATGGGTTGTTTAAGATGACCAGAGTGGAGCAGCAGCAGGGTGAACAGGCTGGATTGGGGTAGGGTGAACCAGAATGGACTTGGTTAGGGAGGAGCCCCCAAATCCAAAGGAAGGGGTCAGGGCTCCCTTGGATGAAAATCTCAGGAAGGCTTCCAAGCAGCAGATCCAGGAGGACAAAGAAGACCCACTGGTTCCACAAGTGACTCTGGAAAGAGTTGTAGGGTAGGAGGTTGTGGAATGGAACAGAGGAATATTTAGGCTCAGAGATGACTGTACCCTAAGTCCTCCTGCTGGGCACAGGCCCTGGCAGTAGGGACCAACTGATAGCTGCCTTGCTGAGTCCCACAGGCAGCTGCCTTGTCTCATATCTGTCTGGCTCCAGATACAAGCAGAGAAGGGGGTAAGACCTGAGGCGTGATATGAAGGTTGCCTTCCCCCCTCTCCGTGTTCAACTCTGTCGACCATCAAGCTCCCACGAGTGATAACCAACCCTATTAGAGGCTTTGAGAAGAAGCCCTTGCCTGGGAAAGTGACAACTTCAACGGGCTTCACAGACTTCACCTTAATATTACGTCTGATAAGTTACACATTTAAAAACACTATCTCCTCTCAGAGCTGGTTCCTCACAGTTGGAAATACTACTCAGCCCATAAACCACAGGGCCACAGACGTCTGAAACCGTGAGCTCTACTCATTAAGCAAAGAAAGGCCCCCAAAGTGACCATAGCACCACAGACCCGATCCCAGAGTAGGAGAGGTTCCGCGTGCCAGGTCTCACAGGGAGAGCCACAGGAACAGATGGTAACTGTACCTGGATCCAGGTTCCCACCAACCAACCGCAGCACACCGGTTCCCTCTCACGTGGGAACTAGGTTGTATAAAGTTGATTCCGGGCACAACCACCCCAGGGAGCGTCGCTAACAGCCGAAATAGTGTACTCGACACAGGAAACAATCTGCAAACATGGATGTGGAAATCCTCCCGCCAGGTTATGCCAAGAGGTTCGCACGTCCGCTGCTGACCAAGATGACCATCCAGGTTCGGGCACTAGGCCACCGAGACACACAGTCGGCCTCCTAACTGAGCGGAGGCGCTCGAAAGGGGCTGCTTGACGCGAGGGACAACCCCCCGCCCTCCGCCCACCACCAGGCCTCCTACTGGCGGGAACCCGCGCCAGGCCCGTGATGATGTTGTGGGGCTCAAGAGATGGAGTTCAGGGGATGGTGCCTAAACCACAGAGGGTCTAAGTGGGCATGTGCGCAGGCGGCGGGAAGCGGGACTCTGGCGCGGGCTCAAAGGGTGCTGCAGGGGAGGGGCGCGGCTCTCCAAGGACCGGGCGGCGCCCAGCCCCTCCCCACCGCATCCCAGGCGCATCCTGGGCAGAGCACAGAAGCGACGCGGAGAACCCACCTGGGCCTTCTGCAGGGCGCTCAGCCGCAGTTCGTGCACGAAGGGGTTCCGCCCCGGGGGCGCTAGCCGCCGCGCGTCGCCTGCCCCTGAGCTGGAGGAGGGGGCGGCCCGTGGCCCGCGGTCCCGCAGCCTCATGGCGGCCCGCGCCTGAGCACCGAGCGGAGCAGACGGAGCACAGCTGACGGAGATCAGCGGAGCGGAGCAGAGCCGAGCGCAGAGGAGCAGAAGGCGGCAGAGGTAGTAGCAGAGCGCGCGGGAGAGGGCCGAGGATGCGCGGCCGCCCGGAGGCGCAGGCGCGGGAGGGGCGGCGTGACGTGGGTGGGGCCAACGGGATGCCCCGCCCCGACCGAGCTGGAATATGATTGCGCCTGCGCGGCTCGAGGCTCATGGACTTTCCTAGAACCTGGGGCAACCTGCGGTTTCCCATGAGTGGGGAGACCCTGAGATTTGGACCGCAGAAACGAGGCTTGTGGGCTCAGCGGCCGCTTAGGACCCCACTGACGCAGCTGAGTCCCCCTGCGCCCGCACCTGCGACCCTGGAAAGAGGTTCTCGGAGCTACCCGAGACTGTGCCAGGCCCGCTTCTCTGCGCAGCACTGACCTCGCAGGCAGTTTCCTTCCCCTAACCACTGTAATCTATCACTAGCCATCGTGGGTGAAATGGATGCGTTAGGGGACCTTACTTTGTGCTACGCTATTAACTAGGGCTCAAAATAGCCTTCTTGTTAAAATGTATACATTTGACTACCTGAATACCTTTTGTAGTTTGTATTACTGTTTTTAACTAGGACACAAAATAACTTTCCGGTCAAAAAATGTCTTTTGTAGCAATACCAGGTGTATTTATTTGTATATCGTGGAACCCCTCAAAAGGCGGGTGGGGGGAGACTGAGGGTCCAGCCTCAGTCACCAGACTGAGCCAAGTTCTGCAGAATTCCGAACCCCCTCGGCTTCCTGTCTCACCTCCGGCAAAGCCCTGTGTTCCTGTGGACACCAGAGCTCTGAGAGACCCCACCACATCCTCTCACAGAAGTCTGTTCATGGGGTGACCAGAGCCTCTGATACCTGCTTACAAGTGGGGACCAGGCTGAGCCCTGTTCTGTGTTTTGTCTAGCAGGAAAATGCACTTGCAGGTCTTGTCCCTTCAAAGCTTCATTTTGTATTCCACACCTTGACTTCACCTTGAGACTCTCTTTGTCTGCTCTGAGATGAGCCTTGCAGCAACAGCAGTTCACGCAGCTTTTTTCTCTGGGTTACAAAGCCTGTGGAGGCCCTTGAACTATGAACAGGCTTAATGCTCTGTTGTGTTGCCCTGTGGCTGAGCCATGAGCATTCCACTGACCCTAGCTTTTAATTCTCATTTACTCTAGCCTTAGACACAAGAGTGCAGCGTCTAAGGACATTCAGCTCCTTGTCAAGAAAACCCCAGGACCAAAAGGCCTGTTTGCATACAGATCTTTACCCTAAGGAAGACAGACTGTCTAGGTGCCCCCTAAAGTCTGTAGGTAAAGAGACCTGAGGGTGTCCTGCATCAGGATTCCTGTAGCCTCAAAGTTGGGTCTCAAGATTGTGGACGTCTTGTAAGCGTGTTAGCCCAGGTCCTCCAGCCACAGAGGGCAGGATGAGTTACCTGCTTGATATAAGTGTGATGGTAGATCACTGTAATTGTACAAGTGAGGAAGTTGAGGTAAGACCAGCCTGAATTAGATAAGGAGACCCTGTCTCAAAAATCAAAATAGCTACATAGTGTGTGTGTGTGTGTGTGTGTGTGTGGTGTGCTTGGCAGTGTGTAAGAGAAATGCCTATTGAGATGAACAGAAGTCCAATTAAAGCTCTTGGCTTGGGGAACTGTTATAGTATGTTGTGAACTGCAGTGTGTTCCACAAAATTCTGCTATGCAGTACCTATGGAGGTGACCTTATGTGGGAAGAAACCTTTTTGCAGATGATCAAGATGAATCTAATAGGTTGGCCGGACCCATCCAGAATTACTGATGTCCTTATAAATGTGAGTTCTGAACAAGGAGACACCAGTAAGACCAGAGTTTTGCTGATATTGGCTACTCAGCCACCCGAGCTGGAGAGAGCTGGGAGGGTTCTCCTTTAGGGACATCAGGAAGAATTGCCTCAATCTGGATCTTGAACTTCTATCTTTCTGGGCTGTGAGAAGATACAGCTGTTTGTTCACACCCCCAGGAAGTACATTATAAATCCGTGAATCCACGAGAGGATGAGTTGAGAAGGACACTCTGGGCACCCTGTCCCAGCCCCGCAGTCAATGCAGAGTGACTGGGCCAGACAGGATCCGTGTTCGAGTCCTAGGAGAGGACTTGCCTTAGCTACCTGCCCTGGCCTGCATTTGTAGAAGCCCCATGAGATGCATGGCCTGGTGGAAACCCACAGTGGATCCTTGGGTCAATGAGGCTTGTTTGGAGGAGGCTGGGGGAAGGAAATGAGTTATTTAGATCAGGTTTTGATAAGACACAAAGGCAAGGAAGTGGTTATCGAAGGAGCCAATCCTGCTCACAGATGAAGGTACATCAGAGGGGAAGGTGGGAAGTCCTCTGTCTTAGCCTCTTTGTACCACTGTAACAAAATACCCAAACATAGGCGGTTTATAAGACACAGAAAATGATTCTCTTACACTTCCAAGCCCGAAATAGGAGCCAGCAGGTTTAAAATCTGATGAGAAACCAATCTCTGCTTCCAAGATTCCACTTGAGCATGGTGTCCCCAGAGGGGACTCCAAGTCCTCACGTAGCAGGAGAGAGTCTGAGTGGATATCGCAAGCCCTTTTATAGCTGTAGTGGCAGTAATTATTTCCTCCCTCTCGTTCACTTGAATTTGCTATTCTTTCGCTGCCTTTGTAAGGCAGGAGTGCAGACTTTTCTTATTCAACACTGTCTATTTTCTTGTCAGCGCGGCTTTGTCTGTGTCCCAAGAACGCTGGCCTGCTGGGTTTCTACTACTTTCCTTTGATTTTTAATTTACTCTCTATTTTCCCTGGTGGTCTCTTTGACCCATGTGTTGTTTAGTTAGATGCATAGAAATGTCCAAAATATTTGGAAAGGTGCCAGACACATTTCTGTCGTTAATTTTAATAACTCCTTTGTGGTCCCGACACAGGCTCTGTGATCTCATTGCATTTATGGCCTGTAATTATGCATTTGGGGTGGAGAGTTCTGTGAATGCGGGTGGGTTACATCGGTGCATAGTTTTGTGCAGGTTCCACATCTTTCTACACTTGTGTTGCTTGTTCTGCTCATTACTGAAGCCAACCTTATTTGGGCACTTTTCTATTTTACTTTTAGCTCTGGTCTTCTGTATTTTCCTGCAGTGTCTTTAGGTACATACATCCTCAGAGGGCTTGTTCCTCCACTAATCAACCTCTTTATTACGATGGAGCCTCTGGCCCATCTTTATTGTTGTTCACTTTTATTGGCATGTTTCCCCATCTTGTTATGTATTTTGCTCTTTAACCAACCTCTAAACCTAGTCTTTTCACAACAGTGTTTAGACAAATGGGCTTGGCGATTCATCCGATAATTCTAGCACTTGAGAAGCTGAAACAGGAGGATCTCCGTGAGTCCAAAGCCAGCCTAATGTACATAACAAGACTCTTGTTTCGAAACCAAAACAAAACACTCCCCAAAGCAAACCAAAACAGCCGTGTTTAGATCTCTTGTGTCTGAGGTGCCAGCAGACTAAGGTTTAAATAGTCAATCCTGCTGTTTGCTTTCTGATTAACTTCTCTGGCTTTACTTTGTGCTTTTCTCTTTTGGACCAATTTAGCAGGTTTTCCATCTTATCTCTACCATTGGCTCATCAGCTATACATCTTTCCTTTAACATGTTAGTATCTGTTGTAGGGCTCAACATGTATTCTCTGAAGACATTTCAGGTACTATGATGCCACTTAACATGTGAGATTTCACAATATCCACTTTCGTTTCCTTCCCACCCTTCCTGCCTCTGTTCTTGTATATTTTAATTTTATATATGCTAAACCTCCACGGCACACTATTATTATTTTTGCTTTGAACAGTCAATTATCTTTCCAAGAGATTATAGAGAATTTAAAAAAGACTTTTGTATTTGTGCCAATGGTTGTCTTTTAAGCTCATTCATTGCCCTGTGCAGATCTGAATTTTCTTCTGCTGCTGTTTTCCTTTCTCCTGAGGAAATTCTACTAAATATTTTGAAATGTAGACCTGTTTGTTTATAATTTTATGCACTGAGGTTATCTGAGGTGTTTTTAGCTTGCCCTTGTTTCTGTGAGTTTTCTTCTGATGACTGTACAATTCTGCAGCAGCTAGACTGTGTCTTATGTTTTGTGTACTCCCAGGTCCTTGCCAACACTCAGTCCCTAGACCAGCATCCTTGTTGTGGTTCCTAACTGAATTTGCAGTGGGAGCCTCTTTAGATGTGTTTATTTATATGTGTAACTCTCCTTCAGTGAGATATCTGTTCAGATATTTACCTTTTTTGTAGTGGATCTGATGAGATTGTTTGTTTCTGAGACAGAGTCTGCCTGTATAGCTCAGGTGGCCGGAAACCCAATTATTCTCCTACCGTAGCTTACTGTGTGCTAGAATTACAGACAGACACCCTGTGACATTTAATATATCCTGAATTCATTTCCTTATGGCTTATATGACTTGACAATAGATTCTAACATCCTCTAGCTGTCTTTTAACTTTTGAACAGTATTTTTTTGTTTTTGAATAACATCACAATCTCACTCTGTCGCCCAGGTTGACCCCAAACTCACAGGGTCAAGTGATCCTTCAGTCTCAGCCTCCAGAGTAATTGGCACTGTGGGCCTGAGCCACCATACCTGGCTGTCATATGGGAATCTTGAAAGAAAAAGACTCTTAATAGTGCTAGTCTTAGATTCATTGACCCAGTAGACAAAACACAATTTGTCTGGTCTTTATAATTTCACTCAACAATGTTCTGTGACTTGCCACGCATAGACAGTTCACTTCTGCCATGTGTGGTAGCTTTGAGTTATCATAGATGATCCTTTTAATTTTTGACTGTTTATTGCCAGCATACAAAAACAAGCTCGTTTCCCATTTTAATTCTGTGTCTGTGACCCCAACCATAAAATTATTTTGTTGCTAATTCATAATTGTGATTTTGTAACTGTTGTGAATCATAGTATAAATATCTGTTATGCAGGATATCTGATATGTGAGCCCTGTTAAAGGGTCATTCAATGCCCTCCAAGGGGTCTCGACCCATAGGTTGACCACTGGTGTAAAGGAAAGAACCAGATCACTGAGAGGCTCTCTCTAAAGATTAGGTGGAGAGTGATTGAGGAAGACACTCAACTTTGACCTCAGGCCGCCACCGGAGCATACACGGGCACGTGTACCCACACTGACGTGCACACATGCTCATATAAAACTTCCCAAACACATAACTATTCAGGAATATTCCAGATCTGTTACTGGCTGCTTATTTAATTCCATAGTAGTCAGAGAACATATTTGGTGTGTTCTTTAAATTTATGGACATTTATATTAATTACTTTTCTCACTGTGACAAAATACTTAGCAGAAACAACTTAAAGAAAGCTAATGGTTTGAGGAGAATCCGTCCATCTTGGCAGGTATGGTGTGGCTGGTCACAGGAGAAATGAGACGAATGCTCAACTGCTTTCTTCCCTGTTCCCTTTTGTTCAATTCGGGATCACATCTCCTGGGACAGTGACAGCCACATTCAGGACAGCATTTCCTCCTCGGGTAAATCTCTCTGCAAACTCTCTCACAGACACACCCCAGGTGTGTCTGCTAGCTGCTCTAAATCCAATCAAGCTGACAAGGAAGGTGAACCAGCACGTGTTCTGTGTTTGCAAACGTCTTTCGTCTTTCAGGAAGTGGAGCAGGTTGTGTGCACCGCGCTTGTGTGTGACAGGTCTAAATACCAAGTAGCTAGAACTCCAGAGGTTCCAACTGAGACTCTGAGGGAGTTTGTCTAAGCTGGGCTCCTGCCTCTGCCCACCACGCTCCTCAGCTTGCTGAGGCATCATATACCATACCACCCTCTGCCTCCCTGCCCTGTGGCCTTCTTTACTGAGTCTGTGCTTCCCCATCACACTTCCCTTCTCCTGGAGGGCAAACTCAGCAAGGTCGCATCCTGAGGTCCTTCCTCCACCACACCTGCAAAGATCCTTTCCTGGGTCTCATTCACAGTCTGCGTTTGGGCGTCTTTGGGAGGGGCACATTCCAAATCAAGGCATTCATCTAATCCAGGCAAATCTAAAGTCGGGGACTGGTCCTGAGGATAAAATATAGTCCTTGAATCTCTGTGTGGCCCTTTGCTGCCTAGGCTTCAGCGTACTGAGGCTGGGGTCTGGGGTATCCTCCAGCAGTGAGACCTTAAGATGAGACCAAATTGACTTTACAATGGCCTTAAACCTAGTGGTGCTCTCCCTCCAGGGGAAATGGCTGTGTGATTCTGCTGAATCACAGCCAAATGCCACGTGAAGTAAGTAACAACCGCCAGATGACTTCAGCTTGTCAGAGCTTGAGTCCAATAAATGTTGACCAGGTGAAAGTCATAAGATGCATAAAATGTAAGCCAGGCGGTGGTGGCACACGCCTTTAATCCCAGCACTTGGGAGGCAGAGGCAGGCGGATCTCTGTGAGTTCGAGACCAGCATGGTCTACAAGAGCTAGTTCCAGGACATGCTCCAAAACCACAGAGAAACCCTGTCTCGAAAAAACCAAAAAAAAAAAAAAAAAAAAAAAAAAAATGCATAAATGGATAAATGGCATTCAGCAGATTTTCTCCAGCACACTCTGGCCATTTTTGTCTACTCCCTTTAGTTTTAAGGTACTTAGCCAAATAAAGAAATCCAAAGAAAACACCATTCCTTAAAGTAAATGTAATCTGATGTCTCAGCGCTTCTTCACTGCCCTGGACGGAACCCACATTTCCGTGTCTCTAAGTGTGTCAGTGTATGTAAGCAGACTGAGCCAGATACTTTTTGTCTGTGGAGCTGATATTTCTTGGCCACCACCACATCACAGAACTGGTTCATGGAGTTTTCAGTTCTTCTGCAGACAGAAGAATCCTGAGGTTATAGTGCCTTGGCTACAGGCATCTGCTTGGTCTCACACTTGTCTGCTGGCCTTTGTTATGCCCACAACAGCAGATGGCAAATAAAGGCAGTATGTTTGTGTCAATCTGGGGACTGTAGATGAAACTACTTCTAATGCCCTTTTTTGCCGCCAGAATTTGGCTCTAATCTCCTTAGCCACTGCTGGACCCCAGGCCCTTACAGCTTACTATTATCTGGACTTCATAGTATCTCACAGCTAGCTGTTCTGAAAGCCTCCCTCCCTCTGTGTTTCTTGCCTCATCTTGTGAACACAGAGTTCTTGGGGCACCCTCTGAGCCCCTACTCCCACACTGTTTTGCCCTCCTGTTCTGGCTAGACCTGGGTCTCACATGCTGTCCTCTCATTAACCGTCAAATACTGTCCAGTGTATGACCTCCTTCTGCAGCTAAGATCAAAACCACACAACCATGGCTGGCTTGTGGTCTGTCTTAGTTCCAGAACACCACAGACCATGCAGCTTAAAGCCCAGGCATTTGCTTCACTCTCCTGGAAGCTAAGGTAAAAAGGTGTCAGTGGTTTATAGTGTTTGGTGAAGGACTGGCTTCCGGTTTAGAGATGACACCCCCCAGAGTCCTCTCTAGTGTGTTAGGAGTGAGGCAGCTCTCTGAACCTCTGTCTTTAGGTTTCATCCTCTGAGTACCTCCCCCACTCCCCAGTTCCTCTGTCTGTTCCTGTTCTCTAGGGGTACGATTTTAGCCCATGCATTTGGGGAAACAGCTCTGTCTGCAGCAAGGCCCAGCAGGCACTGCAAGCCTACCTCATTCCCTTCTGAACTCCTGAGTCCTCACTGAACCTATCACCAGTGCATGGGCCCACACCAGGGCAGACAAAGGAGGAAGAAAGGATTTATTTGGATTACACTACCGTATCACTGTTCATCACTGAAGAAAATCAAGACAGGAACTCAAACAGGGCCGGAACCTGTAGGCAGGAGCTGATGTAGAGGCCATGGAGGAGTGCTGCTTACTGGTTTGCTCCCTGGCTTGCTCAGTCTGGTTTCTTATAGAATCGAGGACCACCAGCCCAGGGATGGCATCACCCACAATGGACCGGGCCCTCCCCATCAATCACTAACTAAGACAATGCCTTACGGGCCTGCCTACAACCTGCCTACAATCGTATGGAGGCACTTTCTTAATCGAGGTTCCCTTCTTTCAGATGGCTTTAATTTGTTGATATAAAACTACTCAGCACACCCAGAGTAGACTACATTTTTTAGCCTACCTGCCTTAGGGGATGTGATCACGTGACTAGATTCTGATAGCAAATGAGACATAAGCCCAAGACTCATTGAGCTTTGGAGAGTATGTTTAAAGGAGTGTATCTCCATGCAGGCTGGAAGGTAGAAGATATGGCTGGAGCTACAGCATTGGGGCCTGCCTGAGAAACAACCGTGGGAATGACAACCTCTGAGAAGCAGTGATCCTCCCTTCATAATAAGAGTACTGAAGACTCGGTGTAGCAAAAGCTAAGCAGTTTATTTTTCAGTCTTGTAATGCCAGGCATCAGCTTGAGAAAAGGCAGAAAGGGCTGGCACACCAATTTGGCACCAAACAATGGTTTTCGTATTCCTAATTGCATTTCTCTGCTCCTGAATTCCTCATTGATTGAAGTCTTCAGGGAGGTACACACTTTACAGCTCATCTAGCTCCATCCTCACCACCAAGTCCCCATCTTCTTGGGGCTCAAGATTCCCTCCTTTTCTGAAATGTGCATTCAGTCACATAGCAGACTGTGATTTTTTTAACTATAAGATAAAAAAGTGTTCATGTAAGCAGGCGCCAGCCACCAACTAGGAAGACAGGGACCCAGTGCCTCTGCTCATCTGTGATTCACTGATGAGCCTTAAACGTGCCTCGCACTGAAAACAGACCATAATGATTTACTTACACAAGCTCTCTTTGCCACAACAGAGAGAGAGCTGGGCCTGAGGGAGGGCCTGCTAGCCCTAGGCTGGATGCTTCTCCCTTTACAAATGCGAGGGAGAAGTAAAGATTTAACTAGGATTGCTATTGTTTTAGTTTTTCTGCTACTTGCCAGTGATCATTGAGGTTTGTGGGGATGCTGGGGGTAAGAAAGCAAATACCATGGCCATGGAATTTGTCTTTGTAGAGTAAATAGATTTAGAAAATCTTTTGACTTCCCCTGAAAGCTCTGATTTGCAGCTCCTCCCAGCCCCACTGCCTCTGCTTATCCCACGGTAAAGACCTTTCTGCCTGGCCCCTTGGTCCCTTTCCCTATACTGCCTCCACCCACAGGGATTCCTGGACAGTCTGGTGGTCCAGTCTCTCAGGTCTGACACCTGTAGGTCTCTCCCTATTGCTTCTCCCCTGTGTCCTGTTTTTTTTTTCTGGTCCTTAAAGTTGCTTTATACATTTGCCCTTCTGCCCTTCCTTCAGGTAGCCTCTATCGCCTTGTGTAATAGGAGACTGCTCATTCATTTCCCTGTTGCCCAGACCCACATAATCGCACAGAAACTATATTAATTCCAACACTGTTTGGCCAATAGCTTAGGCGTATTGCATGTTCCTAGCTAGCTCTTGCATCTTAAATTAACCAATTTCTATTAATTGTGTATCACCACTAGACTGTGACCTACCAGTAAGGTTCTGGTATCTTTCTCCTTGGGAGCTACATGGCCTCTCCCTGACTCCACCTTCTTGCCTCCTCCATCTCTGCTTAGATTTCCTGCCTTGCTATAGTCTGCCCTGCCATAGGCCAAACCAGCTTCTTTATCCACAGCATACAGAGGGGAATCCCACATCAGCCTTGTAAGTCCACTACCCTGGAAGCCCCATCTTCTCAGCTGTTCATGATCTAAAGTGCCTGGAGCAAAACCCATTAACAGGAGTGTACAACCTTTCTCCATTTGCCATGTGAAATGGTCACCCACAGAGTTCACTTGGAGAACCACAGAATCAGGTTACAACAAATTACAAAGTAAATCTCATAATGTTTTAAGCAAGTTTTCAATTTTGTAAGCTTTTGGCTTCATTCCTGGCTATCTCTAGTCACAGATAGCCTGCAGGGCACAGGTTAGATTTGCCTGAGATGCTTTAGGGATTAGCAGATGATTCTTAGTGATGTGGCTTTTGGCTCTAAACCACCAAGACATTTAGGTCGTGTATTAGTCATTGTCTGAGAAAAGAAAAAAAAAGATTCATTTGGAGAAGAAAAAACTTTAGAAGGATTTACCTATACATGTCTTCATTATCATTAATAATTAACTATTTTTGTATCAGCTCGGGTGGAGCAGAGTCCTGATGCTCAGAATAGTCCCCTCTGCAAACTAATACCCCATCGTCTACATGAACCCAGAGAGAGAAGAAATTACCCCCAGCAGTCAGGGAGGGTCCCCACAGGGAAGTTTGGGAAGGGCTGGGAGAGGTTCCAGGGAGCCTCAGGGTGACAGGTCATCAAAGCTGGAGCAGCTGGCCCTGTGACATACCAGGACGAGCCTACCAGGTCTGTACCACGCTGCCACGTTACAAGGAAGTGGGTGGAATGTATGGGCTGCACCCCCTCTCCCTTCTGCTCCCTCCGTCTGTCTCAAGAAGGACCTGATAGTGGATACCATCCTAGGTGTGTGTGTGTGTATGTGTGTGTGCGCGTGTGCATGCACGTGTATGTGTGTATGTGTGTGTGCGTGTGTGTCACAGCTCCCCCCAGGCACCACATCAAGATGATCAAGAGGCTGTAATCACGCCTGCACAAACTAGGAACACATGTATCTGCTCACACTTACACACATTTACATCCTACATACATGCTGATGTGCATGACTGGTGGCCCACAGGTTTGTTTGTACCACACACCTGTGTTCCTGCAAGCAGAGGTCTTGAGCAGATGCACATGGTTTGATAATGCACTGAGGGTGCCTGCCTGGCTCTTCACTGTGGTGGTATTTATCTGAATAGAGCCCTTGTACATAGTTTCAGCATGAGTGAACCAGGCCCAGAGACTCTGAAGATCACAGGCTTCTTGTGCCACTTGGCTTTAAAAGAAAGTGTGGGTCATAGCCATCAGACACTGAGCAAGGTGTCTGGATGTTTGGGGAAGGATGCTTGAGCCCTATTCTGTGACAACATGGAATGTGCCCGCCCTCCCTTCTTAGAACTCTTGTGCAATCAGAACTGAAGAACAAATGTTTCACTTCACTGGTGAATTCTTTTTCAAATATCTCTATTAAAAAGGCACCGGTGACCCAGAATAGGCATGTGTTTTGGCAGGTGCTTTCCCAGTTGAAATGAGTGTTTGCTTGCACACTCTGAGCTGTACCAAGTGTCTTTGAACACTATAGTGCTCAGTTATGCTTTAGACAAACATTCTCTGAGGCAACATGTTTGTCTTGGTCACTTTCCTTTGCTGTATTTAGAGTGGATGGATTGACTCAGACACCTTTGGGGAGCTGGAGTGCTGGGTAAAGTCACAGCTCACCATATCACCTGATTACTGCTCTGAACTAGGGTCAGGCTACAGTGTAACCACTGCCCTCTAGCCTCAGACCCTCGGTCTTTCAGTGGTCATTCTCCTCTTCCGCCCTGCCCTTCTCTGATATAAGGCAGGTGGAACTTCCTCCAAGGGCTTTCTTAAAGTGAGAGTGAGTGCTGGTGTCCAGAACAGAACTGGCCATCCTACCCTATGCTTCTTGTCTGCCTTCCAGGGTTGACAGTCTTCTCATGAACAAGTGGGAAATTTAGGGGTAGCAAGAACAACCACGGAGTTTCTCATGAGTGGGACTTGTGCTTGTGGGCCATCTTGGGCGGGGATTTTAAGACTATGGAACCAGCCATGCTTTCTTCAGTGTTGCCTGGTGTACTGAAACTGGAGCTTTAGGAAAAGCTGACCCTCACCAGGTGTTACCTAAATTCCCCCTGAGAAGCAAGCACCCATTTAGTGTGCCTTCACCAGACTCTAGGTTTGACATTTTCTAATACAACTCTGCTTTAATTGCATGTGGCCTAGACAGGCCAGACAAGGTGAGGAGGAGCTTTGTCTATGCAGTTACCAGGGAAGCTCTCATTCCTGCTGGGGAAAGGCTTTTGGGGTGTGTTCTGTTGAGGGAGGAACACCCACACCTTTGTAAGTAAAGCTTCACCTCTTCTGTGTAAGGAAGCCCAATAATTTATTGTTTCTCCAGAATGAACTTTGTCAGAAGTATGCTTCAGTTTGTCATTAGGACCCAAGGAGGAGGGTGGACATTGATTCTATCTCCCCTGGAAAATAATTTTAGCAACAAATATACTTTAGCCTGTCTCAGGTAACAGCACTGGGGGTCAGGCTCAGGACAGAGGGCGTTGGGAACTAGGAAAGGCCTTCTTGGCTGACTGGATCAATGTATTCTTAAAATCCTGAGTGCTACCACTTGTTGGAGGGAAGCCTCAGACCTGGGCTCAGTACCCTCTGAAGGTTCTGGGGCAGTGCTGTGGAAGGCAACGGACACATTAAGGCATAGGGCCTACTGGGACACTAAGTTGTTGGACTGACCCTTGAGGGCACTGTAGGGCCTCAGCTGCTTCCTCTTCCTCGTTTTGCTTCCTGACCTCAAAATGAATGTTTTTCATGGTGAGTTCATTATTGACAGAAACAGAGACTAACATGTCTGTGGCTTGTCACCATGTCAGAATTTATTGAAAAACAACAAATTCACAGGGTGCAACAGCTTTAAGGGCAGCGATTTTCCAGGTAATCCCACCTACCCTGCAAATGTAGGTTCTTTATCTTTTTTGTTTGTTTGTTTGTTTGTTTTTTTGGTTTGTTGAGACAGGGTTTCTCTGTAGCTTTGGTGCCCGTCCCGGAACTAGCTCTTGTAGACCAGGCTGGCCTCGAACTCCCAGAGATCCGCCTGCCTCTGTCTCCCGAGTGCTGGAATTAAAGGCGTACACTACCACCGCCCGGCCTGTTTATTTGTTTTTTAAGACAGACTCTTACTTTGTAGCCTTGGCTGCCTGGCTGGTCTGGAAGTCAGTGTGTATACCAGGTTGGTCTCGATCCACCTATCTCTTCCTCCTGAGAGATGGGATTAAAAGTGTGAGCATCCATCCCCCTCGGATTCTTTTATTTCAGTTTTAATTACTGATATTAACTCTGATATCACAGAGGACAAAGTAAATATATCTACGTAGCTATAAGTACATATGCGGCTTGTAACTAGTTAAAGAGGCTCTAGAAAAGTGTCTATGGCTAAGATGTGGAACCAAAATGCAGCCAGAGAGAAGAAGCTGCTTCTGTTAGAAATCGGTCTGAAGAAGGGCTAGGGTTGAGATCAAAGATGTGGTCAGCTGGAGAGATGAGAGGGCAGAACCATGTCAGAGCATGAAATTGTGGGTTCATGTCTAAATGGGCAAGACGAGCAGGAGCACAGGCAGCTGTGGTTGAGTAGTACACACTAACATTGGGGGACAGAGTTGAGCTGAAGCCCCAGGCACAGTTCTGTGGGTCCTTCATGCACACATGAGGTATCAGATGCTAGTTTGGCGGTTGGTTATTGCAGTGTTAAACATATATCACTTTATGAGGTCCAGGTGTGAGGAAGTTACACCTTTTCCTTGGTTTGGCGTGTCTCATAAATCTGATAAGGCCTGGTTTCCCTGATAGGATTTTGGTATGCCCATGTGTATTGTCTCAGTTCTCCTTGGTAAATTCATAGTATTCCACACTTTTTATACTAGGAATAAGTCCTTATCAGACTGTGCTGCACGGGGCGGTGCTGTGCAGGTAGTACTGTTTCCTTGTTTGCACAGGAGAGCAATTATCTCCCATCCTCAAAGGGGAGTTGAAGGTTCCTTGTGAAATGGAGTCTCTCAAGAAAAGGCACAGCCTGAAAAATTCATGGTTTTATGCAACATGTAGTAACTTATGCAGAGCCAGGCCTCAACACTCTTGCTCTGGGCTCCCACTGTGGTGTGCTGCCTCCACACAGTCCCAAACAACAGGGCCAGCCAGACATGGACCAAAATGAAATACAAGAGAACTCATTTCTCTTTATAGGCTTATCTCCTGTGTTTTGCGGAGTCAGAGATAGCTGGTACAGGTTTTTTGTTTTGTTTTTATTTAACAGCACGCATCAGGAGGTAAAGATACACTATGGGAGCAGAGGAAGTGAAAACATAAAAACATTTCCTGAGAGCTACATCTAGGAAGGAATTCTTCAGAGTTCAGAATATTGAACTCTAGCAAAAGCTACAAGAAAAGCCAAGCAAAGCCAGCTAGCATGTTTACATTGTAGTATCGGTACAAACTGTTTGTTTTTGTCTTTAAGGCTGTTTATAAGGTGCTGACTTAATTGTCTTCTCTGATTTTTCTTTCCATTTGTTTTTCTTAAATTCAGTTATAAAGTTTTTAAAGATTATCTATTTTTATGTATGTGTGTTTGCCCGCATGTTTGTATATACATCACATGGCATGTATAGTGCCTGTAGAAACCAGAAACAGGTGTTGGATCTCCTGGAACTCTAGAGATGGTTTTGAGCTACTGTGTGAGTGCTAGAAACAAAACTGGAGTCCTCTGAAGAGCAGCAAGTGCTCTTAACTGCTGAGCCATCTCTCTAACTCAAGTAATAAAGTTCTTAGTTGTAAATCGTTTTGCAAAACATAACCTCTGGGAACCTGTTGTCCTTTGATTTACAACATAAATGGGCCATCAGTATCACACATGTCTTGGGACCCCCTACTTTCCTGTATAATTGGGTTTTCACTTACTCTGAAGTAGCATCTTGTTATTTCTAGAGAATATACCATCTTGCTTTGCCAGAGCTTCCTCTCAGATCCTCTGTTGCAGTGAGATTTCAAGTGGATGTGGGGGAAACACGCAAGAGAAATGCTGGGGTGCTGGCCCTGCCCTGGGATGTGGATGAAACAAGGCTGAGGTGACCCAGAGAGAACAGGGAGAAAGATGGCTGGAAATGAGGTATCAAGGATCCACTGCAGGGTGCCAGCAGAGCGAAATGTCCACTCTCTTAGGGAGCCACTTTCTAGTGAATACTCAGAGAGAAGGTGTGGACGCATGGGGCCTGCTGAGGCCACACACTGAATAAACCCCATGAGTCTCACAAAGCGACCAGAGCAGCCTGGGGTCAGAGGTCCCCAGCACCAGGAAAGAGGTCCTAGAAACCCATGTTCCTGAACTATTTATGCCATGAGAATACTACAGGTGGCAGCCAAAATTGATTCCTGAGGCTCAAGTCCTCATTGTTCCTCTTGGATAGCTAACTAGGGGGTTAGCTGGGAGAGGATCTGCCTTTCCTCGGACTGAGGTCTGCTAAGAGACTGGCATTTGTTGGAGAGGGTATTTGAAGTGCTCTTTGCTTTTTTACTACAGTCCACAGCCAGTAAAGAAGTACTCAGTTCACCTTCCAGACTTTAACTACTGACTTGGCTTACCAAGGACTCTGGAAGGGCCTTCCTATTTGGGATGCCTTCTACTCATTTTGTTGGAAAGTGTGGTGGGGAAGGGTGTTCCTCACCCAAGCGTCCAGGGGTCTCCGTAGGCTTGTGGCCTCCATAAAGCAGGCTTCCCTTCCTCCCCCAGGACACAGGAGGTCTGGTGCTACTCCAGCCTGTTGGTGGTGCTCTCCCCTTCAGACAGTTCTAGCACCCGTGTTCACCTGCCTCATGGCCACTGAATACCCCAAGGAGAATCGTCTGTACTGAGCTATCTGCTGTTGCCATTGGGAAACTGGAACCTGCTTGCAGGACTCAGAGGCTGAGGCAGGGGGTATAGAAGTCTTGTCAGGTGCCAACCCCTGCAGCAACACACTTTCCAAGACAATATAGGTACAGTGTTTCTCCAGGTGCTTCCCTAAACCACCAACACCAACAAACCCTCATGTGCGAGCCTGTAGAAACAGCCGTGTCCTAGATTTCTTCCATCCCAGGTGTGGGGACCCCATAGGTCAGCCCAGGCAGGGACCCTGGCACCGTCCAGTATAAACCACTTGAGATCAGAGCAGCAGTATGGTGGTGGTGGTGATGGTGGAGGAGGCGGTGATGGTGATAGTGATGGTAGTGGTGATGGGGCCAGGGGTGGAGGTGGATATCAGATTATCTGTGTTTATGAATGAAATTCTCAAAAAATAAAGAGCAAGTGGTTTACAAGTGCTTAATTAGTGATGGTTTCATGTTTTAATATCAATCATTTCAACTCTACTTTATACTTGACTGCTAGTCCACTGTCCTAACAAGATCCTCCAGTGCAACAGTGTTTTCACATTCTGTCGGGACTATAGCTCATGACCAACTTTCTCCTTTCAGAACAAAGCTGCTGGGATTTGGCATCACTATGTGGCCTGGGTGTCTGGTGGTGTCAGCACCTTCATGACAGGCAGATTTTTGTGGGGCTGATAATGTCAGCAGAGGCTTATTTCTGACTAAGGCTTGGCACTGTGTTTCTTAGCTAAAAGCTTTTTCGAAGAGTGGGACCTTATCTTAATTGCTCCATTCAGCTTTGTGTGTGTGAGTGGGGGGGAGGGGCAAGCCTTCAGTTCTCATATTTTTATTTATAATCTGAATGCATTTTCTAGGCAGGCAACCTCGGTCATCACAGCCTGATATCAGAGTTATTCTGGAAAATCAGACTTCATTCAACAAGTCAGAGCTTCATGAACAGCCGTCCTGATTTCCCACCACGGCTGGGCAGTGATGTGGCCCCAGCAGAACACACAGATCTTTCTATCCTCAGCTGGGCACTGGCCAAACCTCTCGCCTATGGAACAAAATCACTCAGACCCAGAGCCAGCTTCGCTCTGAAAATCTCAGCGCAACAAAAAGCCCTCTGTCTTTGGCCTGACCAGCTTCAGACAGGGAGATTCCTGGCCCCCCTCCATGGCCTGTGGGTGATGGACTCACAGACGGGTGCTGGGGAGAAAGTGCCTTAATTAGGTCAGTCTACTGGGAAGTATGCACCCTACTTTTAGCCTAGCAGGTCAAGAGGACACCCCTGATCTGATATCTGAGGATCTGATATTTGCCGGACCCTAACAGTTCTTCCTGGCTCTTCGGGACACCTCTGTCCTTTATCCCCTGAAGTGTGTGTGCCCGGCCAGTTCTCTTTCTCAAGCAAATATTGGCTCAAGTCACACCCCTCTGCCATTGAGGCTAGAGGGGCCCCCCACCACTCCCAAGTCTGACATGAATGCTTCATCTGTGGGGTTGTCCTTTGGAGTTCCAGACCGTGTTTTATTTGGCTATCAACCTGAGATGTTTGGACTGTTCCCCAGCAGGAAAACTGGTGAGAACTGTAATGAGGTTCCCCGGAGCCCTGGGCAACGGTGTGGGGGAGGGATACAGCAAGGCTGAGGATGACCCGAAGGCTAGGTCTATTGGACCCAATAGTCTGTTTGTTGGCCACCTCTTTACCTCAATTTTGCCCTTATAGCGCAAGACAGTGGAGTGCGTAATGAGGGATAGGCGACACAGATCTCAGATGCACCCAGGGTGGATCAGAGAGCTCTCCGTGAAGAGAGCATTGGAGTAGAGCAGGGCTGGAAGCTTCCAATGACAGGAGTGGGTGAGCCTCGTGGTAGGCTTATTTAGACAATTCTGTGAGCTTGTGGGTATTGGAGACGGAGTGGAGATGTCTGCTGGCCCAGTGGTAGGACAACACAGGGTGGACTCTTTTACCCCAGGGCCTCTGACCTATATAGAATAGGAAGCCCCTGGGCAGGGATGAGCCAAATCTCCTGACTAGCTGTTGGTAATGAGCAGGAATCCTCACCACCCAGCAAGGTTCAGTGACCTGACAGAGTGCAGGGTCTTCTGGGCTGGATTGACCTTGCTCTTGTGACCTGTTGTTGGATTGCTGCACTTGGGTTTACTTCAGGTGACACTAAGCCTTCATGTTAGTGTGCTAGACTTCACCCTGGCTTCACCTTTGGAGATCAGTTATGGGAAAGGAGGTGGTGGGCATTTCCCTCACTTCCCTCCCGGACGTATCCATCAAGTGATCATGGCTCAAGCTACAGAATAGACAGACGCTAGGCTGGGGGTAAAGCTGGCAGGTCATTGGGGGACCCCTCACCCTGCCAGCCCTGAGCCTTTGTCCCAAACCACAACTTTGAAGATAGTTCAGATTCCAACCCTGTGATCTGCAGTGTACACTATAGAGGCCTGTAGTATTGACCCCTACAGCAGAAGAAAGGTACAATATGGTGGTCAGGCCCCTCATACCTCCTCCTTTCTTTCTTTCTTTCTTTCTTTCTTTCTTTCTTTCTTTCTTTCTTTCTTTCTTTCCTTCCTTCCTTCCTTCCTTCCTTCCTTCCTTCCTTCCTTCCTTCCTTCCTTCCTTCCTTTCTTTTTGATATTTCGAGACAGGGTTTCTCTGTAGCTTTTGAGTCTGTCCTAGAACTAGCTCTTATAGACCAGGATGGCCTCAAACTCACAGAGATCTGCCTGCCTCTGCCTCCCAACGGCCGGGACCACCACCACCCGGCCACACCTTTTCTTGTATTGACCCTTGCTCTCATCTCTGTGTCAAGGACAATTGTTCTCTCAAGAATAATTTTTTCTAAGAAGAAGAGAAAGGACTGAAGACCAGGACCAATGTGGACAATCTGGTGACTGATGGATCCTGAAAAGAGGGTACTAGCACAACTCTGGGCCTTGTGAAAGACAACACTGGGACCCAAGAGCATTGCAGAATGTGTGCCTATCCAAGGTCACATGTGCATATCCAAGGTCATGTGCCTGGTGCTGTAGAATCCTTTATAGTTTCGGGTGTCTAATGGGTACATAGATTTGCATTTGTTCTATATATGCATACTGTAATTTGAATAAAAATGGCCCTCACAGGCCCATAGTAGTGGCACTATTAGGTGGTCTGAACTCATTGGAGTAGATGTGGCATTGTTGGAGAAATGTGTCACTGGGGATGGGCTTTGAGGTCTCAGAAGCTCAGGCCTGGCTTAATGGCTCATTGTCTCCTTCTGCTGCCAACAGATCCAGATGTAGAGATCTCAACTCTCTATTGCCACATCTGCCCGTGTACAACCATGCTTCCCACCATGATGATAAATGGACTAAAATTTGAACTGTAAGCTATCCGCAGTTAAATGTTTTCCTTTATAAAGAGCTGCTATGGTCATGGTGTCTCCTCGCAGCAATCAAACCCTAACTAAGACGTGTGTGCTGGGTGTGTGTAAATGTGTGTGTGCAGGTATGTGTACATTGACCTTAGGCATCTCCTTCAGCTGCTTATACTTTGAAACCTGATCTTTCACTGAGCCTGGAGCTCACTGGTTGATCTAGACTGGCTGGCCAGAAAGCCTGGGACGGGCCTGCCTTCACACCTTATACACCAGGCTGGGGTCATCATCACTCTAAGCTTTGTTTTTAATTTATACTGATCACAGTTTCCCCTCACTTCTTCCCTCCCAGTCCCTTTCTCCTAAACCCCACCTCCAATCCTCTTTTCTCTTTAAAAAGGGGTAGGTTTCCCAGGGTTATCAAAACAAGGCATATCAAATTCCAATAAGAGTAGGCACCTCCACAAGGACATGTGCTCAACTATGTTCAGAACAGCATTGTTTGTCATAGCCAGAACCTGGAAACAACCTAAATGCCCCTCGACTGAAGAACGGATAAGAAAAATGTGGTACATTTACATAATTGAGTACTACACAGCAGAAAAGAAATAATGACATCTTGAATTTTGCAAGAAAATTGGTGGAACTAGAAAACATTATTTTGAGTGAGGTAACCCAGACCCAGAAAGACAATTATCACATGTACTCACTCATAAGTTGTTTTTAAACATGAAACAAAGAAAACCAGCCTACAATTCACAATCCCAGAGAACTTAGACAACAATGAGGACACTAAGAGAGACTTACGTAGATCTAATATACATGGGAAGTAGAAAAAGACAAGCTTTCCTGAGTGAGTTGGGAGCATGGGGACCTTGGGGGAGGATTGAAAGGGGGAGAGGAGAGGCAGGGAGGGGAGCAGAAAAAAATGTAGAGCTCAATAAAAATCAATTTAAAAAAGAAAAAAAAAACAAATAGGCACCCCCCCCATATTAAGACTGGATGAGGCAGCTGAGTAGGAGGACAAGGGACACTCAGCTTCTATGTGGGTGCTGGGAAATCCAAATTCAGGCCCTCATGACTGCCCAACAGACACTTAAGTGGCAGCCCTTTCTCCCGCCAACATGGATGGATTTTACGTAGACATTGGTGGTCTGTTGAAGGGGCATGTGTGAGTAAGGTCATGTAAGGAGGGTGGGGTGCACTTGAACCAGGTCACAGCACAAGATGTACATACCAAACAGAAGTTCTCCAGATCCAACTATGCTTACTGCATACACAGATACATAGGGACCTGTTTTGATCCAGGTCATCACGTCAGGTCCTTGGTAAACATATCAGGCTCCCACATCTCAGTGCCTTCTCTGTATCTGGAGTGATTTAGTCTCTTGACCCAATGTAGGTGAGTTTCAGTTACTGTTCATAAGGCTACAGGCCAGAGACATGGCCACATGGCTGTGAGGGTGGGCAGAGGAAGATCTGTGAAGTTGGTGTCTACCAGTTCCTCCACCTCTCTCCCTGGGGGTTGGTTATGGGGAGCCTTTATTCTAAAATGCTCCTATGAATAAAGATGACCCACTCAGAATACAGTATGAAAATGGACTTCTTTATTGAAATGAGGATTATTTACTCTTATCCTGATAATGCCTTAATTTTAAAGCTCTGCTGTTTTCCTTTTCTTGTTTTGGGAACCCAGGGCCTCAAACACCCAAGGTTGGTAATCTACTCCTGAGCTACAACCCAATCACATTTTTTCTTTTTCTTTTTTCTTTTTTTTTTTTTGGTTTTTCGAGACAGGGTTTCTCTATGGCTTTGGAGCCTGTCCTGGAACTAGCTCTGTAGACCAGGCTGGTCTCGAACTCACAGAGATCCACCTGCCTCTGCCTCCCGAGTGCTGGGATTAAAGGCGTGCGCCACCATCGCCCGGCTCACATTTTTTCTTTTAGCTGTGTGCACCCTTAAGAATTTAATCATGCTAGGTGTAGATGCCTTCCCTGATGTGTTTGGGGAGGCTGTATGGATCCTGGTCTGCCTTCTGTGTTTTCTCTGGTGAGGGCAGCAGAGAAACACCAAGGGCTCCCCATTTCAGAGGACAGTTCCATTGTGATGCTCGTTACATCACCGGTGGCTCCAGGGGAGTCTCTGAGCTGTCCATTGGGATGGTCAGTTCTGTCTCCAGAGGGTGTGAGGTTGGTATTGTTCTGGGAGCAAGGTAGGCTGTGCCCATGGGGGATGGTTGCCTGGGAATGGTGTTTGATTTGGGGTCCATCTAGGGTGCCATATCTCTTAGGGTGTGTATCTACAGTGGGTGCTAAAGGGCTGTACGCTAGACTGAGATCTGGGAAGTCATTGAGGTTCAGATTTCTTCTGGAAACCTCTTGAGTGTTATGGACCAAAGGTAACCCTCTCCTCTTTATCCTCTGTAAACACCAGAGGCTTCCAGAAACACTTTAGGCTTTCCTAAGATCTTATCATGCTAAGTATACTTCTTCAGTTCTTATTCATTTCCTCACAGTTGCTCAATTCAGAAGTTTCTTGTTCAAAGGGACTGTTCAGAGCTTTTCAGGTGTGTGTGTGTGTGTGTGTGTGTGTGTGTGTGTGTGTGTGTAGTTGGGTGGGTCTACATCACATTAGAGCCCAGGATATAAAGTGTAGAAACCAGACACCCTTCCTTCCTTCCTTCCTTCCTTCCTTCCTTCCTTCCTTCCTTCCTTCCTTCCTTCCTTCCTTCCTTCCTTCCTTCCTTCCTTCCTTTTTAAAGTAAAATTCAAGCCTAGCGCATGGCTGGAAGACTGGGCTGAGGTCTGGGATAGTTATGGCCCTAAGGACCCATGTTCTCCAGGATGCAGAGGACCTTTTATAGAGAAGAGGCTCAAGCTGGAAGGAACTTCACTGCCCAAGGGGCAGTGGCTGGAAGTTGACAAAAGTCCCTGACCTCTAGACTCCTCTTCCTGTCCCAGCCTTAACTTCCTGCCCTTACCAGGCCTTGGAGTCATGTGTTTCCAGGACAACCTTTGGGAAGAGGACAGGGTTTCTAGCCAAAAATCCCCAGCAGGATGTCCCCACTTGCTGCCATAACTGGCTGCCATGGGATGGGACGGGACTGAGTCTGATGCACCCAGGGACATTTGTCCTCTGTTATTGTCTGCATTGATCCTGAGGATCTAAGAATGTGCTTATCATAGTACCCCACACCTGGTGAGTCAGGCAATTCCATCCATGGACAGTTGTGGCCAGGAAATGCTGGATGGGTTCCTGTCTGTCCTAAGGGCTTCTGGAGGAAGTTGATGACCACCAGGCCCAGACCCATATCTCTGCTGCTGACTGCTTAGAAAGAAGTTTCCCTGAGAGACCCATGTGAGGATGGAGTCTCAACCCCCTAGCCAGGAACTGCAGCTGCTAAGTAGATCAGCTGGCTACAGCAGGTGCAGCCCAAACTCCAACACTGCTGCTGCCACCAGGAGCCTGTTGGTGCTCTGCTCTTTCCCCTGCCCTCATCCCTTGAATGTTCTCTTTTCAAGAAGCCACTTGGGTTCTAGCCCTTCTGGTGAAGGCTTCCTTAGGACAGGCTGGGGCTGAGGCTGAAGGATAATGAGAAAACAAGGGGGACAGAAACGGGAAGACTGAGCCGCAGAGACCTACGCCAAAGGTGAACATGGTGGGTATAAAGTGGAGAAAAAGATGAGGTTATAGAATGTTGTTAAATTTGTGCTTTTGTAGAACTTCTGTGACAGGCAAACCTTCAACAAATATTGCTTGGAACTTGCAAGAGAAACCATGCAGCCTCAACTCAAGCCGATGTCCTTGAGTTTCTCCTCTTCCAATCTGCTAGAATTAGGTGCACTTCATTAGCTAAAAGAGTTCTTTTTGGTTGAAAACCTGGTTCAGCTCTAAATCGTGGCATTCCAGGTGCCTGCTTGGCTCTGAGCTCTCTAATGCTTCTGAAAAACCTGACCCTGGGCAGCACTAACACAGAGCTTGCCAGCCCTGGAGACACTTGGATCCTCTGAGTAGTCATGAGACCACTACATTTCTGAACTGGTATTCCCACGTTGTGTGGATGATTGATGCCCCCAGGAAGCCAGCCGTGCTTGTGGGTGTGGTCTGTGGATCAGGGTCAGCTCTCTGTGGTCTAACCTGGGCTGACCCAACCCAGTGTGTACATCTGCCTCCTATCTATGGCCATTATCATTGGAACCTACAGGATGGAGGCCTTAGAAACACAGGGCCTAGGGTGAGCTGCAGGAGCTGTGGCTTCAAGGAAAGCCGGAAGCCTTTTAGTTAAAGTCCAACTTCTCAGAGCCACCAAAGGCATGGCTGGTTTCTAAAATTTCTCCTTTTCATGTGGATAGTGGCTCCTGCACATTCACATGCACAGTTGTGCACACACATGCAATCATTCACCCAGAAGCTCAAAAAGCATACATACACATGCATATATACCAGTATAAACGTAGCATGCACACACCAGATCATGTCTATGTACACACATTCCTGGTAGCCCAGAAGGTAGGAGATTTTTGTCTCTGGCAGCACTGAGAAGAGCTGAACAACATCTAAAGGAAGTCAGTCAACGCTGTGTTCAATGAGGCTAAAAATGCACCTACTTATCTTGTTTCCCATCTCAGATTAGCTGTGCTTGGTATCCTGCAAAGACATCGACTAACACGGAGATGGCCCCAAAGAAATGTGTGCACTTGACACCAGGGTTGTAGTTCAGTGATAGAGTGCTTCCTCAGAACTAAAAATAAAATACAAAAAAAAAAAAAAAATCCCATACTCACCAGTGTGAAAATGCATCCAGAATGAATATACCCCCCTTCATAGAGCCTGGGTCACCATGAAGAAACACAGTTTAGGGAATCGATCCCCTTAAATATACACGGTTCAAGAAACCAGTCTGTAAAATAAAATCCCCATAGTATTGTGAGTTTAGAACCAAAATTCAGAGGTCTCAGGCTAAATTTCCTTCTTGTGTTCTCATCCACTTCAGGTATCTCAGCTTAGTCAGGGCTAGGATGTCTCATCTGCATAGAGGTGGGCTTTTCCGAGGGGATATACCAGGCTGTCTCCCACTCAGCCACCAAGTTCCTTCCTGACCTCACATACTGTCAGCCAGAGTCAGGACATAGAACACTCATGGCTTCCTGAGGAGTGGTGTCCTTGGCTGGGCTCTGCATCACCATCCTAATGGTCCTGTGCCTCTGTGACCTGGGACTGAGCAGGATGCATGGGGCAGGGTGGTTATGGAGCACACCCAGGTTGGTGGCTGCCCAGGGTCATCAGCCCAGTAGGTTTAGGCTCTGTTGGGACTCATTGGTTCCTACCCTCATGAGTGTTTTGGGGCTGCAGCAGCCATAAACTGTAAATAAGGAGATTAACACCAGCAGGCCCTGGTCTCTCTGTCAGCAGCCAAAGCCTGGGACCTCTAAGGTTTGGACAGAATCAATCCCAGGCCCTGCCGGTCCCAGACCCTGGCAGTTATGACCGTACTCAGCGTTCTTTGGATCTGAACACTTCATTCTCATCTCAGCCTCTAACTTCTCCTTTGCCTGCCTCCCTCTCTTCTCCTTCCTCCCTTTCTTCCTCTCTCCTACCTCCCACTGATCCCAGCTTCCTTCAGTGGACTCAGAAGATGTCAGTCCAGTGTGTGCCTCACGTGCCACCATGTGCTTTTAATCCTCAGACTCATCCCCTCCCACACTTCCCCTCATGCTTCTGTGCCCCCACCCTGGAATGCCTTTCATTCCTTCCTGGAAACTCCTCATTATCCTTCAGAACCCCATGTAAGATTTCCCTTTCTGAGCATCCTGCTGGACCTTACACCCACCCAGCTCTCACTGTGAAGGGTGTTACTGTGACGACAAGTTTAGGGGTTTTTCTGTACTATATTTGATGTTTCAGCAGAAACAGGAAATGATCAGCATTTGTTTGTTCTGTGCAGAGAGTACATTCCGGGGACTGGGGAGTTAGCTCAGCAGGGAACGTGCTTCGTCTCACAAGCACAAGGACTTGAGTTTGATCCCCAGAATCCATAAAAAGCTGAGTAAGGTAGCAGACTCTTGTGACCCCAGTGTTGACATGGAGACAGGAGGATCCTGGGGCTTGCTGACCAGCCTGCCTAGTTTAATCATCATACACTAGGCCAGAGAATGACTCCTGACACTGACCTCTGACCTCCACATGTATACATCAGACAGACAGATAGGGGAGGGGGGAGCGCACTTCATCTCTGTCTCTCCTGGAAGATGTGTACAGTAAGAATAAAGGGGACAGATCTGAAAAGCCACATGATGGGAACTGGTCTGGCAACTGTGAGGGAGGCACTGCATGTGGCTGGGACAGACTGTCTCGCTCAGTCCTGGGGAAGCAGAGCCACCGCCTCTTCTTGGCCTCCATGCCATCAGCCTAGGGCTACTTGCAAGGAGGTAAGGAGAAGGCCATGGCAACCTTCAGCAGCCTCTACAGCAGCCTCTTCTCCTGAAGAAGAATTTGCCTTTGTCTTTTGGGTCCTGAGAACTCACCAGTTTCTGCAGAAGTAGCTTCCCAGACAGCAGGAGGCACGTCGCTGGGCCAACAGCCAGCTGTACACACAGATGCCTATTTTCTCTAATGCTAATTGAGAGTACTACACATCCCTTGGGCATGCAGGGTCTTGTGAGTGGACCAGGGAGAGACACAGAAGTCGGTAGCTACTGTAAAGTAATCGTAACTCCTGAGGTCTGTACAGGACTGGGAGATCACCTGTCCCAGGATCGCCAGGCTGGAGGTTCTGTTCCTGGGAATCTGATGGGTATTAAGACAGAGCTATAGGCCTAAGACACCATGCAGGGATGGACTGGGGAACTCCTTCCCTGAAGCTTTGCAGAAAGAGGCAACCTTGGGGTGTGACAGCCTTGTTTAATGTTTCTGTCAGGAAATGGCCATCTCCGGGACTTCATCAGACACCAGATGTTTCTGGAGAGGATACAGAACATGGCTCCTCTTCCATATGTCAGTGTGAGGACAAGGATATTACTCTAGGGTCAACTGAGTCAGGAGGAGCCGTATAGATGTGCTTCTGGGGAGAGCACCATGGTATTCATATGCTGGTCAGACCTACAGGCATCAGACTTTAATGTATAGCTCCTTTCCCATCTGTCCCAGGCTCAATCAGATGTATTGATCACTCTTTGATCTCTTTGACAGCTTCTGACTCAAGTCCATAGCAGATGCCATCTGACTGACCAGAATTATCTTCTCAGGATTGCGATGAGACCAAGGTCCACATAGGATGGCAGGTCTTGGGTTGTCTGCTGTGGGTTCAAGAGACTCTGAGTTATATAGTTGGGGACCATCTGGGTAAGGCTGTGTAGCCTATTCTGGCAAAGGATGGGGTAGGGGAGATCTTTTCAGACCCTCCTGTGAAGATAGCAGAATTCTGGCAGGACATTTTGATCTGTCCATCCCATGCCCCGCACCTCTGCATCAGGGAGGTGCACACACGTGCTTAGGAAGAGTCCTCACAGGTGCTCTTGCCCTCTGGGTACACTGGTTGCCAGAACATTTTGCTTGGTCTCTTTATCTGTTCAGCATCACCATTTCACCTTGTAGGCGGAGCCAACTTCCACGCTTCTTCATGTTTCAGGCTGTATACCACAGCCCCTTCCCTTGATAGAGCCCGTCCCCTCACTAAGACACCACAGTGACCTGGAGATTGCTCCACATCCTCCCTGACATGCAGGCCTTGTGAAATCCTGGCAGGGAACATGCACGGGACTTAGACTCAACCTCATGTGGTTCCCATGCACCAACTCAGCTACCTCCAAGGAAACCACACCCCTTGTCTGCTGGCAAGCAGGTCCTTCCATGGGAGCCTTGAAGGAAGGAAGAGCCAGGAGCCCAGCCCATCTCTACAATGATGGTTCCTCAGTGCTGTGGGCTTTCCCACTGGATGCCTGGTTTGAGCATGCTCTCCTCTCAGGGAGGGGAGATGAGCATCCTACAGAGAGGTCATGGAAGCCTGTCAACACATTTTGATTCCTTCAGGGTGGTCACTTTAGTCTCTGATTTCTAGCTGCTCACTTGTGGTGACTTTTTAATTTCTCCTGTTCCTGAGGGTTTGTCTTAGGGTTCATTCTCTACCTACCACACTTTCAGACAAAGCCTTGTCCCAGAAGAGATAGTGACCATTGATCCCTAAGGGCTGGGCCTGGCCTAGGTTCTGAGCCCTACAGTGTACGAGCGCTTGTTGAGCCCTACTCACAGAGACTCACAGGTCAGCAGGGCAGAGGCTATGGAGAAGGATGAAGGCAGTCATGACATTGTTCTTTGTAGAGTCCCATCCAGGGGAACTCTGGTGCTTTCTGCTCCTATCCGAATACTTACTTTTCCAACTCTCCCCTCAAGGTCAGTTACAAAACCCAAACACTTCCATGTCTCTGAGTCTTGAAGGAATCTCAGTGAGGAAGCAGTGAACCTGCCTTTGTTCCTACCATGCTCCACTCTGAAAGTCCACCTGGAGAGAACTGGGAGCCCCAGCTCCAAGAGGAGTTCAGATAGATGGCAAAACTACCAGGAGTCTGGCTGTCCTGAGTCAAGAGTGCACATATGTTCTTCAGGGTCACATGGCAGGATGGACACACTAAGAAGCTTGTCCATGCTATAAATCCTAAGCAAACAGAATATAGAAGGGTAGATCCCTACTTATACCGGGAAGAGGCCACCTATGACCCAGAAGATGGGAGGGACCAGAATTCACCAGAGTGCTCTAGTCAGCAGAGACTCTCAGGCTTCCACTCTGGTTAGTACTGGGTGATCAGGGCCTGACTTATGGTTATTTTTCTACCTAGGCAGAGCAAACATGGGCTGGACCATGAGTCTGTGGGAATCACAAATCAGGCCTGCACACAGTCTTTAGATGCAAGAGAAGGACCCTCTGTGCCTCAACACATAATTTTGAGAGTTCCTAAATGATAGAGGACTTCAGGCAGGAAGCCATAGTCCTTGTTTCTAATGCCTTTAGAGCATCTGCTACAGCCCCTGTCCCCAGCTCACGTCATCTCTGCCTCACACTGGTCTCCCAGTCTGTGCCAGCGCCCACCTGCTCCGATTTCCTCAGCTCACTCAAAAGAACTTGCACTCAGAACAAAGGGAAGATAACTTTGGACTTGCGGATCATAGCTTCTGTAGCAGTTTACACATTAGGTAGATGAGAAATCAGATGTAGCAGCTAACCAAACACTGTTGCAGCCAGCGGGTTGCTTGTATCTTACCACAAGTGGAATGAAGACAAGAAACCAGACAACAACCTCAGTATCATCCAGTCACTCACACTGGTACATGTATGCCAAACATTCTGCCCAGAAGGAACTGCCCATCAAGAGCTCCTTTCAGGGAGCCACACTGTTTCTCTCTGGCTTCCGTTCTTCAGCAACAGTGAGAGATGACTCTGAAGTGTACTGCAGACACACTTTTTCCCAGCATGCACAGTCCTAGGTGAGCAGCATGTTTGTGCTGTCCTGGTCAGCTTGAAGCCAGCACACAAGAGCTGGAACAAATGTAGCCAGTCTTCCGTGGTGTTAGCATACCTCCTCCATGTCCTCCCTGCTCACTCTCTCATGCCTCTGGAGCCCCTGTCCATGAGCTGGAGCAAATGTAGCCACTCTTCTGTGGTGTTAGCCTACCTCCTCACTGCCCTCCCTGCTCACTCTCTCACGCCTCTGGAACCTCTGTCCACGCGTGCTCATCTGGCTTGCTCGGGGTACATTGCTCCCTTGCTTGCTGCCTATTTATGGAGATGCTGAAGCACTTTCTGGTGTGGGGTGTGGCTCTAGATGGAGGACAGGACACACTCTGGACAATCGGGAAGAGACAGGAATAGATGTAGGTTACCCACTGCTTGTGAGATCACTCCAGGTCACTCTGAAATCACTTTTCTGAGGATTTCTAGGGACTACCAAAGAGTCTGGGTTGGAGATTCCCTCTGAAGAGACAAAGGCCCTCTTTCATTACAATAAAGGGCAGATGGTGACCACAAGTTTCCAAGAAGTCCCACCGTGTAACTTCTCCTGAATAGAGGTTGTTTACCTTAAAGTATTTACTCAAAACAGGTACTTTAAAACTTGAAACCACTTTCTGGGCAGCATTTATAAACTGGCATCGACCCTGCCGGTTCTCAGTGCTTCTGTTAGCGCAGGTGAAAACCCTATAGTTACGATCACCTCAGGCCAGCTATGCTTGTTAAACGGCAATTCCAGCTGCCCCGAGTTCCCCATCAATAGCTGGAGGAGGTGGTGGGAGGAGGTCATGAGATTTGATGAGGCCGCAGTCTATGAAAGCTGAGCTGAGGCTCCTGGCACACTGAGTTGAGGGTATAAGTGCTCAGACTGAGACTCATCCACAGCATTTCACAGTGTTCTGTTCAGATTTCAGTGCTGGTCACAGAGCTGTGTCTATAAAACTGGAATTGTGTGCTACTGGTATAAGTGGTATAAACCATTTCCTTAAAACATAGTATATTTGATATAAAAACAGGTCTGTAGCTGGAAGTATTTCCTGTCCTGCTGGACCCCTGGACCAGTTTCTCTCTGCCTGCCTTGTTCCCGAAGTCACTTATGGAATAGCCATTCTGTGGCTAATACATTAAATATAATTGTTTGGCCAATGGCTCGGGCTATTACTGCCTAACTCTCTTATAAATTAACCCATTTTTAACTGATCTGTGCATTGCCTCGTGGCTGTGGTATTACCTCTGTTCTGGCATCTTTCTCTTTAGGTTGTTGCTGGTATTTCTCTTCTTGGGTGGCTACATGGTGTCTCCCTGACTCCACCTTCTCTTTTTCTGCATCTTTGTTTGGACTTCCCACTTAGCTATATTTTGTCTGTCCATTGACCAAAACAGCTTTATTTATCAAGCAATAAAAGCAATACATATACATATATAAAAGCAATACCACATCACAGGTCATCACTCATGACTGTTAAATAAGCCTTTTAAACCAACCACTATTTTTAAATTTTTGTCCTTTGAAGAGTCCTCAACATTTTCAAGGCTGGAAAATTCAGTAGGCTCTGAACTATGTTTGGTTTTTGTTTGGAGGAGCTTCCTGTATGTCTAGAAAAGGCTGGTGAGAACATTCAGGCATGTGCACAGGGCGACGGTGGGTGTGTTCCTCACAGGTGTCCTCTCTGCCTACCACATGAGCAGGAGAGGTCAAGGTGAGGCTAGCACACACAGTGGTCAGTAGTTAGTATGCTGTCCGACTGTTTCAGTTTTACCCTCATTTTAAACAGAACACAAAGTCGACCATACTTTCTCAAAAAAAAAAAAAAATAATAAAGTTGAAGCCCTTCTCTTCTCCTTCCCCCACCGGATGTGCTATGCAGCCTCAACTGAGGTGGATTGCAGCTGATAGATAGTTTGGGGTTGGAGCTCCGTATCCCTGTGGCCCCAAGCAGAATTGTGTGTCTGCTTGGAAGAACATCCAAAAGTTTTTTGCTGGCTGACGCAAGCAGACACCCTAGTGCTTCTGGGAAGGGTGGAAAGGCATGTGAGTGTCCTGAGCAGCCAGGAAGGAAGAGAGAGCTCTAGCTACACACAGCTCTGCAGTGAGCAGGTAGATAATAGTCCCTAAAAGGGATGTGGCTTTCTCTTTGCTCTTTATTGAGTCCCCGTGAGTCACTGCCACTATCCGAAGGACAATCCATCAGCCCTGAGAACAGAAACCAAGACCTCCTACCTACAGTATGGCGGTAGCCACTCCTCCAACCCCATTTACAACCTCCTAAGCACAGCAAACTAGAATCCACCCTTTAAGCCTATCCCAAATTCCCCAACCACAGGTTGTGTGCTGTGCTGACCGCAGGTATGCGCTATTGTTTTAAGTCTAAACCTTGGGGCAATTAGCTGTGTGACAGTGAAAACTCCCAAGACCTGTCTGGGAGTGTCCACAGCTCTACGACAGGGTGGCTGTGCGCTTTTGTAGTGTACACACATGCTCTTCTCTAACCTCTGCCTCTCTAGTGGAGGATTGGATCGTTTTCAGCTTTGGGCATCATGGTGTGGCTACCATTGCTCTTCAAGTCTATGCAAGACCCAGTTTTTTGTCCTCTTGGGGCCTGTGAGCAGACATGTTGAGTCACAGGCGATACACACAGTTCTACAAGAAGCTCCCCGAGACTGCTATTTGTTGAGATCTATGATTCCCCAGAGCTCAGGAACTTGGGATAACAGAGAAGGCAGAGTGGGGGCATCTTTGCTCTACCTTCCCTGGTGTGGAAGGAGTGTCACTGAAGTCCTTTGAACAAGCGCACAGGGGCATAGCTCTGTATCCTCTACTGTGTGGCTTTCTTGTGTTTTCACTCATATTGCTCCCCCTCTGTAGGGCAGGTTTTGAGGGCGGGGCTGCCCTGGGGAGGATGCTAGAGGCTGTTGAAACTGTTAGGTCTTGGCCTCTACTGCCAGAGATGCTCTGATAAGGGGCTTGTAGTGGTTTGAAAGAACATGACTCCCAAAGAGAGGGGCACTATTAGGAAGTGTGGCTTTGTTGGAATAGGTATGGCCTTGATGGAGGAGGTGTGTCACTGTGGAGATGGGCTTTGAGTTCTCACATATGCTTAAGCCATGTCCAGTATCTCAGAACACTTCCTGTTGCCTGCAACATGTAGGACTCTCAGCTGCTTCTCCAATGCCACATCCCACCATGGTGATAATGGACTGAACCTCTGAACCATAAGCTGAAAACCCAATTAAATGTTTCTCTTTACAAGAGTTGCCGTGGTCATGGTGTCTCTTCACAGCAACAGAAACCCTAAGACAGGACTTTTATTCCACCTAAGCCTGAAAGAGGCCCTGTGACTTCCAGATGGGTGTCCTTGGGAGAGATGCTGTAGGGACAGTGGGCTGCCAGGTTTTGAGGGACTGCTAAAATTGGGAAGACTGAAGCAGAGCAAGGAATTTATGCACGAAGGCCCTAGGATCTCCCATCCAAGCAACCTACAGGAACATGGAGGTGGCACAGAGTTCACCTGTGGCCTTGGAGCCTCTTCAAGTGCCAAACAAGGCTAGGCATGGGGGTGATGGGATTCAGTCTCCAAGATGTCCTGAAGGTGGGTAGTGATGATCCCAACCCTCTTCCTATGGCTCAAGAGGAAGGCCAAGGCAGCTAAGGAAGCACATGGTAACCTTGATGCGCACAAGAGACTTAGATCTTGGTTGCCCTTGTTCCCATAAGTGGCTTAGGGCAACACCCCAGCATTCCCATGGATGAGTGGTACAGGGACAGACCTGTCTCAGAAGGGGAGAACCCTGGCCTGCTGATGACGGTCTGTGTGACAGTCAAGAAGATTCTTAACTGTTGGCTACTTCAGTTACTTGCACTCCTTAGTCATGACCAACTGCCCAAAACAAAGGAATTTTTTTCATAAATTGTTTATGGTGCTTTTAAGAGGCCCATGAAATTTAATAAGCACTCAAGTGTATAATATTTCACTGGGTGCCCCTGACTACAGGACTGCAGTTGGTCCTTGGCACGCCCACTGTGATAGCGAGTTAGCTTTCTATAGTACAGTGAACTACGCAGTGAGCATCGTGCCATGCGAATCGCTGAGGCATCTCAGATTACTGCCTAAGATAAAACCGAAGAGGATGATGAATGAGGGCACACACATTCAGGGACTCTGGAAGCAGTTCTTATGAATTACAGTCTGTATTGAGTAAGGGAGGCTTTTGTATCCTGGAACATTTTGTATAGTAAAATCTCATCTGGAAGTCTTTTATGTTTCTCAGCAGAGTGGTGCATTCTGGGTTCTGGTCCAGGGTACCTATGAGAGGGCCCCAGGGTGCCCTGTGAGGGTCTCGGGGTGCCCTATGAGGGTCTCAGGATGCCCTGTGAGGGTCTTGGGATGCCTTGAGAGCTCCTGAATGCCTGTGAGGTCCCCTTCATGCCTGTGAGGGCCCCAGGGTACTCGTGAAGGCCAATAGGTGCTTCCTCAGGGACTTTCTTCAGCAGAGTGAGTGGACAGGATGCTGAGACTTCTGGAGCCTAATATTTTTGGAAGGCATCTTGGAGACTCTCCTGGGAATGTAAGAACTAGGGAGAGTAGTTATCTGCAACTGGAGAGTCTATTTCCACCTCTTACTGTGTTGTCTGAGGTTCACATGCAGCATGGAAGGGTTGCATCTGCAAGGAACACATCGCCTGCCCTGTGCTTTACGGCTCAGCTACTGGCATATCCTGTCTGGAGGAGGGTGACGTCACTATGACCTTGGATTCTTCTTTAAAGATATTGAAAATAGAATAAAGTGGGGAAATGATTCAGTTGTTATAGCATTTGTTGTGCAAGCATGAGGACTGAGCTTGGGTCTTCAGACCCATGTAAAACGTTGGCTGTGACAGTGAACATCTGTAAACCCAGTGCTGGGCACAGGGAAGAGACAGGCGGGTACTTGAAGCTCACTGACTAGACTGTCAAATGATGGATTCCTCCTTTAGTGAGGAACTCTGCCCCCCCCCCAAAAAAAGATGGAGGGGGTTGAGGAATGATACTTGATCTCTGGTCTACACAGGTATGTATGCACACAAATGAATGAACTCATACACACACCATGCACACACACAAGAGAGAGAGAGAGAGAGAGAGAGAGAGAGAGAGAGAGAGAGAACATGGGTCATAAAATAGACAATAACAAGGCTTCATAGAGGGAAAGCACACAAATAAAACGGTAGAAACCGTGAAGAACACAACACCTGTGCAAAGATTCCAGCTGCCAGCTCAGTGAAATTTCAGACAACCCCATGACCTCATTCAGTGAGGAAAGGAAAGACAAGGGCCTCTGTGGGAGAACAAAAATTAGATCAAAAGGCAAACTTTGTTTGGAAGTATTTGCATTGTTATTTCTTTAGGCGTCGGTTTTACTCCTGTCTTCTTTTCCTGGAGATCCCATGGCTTGGAGGCTGTGTCTTCTCATATGCCTGTGTCTTTGTAAATACAGCACAGAGATTGTCCTAGTCAGAACACTCAATAAGCAAATACTTGAAACTCTGCATGGCTTTAGCAGCAGTTTAGAATGTGACTGGAAAAAGAATTAGTCACCAGAAAAGAAGTCATAAGGAAATGTTCTGAATGAATCATAGGAGAGTACAGAGGAGGAGCTTTGGGAAGGCAGCCTGTGGGCTGACTGGTGTCGCTTTCACATGCAGGAATCTGTGTGTGGAAACCTGCCTCAGCCTCTCAGCACATAGGACCGGCTCACTTGTGCACAACGTTCCCTTAGGTTTGTAGTTCAGGGTCAAGGTGTCTCAGGAGGGACTCAAGAAGCAGGGGAAGGAAGGCTGGAAGGTGATTGGGAGCTAGCCTGAGGGTTCTTCCCAATAACTGCCCTGTGCAGAGTGCTCTGTGACTCACTTCTCCCAGGGAGCCTGCCTGGCCAGTGACTTTGTTGGGGAATGGGGAAACCTGACTCCTGCTCAGGCCGCAGTGGAATTTCTGTGGCTTCTCTCACCCTTTCCATCCTGGAACAGCTCAGGATGGGGCGGTGTCAGCTGTGATGAGTTTGGTGCGTGGACTCAAACGTTCTCCATGAGCCCAAGAGAGGTGCACACCTTGCCTGCAGTGGCCACGATGCATTCAGGAGCCATTAGTCCTACCTGCCCACCTGACTACAGCAGGATCCTGGGCCTTTCCTTGGGTTCATACACATTGTTATTAGTTGCTCTTATCTCTGTTCCTTGAATTATTTATTCACACCCTGCTCGGGTTTTCATGTTTTATGGGTTTGTGGGAGATTTTAAAATAGACAACGTTAGCACCATCTCTTCCACTGCAGTATAAGCACCACTTCTGGGGCTTTTGCCTGTCTTTATATTTTGATTTTTGTTCCTTCTTGCCATGTTATTTTATAATTATTCACATGTATCAGATATCTTTTTTTTTTTACTTTCTAAAACCCATTTTACTTTAAAACCACTGATGAAATCTATTGTACTTTCTCTTCCCAGAGAGATTCATGCGATTCCCCCACTTAAATCCTCCTTGTTTCTTAGCTTCTCTGGGTCTGTGGCTTGTGGCACGATTATCTTTTGCTTTACAGCTAATAACTACTTATAAATGAATACATACGTGTTTGTCTTTCTGGGTCTGGGTTACCTCACTCAGGATGTTTTTTTCTACTTCCATTCATTTGCCTGCAAATTTTGTGATGTCATTGTTTTTAACAGCTGAGTAGTACTCCATATGTAAATGTACCACCTTTTCTTTATCCGTTCTTTGGTTGAGGGACTTCTAGGTTGTTTCCATTTTCTGGCTATTTTGACTAAGGCTGCTATGAACATAGTTGATCAAGTGTCCTAGTGGCAGGATGGGGCATCCTTTGTGTATATGTCCAAAAGTGGTACAACTGAGTCTTGAGGTAGATCGACTCCCAATTTTCTGAGAAACCACCATATAGATTTCCCAAGTGGCTGTCCAGGTTTGGATTCTACCAGCAATGCTCTACATCCCTGCCAGCATGACCTGTCATTTGTGGTTTTGATCTTAGCCATTTTAATAGGTGTAAGATGAAATCTCGGAGTCCTTTTGATTTTGCATTTCCCTGATGTCTAAGGATGGTGAACATTTTTAAAGGGTGTTTCTTGGCCATTTGAGATTCCTCTGTTGAGAATTCTCTTTAGATCTGTATCCTATTTTCTAATAGGATTATTTGGTGTCTAGTTTCTTGAGTTCTCTATAAATTAGCCCTCTGTCAGATATGGGGTTGGTGAAGATCTTTTCCCATTTGTGGGCTGCAGTTTTGTTCTATTGATGGTCTCCTTTGCCTTACAGAAGCTTTTCAGTTTCATGAGGTCACATTTATTAATTGTCAATTTTCGTGCCTGTTCTATTGGTGATCTATTCAGTAAGTTGTCTCCTATGCCAATGCATTCAAGTCTATTGCCTACTTTCTCTTCTGTCAGGTTCAGTGTATCTGGATTTGTGTTGAGGTCTTTGATCCACTTGGACTTGAGTTTTGTGCAGGGTGATAGATATGGATCTGTTTGCATTCTTCTACATACCAACATCCAGTTAGACCAGCACCAATTGCTGAAGACTCTTTCTTTTTCTAGTGGACTTGGGGCAGGTAGAGTAGAGAACAGGTGAGATTAGGTGTTGTGGGGAGGGAGGGTGGGAGGGAAGGAGGAAGGAAGAGACTACTGGGAGAAATGATTGGAACTGGGAATATTTCAGGGCGAGGTGGAAACCCAATGCGATGGAAACTCAATGAAACCTAAGAGTAACCCTAGCAAAGGCTCCTACTAATGGGTAACATGGAGTCTGAACTGGCCATCTTCTGTAACCAGGCAAGACTTCAATTGGAGGGATTGGGATACCAACCCATCCCCAGAAACTTAGACTTAGTTTGTTCTGCCTGCAGAGTGTTGTGGGACTGGAGCCTAGCATCAAAGTCATCGGAGAGATTCCATCCAGCAACTGACGTGAGCAGAAGCAGAGTCCCATAGACAAATATTAGGCGGAGCTGGGGTTGTCCTGTGGAAGAGGGGGAGAACGGACTGGAGGAGCCAAAGAGGAGCAAGGCCCACAGGATCAACTGACCAGGACTCACAGGGGCTCGTAGGGATCAGGGAGCCTCTATGGGTCTGACCTAGCTCCCCTGCAGATATGTTATGGCTGAGTAGCTTGGTGTCCTTATGGGACTCCTAACAGCCAGAGTGGGGACGTCTATGACTCTTCTGCCTGCCTGTGGAACCCTCACCATTCTACTGGATTGCCTCACCCAGCCTTGATGTGATAGAATGTGCCTGGTCTTATTGTACCTTGTTATGCTGTCCCCGGGAGGCCTGTTCTTCTTTGAGAGGAGGTAAGAAGTGGTTCTGGGGGAAAGAGGAGGTGAGGGAGGAGAGACTGCTGTTGGGATGTAATATATGAGATAAGGAAAGCAAACAAAAACCAAAAAAAAACCCAAAAAACAAAAACAAAAACAAACAAACAAACAAAAAATACCAACGGGGGCTGTAGGAGACCATGGAGGTCTGCGTGGTGGGCTAGAGGACTTGAGAGAAGCCATACCTCTAGGTAGGTAGGGTTCCATACAGTTTTCTTTGCTGAGATCAGGACTGTCCCCAACATTGAGGTTGCTGCTCCAGGCTCTAGAGGACTAGTCCTTTGAAACCCACAGTGAATTCTCAAACTCCTAGGAACCACTTTCCATGTCCTTCTCATAGGCCTGGATCCCATACCTTCCGAGGACAGGCCCACCATGCTTAGAGGAGCAACCCAATGGGTCAGGTTATGCTCAGTGGCCTGCACAACCTGGGACAAAACAGGATCTTTGAAGAAATGAAAACTATTTAGTAGAACGGTCAGGTGGTCATGGACAGATCTGCTCTTTGACAAAAATTAACAGCCCTTTCTGGTGTTGCACATGACTGGTAGGAGGTCAGGTCCTTCCCCACCAGACCCTGTAGCCAAGATAGCACCACTTTCAGCTCCCGGTGACAGGAGGCATCCCGTGGATCCTCCCAGCCTAGAGGTGCTTTCTTCTCAGACCTCATGTGGAGGTGAGTCACCAGCAGGCTCAAATTAGACCTGGAGTGGGGATTCTGACTCAGACGACGCAGGGGCCTGCTTGCTCCAAGTTCAAGAACATAGAAACACTCCTCAGGAACAAGGGGCCAGGCTGTCTGGCTATCCCAGGCAGAGGGTCCAGAGTCGTGGTAAAACAGCTTCCTTTAAAGTCCCTAACAGGAGCCTCTGGGGAGGTCTCCCTACCTCCCCACCTTCTCATGCCCATGCAGACCTCTTTGCTAAAGATCAGCTTCCATCTGGAGTCCTACCTGCCCCCCTGATGGTCAGGGGATATTGGTTTTGTTAAAATTGAATATATATACTGAAGATATATATGTATATATATGCAAAAAATCAACAAATGTATATTCTCCCATTTAAGAGTCCTGCTGGGTGCTGTGTGTTTGTTTCCTGGTGATCTTACTATTTAGTGGTTTTCTGTTTTGCCTCACTGAGAGATCACAGCCTTTCTGTGCTGCTTGGCATACACACTGGACACCGTTTCCCTGTGTTTACGCAGAGAAAGGAATGAAGTTTGGGATTTAGACAAGTGGTTTACTGATCCTCCTCTTCTGTCTTCCATTTCTTCTTTGTTGGGTTTCGTGTGTGCTAACTGATTGCAGCTTGAAATCTCGGGGGGAATAAATAATGTTCGTAAATTAACTTTCATGCAGCAGCAGGGAAAACCCTGCTTACAGTGCCACCGTGTGGCCGCGAGGTCAAGATGGAATGCAGCTCACAGCCAGAGGGGTCTAGCTTGTTCTAAGAAACAGGCTACTCACAGCAACTAAGCCAGGTCCCTTCCTAACTGGAATTCACTCCCTCTTTGGGGCCCCTAGAGTGTGGCAATCTGCAGCTTGTTTTGCATGCTTAGTTGCAAAGAGTTTGGCCCTCACAAGCAAGCTTTAACAACCTTTCCTCTGGCCTGTAGCCACCCTGGTGATGTCTCTTGACAGTTATGCCAATTAAGGCCTTCGGCTATGGTGGCTAGCATGTGTGAGAAGGAAGGAGTCTTGAAGTATGAGAAAAATCCTGGAAAACTAAAGAACTCCTAAGAAATGGCCTGCAGGAAGAACTCACTGACGAGTTAGTAACCAGCCCTTGGCCAAACTGGCTCTCCTCACAGATGAGGTAGGAAATGTGTCAGTCAATAAAGCCATAAGTGGGGTCCATGGTCAGAGGTACACCTGGGTTTATCACACTATGTCCCATTTTCAAGTGTGGATGAAGGTAGATTTCACCAGGATTTGTAGTAAGAAGAGCTCTGGGGTAGGTGGGTACATTTTCTACTATCTGTTCACGCTAGACTGAGTAGCTCAGTGGGGTGTTCAAACCCCTCCTTGCTCTCCCATAGACATGTGAGGTCTTCTCCTCAGTACGCCACATTACTCCAGCCACAGCCTAACAACTGCCGAGCAAAACTGGTAAGCTAGTAAAAACAGGCCGATCTCTGGGTTTGCCTTTGCTATGACCCTGTGCATTGCAGGGCCGGAAGAGTTTCTGTTCTCTTTGGAGTTCTGCAGCAACTCAGGCTCTTCAGCCATACGCCTGGGCTGCACCTGGAGAGTCAGAACTGGGGGTTCTGAGTCACGGCTGACAAGGATGAAACGTGTTTTTTACTACATCAAAGGACACTGCAGCTCACAGTTGTGGTCTCCATGATGAAGACAGGGTACTCACTCACCCTCCGTATGCAAAGGTCTTCCAGGACGATGAAGACACGAGGCACAAGTTGGACTCGACCCATTTCAAAAATAGTCATTAAGGTCAGTAAATATTTCAGACACTGCTAGGGACAGCATGGGTTTATATAATTTTGTTTTATTTTGAGGTGGGGTGAAGGGGTAGAGAGCAGATATAAAGGGATGGAGAAATGAATGGGATCAAGATACATGATGTAAAAGACACAGAGAATAAATAAGAAAGAAAGTAAAAAAAAATTACTACCAGTAGATACAGGTGGGCAAGCCATACTGGGACCAGGGTGCACACACAGGACTGTGCACTGCTGCTTCTTATTTTCTCCAAATTAGCACCAATCAAACATGCTTGCTTTTGTTAACTTCCTTTAAGAGGACTGGCGGAAGGGGGTAGAGAGCATTAGGTGTCTCACCTGTTCTCTTCTGTGTTCAGGTGTATTCTGGGGCATCAAATCTTAGAAAGTGCCGACGTCGAGTGAGAGATTTATTTGAACATGACCCTGCATCAATATGAATATGGATCTGAATATTGATCCAAAAAGTTTTAACAAAATTATCGAAGATCAAATTTAATCATGTGTTTGAAGAATTCTACTCAGTTATGCCAGGCTGCGGCAAAGCCTGGTGGCCAACCCGGGCATTTGTTTGTTGGATGTGTGCAAATGCGTGTGTTCATCTGTGTTCACATGTAGCTGTTTAGTCTCTCTGTGTGTTTTCCTGTGTGTAAATGTGTTCATGTTCCATGTGGGTGTGGCATGTGGGTGTCGGAGGGAGACGTATGGTGTGCACTTTGTATACTCTCTTGTGCTCTGGTGTCAGAGGGAGACGTATGGTGTACACTTCCCATACTCTCTTGTGCTCCAGGCAGAGTGAACTTCACTGCTGCTCTTTCTCCATTTTGTACTCTTTCCATGGTGGCCCTTGGAGGGCAGAAGTTGTGACCTACTGAGCATGTACCCAACAGAAAGCAGATATTCCATACATCACTGAATAACCCACAGATGGATTTTTTTTTTTGCAAAGAAATTCCTTTGTGGCCTAAAAGCATTCAGTAACATCACGGGGGAGGCTGGAGGCTATTCCTGGACCATCCAGTGCCGGTTAACTGAAGACCGAGATAGGCGTCCACCCTGACCACTGACTGTTGGTTATGCTCACTGCAGGGACAATGGACTGTTGTTACCACAGCCTCCTTCTACCCCTTCAGCCTTTTAGGTGGGAAGAAACAACTCAGAATGGAGGTCAGGATCCCTGTGGGGTTCCCTGGGGTCCCCATCTAAGGACAGGAGCTAGTGTGGGCACCTCCAACCAGCACACGACTGGCCCCAGCACATCTCAACCTAGAGGATAGACCACAGAAGAGATAAAGAGGGGGGAGGTCGAGAGGAGGGACAGTAGTGGACCCACCCTTCTTCCTCTACTGGGTCTCCATGGTCAGCCCCAAACACTAGAAGGGGATCCAAGTGCAACGCATCTGGAAGGTGCCACAGGCCCAGCTTCTGGACCATGCATCCCCAAAAGATGCCATTTGTGGACACCAGTGGCTCCTGAGTGATCTGCATCCCTTCAGAGGAAATCATAGCAGGGCATCAGTGATATCCTTAGAGTCCTCTAAATAACTGAAGAGGTGCCCTTCACCCACAAGATAACATGAAGCCGTAATCGGCAGCTATTCCCCCAGGGTCTCCATAAATATCCATTAGGCTTTCTTTCTTGGCAGGATAAATAAGGATCCTGATCCCTACCTGGGAAACACAAGCTGAGGGCCACCTAATTCTGGTTCCACTTGACCATGTAAAGCTGGGCAGGCAGAGCCAAGGCAGGGGAAGTAATTTACCTGACAGATGTGGGTAGTCTCCACCTTGGTCATCAGAGTGCTGATGTCTCTGAATAGGATTCTCTGGCATGGACCTGGGGTAAAAAAGAGGCACTTGCACACTTGCTGAATACATATATGCCTAGATAAATATCTAAGCACAGGCAGGTGTGTGTCCAGCCCCCCAGGACAATGCCAGAATCGTCCCCTGAAAGTACAGAGAGTGAGAGGTTGGAAGCCGTTCTCCTCAGTGGCAGGAATGCATATGGCCCCACTTGTTGATGCTCAGCCATCTTCCAGGTTGTGGTGCTGTGACCTCTGTGACTCCTATTCCTGTTGAGAGTGTCTCCTGGGGGCATCCTTCTAATCCTTCTATCTCTGCCCTTCCTTAGGGCCACCCTTCCCACGTCCCTGTGTTGCCACAACCCCACACTTTTTAAATTTCAATTTTCTTAGCTATTTTTACATTAGCCTATGGAGTAATGGGTTTCATTGTGGCATTTTCCCTATGTCATCTTCCTCATGTGCATCTGTCTGTCTGCCTCTGCCTCTTCTTCTCATAAGGCTTCAGTTGTAGTAGCGTTCTATTCACCATTCGGTCATTTCTCCAGAACAGCAGGAATTTACCTCCTGGCAGTCCTGGAAGCTGTAGTCTGAGCTCAGGGGTGAGACAACTGGCTCCCGCTGTAGGCTCTGGGTAAGGATGCCCTGCTTCCCCAGGCTTCTGGTGTCCATTGAGTTCCTGGACGAGATGTCAGCTCTATTGCGCAAGGTTACATCACTATGGCTTGACCATACCTTCAAAGGGCACTTCAAGAAAAGGTACAGCCCGAGGCTCCCTGGTACGCTTCACCACAGATGCCTAGTGCCTGTCACACCTGAAAGCTGCTGATTCAGTGGCTGTGTCCAGGGATGCTTTCTCTGTGCTACCTGGAGGCTTGGATCTTCCTGTCCACTCTGCTTGCCTTGTTGGGCCGGGGCCTCTGTCCACTGTTTACCCCTACCATAGCAGAGCCCACCATGAATGACTCAGAATCTCCTGACCTGGGATGCAGAGTTAGCTTGCACACAGTGGCAGCATGTCTTCTACGCAATGTCCTATGCCGAGATTCACCCTCTTTGCTCCATAATTACTGTCCCGTGGACTCTGTTGTCTCACATGGTGTTTGCATGGTGAACATGTCCGCTAATGTCCGTGTACTCATGTACGTGTACGAAGGCTTAAATGGTTAAACATCTAAAGCAAATATGCTCTGCGAATGGAAATCAGTCCTTATTTTCTTTTAATTTCAGAGTTGTCTGTGGCAAGCTGACTTGAAAGATGTTGAAATTGGATAGGTAATTAATTCACACAAGCCTACAAGAGAGGGGGAAAGAATGGACAAATTATTTGTAACATTTTGTAAGCACTGAAATTAATGTAGTGTGAATTTGTCATTTCTACCCCACGTTACAGATTTTCTATATTATAATTTAATCTTTTTAATGTAAAAAGAATAGGAATTTTGCCCTTTCTGGCCTCTTGGGAAGCAAGAACTAGTGTATCTAATTATCAGAACACACAAGAACATAAAGGAATAGCAAGTAGTGAAATTATAAATGGGCCGGAACAGGACCATGTTTTCTGATTAAAGCCTTTTTCTGGGCCCTTAGCAATCCTGTTGCCCCGATGTCCATAGTAATTGCATGTGTCAAAGCTGAGGCTTTGTGTAACTGGGACCGGGAGACTTACAATTTTAATTTAGAGGGAGATAACTGTATGGTGCTTGCAGCCGGCCAGACCGGCAGGTGGGGAGGCAAGCGGGCGCAGAAGGCTCAGGCCCCAGGGCGGCAGGTTAATGGCAAGCCCCATCTAATCAGGGCACATCACAACAGTGGAATTTTTTAAGAAGAGAAATGCAATTTACCAACACAAAGCCAGCCACCTGCTCTCTTCCCTCCATCGTCCGCGTAAAAGGAGGGCGTCTAATTTTCTCCATTGCTCAAGGGCAGTGCATTTTAACAACGGATCTGTAGTGATTGTCACAAAGGCAACACTTAAAACGAAATCTCTCTGACACACTACAATCTTAGAAACAAAGAGAATTATCTTTAACTTTTGAAATTCTCAGGGAGGGACCGCGCCTTTTCCTCAGGAATCTCAGCTTCCTGTTCCCTTCAGAATTGCAGGTGACTTTTGTCTTTGAAGTGCATTTTCATTGAAAGATGTGTTTGATTGTTTCTAGGCCGGAAGTGCTGACTCAGTGATTAGAGAATTGTCCAGCAGCAGGGGTTCTGGCTTCTCTCTTGGTGGAAGGAGGTGTAGCTGAGTTCCCACCAGAGCTGCTGATGGCACACACAGCCACATAGCCCTGAGGTCTGCGAGAAGGGTATTCCCCTGTATGGAGCAGCAATGAACACCGAGACTCCTCTGGGCTCTGGGCAGGGCCTTGTGTGACTGACAGTGACTTCAGAGCATGTGGGGTTCTGTGGATAACTCACTGTGGCTCTTGGCTCGTTTCTTCCCCAGTTCTGTTCTCTCAGTTTCTCCTTTGGGGCCCACAAACAGCCTGAGCTAATGAAATGCTCCTGTTCCAGCAGGAAGGTGAGGCAGAGCATGGTGTCCTTTGGAGGACCAGCTCTGACTGGCCTCATTTGCAGATGGCACTTTCTCTCCAGGTTCGCAAGAGGGAAGAGGTAGGAAAAAAGATTGAAATCTTTCATGAGGGTCTCACTCTCCTAACTTGAGTTAACATGAGTGTCTCCTAAGTCCCCATTCCTAGGGGGTCTCAGCATAGGACTTCTGAGAGGAGACCGTTTCAGCCCAGAGCAGTTTCCATCCACTTCAGAGAGGGTAGTAACAATTCTTTCTTTACCTATGGGGTGTGGGATCCAGTACAGTACATTCCTGTAGCAACTGGCATATTTTAGCTTGGGATCAGGGCCTTGCAGAGTAAGACCTTTGCTTTGCTGTGTAACATTTATTTATTTATTTATTTGTTTGTTTGTTTGTTTATTTATTTTTTGGTTTTTCGAGACAGGGTTTCTCTGTAGCTTTGGAGCCTGTCCTGGAACTCCCTTTGTAGACTAGGCTGGCCTCGAACTCACAGAGATCCGCCTGCCTCTGCCTCCCGAGTGCTGGGATTAAAGGCGTGCGCCACCACCGCCCGGCGCTGTGTAACATTTAACACATTCAGGTCATCATCCCCACCACACAGAGAAGGAGGCAGAGCTGAGTGGCATCAAGGTGACTTGCTCTAATTGTCCTTGTGCTGGCAAAGAAGTCTGGGGAGAACGGAGGCTGATTGTCCGCCTGCGAGCTGGGATTTGACAGTAATCTGCCTCTGCTGTGATACAGCAGGTGCTGTCTAGACTGAATGGCACTGAAAATACCTCCTTGAAACCAGAGATCCGTTCACAGTGGCCCTCCGTCTGCTGTGGCAGAGTCAGGTCTGAGAACACTGGCCTACTGAGCCTCTCCCTCCCTGGATCCACCCTTCAGATGGGGCTGATCAAGCAAGCTGGCTTTGGCTGTTCGGTTCCTTTGGCATTGAGGGTGGTGCCCTAAAGAGAAGACAGGGACGGGACAGAAGCCAAGGATTAGGCCCTTTCTGGGCTCTGTGGTACCTGTGTTTTCAGAGCTTGCTCCTCTGAGTTCCTTGCTTCCAAGGACCTACCACAAGGAAAGCTGCAGACAGAGTGAAGGTCTGTTCATAAAGGCTCGCACATCCAGGTTCTTCTCTGTCTTCAGGGGCCACAGTCCTGCTGGAACTTTAAAAAAAATTTTTTTTGTATTCATTTTACATGCCAACCACAGTTCCCTCTCCCTTCCTTCCTCTTGCTCCCCCCCACCTCCTCCAACTAATCCCCCATTCACTCCTCAGAAAGGGAAAGGCCTCTCATGGAGAGTCAACAAAGTCTGGCAGAACCAAGCCCCCCCCCCCCCCCCCCGCCAAATCAAGGCTGAGCTAGGCATCCCATCATAGGGAATGGGCTCCAAAAGCCAGTTCATCCCGCATGAACTTTTAAGGTGTGAAATTCCCCCAGGCTCTCCTCAGGGATGCACTGAGATGTTCAGTAGCTCACTATTCCCTGATCCATCTCTGCTACAGCAGGAACCACCTCACCTGCCATTACCCAGGGACTCTGGGAAGCTTAGGGTAGCAGCCCCTGGGTGAAAAGTCCCAGGAATGCTCTCAGTTAGGGGACTTGTATTTGGGTCCATCCTGGGTCAGCAGTGGATAACGGTCCCCAGAACAAGCGTCCTCAATCTCTCTTCCCTATGGTTCTGTTTCTCCAGGCTTAACACTGCTTTTCAAGGACAGTTAAAACATCTTTTAAAAGTCAGGAATAACCCTTTGCTTTCAAAAAGAACTAGTCAATCAAGTATGGAAGACTAATAATCATAAGTCCTTGTCTGGCTGGGGACTTCCCTGCCATCCCAAAGATGCCAAGCTAGCTCCATGTCCTCTGTACAGGACTGAGCACCTGTTCCCAGCTGAAATGACAAAACAGTGTCAGAAACAAAAGACTAGAAGGGCATGGAATATGCTGTGTGTTTTATAGAAGCTGGTTTACAAAAACAAAAAACCTGCTATGTTTTTAATGTATCTACTCACATCTGCTAATTTGCAGTAGGTAATACATTCATGTCAAGAGAACTACTATGGGCTTAGGAGTCAGTCAGAAGTGTTCAAGGTCCTTCAACACATGGACACTCAAGTTGTAGGCATGTATATTAGTGACCCGGGTGCTGTCCACATCTCACTTTCAGGGCCACATTCTCTTTGGACTTGCGTGGATTCCAAAGTTCTCTTCAGCTGCTCCTCAACTCTGCTCCCATTCAGTTTGTTTGGCTCCCAGATCTGCTGGGTCTAGGCTGTGCACAGCATGCACAGACGGGAAAGAAAATCCCTTCTCTGACTTCTCATAACCATGACAAACCCCTGAGAGAAATAGGTGGGAAAAGGAAAGATTTACATCTGGATCAGCATCTTAGCAGACAGTCTCCAGGACCGTGAGGCTGTGGTGAGGCAGAGAGCATCATGGGAGGAGGGCGTGTGAAGCAGAGCTGCTTGCAGACAGTCTCCTGGACCGTGAGGCTATGGTGAGGCAGAGAGCATCATGGGAGGAGGGCGTGTGAAGCAGAGCTGTTTGTTTCGTGGTGGTCACAATGCAGAAAGAAGTAGGAGGAAGGGGGTATATCCTTCAAATGCATAGTCTCAGTGACCTGCATCCTCTAACCAGATTTCACTTTCCACAGTCCTTTCCCATATTTGTATCTTGACCTGTTTTACTGTGGTTTTAGTTGTAGTCATTACATAGAGTTCTTCAGTCCTCATAATTGATTTGTTTGATGTCCGTTTATTCTTCTACTAGTGAATATCCTGTTTTCCAGGTACCATCAATTGAGGAGGCTGTATTTTCTCTTATGAGTATTTTTGGCACCATTGTAAAACACCAGGCAGCTGTTGCTGTGTGGGTTGATTTCTGTGTCCTTTGTTCTATCACACTGGTCTGCATGTCTGATTTTTTTTTTTTTTTTTTTTTTCGAGACAGGGTTTCTCTGTGGTTTTGGAACCTGTCCTGGAACTAGCTCCGTAGACCAGGCTGGTCTCGAACTCACAGAGATCCGCCTGCCTCGGCCTCCCGAGTGCTGGGATTAAAGGCGTGCGCCACCATCGCCCGGCCCTGCATGTCTGATTTTGCGCCAATAGTTGTTTCTGTCACTTTGGCTGTAGTATAATTTGAGATCAATTATTGAAAACCTTTAGCGGTATACTGCTTAGGATTGGCTATTTGGAGTACTTTATGCTTCCATATTTTAGGGGTTCCCCCTCTTTCTGTGGATGATGTGACTGGAATTTTGGTGTGGATTTTCCCAAATTAGTAAACTGCTTTTTAGCAACATAGCTAATGTATTAGTCCCTGTTCCCACTGTGATAAAATGCTTGACTGTATCAATTATGCCAGCCCATTAGAATGGAACTCTTTCTATCTTCTAGAGTCTTATTCAATTTTTCTTCAGTGTTCTAAACTTTCCACTGTAGAGATTTATTCTGAGGTATTATGTATTTTCTTCTCTTTCAGAGGAATCTTTTGTGAACAAGACTCCCTCACCCCCGATTTCTTTCCCAGAATGCTTGTTATTGGCATGTACACTTCTTTATATTGACTCTTAATTCTCCTACTTTACTGAAATTATTTACCATGTCTACAAACTTGATAGAATCTTTAGAGTCTTTTAAGTAGAGGAGGACCATGTTGCGTGAAATGAAGGATAATTTGACTTCCTTTTTCTTTTGGATTTTTTTTGTCTAAATGATTTGTTGATGAGGGTGGGTATTGAAGTCAGCCACTCTTATTGTGTCTGGAACTCCCAGTACTATTATGTCCAACAGTGTTAGTGTCATGAGATCAGGTGCACCAGTGTTTGTACTTACGCAGTTACAATCATCGTATCTTATTGATTAATAGTTCCCTTTGTTAATTATAGTGACTCTTTCTCTTCTAATTAGTTGGTCTGATATATATTTTATAAAATGTAAGCATAGCTACTTCTGCTTGTTTTCAGCTTCTACTTGCGTGGTATATTAACTCTCAATCTCTGTGTTGTAGTCAATGAGGTACAGTTCTTGTAGGCAATGGATGCTCAGATCTTGCTTTTAATCCAGTAGAATACTCTTTATTTTTGTTTATTTGGTCATTTATTTATTTATAGATCTATTTTATTTTCATGAATGTGTATGCATATGCCTCTAGTCACATGTGTGCAGGTGTCCACGAAGAGAAGAGGAGAAAGTCAGATCCCCTGGAGCTAGAGTTACCCACAGCTAAGAGCCTTCTGATGCTGGGAACTGAACTCCAGTCCTCTGTAAGGACTGTCCTCTTCACCTCTGAGCTGTTGCTCCCAGTCCTGCCCTCTTTTATATTACACTTGATGTTATTTTTGAGAGCAGACTGGTGGGCCTGTAATTTTATCTCTTTCTCCAATATTTATTTCAAGGGTTTGCTGCTTTACAGAGTTGAACATGGTTTATTCATTCCCAGGTTTCCTTGGTTGATTTATTCATCTCATGAAATTCATTTATTCCTGTGCTGTCATGATTGGGACTTTCTTTCTTCTCTCTGTGTATGTGTATAGAATTCTTGTATGTCATGCATTGCTTTGGTTTGTGTTTGTCTTGGTATGTCTTTATCAGTTTAAGAGATAACTTTTCTGTATTTAGTAATTTTAGTGGGCAGTTATTTACCTTCAGATCTTAACATATATTGTCTCATAGATCTTGGCTCTTAGGGTTTATGACTGGAGGTCAGATGTTATTGTGATGAAAATACTTTGAGTGGATTTTAATTTTTTTCTTGAAGCTTTAAAAAAATCTATTTATTTGTTATAAATACAGTGTTCTGTCTGCATGTACGCTGCAGGCCAGATCAGGGCACCAGATCTCATTACAGAGGGTTGTGAGCCACCATGTGGTTGCTGAGAATTGAACTAAGAACCCCTGGAACAGAACGCAGTGCTTTTAACCTCTGAGCCATTGCTCCGGCCTCAATTGTTTCTTTGTTTCTTAGTTTTGTCATCTTGGCTATGATGTATCAAGTGATGCTTCTCTGGCTTGCTTGTAGTTTACCAGTCACTTGATTGCACTTTTTGTGGTCACTTGTGCCCACTGTAGAGAGTTAGAAAATCGTCAAGGAAATGAAAATCACCTGCAACTTAATTGTCCAGAGATGACCTTGGTTTTCTCAGCTTTATCTGTGTCTCTCTTCACTCTGTCTCTCCCTGTTCCTTTTTCTGTGTCTGTCTGCATTCTCTCTGCTTGTCCTTTTCCCTTTGTATCTGCCCTTCCTCTTTTTCTGTCTGTCTCTGTCTGTACACATTTTCCAAGATAGAGTCATGTTATAGAGTAGTATTGCTTTCACAGTGCTCAAAAGTGTATTTTCTGAGCTTCTCAGTCAACCAGTAAGTACTGAGATCACCCCTATTCAAAAGAGGCAGAGGCTGGAGAGCCTGACTCATGTGGCCTTGATTAGCCATCAGGATTACAAAGGGGGTTCTCTTCGGTCAGGCTAACCAAAGACAGCGGCCCCAGGGCCACCCCTCCATGCTGTCTTACCACAGATTCTTGACAGTAGTTATCCTAAAACTCTCAAAGCCAAGAGCTTCTTCTTCTTAGCTTACTGGTGTTGAACTGCCTACAGAGACCTGCCTTTAGAGACCTGCCTTGTCTAAAGAGATGCTGAAGCATTTGACAGTGAGTGGCTGAATGGAAGTAGCTTTGCATGGTTCCTCCAGCAGTGAAATACACTGACATTCTGTCTACCCAGTCGTGAGTGTCTACCCAGGCTTTGACCTGGGTGAGTCGTGAGGTCTGGAGGACAAAGGAGAGGCCTTTAGTATGGGGAGTCAGAGATGGGAAGTGAGTCACTGACTGATGTGGGATCGGCTGTTTTCTTATGTTATGCTCATTGTTGATAGCATTTAAATTTTGAGAATGTATATAGCCTGTACTGGCCTTGGAGCTTCAATTATTCTGCTTCAGTCTCTTGAATACCGAGCATCATGGGTGTTTATACACATCGCTACCCTAACCCAGCTGGCTCTGTAGCTGTGGGGACCCTTACTGAGGACAAGGATGTCTGGTGTCTCCTGGATTGCAGGGCCAGGGTGAAGCCCAGTGGGCTCCTACAGTGACCAGCTGGTGAGTGGAACACTAGCCTCTCCTGGGGTGCTTCTGCCTTGCTGGAGAGCAAGGAGTTTGGTGTGGAGCCAAATGTGCATCTAGGGGTTTCAGAAGGGGATGCGAAGGACATTGTAAGACTTTCTCACTTTCAGATACAACAGGTTCTCAAAATGTTTCATTTCTGGATGTCGTGAGCCAGCAGGGGACGTGCCTGGATCTAACAGACAATTGTGATGAAACTCAGGTAAGTTCAGTCCAATTCTCCCCCAAACTGGACTGACTGAAAACTCAGGGACAAGGCTAGGGAGAAAAGATGCTGGTTCATTCCTTAGCTCATTCGTTCATTCAGCCATCCAGTCAATCCTGGGAGTGTCCACAGGCAGGTCTGGGAGCATGCGGGTTCCCGAGGAGAAGATAGAGGGAAGAGAAGCAGACGGTGATGCTGACTCCAGGCAGAACTGAGGGCAGGAAGTTGGCAGAGACCTAGCCCCTCTCTCCAGGTTCTGAAACCGCTGGCCCGAATCCCGTTCACAATGGTCCTCTTCTTCCTGGCAGACATTGGCAGGCCTGCCCCCTGGTTTCTAGGGTTGGGGTAATAGTATCTGTCGCGACTTGGCCTACTTACCTCCACAAGGGATTCTGAGACCTCTTCGTTTTCTAGCATGCCCACTACTCACGGTGCTTCCTCTCTAGCCTCCTACCGACTGCCCTACCGTCGCCCGCCCAGTGGTGGCGCCGTTGCGCTGGGAACGCATAACCCTGTGGCTCTGGCTCCAGCCCTGGAACCGACCCTAGGGTGTTAGGAGGCAAGAGTCTGGAGGTCTGTGACTGAGGGTGTAGGGAATTTTGAAGTGTTATGAAGAGCCACTTCTCTGAGGCTGGTCAGGGTACCTGTCAAAGGGAACCCGGTCACTTCCCACAGGCAATTTTGTTCACTCCTTCCACTTCTAACCTGGTAATGGGTAAAACAGCTTCCCACCTATATCGTAGGACGGTTTCTTCCTGGAGTGTACAAGTAACTGGGGGCTTCCGGTAGGCCAACAATTATGAAAACGTTTCTTCCAGTCTCAGCCCGTTTGGGCCTACAGCAGCCGTTCTCAACCTGTGGTAAAGATGTCCAGACTCTTACCTGGCTCCAAGAAGTTTCACCTGACTTGCATTTTGCTTCAGTATACACCTGGACCCTGCAGACTATCTCCTCCTGCCCCGTGGCATAGCTGAAGCTCAGGCCACAGTGTCCACTGGGACCCTGAATCAGGGACGGTGAGCTGGTCAAAGTGGCTCTAGTTAAAGGTTTGGATGTCCCCCGGTCCCGAACTTCTTTGGCCTTGCATGCTGAGATCCTCCTTGACCTGATCATCAAAGCTGGCACGGGTATAGGACAAACTCTCTGCTGTTTGATGCTGCATGGCCTGGAACAGAGGTTGAGAAGAAGCAGCAGAAGACCACTGCCCTGCATGGAAGGAGGCTGGAGAAATCTCCATCTGGATTCTATTAATTGAAAATAAGGGTGGCCTTTCCTTCTGAACTAGAGTCATGTGGAAAATTCAAATGCAAAGGACTGCTCAGTGAGGTGGCCTAAAGCTATAATCCTATCTCTCAGGAGGCAGAGGCAGGATGATGCCTGCTCGGTGTGCACAGCGAGGCGCATAGTAGCCAGGACATAGTGTGAAGTTGTCTCAGAAAGAACAAACAGCAATCAGAGAAGGAAAGGATGAAGGTCTGCCTGGGAATTCCCAGGCCTGTCTAAACAGACACCAGAGAGCTTGAAGCAGCGCCCGAACACAGGAGACAGAGAAGCAGGAGTGGGTGAAGGCAGCTGTGCTCAGTTGCTAAAGCTGCCTCTACACAGAGCCATGTGGGTGCCAACCAGGGCGACGTGCAGTTAGCCCTGCAGTGTGTGGCTCACACTCACCTACCCTCATGCACGGCTTGCCAGGCTGACACTCAGAGTTCAGTCTATGGCCAAGTTCCCTTTGTCAGAACAATAGACTCGGGCGATGATGGATCCTCCCAGAGCTTATGAAGCCCCAGCAGTGGTTGAAGCATTTGTGACACTCATCTCTATGTCTCTGTATCCATTGCTGTCAATTGTATAATTAATGAGGAGATTGCTAACTGATACAACTTTGCCTGATCTGTTTAGAAAAGACAGCAGTGTTCCGTAAGTCTGCAGAGGACTGAAAGGAGAATTGGATGTCACCCTACCTGAGTGTGCCCCATGTGCCCTTGTGGTGACAGTATTTTCTTAGTCAGTAGACTGATTCCCAAGGTGGGGGGAACTGGGAAAATGAGCAGCCTCTCAGGCTGCTCGTCTTACCTACCTGCCAGTAATACTTCCAGGCATCACACAGTACAAAGTTGGTGGGAAAGCTGCTGTGGATGTCCTTGCTTCCTATTGGAAGAGCTTAGCACCAGGTTCAAATCTGTTCCCTCACCTGGGAGTGGGGACTCTTTAACTTATGGGGTGTTTTATGGGAATTTGAAGTTTTAAAATGCTTATATAGATTTTAAACTTGCAGCATAAATATTAATTTCTATTTTGATTTTTCTCATTTATGTTAGTTCTTTGAGAAATTTGTACAATGCATTTTGATTGTATTCACTTCCTTACTTTTCCCAAATCAAGCCTCTCTTCCCTACCCACCAAACTTTTTGTCTGTATCTCTCTCTCTTTCTCCCTCTATTTATCTATCTATAATCTATCATCTATCTATCTATCTATCTATCTATCTATCTATCCTTACCTATCTATCATCTATGTATTATGTATGTATCTATCTATTATCTATCATCTCTCTATATCTATCTATCATTTATCTATCATCTATCTATCTACCTATCATCTCTCTCTCTCTTTCTCTCTGTCTGTCTGTCTGTCTGTCTGTCTATCTATCTATCATCTATCTACTCATCAAATACTGTTGGTGCTGCTCATGTAATCTTGCCTGTGTGGGCTTCCCTGGAGCATGGTTCATCTACCAGGGACTGCACTTTTAAAGAAAACTGGCTCTTTCCCTTCCAGTACCTACAACTGCCCAAAACTCCTTAGGTAGTAGTGAGTCTTTGCCATTTTAGGCTACAAAAGCCTGTTTAGAAATTTTATTTCTATGCAGTCCTTCAGAACAAGAGACAGGAAGAAGTTCCTCTCATATGCACTGCCATGATTCTCTGTTGAGTGAGATTACTCAGGTCTGTGCAGGCACACTTCGGCAGATATAGAGGCGAGAGTACTTAAACACAGGTCTAAAAGAACAGAGCAAGAACAGAGCTCAGAGTAATTTATAGAGATCAGAGAAGTCTAAAACCCATGTTGATAACTCATGAAAAAATTAAACAGAACTTTCAGAAATAAATTATTAAGAAGCTAAAAAACAAACAAAAAACCCTTAACACATGAGTTCAGTAGAAAACACATCTGAGAAAAGAATTAATGAGTCATAAAATGACCAAAACATTCCTGAAACAGAAAAGTTCATAAAGAAAGCTACAAAGAAGTTTCCCAAGAAGATTTAGAAAAGAAAAAAAATGCTCTATGAGTCTGGAGGTTTTAAGGACTGAGAACAAAATACATGCAGGGCTAATGTGCGGGAGTTCTCTGGAACCATTGAGAGACCTCAGTCTAGAAATGTAAGAACTCTAAGGTATCAAAGCATCCAACAAGGGGAATCCACCTGCAGAGGACGCTATACTGAAGGAGTGAGAAAACCTGCAGAAAACCCTAAAAGGAGCCAGAAAAGCCAGCGTCATGGTTGCTTCCTTGAGGTACTGGCCACATACAGTCACCTATTGGGATCTGTCACCCAAGCCCAAGTCCGTTTGTGTTGCTTTCACACACCGGAGACCAGATCGATGACAGCAGAAATTCTCACAGTTCTCAGGTGGAGTCCAAGATCAAAGCTCTGGGAGAGCCAGTGTTTGGTCCTCTGCCTTCAAGTTGGTTCTGTGGGCGGTGAGAGGAAGTGTTCTCACAGAGGAGAACGTGGAGGTAGGGAAGGAAAAGCTTCCTGCGTCAGGCCTTTTTGTAAGGGTGCTTGATTCCTGTGACGCCATCGCCTCAACACGCCTACAGGTGTGTTATTAGTGAATTGGGTGGGAGGGCCCAGCACACTATGAGCGGTGCTACCTCTGGGCAGGTGGTCCTAGGTGTAGCAGAAAGCAGGCTGAGCAAGCCGGTAGCAGTCCTCTCTCTGGCTTCTGCATCAGTTCCTGCCTTCCAAGTTCCTGCTTTGAGTTCCTGTCCTGACTATCTTCCCCAAGTTGCCTTTGGTCACGGTGTTTTATTATAGCAACAGAAACTTTTTGTCACAGCCTGCATTTGAATGAGTTGGAATTATCCTGTCCATGTCTGACTGCAAAAGAATTAAACTAGAAATCATCAACAAGTGGCTATGGGGAAATCCAAAATTATTTGAAATTTAAACACCACATTTCTAAGTAATTGTTTTCATGAAGAAATCAGGCCGGGCAGTGGTGGCACACACCTTTAATCCCAGCACTTGGAAGGCAGAGGCAGGTGGATTTCTGTGAGTTTGAGGCCAGCCTGGTCTACCAGAGCGAGTTCCAGGACAGGCACCAAAGCTACATAGAGAAACAGAGAAAGAAAAAAGGACACTGGGAAATAGTTTAAGAAGGTGAACCCAAAGAAAAACATATAGTTATCCTCATGGATATTGGAAGTAGACAAGATTGCCAGGCAAAAATTGAGAACTTGGGGGTGGGGTGGGATGGGGGTAAGGGGAAATGGGGAGAGAAAAGTGAGAAGGGGAGGATGGGGAGAGTTTGGGGGAATGGGATGGTTGGGATAAAGGAAGGATGGATATGGGAGCAGGGAAGTATATATCTTAATTAAGGGAGCCATTTTAGGGTTGGCAAGAGACTTGACTCTAGAGGGGTTCCCAGGTGTCTAAGATGGATGAGAATGAGAAGACAGCTTATCAGATTTATGGCTACCAGGAAGCCATATGGAGAAAATGCCTAGCATTCAATACTTATAACAGGGGCAAGGGAAGGGAATCAAAACCACTAACCTGAGCTTCCATTGGAATAATCAAGTGAAGAAAATTCAACAGGACACAAGGACACAAGCCAACAACCTGTCTGAATATGCAAGGTAAGTAACTCACAGAGGGAGGGAGATGCTATTCTGGCCCTGGGCTTCAGAGCTTTCAGCCCACACTGGCCGCATGGCCTCTAGAGCTTTGGTAAAGCATCATAGCTAGGAGCGTGTCGTGAAGCCCAGGGGCTCATCTCATGGTGGACCTGAGGGAGAGGGCAGGATAAGAGACAGAAGAAGAAGAGTGGGGAGGAGAGAGGAAGAGATGAGGCAGAAAAACACACCCATCAAGCCGTGCCCACCTCTGTGGAGAGCTCTTTTAATTAGGCTTGTTTCCTAAAGTTTCCATCACCTCCCAGTAGGATGGGGAAATGGACCAACTGCTGCCCATCGTGGGGTAGACTACTGAGGGTGTCAGGACACTTTCCAGAGGCCCCCACTCTGTTGACTTCGTGTTTAGGTTTTGCACATATGCTCTTTGGGAAGATATTTCATGTCCAAACCACAGCAGAAGGTAAACATTTTAAATACAGCAGCAAAGGACAAATAACCACAGGAAATAAGTCACAGTGACAAACATCTAGTTAAATCAATCAAGGAAAATGAGAGAAAACATTCATTGCTGATCTCAGGACAGAGAGAGGGGACATCAGAATAGAAATGAAAGGCATTTATGTGATGATAATAGTTTGAAAAGCTATGGCAGTAAATTCTTCAACTTAGATAAAGCAGGCAAATTCATTCCAAGTCACAAATTACCAAAGCTGTCAAAGGGAGAAATAGAAACTTCAAGCAGAGAGGCTGGAACATAGCTCAGAGGTAAAGCACTGGTCTACCATGTGTGAGGCCTCAAGTTTCATTCCCAGCACTAAAAAGTAAAAACAAAAACATATTCCATGTGTGCGTTGCAAGGTGTCTTATTGCTACCTGTGATTTTTATTTCCTTCCTGCACGTCTCTACGGGAACCATCATCCTCATGTGACTTTTCTTCTTAAAATCAGATGCAAGTTGTCTCTTGTCAGTTTTTCTCATTTGCCTGAATCTTGACTTATTTCTAACCCCCTTCTGTTTGCTCAATATGGTCCTCAGTGAAAATCCAGTTGAACCTATCAGCTAGAGGCTTCCCCACAAAAATGCTTTCTCTTTTCAAAGCTCCTGCTATCAGAAACCTCAAAAGTTAACTTTCAACAATGTCCAGGTAAGCCAAAATAACCAGCATACATTCCTAACAGCCGGACTCCTGGGGCTCTTCAGCAAAGAGCCCCAGACTGTGTGGGCCAGCTAGGAAAATGATGGAGGAGCCCTGTTCTCCTGGTGATTCATCTGTCACAGTTTTCTACAGCCTGAGAGACAGGCTGGGAGCAAAGCCAGAGTGATGGAGTCACACACACACACACACACACACACACACACACACACACCCTGCGTTGATGAGAACATTATAAACGCTGAGGATAAAGTTCACCTTCACAGGTAACAAGCGGTCTGTGGAAGCTCAGGTGCAAATGCAGTGGAGTTCCCCAGTGCCCCTGGTAGCTCCACAAACTGCAGGTGAGTGTCTGGGGACAGGCCCCTTTGTCCTCAGGTCTTACTTTACACTTCCTTCCTTCCTTCCTTGTTATTACTTGCGAAGGTGTTTTCACTTGATTCTGTGAGCACTAAGAGGGCTAGGGCTTGTGCAGCAGCCCACTTGGGGACAGCATGTTTGCACGGCTCCCTCTTAGGGGACAGTCTGGGCCATCCATAGGAAGGTAAAGCTGTCAGTCTCAATTAGCTTTGCGTCCCTGGAACTTGAGTGTGCCCAGGGCCTCTCCCGACAAGCCTTTGCTGGAGCCAGCTCTGTGCCGCGACTCTTCATGTCCCCCAAATTCCACTTCCTTGAAGTACTGTACAAAAGCAACTGAAGAAATTTCCAAGAGGAAGAAAGATGGGCTTCATTTAAGAGACTATTACTGCAGGACATACTCACTCTAGCACTCTCAGAGGGTCTGTGTGAGCCTTCATGTGTGTGTGCACGCCTACGGGTATGGGGTACATGTATGTCTAAGTTTCAGTGCATGACTAAAAATAAGGATTTAAGTTTTCTCCATCATGAAACACACAAGAAAAATGATCGAATATATGACACTGGTGGAAGATTCACAGAGTGTCACCATTGTCACGCTTGAGTACTCCTACCATCCGGGCAGCGCAGCTTCAGACTTTGGGGGTGACATGGAGGTACGCTCTGTGAAAAGGCATAAGAATCCACATGGTGTCATCTTTGGTAACATCCTGGGGCTTGATCGATTTGGGGAGGTGACTTGTCACTGGTCTATGGCACGAATGGCTGACTAAGCCCTTCTGCTGTTTCATACCCTGAGGAAAACAATGACTGTGCTCTGAGATCCAGGTTCGCTGACCAGCAGGTACGGAGCTCCGCCCCTGCTTTGCGGAGGGATACTTGTATAATAGAAGCAGCTAGGCCCTAGGAAAGCCACCTGGGGCTGTGGCAGCCACCCTTTAACTCCCAGGGGACAGGTAAGACTCAGCAAGAACCATGTGGGATTCTTAGGCTGGAGAGAGCCTTGGAGGGTGGACTCTGAGATGGAAGGTATGAGAGGAAGGAGTTGACGTCACTGTAGGAAGCTGTTCCAGAATAAGAACGGTGTGTCCCACATCATGTCCAGAAATGTTCCCGCTGGGAAGGGAGTCTTAGGGCTACTTTGCCTGGTTAAGGTGGGGGTGCTGCAGGGCTTAGGTCTGAGTTATGGTGGGGCAACCGCGAGGTTCATCTGATTGTGCTGTCATAGCCGCGGAGGGGTGAGCCCACACCCTGTCAGCCCCTGAGCTCACTTCTAGGATAGAACCCAGCCGGTCTCTTTCTCCCCTAACCTCAGAGCACTCTAACTAGTCAATACCCAGGGAGGGCTTTTGCCATGTCTGAGAGCCGTGTAGCAGATGCGGGATGCCACAGTGGAGTGCGCATCTCCGGTCTGCATTTTCCTCGGGGGAGCCCCTCACTGAGGATGGCTTTCTCCCACCGTTCTGACAAAAAGCAGCAACTTATAAATAATCCACAGTGTCTCTTCTGCTTCAGCACCCCAGCCCAGCTGGGAAAGGAAAGCAGGGGACACTGATACTTTGGCTACACCAGGAAAACTTCTCTGGTCCAGGCCCGAGCCCCCAAGGCTGGGCAACCTGGGACCCACACCCCCTCAGGGTCTCCGGGTGGTCCCAGTCCTGTGCTGAGATGCAGCCAGTTTCTTGGGAACACCTAAACTTTACTCCTTCCCCTCTGCAGAAGGACCACGGCAGCCCTTGTCTGTCTGCCAATATCCAGGAAGGGCTTTGGAAGGCATTTCATTGCCAGCTTCTTGGCTGTTTTATAGAATGGGGGTTCAAGGTCATCATCTTCTTCCTCCTCCTTCTTTCTTCTTCTTCTTCTTCTTCTTCTTCTTCTTCTTCTTCTTCTTCTTCTTCTTCTTCTTCTTCTTCTTCTTCTTCTTCTTCTTCTTCTTCTTCTTCTTCCTCTTCCTCCTCCTCCTTCTTCTTTCTCCTCCTCCTCCTCTTCCTCCTCCTCCTCCTCCTCCTCCTCTTCTTCTTTCTTCTTCTTCTTTGCTAGTCAGAAAAAGCAAAATGGAACTCTTAGCTGTGTTTGGGATCCCAAGGGCCAGTGTATTAATTAGGAACTGTGATGTTTGCTTGTTTAGATGACCAGGAACCAGAACTACTAACCCCATGTCTATTACAGTCTACGCTGGCTCTCTACATTTGGGTAAACAAAGTTAGGCAGTCAGACACACCTAACCATCAGGAGCCAAGTGGCACCACTACAGGCTTTACAGAGATTGGAGGACAGTGAGGGGACACTCCAGACAACTGCTTCAGAATTCTCCACGTTGTTGGAGCCTCTAAACCATGCTGCTTACATGCCCCAGCATTCGGATGCTGTGATTTCCAGTGGCTTTGCTTTGCCACCTAGATTGCAGAGCCAGTATGCCAGTCTCTGCAGAGTGATCGAAATGTCATTAAATCTGTAGAGAAATTTAGAGGAAAATCAACACCTTAACGTCTTTGCATTTCCAATCCACGAATGTGCTACATGGCTTCATCCGATAGGTCTTTAATATCCCTCAGCGGTGCTTGTCATTTTAAATGTGTGGACTTTGCACAAGTGCCATATGTCTTGATGTTATTGGTATTGTTTTAATTTCATTTCCAATTATTTCATTGCTTGCGAAGAAAGAAATATCAATTTAACAAAGTACACTGGCTTTGTGAATTTGTTAAATTAAAATTTTTTAAAGACTATTTTAGACTTTATGTTAATAAATTACACAAAAATAACGGCAGTTTTACTCGCTTTCTGGCTCCACATTATTTACATATTGGCTTATTTAAATTTGTATTTTGTCCCAGACAGGCCCTGCAGAAAAAGTTTTAGTGGAAGTGGAGAAAGCAAACAACTTTGTCTTGTTCTGACCTGGGGAAAGAAATTCTGTATTCCACTATTAATCCTGGATTTTTCCTCTGTTCATCTCTTGAGATGACCCTGGCTTCCTACCTGAGTTTTTCCCATGCAAGAGTATTTGGTTTGTACTCTCATCATTCCATAGGGAAAATATTCAAGCACAGAAAAAAAAGGAAGACGCCGTACAGTGAACAGTCAAGGTTACTCTTTAGTCCCTACCTGGTCTGAGCACATCTACTCCTCATCCAATGAGCTGACACCACTCACCTGATCTTTACTCACTTAAGCGCAGATGTATCGCTAGCAAGTTGAGACTTAATATGCATCTGTTTTATTTTGAATAAAGTGCATAAATCTTATTTCCGTGTGTGCATGCGTGTGCAGTTGTACATGCAGTGCAGGTGCACACGTGTGTGCAAGTATACATGTGCACAGGTATGTGGAGAGCAGAGACAACCTTGGATGTTATTCCTCAGGTACAATCCACATTTTTCTTTTGAGACAGGTTTTCCCATTGGACTGTACTTACCAGCTGGACCAGGATGGCTGGCCAGCGAGCCCCAGGGATCCTCTTGTCTCTGCCTTCCCATTGCTGGGAATCCATAGATAACATCATGCCTGGATTTTTAAAATGGATTCTGGGGATTGAACTCAGATCCTTGTGCTTTGCAGAGAAAACACTTTGCCAACTGAGCTATCCCCTGGCCCTCAAATGTACAAATCTTCAGAGCACCATTTGCAACATTTTGGCAAACACATTTATCTGTGTAATGAGAACACCACAGAGAGTCAGGGGATTGTTAGCACCATACACGGCTCCAGTTCCCCGCGACAAATGCATTTCCTCCACAGCTTTCTCTAACCCTCAGCTAAGTAGCACTGTAGCATCTCACAGTCTCCTGGGTGTGGTTACTCCATTCTGGGGAGAGGTTCTGGGAGCTCTCCTTTAGCTTATCAGTAATTTATTCCTTTCTGTCTATGATCAGTTTTCATTATCTGAGCTGTTAATTTCCTTACTGATTCATCAAGGATTCTTACATCCTTGTCATCAAAAATGAGGTTCTTTTTTTTAAACCAGGGTTACATGAACAGCTTTATTATTGGCTCCTATTTTTGACTTTTAAGAAATATGTCATATTTTAAGGAATACATCACAGCCATATGAAAGCCCCTGTTGTTCCCCTAAACACACTTTCCCGCCCTCTACATAACCTTATTCTAGACATAGAGTGCAGCATTAACTGAATATTGAGCCAGACACATCCTCCTCTCACCCCACTTACGCCGGCAGGTAGCTATTTGCAGTTACAAAGTTAATAGACATGGGTACAACACTTTAAGGAAAACAATATTTAAACCCAAACAATTATTTTTTAAATTTTTTTCTTCATTTTGCATACCAACTTCAGTCTCCCCCCCCCCCCCGCAACCTCCCATCTACTCCTCAGAGAGGGTAAGTCCTCCCATGGGGAGTCAACAAAGCCTGGCATACCAAGTTGAGGCAGGACCAGACCCCTCCGCCCTGTATCCTACCTTAGGCAATGGGCTCCAAAAAGCCATTTCATACACCAGGGAAAAATCCTGGTCCCACTGCCAGGGGCCCCACAAAAAGACCAAGACACACAACTGTCACTTTTTGTTGTCTATGACTCTCATAGTTTCTGTTGAAAGTCATTCATCTCTCTTGTTTTAATCCTTGTATCCTTTGAAGGCCACCTGTGTTTTTTCTCTGGCTAATGTCAAGATTCTCCTTGTCTTATCCTACATGTGTTTATTAAAGTCCTGCATGCCTCCCTCCATCATCCATCCCACCATCCCTTCCTTCCTTCCTTCCTTCCTTCCTTCCTTCCTTCCTTCCTTCCTTCCTTCCTTCCTTCCTTCCTTCCTTCCTTCCTCCCTCCTTCTTTCTTTTCTCTTTCTGCAATGCCCTAGCTGTCCTGGAACTCACTCTGTAAACCAGCCTGGCCCAGAACTCACAGAGATCTGCCTATCTCTGCATCCTCTGGTGCTGGTATTAAAGGTGTGTGACATCATGCCCTTTTTATTGATTTTCTTCAGTCTCTGTGTTGATATCATGAAGGTCTTGGAAAAGAACTCCAGCCATTCTTTCCCCAAACACAGTTCTTCTCTGCCAGTGTTTCATGTGGATGGGTTGCTTGGGACTTGGCCTTCTTGAGGATTTTCCCTACTTATTCTCTATCTGAATTTCTTCATCTCTATTTCTTCTGAGACCCAGCTAGGGTGTTTTATTAACCTTTCAGCTAATCTTATTTTCAATATTTACTTCATTGGTGAACTTGCCCAGTGAATTATTAAATTCAAGTAGGTTCTTATTTATAGAATGTCTTCTGGGATCTTTCCTATGGATTCTTGTTCTCCATTGAAATTATCTTTATTATAGATTTTTGGATAATTTTTAAATTATATTTAGGGGAGTTATTTCAAAGTTCTTATTTATTTCATGTTATCTGTGGATATGTCTCCACTTTATTTCTATTATCTAATTTTACTTTATTTTTTTTTAAACTTTCTTTACATTTCTTGCAAAATCATAGCATATGCTGGATGTACTTCAGATGCAAATCTGGAAATGCCATCAGCTCATCGTTTTCAGGTGCATCCCCTCTCCTGACAGGTGAATGGACCACACCATAGCAGCTGGGAACTCCGCAGGTCTGGGTAGGGCTGTTGTTATAGCCAGACTTATCAGGCTTGGGTCACCACTGTTCTGGGGACACTACACCTCTAGGGTTTTAATGAGAACCATCTATGCAGTTTTAGAATCTGGAATTAGCTTAGTTGACAGGAATTTTGCAGGTATCTGACTGCCTCTCAGCTTGCTACAGTCTCTGCTACCCAGCACGCTGTGGACTGCTTCATGCCACCAAGCACTGCTCCTTGCTACTCAGTTGCTGCACGGGTTCCCCCCTAAGTGTCTTGGCATTACAAGATGCTTTGCTTATTTTTTGACTCAACTCTGAGGTTTTAGCTTGTTTGCATTGCTTTTGTTGCTCTCTAAAGTCTTGGAAAGCTTGGTTTTTGTAACTTACTATGCTGTTTTCCAGGATTCTACAGTGATTCATCCTCTGTTAATATCCATAACATCTTACTTAGGAATGAAAGTCTCACTGATTGTTAAGACTGCACCTTTATTATGAGAAATGTCCCTTGAATAGACGTGGCACTGGATTATGATGGGGGCCACTAAGCAAAGACACCATGTAAAAGAGGAACAGGTCAGGGCATCTACCCATCTGTGTAATAGAAAACTGTAGAAATGCACCCTGAAACTATAGGCCATTGATTGATCTCTCCACATCACCCAGTCTGCCCCATCCTAGAGCATTTCCTGGTTCTCTTTGATCACCTATAACTGTGAGTGCAGGCTGCCTTGTAGTGTCAGGGGAAGCTTTGAACAGGAAGACCGGTTCATTGACTGGGAAATGGGGCATTATGAAGGCTTCTCTGAAGCATTCTGCTGGGTTCTTTTATTCAGAATGTTTCTAAAGAGAACCAGCATGGGCTTTCAGCCTATCCTTCTGTTCCATCCTTACAACTACAACCTACAGGGTGGTTCTGGCTATGCTGTCTCTACCCAGAAGCCCTGCTACGCATCTCCTATAGGTACCCATCTGTCGCGCCCCCCCCTCATCCAGCAAGGATGACGTGACCACCGGAGCTCTTCTCACTGCAGTTTTATTCAGGACCTTTTGACAATTGTAAAATCTCTCTCTCTCTCTCCTCTCTCTTTTCCTCTCTCTCTTTTCCTCTCTCCTTCCTCTCTCCCTGGGCAAACCTCTCCCAGCCCTTAAGTAGGCATGGGCTACCAATCCTGGATTGCCAGGTGGGCACTGCTCATAGGTCCACGCATATGCAAGCAGCTGACAATCATTGCGTGATAATAGCATAAGTCAGGCTTTAGCCATAGGAGTTGATTATCACAGAGAGCACTCGCTTTCGGGATCGTGGAGGGCGGGAGCCAGCACCATCAGGTGCGACTCCACGCAGCTCTCTACACGGCTCTCTACAGTTCCCCCTTTTTGTTTTGAAAAGCAACAGGCAAGAGTAGAGGTCTGATCTCTGTTAAAAATGGAACATGTACTAGTGTCTGTCCAGGTGTCATCCACCCAGAGAACACTAGACCTGTCCGGTGTCTTTTTACAGAGGTGGGAGCTAGACACCAACCCACATGCAATCAGACTTGCTCTTCTTGAGGCTGATGTATGCTTACCTCAAGTGCAGTGCGCAAGCCTCGCATCCTGTGCTCGCTTCTATCTCTTTTAAGGTAGATAGCCAAACTTGGGGAGACTGTCCTGCTTCAATGGCCGTGAAGGCCTGAATTATCATAACTGCATTGCGATGCTGTGAAACCCTTATGTGACAGATGCACCACAGGCATACCAGGGAGGCAAGCACCATTAAGCCTGTTAGGGCTCCTACTCCCGCCCACTCCTTCAGATGATCCATGGAGTGATCCAGGAGGATAGTCCTTCTGCCAGGCTGGTATCCATGTGTGTGGAATCTGCAGTCGCAATCGTCATTCGCAGCTTTTCCAGTTGTTTTCGAATTCACCAGACCAATTACCTAAAAGATATCTAGACAATTCTTTAGACAGATTAGCTGCATGGGTTAATGTTTCATACTGAACGCTGGTCACACACAGCCCTGGATGGATAGAAATGTCTGACAGACTAGGGTATGGACTTGCCTCTCTTAACATACCCCAGCTGCCATACCCCCGTGGCACATTGATTCTTGTCAGCTGAGTGCATGGAAGACACCTCCTCATGCACCTCTTTGGCTTCCCTAGCAGCTCAGCTGATCCTGCTTCTGCTAAGTGACCATATGCTGTATTCTCATGGGTTGTCTGATCTTACACAGGATTTAAAGATAAACGCCCATGACAACAGGTGTTGAGATTGCCAGCAGTAGGGTTCCTAATCACCATTAGACCAACCTCCCATTTGGGCTATGGTATTCTACCAACCCTTTGGCTAAAACAGTACACACAGGTACCTTTTCCTACAATAGGGCAGTCTCTTGATTTAAATTCGCTCTGTTGCAGACTCTTCAGTGGCGTGCAGAGCCTAACACTGCCATTGCCTTTTCCTTGCCCTGCAGCTATGCTGTGTTCTCGGGCAGCCCTGTGGGGTCTGTGCTCCAGCTTGTCTCAGCTCCAGCACTTGTTGCGTTTGCTGATACTCTTAGCACTGCTGTGGCATCCGCCAGGCTAGGTACCGGCTGCTGAGGCAATGTGCCTTCCACCACAGCCACCTAGCAAAGCTCCGCTCCAGCTCTGCTCCAGCTGCCTTTCTGCCCCAGCTGCATTCGTTCTGGGTCCAGACTGGTGCATGGAGTGGAGCGGAACTCAGGGAAGCAGGCTTGCTGCTCTGCAACCATTGAAAGGGCCCCACTTACATGTTTTAGGGAATTTGGGCGTTGTCAGTCTGTCAGGCTACTTCCTGCTGAGCGGGGACGTTGCATTCTTACTGCCATTTTCAGCTTCGCTCAGACACAGGTCGCGGCAGCGACTGGGGAGAGGCCGAGACTCTACCTCCCCACCGAGCTGGAAGGTGGAGGTGTGGCTGTGCAGAACAGCCCTGGTTGTGCTGCGCTTCTATGCCCTGAGGCACACGCTGGGAGTGGCCTAGCGTTCTGGCCTTGTTGGTCCTCAAGGCAGGTCCTGGGTGTTTGCAGCTTCACAGACCCTCAGAGCTGCTTGGCCTTGGAGCCGCAGCTGCTCACTCTCCACTGCAAACTCAGGAGGTCTCGGTAATTCAAACCACATGAATCTAACTCCCTTCCTTAGCGTACCTTGTTCTGCAGCAAAATTCAGATCTCTACCAAGCTTGTCCCAGGATGACACACTAAGATTGCCAGAGACGACAAACCAAGGAGCAATTGTGTCACATTCAGTCAAAAACCTTTCCAATGCACTCCTTAACAGCTCGTTAAGAGCCAGAAAAATCAGGTGTGATGTTGAAGCGCCCATTCTAAAATCCCATTCTTTCTTTTATTTTCACTTTAAACCGTCCACTTTGGTCGTGGCTCTCACTTTGATCCGTCTGCTATAGTTGCAGCCCTATTTCCCCCACTCTACCTTCTACCCGTGAGAGCGGAAAACCCGCTTTTTTCGCGGATCCCCAGCCTTTACCTGAGGATTATCCGGTGCACCCCCTGACTGCAGCAAGTTCTGGGCTCCACGGAGAGAGGTTTGGAGGTTCCCTGTACACGGCACCACTTGTCTTGTCCCCATACAGGCCATCAACTGTCGCGGCCCCCCTCGTCCAGCAAGGATGATGCGACCACCGGAGCTCTTCTCACTGCAGTTTTATTCAGGACCTTTTGACAATTGTAAAATCTCTCTCTCTCTCCTCTCTCTTTTCCTCTCTCTCTTTTCCTCTCTCCTTCCTCTCTCCCTGGGCAAACCTCTCCCAGCCCTTAAGTAGGCATGGGCTACCAATCCTGGATTGCCAGGTGGGCACTGCCCATAGGTCCACGCATATGCAAGCAGCTGACAATCATTGCGTGATAATAGCATAAGTCAGGCTTTAGCCATAGGAGTTGATTATCACAGAGAGCACTTGCTTTCGGGATCGCGGAGGGCGGGAGCCAGCACCATCAGGTGCGACTCCACGCAGCTCTCTACATATAGCCATCAGGTGTGACTCCACACGGCTCTCTACACCCATCAGCTATGGCCCACACACCACGCTTGAGATGAGTCAGAGGAAAAGGCAAGATGGATGCTGATGTTGCATAGTCTAGCTGGGCTGGTGTGGAGGGGAAGGTCTGTTCCAGGTGCTGGTATCCCAGTGACACCTGAGAAAGACAAAGGGGGACGCTGCCAGGGAGGCATTGGTTTGCCTGTGATTTCCTTGTTATCTGCCCAGGAAGAGCCATCAATCTCCTTGGGCATGCAGCATCTCTGTTTAATAGCTGATAGAGTGTCTCCAAAAGGCTGGTCTTCCTCTTTGTTAAAAATGACATATAATGGGCCTGGACTTATCAGTGTCTCTAAATGCATTTTCTGTGCTTTGTCTCCACAGGGAGGGGGCAGATTTCGTCAATTTTAATGACTATGTGCAGGATTGACTTTGAACTTGGTATAATTTAATCCATCAATTTAACACTCGATGAATATGTAAAGGAAGCCACTCTGTGGATGAAAAGCAGAAGGGACAATCTTATTAATTTGAAATGGACTTGAGGAACAACATCTGCCAGGGTCTATGCTGGGTATCCAGGAAGCAGTCTGGAGCCATTCCAGAACCCCTGCAGAGGCAGCTCCAACTGCCTCAGAGTGGTGGAAGGCGGCTGACTGGCCCAGCTGCAGAGACTGAGAACACTCTGGCCAAGGCACCCTGATGCTGAGCTTCCATGGAGAATCCTGGGTACAGGATTGCAGTAGGACTCTTAAAGTGACCCTGGGCTGGATGACCCACTGACTCCAGACTTCTTTGGTCTAATAGCCTGTTGATACCTGTGCAGAGGGACTGCACAACATAGGTGTGGGGAGACAGAGAGCCTAGCGATGTCTGGTAGCAGCTGGAAAACGTGGAGAATCCTTACATTCCCACGCAAGCATCCTGGATGTTAAGAGAGGTCAGAAAGAGCATGAGGCCTGTTTTGCAGGTGGAGGCCCAGTTCCAGTGTGGTTGGAAGTTCAGCTTGTGTGCAGGGCCGGTTGGTTTTCATTACCTGAGCATTGCCTTGTTCCAGATTTGCCCCACAGTGGGCGGAGTGGGGACTGTCTGATTTCCCAGTTTGCTTTACACACCTGATCTCCTTACTGCTTGCCAGGCTCTCAGTGCTGGGGGAGAAACGGGGCAGGCACTTCTGCTCGTTGGAAAGTGTTTCTGGTTCAAGCCATCTGTCACCCAGGCCTCGTCATCTCTCTTACATATTTTGTAAACAGTCAGTTCTTTAGCTCTGAGGTGACTTTGAGTATGATATGGAAACCCAGCTTGCTCTATGATCCTAACATGCAGTGCCAGCCATTGGTCATCTCATGCAGTGATACTCAGGCTACAGTGAGCATCCCTTCAGGGAAAAATCAGCTTTCCTGTCTGAACTTGGAAGTATGAGGGACCTCAGATACAAAGGGGGCTTTAGAAACAATGTAAACCAGTGACTGGGTCAGTAGGTGTATTTCCAGTTTCCTGTAGTTTTATCAGACATGGACCCAATACTGCACTAGTGACCACAGTGATGCACTTAAATTGTCCTGCGGTTGTTACTAATACTGGGCATTAGCTCTGCTACTTCTGGACCAAACTACCTTCCTGTCTGTTCTATCCAGCTTTGACAAGCACTGACACTGTTACCTTTGGCAAAGGGATTTGAGAGAGAGTTAGGACAGACTGGACAGGAAGCTCCATTTACTCCCTTCTCCATCATAAAATCTGCAGCAGAAAGAGTTCTGTTAGACATACCACTCTGCTTCTGTAGAGATAAGAAGAAACTAGGTCACGGCTCTCTCTGTGTGTCTCAGGCTGGCCTGGAATTCAAGATGCTCCCACATCACTCTCCTGACTACTTAGATAACGGCTGTGGAACTATATACAGTGTGTCAGAACACTTAAATTTCCATGCCAAAAAAAAAAAAAAAGAAAAAAAAATAAGAGAGAGAGAAAAAAATAGAAAATACTTGCAATATTTGGATGAAAATTCTATACCTAACCAAACTATCACGTAGATATAAGAAAAGAATGAAGATATTTCCATTGAGTGTGGCTTCGAAATTTCCACTCTTAACTAGCTGCTTCAGGGTAAGTACCATGAGAGAGAAGGTGTGTAGACAAGAGACCTAACTAGGAGGGTAGGGTCCTAGTCTGATCCCAGGGTAAATATATATTCAGTGTAAATGGTCAAAAACAGTTCAGGTAGGGACACTGTGAACCTTGGTGCTCCTGATACTTTCATATCCTGAGGACAGCAGGCCCAGCAGAGACAAGGCAAATGTTGGGAAGCCATCCCTCAAGGCCCCTCGGGACATGTTCATGTCATTCTATGAAGAGCCTGGGAGAGACACACAGGATACCTGGTTGAGACACACAGGATACCTGGTTCTCGATGTCTTAGCTTATGTTAGAGGGCCATGGATGCTTGTTCAGTTTATAAATCCCACACACATTGTTTTAAAGACATCTTCTCATCAAGAAACCCTAACCCCCCCCCCCCCCTGCCCTGGATTGCAGAAGTGAAGTGAACTAGGAGCCTCTTCCTTGCTGGTGGGAACCCAAGGGCAGTTAACCAGGGAATGAGGCTAGTCTTCCAGAGGGCATGTGCCAAAATTCTTCTACATGAGCCTTCGCTAGATCAAGAAAGGCCTCTTGATCCTCCATTACCTCATGACCATGAGGTGCCAACAGAAAATATGTTTTTCATACTTTCTCTCGGGAAGGTGACATTCATTCCTAGTCAGTGAGGTTGAGCCACATGTCGGGTTGTGTGTTCCAATCACGCGCTCCATATATAGCTCTGGCAAGTTTCAGATCGTGTCCCTGTCATTGACTTAACGGACTTTCAGTTGCCCCCTCAGCCTTCTTGTGTGTGGCAGAGCTAGCGATGTTTTTAATCTTAACATGTAAGCGCAGTTGTTTATCACCTAAGGACACGTTAATGCTGTTTAATCCTTGTCAGTAAAGTTCTCTTCCCCAGACTGGGACTAAGAAATGGGTTTTCTGGGGCTGGCTCTGCAGTGTGCATCCTCTTCCAATAATGGGCTGTGTATAGAGACTGCTTTGCTTCTTACCCAAAGGCATGTATCTGAAAAATCAAATGTCGCTTGGTCAATTAGGAGACACGATAGAAGACCGCAAGGAGCACCCGCCGGGAATTGGGCCTCACAGGTGTTGGGGACGCTGGTTTTAATTGATACAGTTGTAATACAAGAACGACAGAGAGGGATGCCTAACTGATCTGTACACGATTGTGTGGGGGCCTCGTTGCCAGCTGAGGTAGCACGCGTTGGCAAAGTGCGTTCACGGTGTTCCAGAACGGAAGCCGTGGGGGGGGGACTTTGTCTGTAGAGGGATTCTGTAGGGTCCCAGAACGGAAGCCGTGGGGGAGACTTCGTCCATAGGGGGATTCTGTAGGGTCCCAGAATGGAAGCCGTGGGGGAGACTTCGTCCAAAGGGGGATTCTGTAGGGTCCCAGAACGGAAGCCGTGGGGGAGACTTCGTCCAAAGGGGGATTCTGTAGGGTCCCAGAGCGGAAGCCATGGGGGAGACTTCATCCATAGGGAGATTCTGTAGGGTTTCAGAGCGGAAGCCATGGGGGAGACTTCGTCCAAAGGGGGATTCTGTAGGGTTTCAGAGCGGAAGCCATGGGGGAGACTTCGTCCAAAGGGGGATTCTGTAGGGTCCCAGAACGGAAGCCATGGGGGAGACTTCGTCCATAGGGGGATTCTGTAGGGTCCCAGAACGGAAGCCATGGGGGAGACTTCGTCCATAGGGGGATTCTGTAGGGTCCCAGAATGGGATTCTGTAGGGTCCCAGAACGGAAGCCATGGGGGAGACTTCGTCCATAGGGGGATTCTGTAGGGTTTCAGAGCGGAAGCCATGGGGGAGACTTCGTCCATAGGGGATTCTGTAGGGTCCCAGAACGGAAGCCATGGGGGAGACTTCGTCCATAGAGGGATTCTGTAGGGTCCCAGAATGGGATTCTGTAGGGTCCCAGAACGGAAGCCATGGGGGAGACTTCATCCATAGGGGGATTCTGTAGGGTCCCAGGACCTGAGGCAGATTTTCCTCACATCTGGTCTTACAGGTGCTGATCACCCACGGACTCAGGTTATCCAACCAATCACAGCAGCCCAAGTGGCCTGCCTCCAGTTACACTGTTCTACAGGCGTATCAGCCTAAGGCCCTCAGACACTTAAGAACCCTCTGCTCCCCCAATAGGACTGTGGCAAGTGGTTCTTCATTATTTTCACCCAGATACAGCTCATAAAATAAAGACCAGCACCCTGTGGAGTTTGTATCATCCTGACTCCTTGGGTGATTGTAACTTGGTCCCTCGCCATCTCAGCCCCAAGTGACGGATGCGAACCACACAAAAACCACTCTGGCAGAGGGCTCAGAGGAACACTGGCTGGCAAAGTGGACAGACATGATGGATTCCCAGACACTCTGCCAGCTGAATCTCCAGGCGCAAGAGACCAGTGCACAGGAGCGAACACTCACCCTGTACATTCCAGGATGCAGTGGGGAGCAGGCTTGATCCAGCAAAATGTGGTAGCGGATATTATTTACCCCATTTACTGAAGAAAAAAAGAAACCCTGCATGGAGAGAAATGGTGGGGCGTCACTTTGTAAAATAAATTTATTCAAGGACTAGAGCTTGCAGCCAGAGATTTCAGGTATGTGTGCATATGTGTGTGTGTATAGCTACTCACTGTTGTGCATGCTATGTATGCTATACATGTTGTGTTTGTATGTGTGGTATTTGGAGGGTATAAGAGTTAAGGGGACCTCACCATTCAATCATAAGTGACAATTCAACTTTGTAGTCCCCAGGGAAGATAGATTTGTACATGCCTGGCTGGGTTCCTATCCAGGTCCTAACCACCTGGATAGCTGAAGTACAGCAGCGTGATTGATGAAAAGGGATGAAAGGGATGAGCAGGGTTTTTGTTGAGTACCTCAGACATGAAATTCAAACTCGGTAGAAAATCCACCGCTACTCCCAGCTCCCCTTCTGCTGTTCTGATTGCTAATCCTGTTCTCCTCAGGAGATCTAAGATCATGCTAATCATCTTATCAGGGTGGATTCCGTCATGAGGGGAGAGCAAGCTAGGCTGAACTGCTGGCATCCAGCCCCAAGTCAGAGCTAGCCCCTACCCAGAGCCCCATCCTTAGCAGGGGACCTGGGGTCTCTGACTGAGTGAGGAGAGTGAGCGAGCCCTGTGTCTCTCAAAGCCAGGTGAGTGACCAGCACTCCATCTCTTCTTGTCTGGGGACCCATGGGGAAACTGAGGAGGGCCTTCTTGCCCCTGGATACTGAACTCTCAGGAGCAGCCTAGGCCAGGGCACTTCTACTTCTAGAAAATTCTCTTGAAGATTCCCTTACCCTCTTCAGGTGCTTGTCTGCCACATTTGTTAGCAGAGACCACACTGTGAGGATTCCACGTGGAGTGGCCATGAACTTGTGGATCCTCAGTGTGTGCAGAGCTTCTCTCCCAGATGCCTTCATAGAGAATTTTACTCACCCCGGCAGCACTCTGTTCATACAGGCCACCCGACATCCGCCATGTTTTTATCATTTCTTGCTAAGCTGTGACCTTGATATTGAGTGACAGGTGAGACAGAGTGCTAATGATGACTAGCAATGAGGGTCATCCCAACACAGAACTAAACACAACTCCCTCATTATGCCTCATGCATGGCCGTTGTACCACAGTGATATATCTGATAAAAACCAGATGTCAAGCTGATCATGCTCACACAGAGGACATGTGTTGACCTTGGATGTCAAGGGCAGCGTACCTTGGATGCCTTTGGACTTATCTAGTAGAGATTTCCTTTAAGCAGTGTTGATAACGAATTAACGTTATACCCTATTGCTCTCAACCAACTAACATCAATAACCATCTCACCGTGCTGGTGAGAAGGTGAGGGAGTCGCTGCAAAGGCAAATCTAGGTTGAATAAGCCTTCTCGAGTGGTGAGTTAGTTTGCATAGCGTCTGGTGGAGGCATCATGTGACTGGTGATTGCAGTGCACGATGTCCGTCTGCGCTCTTTGTGCCGCCATACAGTTCGTGAACCAGGCAAGGGACTGGAGATTGAAACACAAACACAGAGAGACAGAGAGACACAGGTCATCCTTGATGCCAGAATGCCCCCTTTATTGTGTTCAGGGGAAGCTTATATAGGGTTAGCCATGCCCCAGCCAAACGCACCAGAAACCATTCCCCTGCCATCAGGAACTCCTTAGGGTCTCTTGCTCAGAGCAGCTGTAGGCACTCAGATTAGGGGAAAACAAGTTGTTTCAGGACCTGGGGGTTCACAGCTCCCAACAGGTGATGGTGAATCCCCACCTCGCTAGGTCTCTGAGATGAGAAAGCCAGTGAGCACAGCCCTTGGTTCATCCATGAGATGACCGATAGCACCTCCTGCTAAATGCGGAAACACAAACAGTTCATGCCTGAAAGATGGGAAGGTCTGTGACAAGGCTGCTGCCCAGGTGACTCGGTGGTAAAACCAGAGGCTAGCATTCATGTCTGTGCTCTAAATGTCGAGACTTGGGAATTCTAAAAGGTCTCAGTTTGTTCATGATGGAAACAAAGGGGAAGCTTTGCCAGAGAAAGCTCCTGTACTCAGGCCTTAGACAAGCTTCCCAAGAAGTTCCGTCCATCACTAGACAACAGTATATATCTGGGAAACACACAGGAAATAAGGTTCCTTCTTCAAGAACCAGCACCATGAGATGAACAAGGGAGTGCAGACACCAGGAGAGTCAGACACGTAAGCACAAGAGGAACTACAATTATTAAAGCAACAAACGATCTTAAAAAATACTTTTTAAATCAGCAGATGGCTGGTACCAATACTGGTTTTAAAAGAGCTAGATTAATTTTCACCTGGAACAATCAGCGGCTCTTCTACAGCACCCCGAGTTGATTCCCAGTACCCACACGATGGCTTACAACCAGTCTGTAACTCCAGTGCCTTGATGTAGGGGGAGGGGCTTGGTCCTGCCTCAACATGATGTGTCAGGCTCTATTGACTCCCCATAGGAGGCTTTAACCTTTCTGAGGAGTAGATGGGGGTGGGGGTGGAGTGGTGGGCATGGAGCAGGAGGAGGGGAGGGAGGGGTAACTGTGGTTGGTATGTAAAATGAATAAAAATTTTAAAATAAAAACAGGGACCCCAAAACTTGCGTACACAAGTCATGTGGTTTGTTTTCTTTTCTAACGTAGTGAATTATATTGCTGGATTTTTAATGTTGAAATATCTTATCTACAGAAATGTAAGCTTAGTCATGACACAGTATCCTTTCTCTGTATATGAATTCAAAATGCTAAATTGTTTCCAGAATTCTTCTTCATGTTAGTAAAAAAGAATCTGCTCCTATATTTTTATTTTCTTCTAAGACGTTGTGTAGATGTAGTTTTTATTATCAGGATGATTCTAACTTTATAAAATGAGTTGGACGGAAGTTTTTCTCTTACTCAGTTTTAAATGAGTTTTAGAAACGAATCTAATTTCCTCTTTAAAGATTAGGTAGAATTTACAAGTGAGCCCGTACTGGAAACACTATGTCCATTCATTAAAGACGTCAACAGACACTGTATGTGATTCAAACATTTCACTCCTGGAAAAACAAGCAGGCCTGGGGCCATATAAAAATAGTATTTTATGTCCTTGTTGACTTTACTTGAGAGCCTCTAAAGAGACCAAACCAAGGGCCATCAGTTGCATAGGTGTGGATTTTTCTCCCCATAAACAAAGAACGTTAGTGCCAGAAGTGGGGTTGTTCCTGTGACAAGTATGCTTACATCGTAGGGCCATGGTTTCATGGTTGCATATATCTGTCCAAGCATGTCACAGTGTTCAACAAAAACATTTACCATGCATTGTATTCCAATTATACCTCAAGAAAAATGTTACAAAATAAAACACTGTAACAAAATTTAGTTTTAAAATACAAAACTGAAAGCAATTGGTATTAGTTACCTTTTCTTTTTTTATAATTTATTTTATTTTTTTAAAAAGGAAACAAACTATTTTTATATAGTTCCCAGTTCCCACTCCCTCCCCTCCTCCCATCTGCTCCACCTACCCCTCACCACACTCACCACCCACTCCACCCACTCCTTAGAGAGGGTAAGGCGCATTGCTTTGGGGAACGTCCAAGGCCCCTCCTACTATATTTGGCTGAGCACGGTATCCATCCAAAGAGAATAGGTTCCAAAAAAGCCAGTACAAGCAGTAGGGATAAATCCTGGTGCCATTGCCAGTGGCCCCGCAGTCTGCCCCAGCCATGCAACTGTCACCCACATTCAGAGTGTGTAGCTCGGTCCTATGCTGGTTCCTTTCCTGTCCGGTTGGAGTTGGTGAGCTCCCATTAGCTCAGGCAAACTGTTTCAGTGGGTGTATCTATCATGGTTTTGACCTCTTAACTCCTCCCAATCTTCAACTCTACTTTGGGAACTCAACCCAGTGCTCTGCTGCATGTCTCTGCCTCTGTTTCCATCAGTTGCTGTATGAAGGTTCTATGGTAACATTTAAGATATTCATCAATCTGACTACAGGACAAGGCCAGTTCAGGCCCCCTCCTCTATTGCTTAGGGTCTTAACTGGGGTCATCCTTGTGGATTCCTGGGAACTGATGTAAAAAAGTGCTTGACAAATGCAACTCAAGGAAGGAAGAATTAATTTTGACTCACAGTCTTAGGATACAGTCCAAAAGGTAGGACAGCAGGAGAAGAAGGCAGCTCATCACACTGCATCCTTGGTCAGGAAGCAAAGGTGAATCCTGGATCCCAGCCCATAGGATTGTGCCACTCACATTTTGGGGAAGGTCTTCCTGGCTCAGTTAAACTTCATTGTAAACACTGTTGTAGACATGCCTAGAGATAATTCTAAATCCAGTCAAGTTGGCAATGAAGATGAACCATGACATGACCACATAGGGCAAACAAATGGATAGCATGTATTTCTATAACAAAGGGAGTTAAACCTTGTTAGATAAATTCACTACTAAAGATGTGACGGGTAAAGGGAGACTATGTAGAGCAGAAAGGAAGTGTGGAAAATTATCCAGAGTATAATACAGAGCTAAAGAAGTAGAAACACAGAAACATTCAAAGATATTACAGATTGAATAGGAAGGGCTAGTGCCACTTCTGACAGCACCTCACAAAGGAGGTAACTGATTGGGTTAATAGCTGAGAATTATGTGGATTTTATGACAATGATAAATCCTTAAATTCAGAAGCAGGAATCCAAACAAGATACATAACAAGAAATTTGCATCAAATACAGCCTGGTGGAGTTGAGAGATAAGTAGAAAAGTATTTAGAGAAAAGAGATTATATAGTTGATCCGAAGGTAATAACAGATTAAAGTTATTTGATCAAAATCACAAAACTACAGTGAGGCAAGCAGTTGACTTCCCCCAGGGACTGTGTGAGCCAGAGGTCAGCATCTGCATGGCTGAGCTCTGCTGCTAGACCACGGCTCCTGAAGAGCATCCTTTAGGAGTTTCAAGTTCCATCTTAAAGGAGTAAAACACTCAGCAAATGTCAAAGGGGGTTGTGGGAACTTCCACATTGTTTTCTGTGTCTGTCCTTTCTTTTCTTCCAGGTTGATCTGTGGGAAGGCTGGTATCCCTGCCCCTTGAGGCCTCATATATATGTCTCTGATTTCTTGCCTTTTTCAGTGTGTAGCTCTCACTCCTTCCTCTGTGGATGGAATTATCTCTGCTGCTGTCTTTGATGTATTGCTCACATCTGGGGGCCTTTCCCTGCTCAGACTTTGGGGTGTTCCCCTTGTTTGAGATAATTTTCACTAGAGTTACCACAGACCAGGTATGCTCTGGTTCTTATATTACTTGCCATTTTCTAAGGCAATTGTGCTCATTCACCAAGGGCTTCCTTTGGACAAGAACACTCACTTTGAACACTAGATTTACGGCTAGATGGTGATTTGGAGATGGTAGAAATAGAAGGGGTTTACACACTATTATATCTAAGTTTTTTTGGCTAACACACGATGAAGCTGCCAGGAGTGTATGGGTGGATATGAAGGGGCCAGGAGACTATCTGGGGAATAAAGGTGTCTAGGCTGTGTGGGCTACAGAAGACTTGGGGGCCTACGTCATTTTGTGGGCTCTTCTATGGTAGGTTTCTGGTTAGAAATTCCACCCAGAGCCTCTGATGGTGTCCACAAGTCTGTATCTATTAGTCCTTGCATACTAGTTAGTAGGTCTTCCAAAGTACAATGGTGTAGTATCGCTCCAGGTCTCACAGGCTCCCTGGGGGGAGCAATGCCTTCCACTTAGGGACCACATTCACATGAGGGGAGCAATGCCTTCCACTTAGGGACCACGTTCACATGGGGGGAGCAATGTTCTCCACTTAGGGACCACGTTCACATGGGGGAGCAATGCCTTCCACTTAGGGACTACGTTCACATGGGGGAGCAGTGCCTTTCACTTAGGGACCACATTCACACGGGGGGAGCAGTGCCTTCCACTTAGGGACCACGTTCACACGGGGGGAGCAGTGCCTTCCACTTAGGAACCACATTCACATGGGGGAGCAGTGCCTTCCACTTAGGGACCATGCTCACATGGGGGAGCAATGCCTTTCACTTAGGGACCATGTTCACATGGGGGGAGAAATGCCTCTCACTTAGGGACCACGTTCACATCGGGGGGGAGAAATGCCTTCCACTTAGGGACCACGTTCACATGGGGGAGCAGTGCCTCCCACTTAGGGACCACGTTCACACCGGGGGAGCAATGCCTCCCACTTAGGGACCACGTTCACACCGGGGGAGCAGTGCCTTCCACTTAGGGACCACGTTCACATGAGGGGAGCAATGCCTTCCACTTAGGAATGTTCACAAGCACCTGTGTTAGGCCACCCTCAGTCTGTCTCTTGGGTCCATATGCTTCTGCCCCTCTGACATGACTAGGCTGCTTCCACCCTCCATATACCCTTTCCTTCCTTCCTTCCTTCCTTCCTTCCTTCCTTCCTTCCTTCCTTCCTTCCTTCCTCCCTCCCTCCCTCCCTCCCTCCCTCCCTCCCTTCCTTCCTTCCTTCCTTCCTTCCTTCCTCACTCTCCTTCCCTCCCTCCCTCCCTCCCTTCCCTTCTCTTTCTTTATCTCTCTCCCTCTCTATATCCTTCCTTCTTCCTTCCTCCCTCCCTCTCTCTTCTCTCTCTCTCTCCATCTCTCTATCCATTTTCCTTCCTTCCTTCCTTCCTTTCTCTCCCTCCCTCCCTCCCTCCCTCCCTCCCTCCCTCCCTCCCTTCCTCCCTCCCTCCCTCCCTTTCTTCCTTCCTTTCAGAGACAGGGTTTCTCTGTGTGTTCTGGAACTCACTCTATAAACCACCTTGGCCTCATACTCACAGAGATCAGCCTGCCTCTGACTCCTGCGTGCTGGGATTAAAGGCACCTGGTTGCCAAGTACCCTTTCTCGGAGGTCACCTTTGTTGAGAGGTCCAAACTGAGCATGTAACTTCCAGGCTGTCTCTCTGTGTGCTCAGAGTGACAAGTTCCCCCCTGGAAGTGCTCAGACAAGGGTGTTTTCTCTGTCATAGAAGCATCTGCGAGCCCTGAGATCTTGAATTCTGGTTGCTTTTGGCAGTCTGCTCACTTAGCTTAACCAAACACATTAAACTAACTAGTCAGGAGCCTTTCCCAGAGTCTTGCCCCATCTCTGTTACCTGATCTCTGTGTGCATCTGGTTTGTGTGTACATCATCCTGGCTTCCCCACTGCCCATCTGCATAGAAGTCCCGCACCTGATTGAAAGAACTTGAGGGATGGAAGAGGCCTTCATCTTCTTCTCTGTGTTTCTCCCACCCACTTCTGTGCACTCACAGCAGAGCCCCACAGGAGATAGATAAGATATGGGAGAGTCTCCAGGGATGGAGAAGGGGCAGCAAGGGGCATGGTCTCACAGCAATCCCTGTGGCAGCCAGGAGAAGCGGCTGTTGCCAAGTCCTTTGGAGGGCAGGTGTTTGGGGGCAATGATATGAAACCTGACTTCCTTCTCCATTACTTTCCTGCCATTCCTAATAAGCTATATTTTAATTTAAAACGGCAATTTGCGATGCAATTCATTTACAGCAACACAATCCATCGTGATCACGGGGCCATAAATTTGTGTTTTAAGTAATTTTTAATGCTTGTAACGGCCGGGTCTCTGAAGTGTGGAAATAGCTAACATTTTTCACCTTGTGCAGTCAAGGAAAAAAAAAATCTCTGCTCTTTAATTACATAACCACCAAAGACAGCATAGGCTGAGCAGGGCATTAAAATTGCACAGTAAGAAATGATTTGCCTAAGAATACTGCAAACACAGAAAGTAAACACAGAAATGCCAGAGTCTCGAAGGTGAGGCTTGTAGCAGAAATATCCAGATTGCAAAGTCAAGTCAAATTGATTAAAAAGGAGTTAGGAAGGCAGCTTTCTAGAGGGGATGGAACTTTTCCTTCTAGCCCAAAACACAGACATTGAAACAGGGAAGAAGGCAAGGTGTTTTGTAAGCCTGGCCAGTGCTGCTGTGTCCTGAGCCTCATCCACCTCAGGTCTAGATGCAGCAACCAACTGAGGGCAGCAGCTGTAATGGTCCTCTCTGCCCTTCCTTGTCTGCTTTCCTTGTGGATCCTTTTCTCCTTGAATAAAGCTCCAAGGGGTTAGGCCCTGTGCACCGAGGTAGTTGACACCTCTTATCATATGGCTGACTGGTTTGCATAAGAATTCCTGGTTCCCTTAGCCAACAGAGCAGTGGAGGATGGGAGCATAGCTTCTTAAACTGACCTCCTAAAGCTAGAACCTGCAAAAAGTTTCTGAAATCACAGCCAAAAATTAATTCATAATCAACTGCCCAATGACTCTGAGATGTTCTTGGCAGGACTCAACTATAGAAGGGAGATGAATACTGAAGACAGTCTATCCGTTTGCATATGGCAGAGAGCTGATATGACCTGGCTGTTATGAAGGAATGAATAGGTGAGAGGCCCTGGTCTCATGTGTAGGGCCTGACCAGGCCTCCATTTTAGGTGGGAGTCCAACCCTCTCAAGTCTGAGGGAGATGCAGAGAGACACTCTGCCTGGATCCAGCAGGTCACTAAAGAGTGGCAGAGACACAAGCTGGTTCTGTGGTGAAGAGGTCTGCCTTTTGTTGTGGTCTCAGCACAGGGAATATGAAAGATGAGAAGAATGTACCCACTGCCTCCATAGTTTGAACAAGACCCCCCTTCATCTCAGAAGTCTGTAGCTAGGTGAGCAACTACTGTCTCCTGGGTGACCTTGCTTCTTGCAACAGCTTAAACTCTGTGAGATGGGGACCTACGGTAAGATTCACTCCAGGATCCTGGCATTCTCCAAGTGTCTTCAGGGCAGAATGGGAGTCTGACGTCCTTGCTGCTCATTCACCCTCATCTGACTCCTGATCTATGCTTGCTGAGCACACAGCCTGGTTGGTATGGTGCAGAGCTAATGGTGCTTCCCAAATACTATGAATGGAAACTATTAAAACCACAAAGACATACAACTGCCAGGGACAGCAACAGAGGCTTCTGTGTTTCTAGCCCCTGCTTGAGCTGTACAAGAACCACTGGGAATATAGCTATTCTAGAAATGGTACCTGCCAATAGAATGGTGACAGGCCAACTTCCCTTGGAGGTCTCGGAAATGGGATTCTTAGAGCATCTTTTGTTTAATGAAAGCATCCGGGCTGACTGGACGCACCATGGAAGACCAGGGCTGTTTCGTGCTCCTGCTCACTGGCTGCTCCATCCTTCCATTTTTCGCTGATCTATGAGGCATGAAAATAAAGAATGCATACAAAACACAAGGGCTGAGAAAATGTATGTCAGGGAGAAGCGGCCCATGTGGGACGCCCCCTTATCTGCATGTGCAGGTCGGCTAGATCCATCAAAGCAGACTCAGCCCAAGTCCAGGCTGCAGTCTGCTGGAGGCTGGAGGAGAGGCAGGCGGGTGGAGGACGCCACAGATTTTGTAGCAAAGTGCAGCCGCATTCCGTTTAGAAATTTCCATAAGGGGCAGGGGCATAGGCTCTGTAATAATTTTAAGGACATTTCCCAAATGTTTATTTAGATAAAAGATGGATAACAGTAAGTCTCCAGAACCTACGGCCCGATAACTAGGTTTTATTAATGACCTGCCATATGCCAGGGCTGGATAATTAAAGTTTTCCCCCCAAAGGAAGAGAGTGGACAAATTTATTTGATGCTTTGATAACCAGAGACACTGGTTGAAAACTATTGATATAATCGGAGCTCATTCGATTTGCTCAGGACAGCTGTTCCTATCAGCTAATTTCACCTGTGAATAGTTAATTGTCCTCCGAATGCATATGGGTGAGCCATTAATAAAATTTGACTATGTCATACTTTCTTTGTCACCCATGTGCCCTTTATCTCCTGGATCTCTTTCTTAGTCTTTCTTCCTTTAAAAAAACGCATTCCTTCCCATTTTCTTTTAAAAAAAATGACTTTAGGGAAGATCGATGTGGGCTGTGGGATTCTGCAGCTATACTACCCATGTGCGGAATAAATCCAGAATTAACCCAGGACAGGTAGGAATGCCGAGACACTGCTGCCCAGGCTTCTCCAGAGAGGCTGCTGTCTTCTGACCCCACCTGTGTGCCTGTCGACTGGCGATCACATGAGTATCAGAGACAGCCAGCTCCTACAGCTGAGGAGTTGGGTGCTGAAGCAGTTCAAGGTGTGTGTGTGTGTGGAGACATTGTTGTCTGTGAACACACCCCAACAGAACGGGGTCTACTTCTGTTCTCATGGACTTCCCAACCCCAAGCGAGTCAGTAATTCCCAATTTCCATTTTTTTCCAGTGTTAAGATGGTGCTGACATCTACTTTAGTGATGGGGTGAGGATTAAATGCAATGGCTCTGAAAGGCTCTCAGAAGATCTCCCATGACAGGAAGGCACCCCAAAATGTTTCCAGATCGTTCCCCAGACCACCTGGTGGTGGCGTGTCTACACTAAATGCAGTATCTGTTCTCTCTGTTTTCATAGAATGGAAATTTCTCTAGCACCTCCCTCAGATGACATTTAGGGGGCTGTGTGTCTTCTGGGGTCTTGGTTATCCTGGTCTCTGGATATACATAGAACCTCCCCTCCAGTCTCAGATGTATGGGCATGCTTGAAAGGTTAGGGTGGGCACAGCCAGATTGGAAGGATAGTTGTCCAGGTGTCAAAGGTGGAAGCCAGGTTCCGGGGACACTGTTCCCTGGAATACGGAAGACTCTGGGCCAAAGTGAGCTAGGTGGACTGGAGGGACTGCCATAGAGACTGCATCCTCATCCTCTGGATGCAATGCTTTGCAGAGCAGACGTTTTGATTTTAATAAAGTCCATCCTATAAATTATTTCTTTCATAATTAATGCCCGTATTGTTGTATTCAGTTACTGCCAAAGCATTACCCAAAGCATTTAGATTCCCTCTGTGCTGTGATTTAGAGGTCTTGTGGCTTTGCACTCTCTACAGATGCGCAATTTGGACTACTTTTGTGGAGTGTGTAATGTCTTCGCCCGTGAACAGCTGGTGTTCCAGCACCTTGCCTTTCCTCCACTGAGGCTTTCCTTATGTTGGTTTATTTCTGGGCTTCTCTGCTCTCTGTTCAGATGTCCTAATTGTCTGTGCTTTCACAGTACCATGCCCCCATCATTCTATTGTGTGGTAACGGCCCTGGGACCACTCTCCTATATGTAGTTGGTTGTTCCGGGCTTTTTGCCCCTCCTCGCAAACTGTAGGAGCCAGTTATTGGTAGCCATAAAATAATTTGTTGAGATTCTGAATGAGATTGCCTTGAACCTATAGAGCAAGTCTGAAAGAACTGGTATATCACCAATATTGTATCTCCCTGCTTACAAAGATGGGCTGCCTTTTTATTTTTGTTGTTCTTTGACGTCTCAGTGAAGTCAGCCTATCACAGAACATCCGCACTGCCAGTGTGAGGGGTCTACATGTCTGCTTGTGCAGGAGTGGACTGGGATTCAGTGACTGACATGCTAGACTATGCAGGGAAGGCGACGGGGGAACAGAAGCCGCCTGCAGAACAGCATTGCTCAGGATGGATTTCCTGATGAGTTTTACATTTTGTTCCATTTGTTTTCATTTTTCTTATATTTTTTTCTTGACTACATTTTGAGACACAAATTGTTTTCCAACACTGAAAAAAAGGGTAGAATTTACCAGTAAAACCACCTAAGCCTGATGCTTTCTCTTTGAAAATTTATTGCCTATTAATTCAATTTCCTTAATATATTTTAAACCTGTTCAGCTCATCTATCATTTATGTGGCTTTTTGAATGATTGTTATCTTTCAATCAATTATCCAGTTTCAACTAAATTACCAAATACTATAGATACAAAGTTATTAAAAAAAGATTCCATTAATATTCTATTCTGCCCACGGAGTCTGCTGTGATGTCTCTTTTGTTCTGGTGTTTGCTCTTCTTTTACTCTTGGCTAGTCTGGCTAGAGTCTTGTCTGTTCCTTAAATTTCCACATAACTTTTTACTCTGTTAATTTTCTCTTCTTCACTTTTATTGATTTTTGCCTTAATTTTTACTATTTGTTTCAACTGTTTTAGATTTAATTATTTTTTATGATTTTCCCAAGGTTCGTGTTTTTATTACTGAGTTTGGATTTTTGTTTTATAAAATGTACACTCACTACTGTAATTTCCCTTAAACACTGCTTTTGCTCATTCTATAAACTTTCATTTTTCTTTTTATTATAATTAAAATCATTAGTTAAAGTTCATTTGATATTTCTCCTTTGATCTGTGTGCTATTTATTTGCGTGTGGTTTCGTTTCCAAGTATTTGGGGGATTTTGCAAACAGATCTCTGTTTTTACTTCTAGTTAAAGTTTATTTTAGTCTGGGAGAAGATACTAAGCATTTCTATTCTTTAAAAAGCAACTGTAGAAGCGTTTTATGCACCAGACTGTGGTCCACCTTAGAGAATGTTCCATGTGAGTTGGAAGGGGTTGTATGTTCTGCTGTCTGGGAAGTTGTGCACAGAAGCCCACTAAATGCAAGTGATTTACTAGATTTCTCTGAATGTTTTAGATGACATTTGAGGTTTATATATTAAGTATTTCTGTGTATTGTCAAGAACTGACATGGTTAGTGTTAACTTCATGGGTCACTGACGACTTTCCTTGCTCTAAAGTCTGCCCACTCTGATGATGGTGATGTCACTTCCAGCTTCTTATTAGTGTTAAGTGTGGTACATTTCCCCATTCTTCCAGTTTGGAGGATTTTATGTTTTTAAAGGTGGATTTTTAAAATTATGCATAATCAGGCCTAATTGTTAATTCATGTTCGGATTTCTCATGTTCGAGGTCATTACTGACGTGGTTGGCTCCGTGTCTACTGCATGTGTTGTCTTCTTATTTTTTTTCACTCATACTTTGTCTTTCACGTTTTTTCCTGATTTTTACATTTTCACTTGGGTGTTTTGTATTCTCTATTCTTTCCTTATCATATCAACTGTACTTTAAAAAAAAACTGTTTAATAGCTTTTCCAGAGTTAAAAATACATATGTGCAACATTATTTTAAATTGAAGTCCGTTTTCTAACAACACGGTTCTGCCTCATAGGCAATGCGAGTCTCCCATAATAGAAAATAGCACTGTTATTTCTCCCCCATCCTTGCTGCCACAAATTTCTTATAATGCATACCCATAACTGTGCATTTAAGCATACATGTCCGGATACATGGCTGGTGTTAATTTGAACAAACATTTTCTTAGGGCAGATCAACAAGTAACAGACTTCCTCTGTTTGCTTCTCTCCTTTGTTTTTGAGAAGACGTTAACAAGACACAGAGCTTCACAATGACGATTCCACATGTCCTTTAAATATTTCACTCTTCCCTAATCTTGCTTGCATGGTTTCTGAGAAGTCAGACATAATTCTTATTTTAGATCCTCAATCGACAAGGATTTCTTTTTTATTTCCTGTCAAGGTTTTTATTTTATCTTTCATTTTTGGAAGTTTGATAGGTGTTCCCAAGGGTTTGACCGTACCTGAAGTGTTTGGTGTTCTATGACGTGTGTAGGTCTGAGGTTGGTGTGTGACAACCATCAGGGGGAATTCCTTGCCATTGTTACCTTCATGCCTTGCTTCTGTTTAGCTCTCTTTCCCCTGGTGTTTCCAGCGGGGGTATATGATATCTTTGTGCCCTGTGGGATATTGCATCTTTCCTTTCCTTTGCTTTTCAGTTCCTATTGTTGTGTTCTCCAGACCAGAGGTCCTATTTTCAGTAGTAACCAGTCCACCAAGGAGACCATCTGGGACTCTCTGCATTCCTATTTGAGTGCTCTTATCACTATCATTTAAACTTAAATTTTTAATGTCTCTTTGCTGACATTACTTTTTTTGTTTTTGCATTTTATCAACATTTTACATGAAAGCTGTTAGTCTATTGATCATATTGATGATTTCTACCTGGCTGGTTCTGGTACTAAAGCTGTTTCTTCACACTGCGCAATTTGGGTTTATTTGTGGCATGTAAATATCTTTAGGGAGGTGTTGGAAGGGGGTAAATTCTATGCTATAATGAGCCTGTGAGCTGGGCCCTGGATGGCAGTCCTCTTGGTCTAGGCCAAATATTTTTCCCTTATGTGTGACAGGGTGATTAAAATGGACTGGAGTTGAATACATCCCTCTCTGGAGGCAAGGTAGGCTCTGAGAGAAAATCATAGAAGGTAGGGATCTGGTTAAATACAATCTACTTAGGACCAAACTTGCAGACAGCAGAGATCTCCAGCCATGCCAACAGGGTGGCTTCCCTCCCAGCTCCCAGTCAACAGAACATTCTGTAGCTTCCTGTCTTTGTGGTAAGGACCAGGCAGCATCTGTAGGTAGAGTTCACTAAGAACTGTTTTGTGACTAAATCCTCTGTAGTTTTCCCCCCTTCGAGCCTTATTCATTCTTTGTCAAGTACAGGCTGGATTTTCCTGCCCCAGGACTGGTTCTCACAGAGATTTCTGCTCACAGATTTCTGCCCAGGTGCGTTGTGAGTCTGTAGCCCCCTTTTCTACCTCCAGTTTGGGAACAGCTGGTGACTGGGCTACCTGGCTTCTTGCCATGGGTATGTCCCTCATCCTCTCATCCCCTCCCCTCTCCTCTCTTCTCTTCCCCCCACTTCTCTTCTCCTCTCCCCTTCCCTCCCCTCCCTCTCCTCTCCTCTCCCCTCCCTTTCCCTCTCCTCTTTTCTCCCCTCCCTTTCCCTTTCCCTCTCCTCTCCTCTCCTTTCCTCTCCCCTCCCCTCCCTTACCCTCTCCTCTCCTCTCCCCTCCCTTTCCCTCTCCTCTCCTTTCCCCTCCCCTCTCTTTCCTTCTCCTCTCCTCTCTTCTCCTCTGCTCCATTCCTGAATTTCTCCTCCTATTTATTCTCTCTGCCCACCAGCCCCTCCTATCTCTCTTCTGTCTCGCTATTGGCTATCCAACTCTTTATTAGAGCAATCAAGGTCCCTTAGGCAGACAAGGGGAATAGAATAATTACATATTTACATCATTAAACACATCCTTACATTATTAAACAAATGCAGCATAAACCAAAGTAGCACATCTTTGCATAAAGTAATATTCTACAGCATAAACAAATGTAACATATCATGGCCAGGTTAAAATAATATTCCACAACCACAAATGTCACTTGCAAAACCAATTTGGGGTGATGACCTCCCACATTGCTCCTTGGATCATGGCTTTTGGAACCTCCCATATACTAGAGCAGTGGTTCTTATTCTGTGAGTCACGACCCCTTGGGTTAAATGACTTTTTCATGGGGAGGGTGTCACATATCAGATATCTTTCATATCAGATATTTACATTATGATTCATAACAGTAACAAAATTATAGTTATGAACTAGTAACAAAATAATTTTATGGTTGGGGAGGTCACAACAATATGGGGAACTGTATTAAAGGGTCGCAATTTTAGTAGGTTGAGAACCACTGTGTTAAAGGAAAGGAGGGGCGTCTTCCCTGCCTTTCTGTTCCCATGCACCTCAAGGTGCACGGAGGACTAGACATGAAAAGGACTCCCACAGGTCTCTCTTCATCTTAAAGAGCCCAGTTCTGGCCTAATGGGGAACATCTTCGGCCCGTTAGCTGTCAAACCACAAACAACACTCTGCTAGCTCTGTACCCTGACATCTGTGCCCTTAATCAACGTCCAGCCCCAGTAGCTTCCCTGGGCACAGGGGTTTGCTTTTCGCCTGTTCTCCGGGGTGGGGGAAGGTGAGAAGACAGATGTGAGTGAGCGAGCGCCTGAGATTAGAATCTCCGCCCTACCACAAGATGCATGGGCATCGAGTGGCTCCCGCATCGCTACCATTCTTCTTCTGCCCATTAGTGGGGAATCCATCACGTACCCTATCTCCCTTGGAGGCGGGAGCATCCATTCTGGCCCACAGCACTTGCGTTTCCGTGTAGTGCGATCCATCCCACAGGGTTTATACAGACAGCGGGTGAGGACAACGGGCTCCTGAGGAGGTATCGCTGTGGATAAGCAGTTATCATTCCATCGACACTGCTCTGGATCCCTTGGGCCCTGACCCCTACACCCAGGCCCATTCTGTGATCATGGACAAGACCTGGCCAATTGCAGGGGCCAAGGGGCATGTCTCTTGCTACACTTTGAAGAATGGAGTAACGGAGGTCTGGGGACTACAAAGGCCGTTTGGAGCAAGAGAGTTGTTGATTGTGGGCTTCTCAGCGCCATGGCAATCTCCGTGCGAAGGAGATCACTGTGATCTCACATTGGACTTCGTGGCTATGGAAAAGCTGTGTTTTCTCCTTGCAGACAGCATCTGGGCACTGGAGTTAGGCTCCTACAATCATTTTGATGCGACATCAATTTTGATGCGACATCAATTTGTAGGACACGATGTGATACAGTCTAGAGGCTTCACTGATCCTTGTGCCAATGGTGACAAGTGACTGTAGGCTGTAGGCTGGGTGCTCAGAAGGAAGGAGCCTCATCTCTCAGTTCTGAGATCAGGAAGTCAGCAGAGCTGTCACTCTAGACTCTGCCTAGACATCTCCAGTCTTTACCACAGTTTACCATGCATGGTGTCCCCTGCATGAAGGCTCATCACCCCGGCCCTTGCCCCCACCATTATACAATCATCTCTGAACCAAGTCTGTTTCTGCCTCTTTCAAGTCTGATACTAACTTTGCTCCTTAGTCCAATTTTCTCTACTCTCTCTGGCTTTTATGGAACAGCTTTACTCTGAAACAGGGCCAGCGGTCAGAGCAGGGCCAGCGGTCAGTGCAGGGCCAGTGGTCAGTGCAGAGTCAGCGGTCAGTGCAGGGCCAGCGGTCAGTGCAGAGCCAGCAGTCAGTGCAGAGTCAGCGGTCAGTGCAGGGCCAGCAGTCAGTGCAGAGCCAGCGGTCAGTGCAGAGCCAGCAGTCAGTGCAGAGCCAGCAGTCAGTGCAGAGCCAGCAGTCAGTGCCAAATTTTCAGCTCCAAGGTGGTAAGAAGAGGGACTTTTGGGAAGTAGCTAGGAACCCTTGAAAGGATAAGATTACCCAAGATAAACTGTGTTTGAAAAATGCCATAATGAAACCTATAACTTTGTATGCTGATTTAAAATAAAAGTGAAAAAAAAATGTGAATAATGGACCTGGAGGAAAACCAGGAGAGGGACCGTCTCTCTCCCTGCGCTCTCTTTCCACCTTGCGAGAGCCCTGTGAGAATACAGTATTGGCAAACCAGGAAGCAGGCCCTTACCCAGAGCTGAACAGGGCAGCACCCTGGTCATGGACGGCTAATCTGTCATCTTTGTAAAATGAAAGAGTACTTTCCCAGCTCCAGACCTAGCCATTCTCTTCAGCAGCCCAATCAGAGTGTCCCAGTTCTCTTTCTCTGGATATGATAAATACCATGACCTAAAGCAACTTGGGAGGGAAAGGGTTCAGGGTTCATTTCACCTCACACAGGTTACAGTCTATCATGGAGGGAAGTCCTGAGCTCACAGGAGGAACCCAAAGACAGGGAACTGAAGTATAGACCATAGAGGAACACTGCTTGTGGCTCCTCCACCCCCCATGGCTTGCTCAGTTTGCTTTTTTACAGTCAGGACTCCCTACCAAGAGGTGACACTGCCCACAGCAAGCTGAACCCTTTTATATCAATCATTAATCAAGAAAACGTCCCTTCTGGAAGCATTTTTGTTCAACTGAGGTTCTCTCTTCCCAGATGACCCTAGCTTGTGTCGATTTTTACAAACGTCTCACTAGCACAGAGAGGACAACAGTAGTCTATCCCAGGGCTTCCATCTGTAGCTGACGGAACTCTGGGCGTTTCTTATTGCTAAGGTTCAAACTGTCTGTATGTCCCACTGTCTTTCATCAGAAGCCAGGTTGATATAAACATCCTTCCTGCGTAGGTGCAGATCTCTGAGTGGGTACCACCCAGCTGTTGGTTGGTAAATCTCTGTGAAGACATTTCCTTCTGGGAGCCTCTACTGATATCATGTAACATTTAAGATGCTCTAGGCTTTGTGGCTCTCATAATTTCTGAATCATGCCCTGTCCCAAGTTGGTCTGGACACAACAACTCAGTCCTAAAGGCTAACACATGACAGAAGCGAAGGCCTTCCTTAGAGGCCAGCTGTGAAAGAGTATGACTAGGGGTTGCTGCCTCACCTCCCTCTGTCTGCCCTGTAGTGACAGAAATGGGTAGTGCTACCCCTGAGCTTCCCTAACCACCTCTCCCAGATCTGCACCTCCTGTGCGGGGAAACCCCAAACCCATCCACTCTATCTCCACAAAATCCCCCATTCTAGGCCATCACCTATTCTCTCCCTAAATGTATCACTTGTCCCTCCCACTTCCTGCCCTGCTACTCCAGCTCGTCCCAGCTGCTCATCATTCCAGGACCTTCAGTCTCCATCCCTACTGAAGAATGTTCCACAGAGTGGTTCTCTGCAGGCCCTTAGCTTGGAGCCCACCTGGATACGAGTCACAGGAGCAACCACTAGACAATGCAGCCTTCCTTCCCCAGGCTCCAGGACCTTGGCAGAGGTACTGGTGTTGCTGCTTCCCTTGACTTGCCCTGGGGGCCTTGGGCATGGGGCAATTGGGATATAAAATCATGGCTAGGTCTTAAGAAGATACGGCAGGCTGTTCAGGAGCAGTCTGAGAAATGAGGACTCAGCACAGTGTCGGGTGGATACATGTTCTGTAGAGGAAGGCACAAATCGTTGTCAACAGTCTCAGTCACAGAATGGGCCCAGGCACAGAGTTGGAAGGGCTTTCCTGGGAACTTGACTCTTGTTCCTCTTCATTTAGTGCTACACAAGCTGACTCAGAGGGCCTGGCAGCAGCAGGCCAGCAGTACGAAGAGGATGGAAAAACACCAGCACCTGTGACGAGAAGCCACCTCAGCCCTCTCCACTCTGGGGTAGGAGATCACACATGCTGCTCAGTCTGTGGGATCACTTTCGATAGCCTGCACGCACGGCAGGGCCTTGGACTGTCCCCGCAAGTTGCCTGTGTTTCTTTCCTGCAGCCTCCTTCAGTGCGGCTTTGGACTTTCCTGGCAGCATAGCGTCATGCTCCATTTGGATGGGCAAAGCACATTCTATGTTCCAGAAAAGATAGCAGAAGAGATCATTAGAGTAACTGTGTCAGATTAAATGTATTTCCATGTACAAGTCCAAAGCCCCTTCAGGAATGCCTGCAATTTGCTTTGTCTTGCTGAAAACAATATTTTCCCCTAAGACTTGAGCACGAAGGCCATTACAAAATGTAATTCATATTGCATAAGCTCGGAGATGTTCAGCCCAAATGACAAATGGAGGCTTTAGTGCAGTATTTATGCTCTGCGGGGAACACAGCATCCATAAGTCATGGGATCGCAGGGCACAGCTGCCCAGCACTCATATAGGAGACGCTCAGCTCTGATACTAACCCCAAAATCAGGTCTCCCTTTCCAGTGAAGGTCAACAGTGCCCTAGAGACAGTGGCTTTCCATTGCTTCTTACTCTTGAGTCACAACATGGTCGTCTAGAGACTGAGTCAAGTTTTACTATCTCAGTCCTGATGTCAGGTATGCCTGAGAAAGTACCAGTGTAGCTGGGCGGTGGTGGCGCACGCCTTTAATCCCAGCACTCGGGAGGTAGAGGCAGGCGGATCTCTGTGAGTTTGAGGCCAATCTAGTCTACAAGAGCTAGTTCCAGGACAGGTTCCAAAGCTACAGAGAAACCTTATGTCAAAACAAACAAAACAGCAATAGCAACAAAAGAAAGTGCCAGTATGACCCCCAAACCAGAGGAAATGATGTGCAGTGGGACTGGGGTAGATAAAGTGATGACTGTACAACCATGGCGACCCAAGCTCCACCCCTGAAATCCATGTAACAAGGCCAGGTATCTGGGGTTGGAGGAATGCCTTAGTGGCTAAGAGTACTTGCTTCAGAAGATACAGGTTAGGCGCCCAGCACACACATGATGGCTCACAATTGCATGGAACTCCAGTTCTAGGATATCACACACATCTCATTTTGGACTTCATGGATGCTGGACACACACACATGTTACACATGTATACATGCAATCAAAATATTCATACAGGTTTTTTAGCCTTTAAAAAAGGTGTAGGCGTAGCGGCACCTGCTTGTATTCTTAGCACCGTAAAGACGAATATAGGCAGATCCTTGGGTCAATGACCATCCCGCCGAGACTGATCAATGATCTCCAGGCCAGTAAGAGACCTTAACTCAAAAAACCAAGTGCTTTTGCTGAATAACACTAGAGGTTAACCTCTGGCCGTCACATGCACACCTATATTAGAGCACACACGCACGTGCGCGCGCACACACACACACACACATACATGCACACACGCACAGGCTCCAGATGTGTTTTACCATGCGTGTGTCTGAGAGGCAGTCCAGCAGATAGATACTCAGCAGGACTGCAACTTCAGAACAGAAGGTAACAGGTTGTGGCGGCGCACCAAACCCATCTGCGTTCTATGCGCCACCATACAGCTCGTGAGCTGGGCAAGGGGCTGGAGATTAAAACACACAGACACACAGAGACACGAGTCACCCTTGATGCCAGAATGCCCCAAGAATGCCCCTCTTATTGTGTTCAGGGGCAGCTTATAGAGGAATAGCCACGCCCCAGCTGAACACACCAGAAACCACTCCCCTGCCATCAGGAACTCCTGAGGGTCTCGTGCTCAGAGCAGCTGTAGGCAGTCAGATCAGGGGAAAACAAGTTGTTTACAAGACATTCAGGATCTGGGGGTTGCCGAGTGGTGGTGGCGCACATCTTTAATCCCAGCACTCGGGAGGCAGAGGCAGGCAGATCTCTGTGAGTTCGAGGCCAGCCTGGTCTACAAGAGCTAGTTCCAGGAGAGGAACCAAAAGCTACGGAGAAACCCTGTCTCGAAAAATCCAAAAAAAAAAAAAAAAAAAAAAAAAAAGGATTTGGGGGTTCACAGCTCCCAACAACAGCTCCCAGAAAAAGCGTGAGCCATCAGGAAGTCCAGTCGAGGTCAGCATCACGAAAAGTACACTGCCAGTCTGCACAAACGCTGGTGAAAAGACCCAGTAAAGAATCTTTCACATGCTAAGGATAGAACAGTCATTGAAAGACTCCAGAAACCCAGAAAGTGTATGCCAGGACCTCACCCATCTGCCTGAGAAAACCCACATAAACTGAGGCAACCCCGCAACAGCCTGGGGGGTCACTGTTGCTCTGAGACGTTAGGTGTTTTGGCAACACAGATTTGGGGTTACAGCTTGTGAGGCTGTGGCAATGTTCCCTGAGAGGCATCCAGGCTTGGGCTACAGTGATGCAGGAGACATCAGGATGCCTTCTGCTGCCGAAGCAGCTTCTTCACAGTCATTTGTGCTTTCTGCAGACAAAGGCCAAAATTAAAGCCAAGGAAAGAAAATGCAACCCTGGAAATTGAAAACAAGCTAAAAACAAAAGAACCTAATTATGTATCAGGTTGGTGACAAAACCCAGGAGAGAAGTATTATTTCCAGTGACGTGAGAACATAGTGTTTTGATTGCTTACCCTCCTTGGGAAATATTGTCAGAGCAAATGAAAACCTGAGGAAATCTGACATTTCATCCAACGTTCTAAAGCAATCTAAATTACAGTCAGCCCTCGGTGTCCCTGGGCTTTGCATCTGCTGGTTCAACTAACCGCAGATTGAAAATACTTGGGAAAAACAACTGGGTGTGTACTGAGCATGTGCAGACTGTATTTTTTCTTGCCATCCTTCCCCAAACAATACAACACAGCAAGTATTTACATAGAATTACAATGAGTCGTTTAGACTAAAAAGTACACAAGGGTGTGTTCCTGCTCCCTGGGACACTTAGAACGATTGTGCATGGAGAAGCTGTGTGCGCAGAGTGATAAAAAACAAAACAACAGCAACAAAAAAATAAAAGTAAGGAAGCCATTTGGCCTTTCAGTCTGTCAGGTGACAGGTGGGTGTGGAGGGACATAGTGACCTCCAGATAGGCTCTTTGTAATATTTTTAAATTTTTATTTATTTTATTTTGCATGCATGTGTGTAAGCCTGAGTGTGTGTATGTGCACCATATGTGTGCAGTGCCCATAGAAACTAGAAGAAGGAATTGGATCCCCTGGAATTATCATCACAGATGATTGTGAGTTTGCTACGTGGTTGCTGGAATCCAACCCAGGTCCTCTGCAAGAGCAGTGGTCATTCGTAACCACTGATTGATCTCTGCAGCCCTTAGATAAGTTTCTTGTGTCTAGAGACTGGGCAACCTGATGTTTTTCGTGTGTGTGTGTGTGTGTGTGTATTGAAATTCACTTTTAATTAAGCCTCCTGTGGTGCAAATCGTATTTGTTAAGAAGCAAAGAAACAACACTATCATGCCTGGCAGAAATGCCTAGGAGATGATACTATATGCTCTAATTTATATTTCAGTAAGGCATCACAAGAAAAATGTCTAATGGCGCACATACATATTATGTAGCAAATCTAGGAAGATATCTTGTTACCCTGTTACATTTATAGACTTTATATGGCTTTAACACCTTCATTTTGCAAAATTTGGAACATTCTGCAAATTATTTCCCCTTAAGTATCTTCAGTGCTGGAAATCAACCCAGAGCTTTATGCCTGCTAGGCAGACACCGGGCAGAACTTGCAACTTACCTGGTCACTTGAGGCGTGGAGCAGTTTGAATTTTATGGCCAGGCATGGGTATCCCAAGGGGACCTCATGGGTAGGGTTGGCATTGCTGTTAAAGGGATCCACACATGTCCCCCAGCCTGCCACCCAGTGAAGACACAGTGAAAGGGCACCCTCTCCAGACCCAGACTGAGCTGTACTGGGACCCGGCACTCGCCACCTCCTGAATGGTGACAAGACATGTCTATGGTATGACAAGACGTGTCTACGGTGTGACTCCAGAGGAGTTGCTATGGTTTGCGTGGGAACTGTCCCCACAAAGGTCTTGTTTGTCCAAAGTTTCGTCCCAGTAGTAGATCTGACCATTGAGAGGTGATGGGAATTTTCAGCCTCTGACCCATCAAGGGTCAATTCACTGGTAGAATTGTAATCAAAAGGGCTTGGAGAAGGGGGGAAAAGTGTGTAGGTGGGGCCTCACTGTAGGAAGGGGTCATTGGGACATGCCTTTAAGGGCTATGTCTTACCTCACTCCCTGTTTCCTGGCCATCATCACCTTTCACCTTGTGAGCATCATTTTCACAATGCCGGTCCCATGACATTCAGTCCCAGACCCAAAGCGATGCACCTGCCCACCCAGACAGAACCTTTCAACCCCAAACAGCCCATCCTCTCCATGTTGTCTGTCATGTGTATTTTGTCACAGCACTGCAAAGTGGTCAACACAGCAGTGCTTTAGGTTGCAGGGAAGGGTCCTCAGAAAGGGACGACATTGCCCCCCACCCCAAACGGCATTCGCACTGTGTACCGAGCCTCTCCCACAGTTGTGACCCAGCAATTATGGAGCCTTTTCCACTTCATTTAACTTTGGCATTGTTTTGTTTTATTTGATGTTTTAATTACCAAAGCAATGTAAATTCACTGTAGCAAGGCGGGGAATCTAATAGAAAAGTGGGCTGGCTCCCTCCCAGCCTTCAAGTCCCCTCCAAGGAAGGATGTGGGAATGGACTACGGCCCCTCCACACACAGTGTGAATCGAAGATTGGGCTTTTCTTCAGTTTGGCGATACTGAAAATGCCCAGCGATTCAAGAACCATGCCATATTCCCAAGGAATAAAGTATGGCATCAAACTGAATAAAAGAGAACATTGCAGGTAGACATGGGGAGGAGTTGGGAAGGCTAGAGATGGTAGGAACCCAGGAAGGGAGTTGTTGAAACTGTGGCTCAGTTGAGCTGTGAGGGGAGGGTGCTTCGAAGAGAAGGGGACACCTTCTATAGTGTGCTGTGCACCAGGGAGCTGAGAGGAAAGACTTCCCACAGTGGCTTAGAAGCCAAACCAGCTGACCCAAGACAGGGAAAGGCTGTGGTTCCTAGGAAAAGGGGACAGAAACCTCATGTGGAGTTTCCGTCATTGCTAATGGAAGAGGATCTGGGCAGGCACCTGGTCCAGGCCTTGCTGTCTTGGGATAGCTGCTGATGTTAGGTTCTGGATGTCCATTCAACTCCCACAGTCACTGATGTTAGGAAAAACCATTTTCATTACGGGTGGAATTAGCAGCATAGCAAGCTGGGCCTTTATCAGCCATGAAGACAACACAGGGACTCTGGGCACACGGATAAAACTAGGTTCACAAAAGAGGAGAAATGAAGTTAAACAAGCAGAGTGGGTGGCCTGGGAAACAAATACTTCAGGATATAAAATCACCACAGATATTTTACCGAGTGGGGGAGTATCAAGTAATTTAAAGTATACATAAAACAAGCCCGCTCACCCTCAATAAGGACAACAAAATAAAAATCAAAATTTAAAGCATGTATGTTTCCTTAAACAGAAAATAAAATAATAATGAGATAGGACTCCATTCTGAACAGGACTCAAGATCACACCAGTGACTTGCCAGTTCCACCTGAAGGGACCTCTCAGAAGCAGAGGGCAGAGGTCAGAGGTCAGCGAAAGGCAGTCACTCATTGTGTATTTACTAGAGTGAAAAGTGCTGAAAGAGAGAAAGAGGCATTCCCATGCTCTCCACAGTTCCCAGAACTTCCCTAGGATTCCGGGAGAGATCAGAGAAGTAGCAGATATCCTCAGAGATGAAGGGATGTGAGCCACCACCACTCTATAGGGTGAGGATGCTTCCCAGCACTGCCTCTTGGTTATGCTCCCTCTGGGGCCATGGTCCACAAAGAATATAGAACATCAAAGACAAAGAAAAAAAACCCTCAAATTTCCAGGGAAGAAATAGCTTATGTGAGAAGGAAAAACTCCAAATAAAGAGGCTGCCATAGTCAGGGACTCTGATGCAAAACAAAGCAGGAACCTTTTAGCAGGGTAAGAACACTGTAAAAACTGACATCTTCTTTGAATTTAGCAGTTTTGTTTATAGGAAACTTCATTGGACATACACTTGTGCATATCCAGACAAAGACATTTCCAGAGACACCATTCAGGGAGTAAAAAGTGAAATGTTCATGAAGAAGGAGAATTAACCCAACCCTGGGGCTGGAGTTCCACAGAACAACTTTTAAAAGAAAATAGGTGTGGACCAGGGAGCTGGCACAATGATAATGAGCTTGCTGTGTAAGCAAGAGGACTTGAGCTGGCATCCCCATACTCGCTTCAAAGCAGAAAGCAGCAGCAGCCATCTGTAGCGTCAGTGTTATGGGGAATGTGAGGACAGCAGGGTCCCCAAAGCTCAGCTCAGAAACCAGCCAGTCTAGCCAAGCCACAAGCACCAGGTTCAGTGAGAGATCCTCTCCACAAAATAAGGTGGAGAGAAATTGAGGAATAGACCCAGCATCAACTTCTGACCCCCATATGTGCCCGCATGGGTTAGAGTACCGCATATGCACACATGTGCACTCTTGTGCACATCCCCCACATATGTGGGTGTGTGCCCAACATATTCACACACATGAAAGAATGAATGGTGACTGTATATATCAAGACAGAAGGATTGTCAAGACAAGAAACAGCTGATTGCAGAAAAGATTATCTCATCAAAAGCTGATTCTTCCATACCCATGGAAGCAAACAAACCTTCTAGGAATCCAGGGTTTTGCTAGAAGTGAAAGACTGGCTCCCACTTTTCATTTGATAAACTTTCACACTGTTTGATTTTTGTGCTATGAAAAAAAAATAAAACAGACCTCATATAAAGAAATCTCTAAGGAGTTTCCTCTCTATGTCTGAAGAGTGGTTGTCTTGCTGTGAGTCACCTTAGGTCTGCAGTGACTGGGAAGCAGTCCTGATGACTGTGTGGCCTGTGACCCTTGCCAGCATGTCAGCTGTGGGAGGCTCTCTTCCTGAGTCTTTTTTCGGGGACCCTGCAACCAGGCGCTGCTGACATCCCCGGTTCCTCTGGTCCCCAGGGTGTTAGATGAGCAGCTATCCAGATGCTGGTGTTGGAGGACACAGCCTATGGGACTTCACAACCCTGCTCTTCTTGGGCCTGGAAGGCCTTTGGAAACCGAGTGAATGTCAGAGAGTGTGTTAATTACAGGAACAAGGTTACATGTTGCTTGTGATTCAGATTGCTGTGGTGTGGACTGGGTCTGTTAGGTAAAAGGTGAGTCTGTGCATATACATATGTACATGTGTTCTATACATCTGTATACATGTCCCTGCATGTTCATGGTGCATGTGTGTGTGTATCTGAGCTCATGTGTGTGGGGTGTGTGTGTGTGTGTGTGTGTGTGTGCCCTCTTATCAAGATCTTGACCCTGGTTCTCATTAATATCTCCTGGGAAGCTTTACAAACCCCACTGGCATGAATTCTAGTATTCCTGTGATATCTCCAGAAAGCAGGTTTGATCCTCATGATCTCCAAAGTGACACCTGGGCTTACGACAAGAGCCTCAGCTGCCTGTAGAGGCAGTCCTTCAGCCACGGGGGATGGTCAGTCTTTGCTGCTTTATAAATGTCATACTTGAGGGATGATTCACACATAGTCCACGGTGCTTTCATGGAGCTGTGGCAGGGGCACAGAGAATCTAACCCCAGCGGCCATAGGATTGTTCCCAACCCTTAGACCGATTGGCAGGCCTGGAGCAGGCCCAGTTTCTGCTCTGCTCCCCTTACCAGAAGAGAGGGCCCACTAGCCCAACTGTGCTGCCTGTACAGGGGCCTATGAGAGGAGGTTTTACAAAGGAAGGGACTTTAATATTCCTCAAAGGAGGATGGAACAATATCTATCCAGTTGTTATCAAAAGTGCTATAGCCACATTTGTGTTACCATCTCATGGCACAGCTGGCCACTCTGATGGTAGTGTTTGTTTTGACAGGTGCAGTATGTCAGAAATAATTAAAATTAGTACCACGTTCAAGTAAGAAAAGTGTTGATTTACGTGGCCAGTAAATTCCATAGTATTTGGACTCTGGGGTCTCATTCATTTCCAAATTAATTTTTCTTCCACAGTGTAAGCACACTGTTAAGCCTTCTCAAAACATGGGGTTCCCCCTTTAATTAAAAAGCAGTCCCTTCTAGAATCACATTTGGTTGTAGAATGAAATGAATGACTTGAAATTCATAGAGTTTAAATGAACTGAAGTAAACTATTTGGAAAAATTATAGCCAATTGATGATAACAAATTCAATGGTGGAGAAATGTTCTAAATAACAAGGAGAGATGGCTAGAGAAATGTGTGCCCTGAAAGGTGGACCCTTGTGGCCACACTTGGGAGAATGTGGCGGTTCCATTGCAGGCCATTGCTCCTCTTTCTCCTGCTGTCTGTCTTCAGTCCAGAACCAGGACAGACGCCCCCTGACTGATCTACCTTATCTCTGCTTAGGTTAAGGTACCATGTGCCACTTTGAAGGAAGGGAAGCCTGGCCCCTTCTGTAGGTCATACAGGGCTCTACAGCTGGCAATGGATGGTGGCTGGGAGTCTGCCCCCAGCTGTGTACGGTGTTGAATCCTGGGCTCCCACACAGCTACTCAGGCTCTCAAGGTAACTCAGGGTCAGAGTTAAGAGGGCCCTGTGTCAATAAGGTCTCCCTCAGAAAGTTAAAGCTTGAGTGTGTCACACACCTCTGAGGGTGTGTGAGCCGTGCTTGCTCCCTTTCCTGGAGTTCTGCATTGTCACCACGTGGCAGGTAACAAGACACCTGCTTCCTGGGTTCCATAGTCCTTAGCTCTGCCTGTCCCCACCTGCCTATTCTGGGTTTGTGGACATGGGCTGCACAGATTTTCAAAGGATCAACTACCCTCTGAGCCACACATGATTTGGTTGGTCCAGGATGAGTTCCAAGCAACAATCTGACATGGCATGGATAGGTGAGCTTCTACCACAACCTAAAGCCAGAGTTCTGCAGACCTGGTCTGCTGCTGGCTTCCCTCCCTGGAGTCCCATGATGCCCAAATCCAGAAGCATCCGCTGGGCTTGTCAGAGAGATATCCCCTCTGAATCTGTTGGATTCTGAAGCAACAGCTCACTGACACAGGGACTACTTGAAGTGTTCCCTCCCACCCTGTATCTAATTTGCAAATGTGTGTGGAGCAACTGTGCTTCATGTCTCTTGATCATTTTAAGCTAAATTGGCCTCTTCCTGCATGCCCACTGTGGACTTCCAAATTGGATACTGCCAGGGGTAGTCCCTCTGCTGCTTTGGTGCCACCTTTTCTGTTTCCCTGCTGTATAGATCTCTCTAGACACATGTAGACAGAGGCTGCTTGTTCATTTCTCAAGCCATGCAGACCCCAAATAACCACACAGAAACTGTATTGTTACCATACTGCTTGGCCTATTAGCTCATCTTTTTATTGGCTAGCTCTTATATCTTAAATTTACCCATTTCTATTAAACTGTGTATCACCACGTGGTTGTGGCCTACCGGTAAGGTTCTATCTGGTATCCAACGTCTGTCTCCTGTGGCAGCTACATGGCTTCTCTTTGACTCTGCGTTCTTTCTCCCAGCATTCAGTTCAGTTTTCCTGCCTAACTCTATTCTGCCCTGTCATGGGCCCAAGAAGCTTCTTTATCCATTAACCAATGAAAGCAACACATATACAGAAGGACCTCCCACATCAGGCACAGAGGGCAGGGGCTGTCTCTGCCCCTGTGTGTAGTGCATGAGTGTGCCCACACTCCAAAGAGCTCTTTCAGTGTTCCAGAACCCCTTGTTTTTGCTGTTGAGAGCCTAAGTCAAGAGCCTCCAAGTCCTTGGAATGTACCTCATGTGAGAGTTCTATTCACAGCCGACCATGGAACCAGGGGCTAAAAGTGATGAGCCTGGCCCTTCACAGCTGCACTGGTAGTATAGGAAGAAGCACTTGTGTCCATGTGTTCATGGGCAGCCTCCAGGTTGGTTGGAAGGAAAGAGGTGGAAATGGGTCAGCTGCGTGTCCATAGAGGGCAGTCTGGGAACACCAAATGGACACTTCCACTGTTTTCAGTTTGTTCTTGCTTGAGAGAAGAATGTGCTCTGCACTTGCCTGTGCAACGAAATCGACAAGTCCATTGCTCTTTTCAGTCTAACGTTCCCTTTGCTGCCAGTGAGCACGTGTCTTCTGAAACAAAACTGGATAGCTATGAAGCTAGTCATTCCTGGGTAGATAACCTGGACGGTGCTGGGTCTGAAGAGAGAGGCAGAGAGACTGTGGGGAGGGTGGGAGGCTCACACGGGAGGTGGTTCCCAGGGCCAGTGTTGGATAGCTGATGTTGCCTGCTCTTTCCCTTCTGATGTCAGCTCACCCAACTCCACTGGGTTAACACAAATGTCCACAGACTGTGGGAAGAGCCAGAGATGAGCTTCTGCAGGCTGACTGAAAACAGAGACTTTGGTAAGGATAGGTGCATTCTGCAGGTTCAACGGGCATAGTCATTTAAACATGTGACAGCTGACCCACAGATACATTTAAAGTGTTACCATGCGTGGGTTAACAATGAAAGCGGTAAAGTCATTGCTCTTTGCCTGCCCGTCTTTCCCTCACCCTTGTTTCTCCACAGAGGCAAAGTGACAGCTGGAACTCCAGATGTGGGTCATGTATCTTTTCTATCAGATGGTAAATTCTATAGGACACACTTGGCAAGACCGGAGAGCCCTGCTGTTGAAATAAACGCCAGTCTGGCTGTTGTTGTGAAGGATTCTTAGATGAGATTAATATTGGAATTGGCAGATTCTGTGTGAAGAAGATAGCCCGTCCTTGTGAGGGTGGGCGTCACCTAGTCAGGCTGAAGCTTTACGGCCATACTGGACCTGCTCCAGCCTCTGATCTGACTATAGATTTCAGACTCAAGACTGCCTCTGCTGCTTCCTCTGGACCTCTATGCACCTTTTCTAGCGCTCTGGGGACTCCCACCAAATCCAAGATATGTTCCTATTTTCTCCTGTGAGCAGATGCTGTCAGGTGGCCATTCTCTGGCATGGCAGGTGTGGGAATGTGCTGTCTTAACAACCTGTGCTGCTTCTATTGTGGGCTACACCTGCCTCAAGCCTGCATTTCCAGTGATGCATCAGATAGGATCAGATGCTGATACTCTCTACAGCCCATGCCGAATGGCACGTCCAGATAATAGTCCCAGGCTGTTGCCACAGTCAAGAGGGCTCAGAAATCAGACATGCGGCCTCTGCTCTTCTGTGTTGACTTCACTTATGAAGTGTCCTGATAATTAGATAAAAAAGTGAGGCATCCCAGCCCCGATCAATACCTATGATTCAGTGTCTGTCCCTGATCCAGGGCTTCACACAAGTGAGGCTTAGTTGCCCCTGTCCAGTCACCTCTTCCTTCCTTCCACAGCCATGCTATAAGGAACAGTGCAACCATTTTTAAAAATGTAATAACTTTTTATTGAGAATGAGACTAATTCTCAATTAAGCCAGTTAAGTCTCTAGCTTCCTAAGAGCATGCAATGCTGACTCCGGGAGGTATTACTTAAAAACAAAAAACACTGGACTTGCAACAAATAGGAGAGAGTCTTTTTCACAATGGGCTTCATGTTCTGGGCACAGGACTCACTGTGTTAATGCTAAGTCTGGAAATCAGATGGCTTTTCCTCTGAAGCAGAAACACAGGTAACTAAGTTTGGCTAACTTGTTATTTCGGTTGGGAGCAAGAAAGAGAAGAAAAATCCCTTCATTAAAAAGTAGCAAAGCCAGTGGAAATGAAATTTTATAAAACCACCATTCTCATCTGCATTCCCAGCTCCAACCCAAATTCCAGGAGCAGGGGACAGTCCATATCAGTGTCCAGGTAGCCTCCTGGAAAGGACCTGTGGCAGGGTTGTGGGAAATGTGGGAACATCTCCACCCTTGGAGCTGTCAAAGGGAGGTGGGGTAAAGGAGGTGAATTCCCAGGATGGCGTGAACCTGCTGCAACAGGGCTGCAATGTTCGCAGAGAAGGCTCTCTGAACTGGGCTAAGGGCTCAGCTGGGGTGCATCCAGGGACCATAGGGCCTAGCTACCCAGAGATCTCTAGGAGCATGGGACAGGGATGGGCATAGGATACTAGCTGAAAGTGCCCAGGCATGGCCAACCTCAGGACAGAACACTGGCACAAGGTAGGATTCAGACATGGGGTGAAGGTGACTATGTTGGGGGGTCAAGGTGAGTGAAGAGTTCCATGTAGAGTTTACAGCCATAGCCTCAGTTCTGTTCTAAAGCCAATAGCTCCTAGTAGGAATAGGGCAGCCAGGGATGTGTGAGTTTGTACGACAGGGGTTATTGTTTCCTTCGTGCTGAAGGGTTGGAGCTCTAGGGTCAATAATGAGACCAGAAGCTGGGGCAAGAGGTGGGGGATGGACAGCGAGTCCCGAGGAACACTGGTCTGTGGGACTGGAGTGGCTGCTGCCGGGACAATGCTCTGTGAACAGAGCCTGTTGACTTTCTATCTCGTTCTGCCCAAAGCACTGGTCAGAAGGGAGCTGCAGCAGGGTGGGAGACCACACGGTTGCCAAGTATGGAGGGATGTAGGTCCGTGTCATGCAGTGGTTGATTCTCCGCAGAAAAGAATGGGGGTTCCCATTGACCTTCAGGACCAAAGGGCAAAAGGGCAGGAGCCAGATCATGCCTGGCTGAGCTGACCAAGCTATTGCCATGAACCATGACATTTCCATTTAATTTTCCTCAACATATGAACCACCTGCATCCCAGACTCCTCCCTGAATCAGTCAGCACAAGGTTAGGAAATGTGGTAGGGAATCCTGATGATAAAACAGCACCCATCTGCACAGGTTTGTGTAGAAAGAAGCAGCATGAGAAAGTCAGCCTCAAAACCCTCAAAGGGGGCGCTGGAGAGATGGCTCAGTGGTTTAGAGCACTGACTGCTCTTTCAGAGGACCAGGGTTCAATTCCCAGTACCCACATGGTAGCTCACAACTGTCTGAAGATCCAGTAGCAGGGGATCTGACACCTTCACACCAATGCACATAAAATAAAAGTTAAATAAAAAAAAAAAACCCTCAAAGGCATGGTGGTGTCACAGACTGTTTTAAGTTCCAGGCTAGCCTGTGCTACATAGCAAGTACTAGGCCAGACAAAGCTACATAGTGAGTCAGTGTATAGATATAACAACCAAACAAAATAAAACATTTGAAAGAAAACAAAAGTGTAAAGCAGTGTGGTTATGTGTGATCCCTTGGGGACTTGGCAGTATTGGAGAGCTTAGGCAGTTTGTATGGGCACTGCCATTTTGGTTAATCATGTGATCACCACCATCTTGGTGATGTCCCATGATCACCTCCATCTTGATGACATCATTAAGCAAAGTGGTGGCAAAGTCGGCCCGTGGTTTGGGCAGCTCCACCATAACGTGGCCCACCGTGACGACATGATGTCCCATGCAATATGTGCATCTCACGGGCTAAATATCCACAGTCACCTAGCAGCTGTCTCCCAATTTTAACTCTGAGATTAGCAGCTGCTACCAATGCGTGCGTATCTCAGAAGTTCTAGGTACAGGATGGTGAGAGGCAGGGAGAGGAAAGGAAAGAGAATCGTGAGTCTTGTTCCCCTAAGCCATGATTAATGCACTGGTGGAAAGCCATCCCCCATCTCCAAGTGTGTGAAGAAGAGGGAATAGTCGTAGCCTTGATGGGGAGAAGAGAGTTCAAAAGCATCCTGTGCTTATCATTATCTCCTGGATGTTGGAGTCTGCAGGTTCTTGTGCCTCTTTGAAATGAATTATATGTGGTCACACTGATAGTTACAGAACAAGAGACTGTTTATTACAGGAGAGACACAGAAGAGATTGGAGGTGTGGTAATCCTGGCCTGTGGCCTGGCACCAAGAGGGAACATGGAAGAAAAGGGACTGTGTGACGTTTGTGGTTCGTTTGTATAGGATTCACCTCTCCCAAAGTCATCCAATGTGTACTTTTTCTCCCTTTGTTGAAGATGTGCAGTTAGGTTAAGGGATTCTTGTCTCTCTCCAGCCAGCTTTCATATGTTAATCATGACGATTCATTTCAATCTAAGTTACACTCGGAGACTGCACTGGGAGGGAGAGGCTTTAGGGAGATGCTAGGTGAACAGAAGCCCTAAGAGTGGATCCTGATATAACTAACCAGTGTGTTTTAGACGTAGGCAGCACCACAAGAGTACATGTACGCAGAAAGAGAGAGCACGAGTACTCAAGACGGCCAACACTCGAGTCACAGATATCCAGCCTCACGGCAATGGGAAAGTGGATGCTGGCTGTTGAAGCTTCCAGGCTGGAGTGCTCAGTATGGCGGACCTCACACACAAGAGATGGTGACAATGACCATAACAGTGACTCTACGGGAAGCCAAAGGAGGCTTCTCTGGGAGTTAGGCTGGGAGTAGTACCATCTGGATTCCCTGTTCCTGGTCTAAACTGTGGAGAATGGAAGAATGGGCTTCCTGTATAAAAGTCCTCTGCTTGTTGCCCTCCTCTCCCAAGAGAGGGCAGTTATGCACAGTACACCTGAGGCGATGGTCTTGTAGCCAGGAAATCAAGCAGCCAGTGTCCCCGACTCGCTGGAGACTCTGGAAAAGATATGGTGAGAAGATGGGTGGGCTGGAAAACAAGGCAGAAAGAAGCAGCTGCCTACTGGACCACAAGCTAAGTGATTCCATGTCACAAGGTCAGCGCTAGCTGTGTTACAGACCAGCATCTGTCCACTGCTCCTGTCCCAAGCAAACCCTTTGTCCCCAGAGTGAAGGGCTTGTGTGAGCATATGCATGCCCATCTGTACTGCATGTGCATGTGTGTTCCACAAGGAGGGTAACATGTCCCCAACCTGGTCCTCTGAGCCCTGGGGGAGCTCTCTTCCCCAGGAATTAGACTGGCTCAGTGGGGAATAACCAATTTCCTGTGTTTATTTGTTTCTTGTACAAGAAGGCTTCCGTTTGGTTCTAATGAGTAGCTTTTCCTAAAGAGAAGTCATAATAACAACAAAAACGTAAGCAGATTCTGTAAACTTGTAATCATACGTGTCAAACACACTGTGGTATTTTTCTCTGTAAAATAGAAACGGTGAGAAGTCATGGAGAGTGGGTGCGGGAAATCGTGTTTTCCCTGACAGAAGTTAATTCTAAACTAAGTATTCCCCCACAAGAAAGGCAGAAAAACATTTTTACATGTCTATCATTTGTCCTTAGAGGACTCAAAACAAATATGTTTCTTAGTACTTGACACCAGCATTATTCCAGCGGCCTCGGGGTATGTGTTTTCTAGTTGACGGAGCTACAGGATAAGGAAACAGCACCGCTGTTCCGCGTTAGGGGGAGCACGTCCCGCAGGTTAATCGGAACCAGCAGAAGGGTCCAGAGCCATGGGTGGACAGGCGGTAGAGGGGGCCAAAGGCAGCCAATCCCACAAGGCCCAAACCAGCCACTGCTCCGGGGTCCAGCAGCTGTTTCTGCCTGGGACTAGCTGCTCTGCGGGCCCGCCAGGGAACTTGCAGCATTTTTAACAGGGACTACTGAGCCTATGATTTCATGAGTATCAACTTGGCCCTAAGGAACTCCCTTCTATTATGCCTACTTTTCAAAAGTGAATTGCGGTCCAGATATTGATCAGGAGGAGCCAAGGCCTCTTCTGTGTTCCGTTTGGGGTATCTGCCAATGTGCTTGCATGTATAGACATACAACACATCTGCACACTCACGCAAGCATACAAACATACACATGAACACCCACCATACACCACCAATGGGCTGGTATCTCAGCGGATATTGGCTGGAGGAGCAGAAGGACCTCCCGCAACACCTAGATACACCTGCACAATTTACAGGTGAGCTCACACTGACAATGCATGCCCACAGTATGCACTGCAACTCATATAGATATACAATGTATGTATACTGTTTGCACATGTCCCCCAAAACTCACTGCATGAGCAGACATGTATGTGCATGTGTCCTCATACATGTACACTACACACACACACCAGACATGAACACCTTTTGCTTTTGCGAACATACCATCCCACACCACAATGGCCTAATGCACACGTGTGCACACATGGGCTGTGTTCTTCTAAACAAGACCTGGTAGACTACCTACAAACTCTTCCTTTGAGGTCTGCATTTTTTTCCCAGAGAAGTCTGAGAAGCCATTGTAGGTCGTTGATCTGACACTGGGCTCTGGACTCCATGGTCCTGAGTGGCCTTTTACAAGCCAAAAGGGCAGTCACCAGTACTGCCTGTAAGCATGTGTGCATTACAGTAGTGTTCCTGAGCAGACTTGTCCCTGTGGGCTGTGTCCACATGACCAATTGCTGCCTATCCCCGGCTGCTAGTGTGAGGGAGGGAGGGTGAGGATTGGTAAGGCTGGGTCCCTTATCAGGAAGGGGATGTGGGGGCCCTTTAAAGCGGCCCGAGTCCAGAGGCTTGTGTTTGGTGCCTGCTCCATGGCTGACACACTCACCTATAAATAATGGTGGTGACAGGTCCCCTGTCAGCACCCGCTGATGGACGGCTCCTTCTCCTGCCATTACAGCCTTGTGACTGTGGGAAAATTAATTTAAGTGGTAGTTAATTTCTAATGAATTCCATTCAAGCGGCTAATACAGTCCCTCGGTGTTATGGTAACCTTCACGGATCATTGCATTATGTAAATAAATTCTACTTTATGCTGGTTTATTAAAAAAAGAGAGAGTAAAGATTGGGAAGTCTGGGTTAAGTCTCACACAGTCACACAAACAACCCACGGTGGCTGGAAACTCTTTAAAGGGGAAAATACAAGCCACGCTGGAGCCTGTCCAAGAAGGAGCAGCCACAGGATGATGGGATCGTCTATTTTTAGGGCTTTGCATGCACAGGCTCTTCCCCGCCTGAATCCATGTAGCTTATGTTGTGTTCCAAAGAGAGGGTTTCTACCTTAAGCACAGCGAACTTGTCTTGTACCCTAGGGAGTCTTGATCTCAATACCTAGGCATGTGTGGGGGCCAGGAGTCTAGGTGAGGCTTGTCCTAGCTGCAGGTGGAAGGGGCTTGGGTTCAAGTCACACTTAGAAGAGGAGAGTGCCATCAGGAACACGGCCTTGACATCTCTGTGTAATGTGTAGTGTGTGGTTTGAGGTATGTGGTGTGGTACTAGTGTGTAGTGTGTGTGTTGGGGCGGGGGAGTACTCCTAAGACAGTCTTGAGAAGAGGAGCAGACCATCTCTCCCTAGCCTAGGGACTTGCTCACTCACCCGGCAGGCACAGCCCAGCCCACAGCTGACAGGAGACACACAGGGGGCCTGGTGGTTGGTGCACACAGAAGAGTCCAGAAACCACTCCAGCCTGAGTGTTCATTCTCACCCACACTGAAGCCCTTCCTTGTCTTCTACTCTACTCTTTAGCTCTGCCACCATCATTCCTGGCAGGTGTTCAGCTTCTTGGTGGTGTGTGTAGCATTAAACACCTCTCTACCCTGATACTGTCCCGTCCTGCTGTGGTTCCTGGCTTCTCCTCACCTAGGTATGCTTCGTTCACACAGCTAGTGCTGTCTCTTCCTCTTGGGGTCTGTGGGCTGGGGTCCTGCAGCCCATAATTTTCAAAATCATTCATTCTGTTTTTATGTAATACAATATTCAGACCATCCAGAGAGGGTCCTTAAAATAATAGCTACCATGGTGGGTGATAGATCATCAGCAAAGCTCATTCAGGGTCTTCCACACCACAGCCAGTCTTAAAAAGCCTTTCTCTGTCACTGTATAAAGAGGTTTCTAAGCTCTGGCCCTCTCTGCCTACATAAGAAATATACAAGCCATAGCCATGGGTTGCCAAGAACAACATACACGAGTATTGTTTAACATTGAGAAGTGCGCATTTGAAACAGTGAAAGTAAGCCATAAAAAGTTTATCTTGTAATGTTATAAGTTTGCCATTTTGTATGAGGTCTCATTCATAGTTTTCTCGGGCTATGTGGTTTGTAGGCTATGGTGAACTCCCAAGGGCACTAGTATCCTGCTGATATGTCAGAGGGGCAAACATGCTGATGGGCCAGTTGGGAGCTGTGCTCGTGAAACCTGAGATCTGACTGGAGGGCACAGGAGGTATCAGTCAGTGATACTCACCTGGCTGAAGATCCCAGAGGGAGGGCCATTCTGATCAGTGTCCAGCACTGAAGCACGATTAATAAAAACTCAGGGTCAGAAATTGGGGTTCAACCCGAAGATCCAAAAAGCAAAACAGTCACTGGCTCTTTCTTCTACCTCCCTCTGAAGGGGCGACCTTGCCTCCTGGAATCTCAGAATGAGGCTGTGTGTTGAGAGCTGTTTCCTTTTGTTATATATTCCTCTCTAGAGCAGGGATTAAAGGTGTGCACCACTGGGATTAAAGGTATGCACCACCCGATTTCTGTGGCAACTATTGTGGCTACTAAGATTAAAGGTGCATGTCGTTGTGGCTACTGGGATTAAGGGTGTGTGCTACCATAACCTGGTCTGCAAGGCTGACCAGTGGGACTGTTTTACTCTCAGATCTTCAGGCGGTCTTTATTTATTAACATACAATTGAAATGCTGCTACACAGTACCCAGGGAAGACAGAAGATTAGAGACAGTGTCTTGGTTTGCAGGTTTTCATTTGGACATTAGCACCTATAAGGTCTAGTCAGAACACTGTTAAGGTGTTCCAGGGAAAGGAACTAAGGGAACTAATGTTTCTACCACATTTTACCCGAAGAATTCAATGCTTTTCTGAGAAAACCAGCTGAGTAAATTAAGGCTTTAAATTTTTAAATTTAGAAAAAATAAAGTATTTTAAGACTTAAATTTTTCATCATGACAAAAAATAAAAAATTAACCAACCAATGAAAGGAGGGGAGGTGTGTTCCCATCAGACTTTTATAGCGCGCTTATGCCCGCCCACAGGGAGCAAAGGCTTGAGTGGTCACCTGTATTTCTGTTCAGGTCAGTGCTATTTGGTCCTAGTGGCCAGGGAATGACCCACCGACTCTATCTATCCGCACAACCAATCAAGCAGAAGACAGGAACTGGGGGTCCCTCAGGTCTGACAGAGCTGAGGCGGCAGAACTGACACTGGAATTCACGTAGCCAGGACCAGCTATGCCTGGTCCCTATTCCCCACTCACCCTGGAATTTGGTGGGGCAGCTTGAATTTTCTGCCCTGTAAACAGCCTCTGAGAGTCACTGCCCCAGTATGCAGTACTATCTCCAGAAGAAAGGACCACAGTTAGTGCCTTGAAGATCAGACAATCTGCCTTACAAAGCCATTCCCAAAAACTCAAAGCTGAGAACCATGAGAAATGCCCAAGAGGTGAGCCAGGCATTCCCACTTCTTCAATATGGCCATGAGTGTCTTCACATAAAGAGAAATCCTAACCCACCTAGGCTATGCCTGTCGTCAGAAGTTAGGGTGAATGATTCAGGCCATTCAAAAGTTTACTTCTGTCTCCTGAAAATAACTTCAACTGGAGAATTCTGGAAATAAAAGGATGAAATAAAGTGTCCTATATCACTAACACAGTGACAGGCACGCACCAAGTATCTGTTGCAAGCCACATTCTTCTGACTCAGTATAGCTTTGAAACTTAAAATTTCCCATCTTATAGACGGAAACTGAGGCACAGCTAAGTGATGGAATTGGGCTTCACATCTTAGTTGTGCCACGACCTACTGTTGCCTTCTAAGTCCAAGAACCGGAACTAAGGTGGACTCACAGAAGTGACCACAATGAGAAAAGAGAGTTTAGAGCCAGGCCTGAGCAGTCACCCTGGCCCATGGTCCTCTGTTGGCCGGGTGTGTAAGTGGGTTTCTGCACCTTGCTTCCTGTGCCTGGGCCCATAAGAGATTTTCTGCAGAGTTCGGGCTTGTAAACCAGCAACACGGAACCTTGTGTGGATAACGAACCTGAGAAGTTGCTTCATGCTGTCCTTTGAGCTAGGTCCTTCTCCTAAGCTGCTGGTTTTACTCACGTTGAGCTAGGTCCTTCTGCTAAGCTGCTGGTTTTACTCACGTTGAGCTAGGTCCTTCTGCTAAGCTGCTGGTTTTACTCACGTTGAGCTAGGTCCTTCTGCTAAGCTGCTGGTTTTACTCACGTTGAGCTAGGTCCTTCTGCTAAGCTGCTGGTTTTACTCACGACTATCTGCTATTCCTCTTGTGTCCCCAGACTCTCCTCCAGGCTTCATGTTCACAAGTACGCTCACACATACCCTTCAAAATGCAACAGATCACAGCACATGGTTTTCCTGACTCCCTTAAAAATACATTATTGCCAGGATCCCTCTTCAAAGCCCTTGTCTGGAGGGTCCCTGCCTATACCTACCTGCTCACCAAGTATTGTAAGGCCCCAGGAAAAGGCAATGGCCATCTCCTGTAACCACCCACTGAAAACATCTCTGATTTCATGACACTCCAGGAAAATAATCCAGGGTACCAGTAGCTACAGCACGAATACTAATTGTTCTTAACAAAAACCCAGAGTCAGATATTAAGGGGTAAAAGCCGAGAGATCAGAGCAGGGCAGTCAGTCACTAGAGAGACCTTTTACCTCTACGGAATCCTCAGACCGAAAGGGCGATCCTGTTCTGAGACTGCATCCTCTGACTGACTGCTTCAGACATCTCCAGACTGCACTGAGCTCCTGACTCCTCCACCTTTACATCCCTCTCTCAGTCCAGCCATATCACTCTTATTTCCACCTTCCCAGTTAGTGCTGGATTAAGGTGTGTGATCCCAAGTGCTGGGATCACCTTTGTTTGAGCACTGGTTCTCTTTTAGACAGATTCAGTCTCATATAGTCCAGGGTGGACTTGAACTAAGAGATCCCTCTGCCTCTATCTCCCGAGTCCTGGGATTAAAGGTGCACACCACCACTCCCTGGCTTCTAGTGACTTAGCTCTGCACTCTGACCTTCAGGCAAGCTTTATTAAGACAAATATCACTACAAGTAGCAACCAGGTATCACTCCCTATAGGTGACGGAGGGTCCACAGCACTGTACGTCAGACTCACAGGGCCACAAAGCATGCTGTGGTCTGGCATGTTAGTAGTCTACACAAGGTGAACCTGAAATTCACTGGACTAAAGAGTTTTTAAACCACAAAAGGGCACAGGGCCAAAGATCTACTCCAAAAGGAGGACAAGCCCAGCCCCACTTTTTAATACTAATGAATGCAAGTTTTGAAAAAAACCACTGGTGTCCTAATGCTCCCTTCAGAAGCCAGTGTGTTTTGTCACTTTCATTGAGCTAAAAATGCACAAACCTCTTCTTGAAAGCATGAATTTGCTGGTATAAAGAACACTACCACTCCAGAGTTTCAGGGCAGTCACGACAAACATTTTTAATTGGTATTTGAAAGACATCTCTATGTAAACAAGGTTTTCCTTGAGTAAAGGTTGGGATAGTTGTTACCCAACAACACCATTTATTTTTAAGCTGGGATTGCTGTGCTCCCCACAGCAATCTCCCGGCCCAGTTGGTTGCTTAGAAGCACTTGCATTCTGCCGCTTTTGATGACGAACACCAGGGAGACAGAGGCAGAAGGTTCTCTGCAAGTTACAGGTCAGCCAGGGCTTGTGGAGCCAGACCTTGTCTTAAGAGATAAAGTCAGCTTAGTATTCCTATTTCTTTTGTCCTCCAGCTCAACACAGTTCCAGGAACAGTAACAATCCTTTCCCATCTGCAGCTCTGGTCTGGCTAGATTTGAAGGAACTGGGCTATGACTGAGGTTAACCGGGTGAGTTCGAAAAAACTCTAAGGCCCACAGATCTTCGATTACAGAACGCTTACATTTATTTTTCTTTGATACGGTGAAACGAACTTCCTATGGACATCTGCCCTCACATTTGCCTCTGCTTATGCCTGGGGTTGGTCTTGCAGAGGACGAACCAGCGCCCACGCCTCTTCACCATGTAGCAGTCCCGGCATCGCTTCTTGAGGACACCCTTGGTCTTGAAGCCCAGCGAGGGCTGCAGGTGCGGCAGGGGGCAGCCCCAGAGAAGCGAGCGCACCTCTGCGCAGGGTCTGGCGCTTGGGAGGGTCCCCAGCAGGAATGAGGAGAAGGCCCGGGGCTTCACCGCGAGGCGACTCAGGTGCAGGAGCGGATCCATGAGCGAAGCCACCGCGCTTCTCACAAGCAGGGCAGCCATGCTGAAGCCAGACCTGTGGGGACAGAAGCGCGGTCACCGGCGGCTGAACTTCTGCGTATCCATCCCTATGCCCTCCCTTTGCGGGGTTACTTGGAGTCAGAGGTCAGACAGAGCAAACTTGCCAAGCTTGCACGCTTGGCTCCGCGTTCCCATGTGCCCCTCCAGCGCGCTCCCGGGAAGCCACCAGGGCCCCCCCCCCCGCTCGCACTCCCAACTATCAGCTCTGCCACTCGCCTCTGCCTGCCGCCCACGGAACGCAGACCCACTCCTGGGAACGGGTGCCACCCGCCACGATCTCCTGCCTACACAGTCTCGGGCGCCCGCTTACCAAAGCTTCCGCGTCTGCGCAGTAGGGCGGGACGCCACGGTCAAGAGGATGGCGTGGAGTCACGTGGGATCACACGCCCGTTGGAACGGAAGACCCAGACGCAGGCTTCCGGAGTTACAGCCCTAACTCTCTTCTCTGGTCCTGATCCAGGGTCCTGTAGGCTAGCACTCCCCTGGGGTTGCTGGAACCGCTGTGGATTGGGAAGACTGGTGCCCACGAGAAGACAAAAACTAAGGGCAAAATGCAGACTTGGACTGAAAAGGAAACTGCCAGCTGCGAAAAAAAAAAAAATATATATATATGTATAATATATAAATACATTTCTTATATATTATCATTTATATTTATAACATAAATATACTTACATATTTATTATAAATATACATAAGTGTATATCTATAAATGTATAATTTTCAAACACACACACATATATATATATATATTTGACAAAATGTACAGGTTACACGTTTCCATTAAGTGACATCCAGGCACACATGGGAAAAGGCCAGGAGAGCAGGAGCAGACACTCCTCTAGCTAGTAAGTAAAGTCCTCCATGCCCCCAAACTATGAAAAAGCTTCAAGCGCAGAAAGAGTTTGACCGTTATTCCCGCACAGCCACTGGCTTCCAGGTAACTCTCTTCTATCCCGGATTTCAGGTCGTTCATAAACCCACCCATCGTATTTTTATGTGGGTTACCATCAAGGCCACCCCTCTGGCTCCTAGTCTCACAGATCACACAAAGTTCGCTCAGCCCATCTCCGTACCTGGTCATAGGAATGCCTTGACCCCAGAGTTCTGTGATTTAAAAATAATGTGGGTCACAGAGATGGCTTGGGAGTCAAAACTGCTTGCCCTAGAACTCGAAAGCCTAAGGTCAATCCCCAGAACCCATGTGGAAGAAGAGACTGACTTCGTTCACATGTGTTCTGTGGGACACGCGCGTGTGTGAACCCATGTGTGTATGAACACACAGAATAGGACATTTTAAAAAGAGACAAATCGGGTCTGGGGAGATGGCTTAGTGCACTGCTTCTCAGCCTTCCTAACGCTGCAATTCTTTAATATAGTTCCTTATGTTGTGACGACCCCCCCAAACCACGATTATTTTATTTTCGTTGCTACATCATAACTATAATTTTGCTACAGTTATGAATTGTAATGCAAATATCTGATAGGCAGGATATATGATATACAACCCCGTTGTAAAAATTGCTTGACCGCAAAGGGGTGCACCTACAGGTTGAGAACCCATGGCTTAGCGGTTTAAGATCGTTTGTTTGCTCTGGTAGAAGACCATCATTCTGTTCCCAGAACCCACACAGCGACTCAAACCATCTGTAACTCCACTTCCAGGAGATCCTGGGCCTTCTTTCTGGTACCAGGCACCCACACATATGGCCAGACATAGATGCACACACTCAGACACGTACAATAAAAAGAAATAAATCCTTTAAAAAGAGGGAGAAAGACGAATCTGCAGAATGGGGCGCGGTGACGTAAGCCTGAAATACCAGCAGTCTGAAGTCTAAGGCAGGAAGGTGGTGAGCACTAGGCTAGCCTGGGTTACATAGCTTAAGGCTAGCCTAATTCAGGTCCAATTTGTTGGGGGCAACTTTCAGCTTTGTAAGGCTTGTGTGTGTGTCCTGTGTCTTACTGCTCTTTCTGGTCATCTTCACTTGTTTTAGACTCACTAAGCACAGAAAGAGCCAGGTCATCAGTCTCTAACCCTGGCTGAGGAATCCCAAGCTCATACTAATTTCTGACACTTTCTTGGAATTAGTGACCCACCTCTGCTGAGTCTGGGGTTTCCCTCCATCCTGTCCACATCTGAGCAAAGTTGCTCACTCTAAGGTCTGACAGTGTATGACGTTCTGGCTCAGATTCACATAAGACAGGGGAGCCAATTACAAAGGACGTTTTGCATCTGGTCTCTCTACTTGGAGCTTTTCAAGGTTGGTTTTCCAAGCTGGGTAAAATCGCCTGCAATCTACCTGGAAACTTTATTTATTAGCTCCGTGATGCAAAAATGCTCAGAAGGCTCTCTTTCCAGCCCCAACACACACGACCAGGAAAGCTGGCGCATGTCCTGTGGCTTCTGCTGAACCATCTATTTCTTTACTCAATAAATAATGTTAAAATTTTGCATTTTATCCATCTCCATAAAAGCGCAAATCTGCAGTTTCCGCCTCCCCTGTCGCTATCGCGCAGGACCAGAACCGGCAGGCTCACCCGCCGGCCCAGGGACTCCATTTCACCATAGGGCGAAATAAGTTCCGCCAGCTCAGTCCGGCTGCCAGCCTGTGCGCCTGCGTCGGCGCTCCGTACGCCGTGCGGGGTCAGGGGTCACCGGGAAGATGGCGGCGGCGTTGACCTTCCGCCGGCTGCTGGCTCTCCCCAGGGCTGCGCGGGGTTTCGGGGTGCGAGTGTCGTCGAGCGGGGAGAAGATCACGCACACCGGCCAGGTAACGGCCGCCGCCGCCGCGCCTGGAGCCCGAGACTGACGGTGGCGGGGCGCCTAGCAAGGTGTGCTTCTGCCAGGCGCGCGCGCAGCCCTTGCTGGGCTCACCTTGGGGTGCAGCCCGCAGCCCCGCTCTGACTGTAGCTGTGATCTCCGGCCGGGAGTCGGTGTTCACTCGTTCTTTGGGTCGTATCTTTGTATTGAGGTCCACGTTTTAGCAATAGGATAAAAGGGGGAGGAGGCTGAAAGGAGCATTGTCTCCTGAAATGTCGCCCTTTGGAATGGGCTGTCTGAAGGCAGGGGCTTGTGTCCAGTCTGCACTCCTGGCCGTCATTCCCGCGGGAATTCCTTCAGTACAAGTACGCTGCCTCTTGGTAGGTCTTCTCATCAATGGCTGTAGGCCACAGGGAACATTGTCCTGTAGTGTTTGGGATCAATATTAAGTGACGTCACTCATAATTCAATTGTAAAAGTAATAGATTTTTTTTTCTTTTACAGGTTTATGATGAAAAAGACTACAGGAGGATTCGGTTTGTAGATCGTCAGAAAGAGGTAAGTGAAGTGAATTCTGCACCTGTCTGGGGGTGTGCTGTAATGAAAACACAGGCGCAGTAACGGTACACATATAAATACCTTCAAACACTATATAAGAAACAAGTGTTTTTCACGTTTGTGCTTGGACTCATCTTTGAAGTGGCTCATGTCTAAGCAAATAACCTTAAATCTGAAGTATTGACTGGTTCCAGGATTCTCATGGAGCTGGTATTTAGTGTGTGCCAGATCCTAAGCATCAAAGAGACCCGGGGCCCTAAATGTAAATTGTGTCAACTCCCCGCCCCCCTCAGAATGCACAGCATCCTGTAACAGTAGTTCAGGTGTCCATAGCGTCATCTTGTTTTCAGTCTGGTACCTGTCCTGGTGGTTCTATTGCTGTGACAAAATACCATGACCCAAAGCAGCTTGGGGAGGAAAGGGTTCATTTCGCTCTGTAACTCTCAGCTCACATTCCTGAGGGAAGCCAGGGCAGGAGCTGATAGAGACCATGGAGGAATGCTGCCTACTGGCTTGGTGTGCTCAGCCTGTTTTCTTTGGGCACCCAGGACCACCAGTCAGTGTAGAGGCGGCACTGCCCACAGTGAGCTGTGCCCTTCCATATCAGTCATCAAGAAAATGCCTCCACAGACCTGCCTGCAGGCCAGTCCTATGGGGGTGTTTTTCCTCGATTGAGTCTTTCTTCCCAGATGACCCAAACATGTCAAGTTGATGTAAAACTAGCCAGCACAGGACCCCTTACATTAAAAGAAGACACACCTTTAAAATGTACTGTTCTGATGACTTATTGAGGTAATATTTTTATAGTTTTCATCAAATAGACTGTGCTATGCACTCCCAGGATAACTTGGGTAGGTTCAGTCCCCCACACAGGGAAAGGTCATTTAGTTCGTACCAGTATGACTGCTGCTAGGGTTGGCTGTATCTGGATTTTTGTCTGAGGACTGTGGGTATCAGGATGCTGGGCGGTTACACCAGATCAGATCTATACGAAGACTAGGAAGCGCTCAGGAGAATCCTGGCTGGCATGACAAAGGACCAGGGTCTAGGTCTGTGATGCGTGGTCATCCTGAGAGGATGCTGCATCTGTGCCACCTGTCCTTGCCCTGTAAGGAAGGCCAGAAGTCAGGTCTAGTGATCTGGGGCAGGAGTACCTTGGGATCCCTGAATGAAGAGGAGGCAGAGCACTTGGTTATGTGATTGTCAGGCATGCACTGAGGACAGATAATTCTGTGCTGGGATGTGGTAACAGCAGCCTTGCCCACAGTTGAGGAATTTTGGTGTTACTGATGTCATATTCTGGGCTGCCAGGCTGGTGTGCTTCTCCCTCTAGAGCTCAGGTCTTCACCTCTGGGGCTGGTGGCCACCCAGTGGTCACAGACAAGGACAGCAGAGAAAGTGCCAGGGAGCCCTTGCTTTACTTAACTGCCTCTGCCCTCATCCTTGGAAAGTGGTGTCACTTGCAGTTTGAAACTAAGCAGTTGGGTGGAGTATAGGACACCTGGAGATGGGGTCTGCTGTGCACAGGTATGTGCTGATTTTCTGTTGTCAAGGTCGAGAAACAGACCTTGTAAGGGACATACTCTCCTGAGTTTAGAAGGCTGTAGCCTATCATAAATACTGGTTATAAGTCAGGATCTCAGAGGTATTGGTTATAAGTTCATAACCCCCAGCTGGAGCCAATGGTTGCAGCTTCTCTCCAAGGCAACGGGAAGTTTCAGCAGCCCAGGACAAGGGTAGATGTTATATATACAAGATGGAGGCTGCCGTAGGCACCACTCCAGGTATGCCTGTGGTTTACAGGCCGCACACATGTGTACATACATTGTCTGAATCATAATTGAACAACCTTTGAGTTTATTTTACACTGATACCTTCTTTCCTTGGAGCCCACATCTCACAGCCTGGGATGGTCACCTGGGTCACTGCTTCAGTTGTGCATCAATCTTGATGTATTTCATAGTATCCTGCTTTATCTTTGATAATTCGGTCTTGGTTTGAATATATTTTCTGTAGGAAACCAGATCATAGACAAATGAACCTTGGCTAAGCCAGCTGGCCATCGAGAAGAAAAGAAATGGTGGCTCTTGAGTTTTAACTCACCCTGTGTAAAGGACACACTTCACAGTGTTGGGTGGTCGAGGCACTGTGACAAGCCCTTGACAGTTCTCCCGGGGCCTGAAGTGGGCAAAGCTTGGTTGAACACAGTGCAGATTTGGCATGTGGTTGGAGTGCTTACGACCCGGGCTCTTTGTATTCCTGCCTTGAACCAAGTTCCAAGAAGCAGATGTTAATCCTGGGAGGTCAGGGTGCCCTGGAGTAGTGATTAAATGACAGCAGGGCAGGCACTTGTCAGTCACCAGCGTGGAGGTGTCAGCTGTCCTTCCCACAAGGAGACGGCCAGGCTTCACAACCGCCTTGATGAATTCCTGAGTGTTTGTTAGTGAGGGCTTTGTGACCTGCTGTCACCTCGCAGACTCAGGACTCACGCCACAGGGCTCCATTCGTATGGTCGCTGCTTTTCCACACAGGGTGCATAGAGCAGACAGCTTTCCCTAGCTGTTCTGGGTGCTGGTGTCAAGGAGCTGCCTAACTGTCAGAGGAACTGATCACAATGGAGTGTGCTCATGGGGGACACTGTTACAGAGAATTGTTTACGGGGCTGTGTTACGGAGGACTTTCTTCCTGTGTTCATGGATGTCTGTACATGGGGAGCTTGGAATCACTGTTGGAGAAGATGCCTGATGTATTTTTGCTGCAGCATGCTACCATTTCCAGTGTCTTCTATAGTGTTTACAGAGCTGAACCTCAAAGTAGAGACTTACCAAGGAGTAATCTATAATTCATAATGTGCCCTCAGGATATCCAGCCTTTTCCAGACATGCCTGTTTCTGAGTGTGGGTCTCTGGTCTCTGAGGAGAGGGGCCAGCATCCTGTTTCTATAACAGTGGTGTCTCCCCTGCACTACTTTCTGAGTCAGGTCTCCAGTGGTCCAGTACTGTTGATTTGTTTATGAATAGTGAGCATGGTGGAAAACTTCGGACGTTCGCCTTGTGAACACAGACAGACCATGTTGGGGGGCATTTGGTATTGACAGACATGGAGCTGCAGAAGGGCACATGACCCCAGCAGTGAGTGACTAAGAATCAAACTCAAGAAAACTCTAGTTACATAGAGAAACAGGGTGAGGAGACTCCCAGGGACATAGTCCACAGCAGAGAGCCACCGTAGCCTCATACAGCCCTGGGCCTGGGTAAACAGTGGTATGGGGTGGGGCTTCTGTCTTCTGGATAAGCCTGTGGTGCTGTTACACCGTGTTCCATGTGGGGGACAGATGATACATTATTGTTACCTGAAGTCACATTCTTAGGAAATGCACATGACACGACCCAGGCCGTGTGACCATCTGATGGGTTTGGGAGAAGTGTGGATGGCTGTGGGGAGAAAGGATAAGAGACAGAGCAGGTGACACAGAACGAGCCCAAGTCTCAGCAGTTCCTGAATCCAAGCGGGGACAAAGAGGGAATTGGCCTTGTTCCAAGTCTGAAGTTTAGGGTTATCTTCCATTGCAAGAGTGCGTGGTATGTACCTACCTGTGTTTAGTTTAAAGGACCGTAGTGCTCATTTTGACTGACGTTCTATTGACTTCATGGATTTGGATGGATGCTGTATACATAACTTGTATGAAATTATGAAGATCTTGTTTGTGTTTCTCCCCTCTCCTCATCTCAGGTGAATGAGAACTTTGCCATCGATTTGATAGCAGAGCAGCCTGTGAATGAGGTGGACCATCGGATTATAGCCTGCGATGGAGGTGGTGGAGCCCTGGGCCACCCCAAAGTGTACATAAATTTGGTATGGAGCTAAGCAGCCTGCTGTTTCTTGATGCTCACCTTCTCTCCCATCCACCTGACCTGGCTCTCCGGGTGTCCTCACCATGCATGGGGTGAGCCCAGATAACAGCCACAGCCCGAGGTTCTGTCTCTGCCTCGTGTTTTCACAGGCATTTCTGGTTGACACTGTACTTCAAGTTCAGCCTGGCCTCAGTGTGCTGTCTAATTGGGATTTGAGGTAAAATATAAAAGTATGAGATAATTCCTTTTGAATCTTTTCAGGACAAAGAAACAAAAACGGGGACATGTGGCTACTGTGGCCTGCAGTTCAAGCAGCACCATCATTAGTGTGGCTGTCCTGGTCCTCTGACACTGGTGCAATACCTGTCTCCACGTGAGGTGTTTAGGTGTGAGGTCACCACTCTGTGAACGGTGTCCCTTCTTATGAATAAAAGATGCTACCATCATGGACAGTGAAGTGTTTGTTCCTTTCACAGTGTGAGCTTCTGGAAGCGAATGCTCATGTAGCAAACAAGAGCAGGAGCAGCTTCGCCTCTAGTGCTGGCTGCTGCACGTGGGTACCAGGCACTTCTTCAACTCTTCTCATGTGGGCTGACCAGAGAGAGGAGAGAATCACTTCCACCTTGTACGCCCACACCATGTGACCAAGTCTGGTTGACCTCACTCAGTCTGTGGCAGAGCTGTACCCTCACCTCAGGTCAGGGTCTTCCTCTCATCCTTCCCCCAGCAGAGCGTCTTCAGACCCTGTTGGAAGGCCCAGTGAACCGTGTGCTGCATTCTTAACCCAGGGTTCTAATGAAGCAGTATGGCACCAGTAACAGCAGCGGCTGGAAAGGCGTTCACAAGGATGTGGACGCTCCTGAGGGAGGAGGTGGGGGCCCCCAGAGAAGTGTTTCCATTGGTCGAGGTTTTTTGTATTTTTTAATTTTTAAAATATTTTTATTAGTGGGTGTGGGTCTATCAGGTGAGTGTAGTGCCTGTGGACACCATAAGAAGGCACTGGATCTGGGGCTGAGAGTACATACCAACTCCTAGCCAACACACAGGCAGGGTGTTAGAGTAGCATGTGTGCAAAGAATGAATGTCTTCCCTCAGAACAGTTTGACTCCAAGTCGCTGAATCTGAAAGCGGTGGCCAGCAGCTGTTCTCACATCTGACAGATCAGAATTCAGGGTCACTAGACAGAGGAAAATGTCCTCATGCGTGTGGGACCGGTGGCTCAAGCCTGAGGTGACACCTCAGAACTTCTTCAAAACAGAAAAGTCACATGCAAGCTGGAGGAAATGTTGGAAGCTCACATGGCCAAAACAGTTTCTGGTCTTGCATGACATCGGCTGACATGAAAGGTTAGCATGAGGGAAGTAGTGAAGGCACAGAGAGAACAGGCCAGTGGTGTGAGAAGACACGGATCCCGTCTGCAGCCAGCTGGCATCAGACCACACTGAGTTATATACCTGAATGGGCAGAAGGTTTTAATTTGGAATTTATCCTGAGTTATGATGGCTAAGTATGAAGACTTACATAAAAGGCTATTTGTGGAGGACTATTGACAACGGGCCAATTGTATAAAACTATCCTGATTAGATTCCTTTGCTAATTCAATGACACAAAGGCATATAAACAGTACAGTTCCCTGTTGGTTAGAATATATGCACAAAACGAGTGTTCAGAAAAAAGCTTTGCATCCTCGTGGGCCATGTATGCTTTCATTTACAGATATTTTTTTATTAGGATAGTGGCTAGAAAATTCTGGGAATGAGGTTTTGGGAGTGTTGACTGTCTTTTGTATACTTTAGAAATTTTAATAGTATACATGTCAAATGAAAATACCGTTCCCATGAAAAAGATTTACACAGAAAAATATCTTACTTATTACTAAAAGTTGTAGAGAAGAGAAAAATCCACCATGTTCCCTCTGCGTACTGGTGTCAGTCGCTGTGTCCATACTGTGGTCCATGGTGATGGGAATGGCTGCAGCTTCTGGTAAACCTCACGTAGACTTCTGCATCTCGCCGTGCCCTGCTGCAATCACCAAGTGAGACTTAGTCCTGGAAAAAGTAGCTTCTTCAATGAGGGTTGAGAGATGTACTAATCTATGAGTATAAGGATAAGAATTTGGGAGCAATTTAATACTATGTCAGTTTATCAGAAGAATAGTAGGTTTTCTCCTATGGTCTATGACCTACCCAACCTCAGGTTCTTGGCCCAGTTAATAGAGCCAGGCATGAGTTCCTTACAGTGTAGTGGACCTTAAATCCAACCAGAAAGTAGTTGATTGCTCCCATAACGCTGTGCCGCTAATGTACCAGGGGTATCACCTGCCCAGTCATAGGATTCACAGGTCACAGGTGGATACGGTTCTTGATTACTTTTCTCCCCTGGCAGTGTGCCTAGCACCTTTTAGCACCATGGACGCTATCGAGTAGGGATGAAGTCCCGGTGAGTACCAGCTTGATTTCTGTGTGCTGTTGACTCAAGTATGTGGTGTCTTCAGCAGCAGGGTCTCTCTTACCGTCAAGTTCTGTAGGACAATTAAGAGCAGTGGTAATAACCTGTAATAATTTGAGAATTGTTATATTATAGGACCCCATGGACAAGAACTTGAAAAGAGGTGACTCATACCTGACAGTAGGGTTTTATTTGTTATCTACAGTGTCTGGAAGAGGTATCTCCCTCTCACATTATCAGGTAATTCCATTCGAACTCTCTCAGTTGTGTGTGTGTGTGTGTGTGCATGTGCGTGCACGTGTGTGTGTGTTTAGGAAGCTTCTACAGTCTTTTAGTATTAATTTTTCTTCCCTACATTCTATTCTCTACTCTGGTGTCTTAGTCAGTGTTTTATTGCTGTATAACAGTCCTGGCTCTCCTGGAACTTGCTCTGTAGACCTGGCTGACCTCAAGGTTGCAGAGGTCTGCCTGCCTCTGCCTCCTGAGTACTTGGATTAAAGGCGTGCACCACCACTGCCTGGCAGCAACTCCTATAAAAGAGAGCATTTAATTAGGACTTGCTTACAGTTTTAGTCCATTGTCGTCATGGCGGGGAGCATGGCAGCACACAGGCAGATGCGCCAGAGAAGTGGCCGAGCATTCTACTTCCAGATCCTCGGGCAGCAGGAAGAGAGACTCTGGGAATGGCTTGGACTTTTGAAACTGCAAAGCCCATCCATCCCCAGTGACACACTTCCTCCAGTAAGACCACATCCACTCCAACAAGCCACACCTAATCTCTCTCAAGTAGTGCCGCTCCCTGATTGTTGTAATATGAGCGGCGGTGCTGCGTCCCCGGCACCCAGCCGCCCACATGGCTAGCTTATGCCCCGAAATAATTACACGGAAACTGTATTCTTTTAATCACTGCCTGGCCCATTAGCTCCAGCCTCTTATTGGCTAGCTCTTACATATTGATCTAACCCATTTCTAATATTTTGTGTAGCACCATGAGCTGGCTTACCAGGGAAGATCTTAACCTACATCTGTCTGGAGTGGGAGAATCATGGCGACTCCTTACTCGGCTTCTTTCTCCCAACATCCTGTCTGTTTACTCCACCCACCTAAGGGCTGGCCTATAAATGGGCCTAGGCAGTTTCTTTATTATTTAACCAATGACCTTCCTCCATCACCTGATGACCAGCCATTTGAATGTATGAGCCTATGGTGCCCAGTCCTATTCAAACCACCACACCTGGCCTCCAGTCCCCTACCCCACTTAAGGATTCCTGCTCCATTATTCCCTTTCCCCACCTCACACCACCTGTGTTCTGTCCCCCGTCCCTTGAAATCTTGCCTCATCCCCTACAGGGCCCCTTACTGTTTTTTTGGCTCCTATGGGTACTCCACTTTAAACACATGTGTAGAGTTGAAGCTAGCATCCACATATATGTGCATTACCTCACCCGGGATGTTTTTAGCACCATCCATTTACCTGTGAATTTTATAATTTCATTTTTCTTTACAGCTGAGTAAAATCCCATTATGCAAATGCATCACTTTCTCATTATCCATTCATCAATTGAAGGACACATAGGCTGTTTCCATTTCCTGGCTTTTGTGAGTAGAGCAGCAGTGAACATGGGTGAGGAGGTATCTGTAGTAGGATAGAGTCCTTCGGGAATATGCCCAAGAGTGATGCACGTGGATCACATGGGAGATCTATTTCTAGCTTTTTGAGGAACATCCATACTGATTTTCATAGTGGCTGCACCAGTTTGTACCAGCAGTGAATAAGTGTTTATCTTTCCCTGTATTCATGCCGGCATTTCTTGGCAGTTTTTAAACCCTAGCCAATCTAAGGGGGTATTAATTTACCCTAAGCATCAGTAATACATGTCGGGCAAGGCACGGCAAAGCAAAGTTGAGTCTTCCGGAGCGGGCTGCTGACTGCGGCAAACACTCATCCTTTTCACCTCCTGTCAGGACCCAGCCTGTACCCAGGTGGCAGGACTTCCAAGGTGGAAGAAGGATGTGGAAGTGGCCTTCATGTTAGAGGCCATTCTTGGTTGGTTGCCAAGCAGAGCTTCTCATCTGGCACAACATCAGCAGGCTGGTAGCAGGCAGGACACTTTTGGTGAATTGGTTCTTCCTAGAAAAGGGGCACAGGCCAAGGCACACTCAGACTACTCATTCGCCCACAGCAGGTTTGAGAAGGGGCAGGGTCAGCAAGGCCACGTTGGGCTGCATCTGCGTGGCTGTTCATAACTCCTGGGGTGTCTGCACACATCTACGTAACCTCACTTGAACCCATGCCCGGGAGCCACAGGCACAGTTGTGAGGCTCCACCATGTCCACCTCACCGTGGGAACAGGGCTCTGATACTCCAGGGGTCACCCAGCCTCCTGTCTATCCTGGGGCTGGAATGGATAAACAGGGTGAATCACTCCATGAGTAGTGACATTACCCTGGGATCTTGCAAGACAGGCAGTAGTTGGCCAAGAGCCCCACCTAACCTTGCTTGATGGCATGACAGTCCCTACCCCAGCTCATGCACTGCCCAGGGCTCCCAACTATGTGTGCTTCCCAGCCTACCAGGATGGGCGTGAACATCCTGGAAGTTATTCAGAGATGAAGCTGAGGCACTAGGAAAGGAAGAAGGAAGGGAGAGAAGAGGCCAGGACTCAGGGGAGTGATCCCCTGTTAACACTGGAGCTGGAGAAGTCGGGAGCTCTGTGAGGCTCCCAGTGGCCCTGGGATTTTCCGAGGGTCGGGCTGGGCTACTCAAATTTGACCTTGTGTAACTACCCCTCCATCTTCTTGACCCATTAGTTTCTAAGTCTGAATCGTAGGTGCTTTCTGTGGAGGGTCATCTTCACCCCAGCTCAGAAGGCATCTGGGTGAACACTCCTGGCAACCCCCTAGCTGAGCTGTAGCCATGGATGGTTACCTTCACCCCCAACTCACTGTCTCAGGGTCGAGCATGTACTGTCCTGTGGGGGATGGTGGTGGTGGCAGTATTGGAAATGAAAAATAATTTCAGGACTATAAGAGAGATAAACTCCAGGACACTTAAACATCAGGGTTTCCCAGGGCTCTGCAGAGGATAAGGACAGGTCCTGGTGGGTGAGTGACGAGCTCTGTTGTCAGCACAGCAGCTTCCAGCTCCTAGATAGGAGACCCCAGCCCTGGACAAGGGACAGCATCTGAGACCATGGGAATATTCTCCAAGATGTGAGGTGCATGCTGAGCAGGATGCTTTGAATGTCCCTGAGCTCTCATGCTATGGTCCTGAGGTCTATCCCCTTCTACCACCAGGCAGAACGTTCTGGAAAATAATCATCAGTCATGGGATACAGTGAAAAGACTGGAATGTGTACTAATGTTTTCCGCAGAGTGTCTGTGGGTGGCCCTATTACCAGGCTCTCAGGAACACACTGTGATCTTTCCCCATTGGTCTCTGCACAGAGTAGTTGGCCCCATTTCCCTGAGTAGGTCAAGGATGGCCCCTGCCTGCCCACCAGAGGGCAGTAGTGCACAGCTATCCTTCTGGCCTTAGAAACAGGGACCCTAGGGCCTGGAGTGTTGGGTCCAAGCCCCTGGAGATGACCACACCCGACACAGTGCAGAGGCCCAGATTGTGCAAATGACACTGTTCTTGGGAACAGTGGCAGATACTTGGGAGGATGTCTGAAGGTCAAGGGGAGCAAGGCTCTGCCCTGCAGAGCAGGTGTGGGCTCTCAGCCCCTCCTGTAACATGACAAACCTAAGGAAAATGAAGCCCCTTCACATGCAGAATGTGCCAGTGTTTGAGTTTTTACCTCTGAGCAGGGCCCTGTCCTCCCACAGCTGAGAGCTGTCCAGCTTGGTGTCTGGGCAGCAGCTTCCCCTGCAGAGGAGGCAGATGCTGAGACCCCTGGCACCTGTATCTTCCCAGCCTCCAAGCTCCAAGCACCTAATCATCTAGATTGCCATGAAAGTGGCCTGTTAGTGCACCAAGAAGGTGCTCAGGTGAGCTGTGGACCCCTGTGACTGCTTGCTGGCAAGCCCTGCTGGCCACTTAGGTGGAAAACAGCTCATGAGAATGGAGGCTGAGAGTTCTAGCACAGCCGCCCTGTGGTCACACTCACCTCCCCTCTCCTCAGGGGCCAATCTAGTATTACAGTGTTAATCCACTAGACACGGGGGATTTTAAATTTCATTTTTGTGCGGTTATTTAAAGTTTAAACTGATAATGTCTAACCCAATTAAATTCCAGTCAATCGTGCTCTAAATGCACTAAGTCTTGTGAAATATGAATGAGGTGTCCCTGTGCTTCTTAACAACTTAATCTCCACGCCGAGGCTCTGCTCTTGGGATTACTTTGTCGAAGCTAGAAGGAAGCAAAGCGAGACAGACACATTCCGCCAGATCAGCTCGAGGACGGGGACTCCCAGTCCATGCCGAAGCCTTCTCGTTGCCTTGCTCATGAGACTTTCTGGCACATTCAGAATTCAGAACGTATGGCCAGTCGACAGGATGAGGGCACACTTCAGGAGTAGCCTTCAAAGGCAGCTGACCACACTGGGCATCTCCCCTCCCTTACCCACCACATGTGGCCTCCCAGTGCATTCTCTGCCTATGAATGCTAATAACAGCTGTTGTCGAATGTGGGCTCTGTTTTCCAGGCTTGCTCTCAGGATGTCTGAGTCATGGCTGATGGAGTGTTGAAGCTGCGCTCGCTTCATTGGACGCCCACATTAACCCAGCAACACTGCTACACCAAGTAAAGCTGTTCATGTGTTCCCAGTTTCATGTTGGGATCCTTACTCTTGTATGGTGTTAGGAGGGGACATTGGGACCTAGAGGTGCCTGTGAGAGAAGAGTCTCAAGAACGGCCCTGGGAGGCTGCCCTGGCTTTTCTAGGATTGACTTCTCTGTGGGAGGCGAAGCTTGGCTCTTCCTTGGGGCTCTTTCCCAAGTCTGTGGTCAGTGTTGTGATTTCAGAACAACCCTGGTGGCCCTGGGATTGATACAGAATGATGGCTTCTCAGTGTAGATGCTTTCTAAGGCTGTTTTCTTAGACAGTGACTCAGAGTGGAGCTTAAGACCAGGAAAAAAGAAACAAGCCTCTTAGGAGCAGAATAGAACAGCATCTTTGAGACATGGGTCTCACTGACTGAGTTGGCATTCAAACCCTAGTGGTCAAAGGCAAACTGAGTTCATCCTGGGTCTTTCCAGCCAGTTATCCTGCCCAGCTTCTGTGGCGAGCCCCACCTGTTGGTTCCACTGCACTGGCTGCATTTGCATCTGCCAGCCAGGGCAGCCTATCGGGTACTGCGTGCAGGGTGCAGCAAAGTCAGTGGTCCCACCTGAGGTTTGGCCAAAGGCAGACAAACAGGTCAGGCAGTAGATAGGCAGGACCCATGACTACACCTGTCCACCAGAGGATTTGCAAATCTGAGTCTGTCTGTGGAATGCAGATTCAGCCAGGGTGGAGAGTTCAAGACTGAGTGGGGGTCCACATAGCTCAGAGCTTCCATTACAAGTGAGAAGTCTCTGAGGAGTGTCAGGAATGGCTTTGGGTTGGGCAGGGCTGTGTTCCTACAGAAGATCTGGAAATAGAAGCGAAGGCAGGCCGTGGAAGAACTGTTAGGTGGGAATGTGGCCTCAGAGGCAGGAAGGACTTCTGTCCAGCTGCTATTCTCCATGGCTGGTAAGACAACATTTAAATTACATATTCAATAGTTTGGGTTGTTATATCACTTTTTTATTTTTATTTTTTATTTAATTTTACATTCCAACCACAGTTCTCTCTCCTGCCCCCCCAGCCTCCCTCCCAGCCCACCCCTCACCCCCCCAAGCACTCATCCCACAGGGTAAGGCCTCCCATGGGAAGTCAACAAAGCCTGGCACAATAAGTTAAGTTAGAACCAAGTCCCCCTATCCCCCTGCATTAAGGCTGAGCATGGCATCTCACCATAGGGAATGGGCTTCAAAAAGCTTGCTCACGCACCAGGGAAAGATACTGGTCCCACTGCCAGTGGCCCCTCAGACAGACCAAGCTATACAAATTATATCACTTTTTGAAACTATGGTAAAATATATATACGAAGTTCACCATTTAGACATTTATTCTAGGGTTCTGAGTATTGAACCTAGTGCCTTGTGCTAGAGTCCAGGCTGAGCTAGAGTCCAGCCCCAGAGTTTGCCTGTAGCCATCTTTGCATGTTAACTCTCATGACACTCTGGACACAGTGTACAGCTGCTACCACTGTCAACACCAGAACTTTCTCTGTCACCAAGAGATTTGGATCTCCCTTCCTTTCCTGACCCCTGGTACTCCAATTGTACCTTCTGTTTCCACGAGTATTCTGACTCCTGGTACCCCAACTGTACCTTCTCTTTCCACAAGTTTTCCAACCCCTGGTACCCCAACTGTACCTTCTGTTTCCACGAGTCTCCAGACTCCACGGACTTCACAGAAGTCATTCACAGTGTTTGCATTTTACAACTAACTAATCCCATGGGACACAATGTCTTCCAGGACCAGTGTGTTGGGGCAAGAGTCAAAACACCCCTCTTTTCAAGGTGAAATGATTCTCTGCAGCCTGCCTGTGGTTTACCTGTCTGTCATCCTTCATTGGCTACCTGGTTACTGCACTGTATGTGTTCATGAAGGATGTTGCTGTGACTTTGGGTGGACAGGATCTCTTCCCTGTCCTCAGTTCCTTTAGGTCTAGCATTGCTAGTTCCTGTGGAGAGCCCATGCTTACTCCTTTTGTTACTTAATGTTTTGCTTTTGGGGGTATAGAATGTTGGAGGGAGGCCCCTTGTTAGTTTCTGGCCACCCAGAACCAAAATAATCACACAGAAACTATATTATTTAAAACACTGCTTGGCCCATTAGCTCTAGCTTCTTACTGGCTAACTCTTACATCTTAATTTAACCCATTTCTATTAATCTGAATATCGCCACGTAGCTGTGGCTTACCAGCTAAAGTTCCAACTCTGGCAGGAAGCTGTATGCAGGAACCTGTCCTGGGCAGGGTTGTTGCAGTGTGTTGTGCAGAGCCTGTCAGTTGCTGCTGACTCTCCCTGACTCTGAGTGATTGTGTGTGTGTATGTGTGGAGGGTGTAGTGGGGGAAGGGGGAGGAGCCTCCCTCATCAGTACCACTGCATTGTGGATGGTTCTCTTAATTTAGTTGACTGAGGTGCAGGCCGCTTCCTTTGCACACATATGCATGCTCTGTGGGAGTTATAGGGTCGGTATTAACCTGCACTGGGAATGGCCTGCATTTCCTTTGCAAGTGGCTGTTGTTTACTACCCTGGGGGCTTTTCCAAAGGAAAGGCCAGGCAGCCTGCGTGAGCATCACCTACATAAGACAGTTCACAGTGAAATTGACTTCAGGGCCATATGAACCTTCACCAGAAATGCGTCTTTCCTGGTACTACAGTGCCTCCCACCAGCCTCCCTGGGTCCACAGCCTTGCAACCAAGAATGGCAACCCAGGGCAGAAGCAGCTGGCTCAGGGAAGGATTCTGGGCTAGACCGCTCTTAGGGTTATCCATCCCTGCTATGTACCCCAGTGTCCCTGCTCCTGGCTCTGGTGTCTCCTCCCATCTACCCACCACCACCAGTGACCACCATTTTCATCACTCACAGCATGGCTGCCCTCTGCTTCTCGTCCTCCTGTCTGCCTCCATTGTTTGGCAGACTCTGAGAACTCTAGACGTTCTTGGGCCCAGGACGCCTGATGAGACTCACAGACCCCAAGGTGGACCTTTTGCCTTTGTGACTGGGTCTTGGATTCCCTGACTGTGCTGGTCTAGAATGTTTGTAATTGTGGCTGTCGCCTGTCAGCCCACAGCTTGCTCTATTACCTGTATCCTCGCCCTGACCAGAGACCCTGGGGTCATTCACTGATGGACATTACCCTATATCAGGCAACTTCTCCACCTCCGCCCTCAAGCCTCATGGGCCACAGGACCAGTCAAGGACATATTGCTGTGGTCACTTTCCGGGAGATAAGCTTGTGAGGCCCTCTTCTTGTCCATGGGCATTAGCAGGAGCACCTGGTGTCTCCCAGGCCAGAGGAGGCAGCACTTCCTGCCACAATTCCAGGCTCCCATCATCTTCCGGCTTCCGGCATAGTAAGGAACTTGTGGGGTTCAGCTGTTCCTCAACAGCTACCTCAGGCCTCATGCAGTGTTCTGAGGCCCTGCCTGTCCCAGCCCTAGCCAACCTTACCATAGAAGGCTGGCTCCCTACTCTTCAAGCCTCCATTGATTAGCGTCAGAAGAAGACTTGGCCTCCTTTTGGGCCTCAGCTCCTGGTACCATTCTCCTCCTCTGGAAAGACCTTTTCCTACACCACATGGGGTCTGTTTGTGGCTTGTACCCCCCAGACTCAGATTTTAAAGCGCTGAAGTGTTCCTTGTAACAAAGGGGCCCTGCCTGGCAACCACAATCCTGCTTTTCCCAAGTTTCCCAGTGATGGGCTCGCCACCCCACCTGTGTATCCTCAGAGGCTGAGGAAGTTCTAGAGTCTCATACAGGAGAATACTTGCTCCATACACAGGCTGGAGACCTACTCCTTGGTTCTGTCTCTGCTATGGGTGTGGGATTGTCTGGGAGACCAGGCAGCCCAGGCTCCCTGTGCCACCAGCCTGTGAGTTCCACTCGCCTGTCCTCCAGCCATCAAAGAGGATTAGCAGGAACAGCAGTCAGGAGGCAGAGAGAACAGGCCTCCTAGACGTGGCCACCGCTCACAGCAGGAGGCTCACAATCAAATTCTAACGAAAGGTCACATTTGCAATAAGTAAGATGGAAATGTGGGTAATTGGTCGGGAGCGCTGATGCTTCTGTGGCCGAGAGCATTTGGATGGAGTCAAAACCTTTCTGCTCAGGTAATTAAAAATGAAATTTCACAGTATCATTAAAATGAGGGTGAGACAGAGTATGATGATGTCATCATAAGAGGAAAACTCCCTTCAAGTGAGCATTTGTAGCCCTTGTCTTTGTTATTAAAAGGAACACAGCCTTGCCCTGGGCAGGGTGGGTACCCCCCAAAGAATCTGAAGAACAGCATAAGCCCTACAGAAAGTCAGTTTACCTGGTCAAAAACAGGTGGAGGGATTGGCAGACAGTCTTCTACGATCCTGACTTTTCTGGTGATGAACAGAAGGGGATAAAGCTGGCCACATCCCTGGCCCCTCTGCCTTTCCAGACAAAGCATACTGGCCCACTGCTGCATCGTCTAGAGATGCTTATGGGGACTACCAACCGGTCAGTGCGCAGGGGAAGGTTGCAGCTCAGCTGGCAGGCTGAAGAGGATGCCACTGCCACAGGGTAGGGGCTGGAAAATCAGAACAAAAGCTGTACCGTGCAGCCTCGCCATTTCTGTAAATGAGGATAAAATGTCGCATCGTCAAATAAAATGCAGCAGTACAGAAACCTCTGCTTTTATTTGTATAGTTTTCATAACTTTCCACCAGTTCCAACTTCTGGGCAAGACACAGGCACGTTCTCGAGTCCTGTCGGGAGGCTGGGAGGCTGAGGAGAACCTGTCTGCAGCTGTGCCCAATGGTGGAGCCTCTGTGATGTTACCAGGCTCCGAATAAAGACCCTATTGCTGCTGTTATGAGGCTCAGTGCTCTGGATGCTTGGGCGGTTTCTTTGTGTTTTAAGGGCCTCTGCTGCTGTCTTCACTGCCAGCAACACAGGAAAGTGTCCAACATGAACAAGGAAGTCAGGACCACGAGGGGTGCACCCACCCACTGAGACAGTGGGGCCGATCTATTGGGAGCTCACCAAGGCCAGCTGGACTGTGACTGAAAAAGCATGGGATAAAACCGGACTCTCTGAACATGGCGGACAATGAGAGCTGACGAGAGGCCAAGGACAATGGCACGGGGTTTTGATCCTACTTCATGTTCTGGCTTTGTGGGAGCCTAGACAGTTTGGATGTTCACCTTCCTAGACCTGGATGGAGGGGGGAGGACCTTGGACTTTCCACAGGGCAGGGAACCCTGACTGCTCTTGGGGCTGGAGAGGGAGGAGAAGAGGAGTGGGGGGAGGGGGAGAGGGACGGGAGGAGGGGGAGGAAAATGGGAGGCGGGAGGAAGCAGAAATTTTTTTTTCAATAAAAAAAAGAAAAAAAATGTATTTTTTTGGTAAAAGTAATTATTTACAAGGCTCATTTAATTTGTAAGTAGAACAGTTAATTTTAGCTCTTTTTTTTTTTTAAAGAATATACACTGAAATAGAGATTTTGGGGGTGTGGTGACCAAAATGCTTATTAACTGAATTGAATTAATTTTTTTAAATGATAATGAAATGCTGTGCCAGAGAGACCATTGTTCCCTGGGGCCCTTCTCCAGTAATTTTGGTCTCTACTCCCTTTTATCAACGGAAACACAAGAAATGCACAGTTTGAAGTTTCCTCCTTTTATCTGCAAGGCTGTTTCCTCCCACCTGCGGGTGAAATCCTTTTCCACCTCCGAGGAAGATAAACTGCAGAGAGAGTTTGTCGGGAAGGTAATAGCCAGTGAGGGGACATTCCAGGACAGACGGCCGCCCGGCGCCTGAGCCAGGCTAGTTTCGTTGAGCCGCAGGCAGGCTTTGAGCACACAGTACTGATTTGCCGGCTCCCTTTGATGGCGGTGTTAACACTGCTGCTGGGGGCAGTGCCTGGCCCACTTCTCTTAGCAGAGGACTCCAAGCCACCTCTCCTCTGCGGCCCCATATCTATCAGCCCCACGCATTCCTTCACAGGGGCAATGGGTGACGGATGACAATCTAAAGGCCTCCAGGGATGGCGTTCTGGGCTGAGCGAGCTCTGCTGGTTGGAGATCTTTGGACCTCCTCTTACCCTCCCTTTGTAAAAGCTGCCATAGTTGGGCCCCTTGAGCCCACACGCTGGTCAGGCTTGCAGGGACATTTTGTCAGCACTGTTCCCAGGCTGTCCTCATACTGTGGCCCCTCAGGTCTCCAAGCCAGGCTTCTCCCCACTCCCTCTGCCTCTTGAGTCCTCTGTTAGGGCGTCTCCTTCCCCCATCATGTTGTCCTCTAGGTAGACCCTCTGTCCTGATGACCTCCAAGTTTTCCCTGAGAGCTAGCTCATTCGTGAGCTCCTTGTCTTTGCTCTGGCGTACTTTAGAGTGTTATTTTAAGAGTCTCCAGGGCAAAAAAGACTTCCTAACACCTCTCCCTGATTCCATCAGGCAAGAAAGGTTGGACTCTATGCAGAGGACTTCCCAGTACCCGCAGATGCTCTTCTGGTTCTCACTACATTTGCCGCCACTGAGGACCCCAGAGAAGGTTTTGCGTGACTCCAGGAGATGGCCCCCTTCGGTAGGTGGCAGGTTATGACAGGACAAGTGATAACATCACCAGCTCACCCTAAGCCTAGAAGATATGGTGCTGTCCTTGCAAAGGGCACAAACTCCTGTGTCCTGCCCATACCCTGCCTCGGACAGTACAGAGCTAGGCTCTATGCTCACTCACCATTGCCACAATGGACTCTGGGTGAAAATTAGCCCTTCTTGGAAGCCATGGCGGCTCGTGCCTGAAGGCCAAGAGAGTGCACTGTGCTTCTACCTAAACCAGGAGCAGCGGCCCTGATGACAGTCTCTCTGGGAACATCAATTTTAATATGCTTGGGTGCCCTGCCCTGGTCTGGTCAATCTAAAGCCCATCATGTCACTCATTTCTACCTGTCTGCTGCCGGGCTTTTCTTGCCTCGTTTCATGTCTCTAATCTCCCTGGCTGGACCCTGGATGGGCTGTATTGATCTGTCTCACCCTCCTATAGAATAATGTCAATGGTACCCAGATCCTGGCACTGGGCTTGCAGGATATCCCTACCCGCAGGTATCCATAGAGACCTGTGGGCTCAGACCCTAGGACATAAGGAACAGGTGTTCCTTCAACAATTCATCCAAAACCCAGCCTAGACCCAGCAGGCCCAGGTGTAGGGAGTTCTCTCTCTCTCTCTCTCTCTCTCTCTCTCTCTCTCTCTCTCTCTCTCTCTCTCTCTCTCGGACTATCTCTTTTCTCACAGATCTATAGGCAGAGGGAGGCTACTATTTTGTCTCCGGACTCTGTAATCTAAGGACACCAGTCTGCTTTTGTCTCCCAGCCCCAGCCCCCTTCTACCAGACTCTGGGGTTCTGGCTTGGACTATGGCTGTAGCCTAACCTCTCAACACCTACTTTTGTTCCCTCCACTCCTCAGACCTGGGCAGGAAGGTTTGCTCACTCACATGGTGAACTTGCAAACCTGTGACCCCATCACTTACACACTTACATGTTGTGGGATGTGTCAACACACAACAGACGGGCAGCATCCAGTCTGGACAGCCAGTGCACATGTACAACCACACGGAGTAGGAAACCCTCCTTTTAGCTCAACTGAAAGGCTAGAAATGCAAAGGAAGGGAAGCTTCTGTTAACATCTATGTCTCCTTTGAAGCTGTGCCTGCGTATACATTTTTAAAATTAAAATAAACTATTACTGTGAACCCCATTCAGTCCACCTATAACTGAAGGAGCAGGCTTCTTTAATGGGATTATAGGATAGGCCTTACCTCAATGGGAGATGGACTTTATGGTAATCAGACGAGGATTTTAACATATGGGAGTTAAGCTCAATTTATACTTATGAGAGAGCAGTACTAGATACCAATGCTTAATATGCAGTAATCACAGTAAAAGCCATGTTTGTGCAGTGATCTCACAATTTCAGAAGCCTGGAGGAGCAAGCTTGCTGTGATGCTGCTGAACTCTAGATTCTTTCAGTTGTCACACACACACACACACACACACACACACACACACACACTTATTTCTGCTTTACTGTGAATCAGGAGTCCTTGCTCAAATCAATTCTGATTCATTTCTACTCTGCCAGAGGCCTCAGAGGACTGGGGGCAGAGCCTGGGTGCAGAGCCCATGTAGATCTGTGGACACCCTAATGAGACAGAGGGCTTCCTAGTGGCCTTAGGGCTGACAAAACTCTGCCTCCAGCATCTGAAGCCATTGTCACCTGTGCACACCCACTATAATAGGCCCCTTCTGGAAGCGTCTGCTCTGCAGCTTCCAGTGCAGTGATGCTCCAGTGTTCACTTCCAGTGAGTGAGCGGAACATGTACATGCCAGACGCGAGCCACATGCCTCTCGTCACGTGTGTTTGTGTGTTTGATCCGGCCTGAGGGTAACTCTGGGGACTTACTTTGTCCTTCCTTCCCCGGCTCAGAAGACAGTTTCTAGATAATTACCTAAGGAATTTCTCAGGAAGGGAGATCTGGTCCCTTGGAATAAAAGAAGCTGCCTTATGATTAGACACCAGGTCTAATGCAGGACTGGAGCTTGTGTGTGCAAGTAGGCACTCCCAATCTCACCCAGTCAGCTTTTAAGACATGCAGCCCCCCAACACTGCTCTTGGAGCCATCACAAAGCTGTTTGAAATGGGGGGACACACATTTCAAAAGTGAGGGCTTCTCCACTGCTAATTGTGAGTGGCTCCTTCCTCTTAGTTTCCAAAGAAATAAATTTTGAGGAAGATTTTAGCTCACCTGGGGGTTTGTTTCAGAAAAATTCTGTTGCTTATAAAGTCGTTTGTTATTTTGCTGTGATTTTATACACAATGGAAGGGTGAGGAAAAGGTCAGCAATAACTCTGCCGCTGCGTTTTAGCTTGGAAAAAATGTAATATTGATCGATAAGAAAATGGAAAAAGCACAACTATTAGCGCCTTACTTGATCTTCTGCGACCTTTACCCACCATGTCGATTTTATTCTTAAATGTTATGTCTACTGCTCAAAAGGTTTGTCCTGTTTAGTCCCTCATGTAATTAACACGTGCTCTTCTTCGCGCTCTCTAATGTGGCAACAAGACGTGTGCCTTGATTTCCTTGTTGAACCACTGTCCTTAGATCATATTTTCTCTGCCACCCAAACCGGGTCACAGAACACTGTGCAGTGGCTGTCACAACCCTGGCTTCCTGAAAATGTGCGGGCGAGTCTCTGCTTAGGCACAGAAGTTGTGTGCTAAGGGGTTCATCTGAGCAGGGCCCCTTGTGCCCAAGACACTGGGACCGAAGGACATAAGATGTTCCTCTTCTTCCCTGAGGAAGCTGACAGCCTCCTCGGGCCTGAGGAGGTCAAGATGTTCAATAGGCACATTGCAGCGCAGGGATCACAGAGGTTCAGAAAGCAGCTCCATGTCCTGCAGGGAGGAGGTTCCTGCGAGCCTCAGATGGGCCTCTAGTGAAGTTTCCCCGGGTCAGACCTCCATCCCAGGAGGCGTGGATGTGGTGACAGCTTGTGTCTAGTATCTCTCTAGTATGAAGACCTAATTCCACATGCTCAGGTGGTGATGTGACTCCAGTCCTGCGGAGACCTCCAAAGAAGGAGAAAGTGATGCCAAAAACAGGGTGCAGAGACCAGTATCCCAGGACCCAACAGTGGGCAGAAGTTGGGGCCTCAGAGGCTTCTTAGAAATCCAGGACAAAATTGTTGGAGCCTCAGCTGGATTGAGCAGGATCTCTCTCCCCTGGATGTATCTCCACTGGATGCTGTGTGGGACATTATTTGGAAACAGAGTTCTTGAGTGTATAGTCAGGCTAAGATGAGGTCAAGTTAGCTTAGGGCCCTGGTCCCATGTGACCAAGGTCTTAGAAAGAAGGCAGTTTGGATACAGCATCTCAGGAAGCACACTGTAGAAAGACGGAGACAAGGTGACATATCTGAAACCAAGCAGCTCTGAGGGTTTCTGGGAGTAGGAAGAGGCATGAGGCCAGCTGGGTGAATAGCAGCCTTGCTGAACCCTAGATTCAGACTAACTGCTTAGAGGTCTGAGGAGCATTTCTAGTTAGGACACCCCATCTGAAGGGCTCTGAAGCTGCAGGCCCAGGGGATCAGCCTTAAGAGGCTGAAAGGAGTACCATGGTTGTCTCAGTGGGAGGGAGGGTGGAGTGAGAATTCTCTCTCTGCACACTCAAAGTAGGAGAGCGATGAAGAAGGAAGATTGATTGGGCCAGCTTGGGCACACTGCTTTCCAATGGTCACATCCAGACTTGCCTATTTCACTGCGGTCAAATCAGGAGGGCGTCCAAGGGACTCATCCACCACCATGCTTGGCACATACAAGGCCCAGGTAGCATCTGTTGCTGCTACTAAGCTATCTCCAAACTAGGAAAGACAGTGCCACATGGTTACTCCCTCAACAGGCCAGGTAACTCAATGGTGTTCATGTTCCATGTATACCTGGTGGCCCTCTTATAAGCTACATTGTGGGGGACAGATGTCCCTGGGGTCCAGATAAGAAGAAAGCTATAGCTGTGAAAGGTCACCTTCAGTGTCTCTCTTCATTGTGGTGAGAGTTTTCCTGCCATTTCTAGGAAGAACACTGGTCTGTGCTCTGTCAGCTGCTTGGCTTGAGGCTGATAGAGGTGTATGGTCACGAAGCACGTGGCTCTGTTTGCACAGGATGCAGGGCCTCGCCATTCTGGAAGTGAGAGTTCTGCAGACTTGTGGACTGAGTCCCGTTGCAGGGCCCTCGGAACCTGTCTTCACCTGGCTATCTGCTCTCTTCAGAGGCCCCTCTACATCTGTCCCTTTTCAGGAACAGTGGGGGAGGAAGGATGCAGATAAGCCTCCTGGGGTCCCTGGTTATCAAGCTTGACCTTTGGAGAGGCTGAGAGGGGAGTGTTGTCACCCTCAGAGATACAGAGGTCATTTGGCTGGGAGCTGCCATCAGACATCCTGAGTGGTCAGAGGCAAGGCCATGCAAAGACAGGCAGGACTGGGGCCCTCGCTTGGCCTGTCAGCGCATTAGTGCAGACACCCAGACACACCAGGCTCTGGGGCATATATGAGTGACTGTTTGTCTATTCTGAAAGTTTTGAGGCCAGGCATTTGTTCCTCAGGATCTGCTCCTACCTCATGATTGACACAGACAGACAAGCAGACCTGTGGGTAGCATGGTCACTTGGCCTTCAGGAGGAAGTAAGGGTGACTGACTGAATGTGACCAGCAAAGACATCTAGCAGTCCAGGAACAACAGTCTCTTACCTGTGCATAAAAGAAGAAAATGAGATGCTTAATTCAGTGCATACAGGGCATTGTGTGCTGCAGGGTGCTTGCTGAATAACAGGCTGGACTTGGGTTTGATTAAGTCTGCATTCCTATGTTTTCCAGCACTACCAAGAACACGGAAAGGGAAGGAGTAAATTCTGTGCTTTAAAAATAAAAATTTTTTATTTCCATGAGCTGACGAAGAAGTGGACACCCAAAAGACTTTAAAGTATCTCTATTCACACCAAGTACCAGAAACACAACGCAGCATTTCATTGATGGAAAAGAACCAGAAAACTAGCTCTCTCCAGAAGCCGTTGCTGTATAAGTCCCTGTGGTTGACTAGAAAGCACAAACTGTCCAGGATCCTGTCCTACATGAAACTTGAGAACATCCACATGCTGGTGCTCACATCAGCAAAGGATTCTGGGAGTGTAGTCAGCGGATGGGAAGGACAATCCTCCTCACAGCACTAAAGGCAGTAGGAGGCTCCCGGGAGTGCACTCAGGGTAGTCATGACTACTACATGCTCCATGATGAAATGATTTCATGTTGTTGATAAAGCTATAACGAGGTTCCATGTCACCACAGAGATAGCTGGCAGTATTTCACAAGTATGTGTCCTTGTTCATGTCTGCACGTGTGCTGCCAAAACTTGTATCTATCCACAGACATGTCACCAAAGTGGGAAGCCAGACTCATGGCTGACTCCTTCCCACTCCTCTATTACTTCCTGCCTCCCGATGCTAATATCTCATGGCCATTTCCAGCTCCAGTACTCTCTGTGACTCAGCTGAGTAAAATCTACTTTGGGTACTTACTGCTACCTTCTCAAAGAGAGACAGTAGATGCATGGCCGCCTACGAGACATTATCTCACTGTGACAGACCTGTCTTCAGCGGGACAGGAAGAACTTGGCCAAATCAGCGGAGGCCATGGGTGAGCTGCGGTGCATTGAGAGGGCCCCTTGCATCCTCCTTGACTGCAGGATCAAGTCAAAGCTAGAGAAGGCTCTGAACAGCAGAGAGGGGCTGGCATGGAGGGGCATGGGGGAAGGGCCCTGGCAATGATCTCGTGTGTCGTATGTTGAACTGCAGGAGAGGTGGCCTATGTTTCTACCACTGCACTAGACACCACACAACTTTCGGAAGATGGGGCTTGAGAGCAGATGGATCTGGTCTTTGACGAGCAGGCCCAGTTCTGACTGGTCACAGGCAGTCACTGCACTTTACACATGGGTTTGGGTATCTGATAACCACCATACTCTGCTTTGTAAGTCACCCGAGTGCAGGGAAGCTTTAACATAAGTGTCGCTAACGTTGTCACCGTCCGCTGAACTATGCTGGGAGAATGGTTGAGTATGCATGAGTATGAACAGCGTGGTACACACATGTTCATGCATGTTCATGAATGCATGTGTTTATTGGTATGAGAAAGAGGAGAGGAGGGGAGGGGAAGGGGAGGAGAGGGGAGAGGGAGGAGAAGAAGGGAGGGGAGAGGGAGGGGAGGGGAAGAAGGGAGAGGGAGGAGAGGAGGGGAGGGGAGAGGGAAAGAGGGGAGTGGAGAAGAGAGGGAAAGAGGGGAGGGGAGGGTAAAGGGGAGGAGAGGAGGGAAGGGGAGAGAAGAGGAGGAGAGGAGGGGAAGGAAGAGGAGAGGAGAGGAGGGGAAGGGGAGGAGAGGGGAGAGGGAGGAGAAGAAGGGAGGGGAGAGGAGAGGGAGAAGAGAGGAAAGGAGAAGAGGAGGGAGGGAGAGGGAGGAGAGGAGAGGAGAGGAGAAGAGAAGCAGGATAAGAGAGGAGAGGAAGAGAGGAGAAGAGGAGGGAGTGAGAGGGAGGAGAGAAGAGGAGAAGAGAGGAGAGGAGAGGAGAGGAGAGGAGAGGAGAGGAGAGGAGAGGAGAGGAGAGGAGAGGAGAAGAGGAAGTAGGAGAATGAAGAGCAGAAGCTAGTGAGAGAGGGGCCCTGGCTCCTGGACACTGGCCTCCTTTCCCCTGAGGTGAGTGGCGGCAAGGTCAAAGCTGTGCTTAGCCGTGCTCAGACTGAGTCCTTTACCATCGCCCTCTGCTGCAAGAGACCTGAAAGCAGGCAGGAGGCTGGAGGGATGCAAGGCTGCAGATTGCTGGAGAAAGCTCATCCTGCTGTGCTTGTGGCCCTGGGGAACCCGGGTGGAGATGGAAGACGCAGAAGGCATCTGTGTCCCCAGGTTTCCATGACCTCTGGAACTGGGAGAATGTAGGCAGTGTTTCAGGGGTGGGCAGTGCAGTCTAGGAACAAAGTCTCCTTGGGAACAAAGGGTGACTGGTTTATGCTGGAGAAAACAGAATACAGAAAAGCAAGGAGCAAAGGCAGTGGGGCTGTTTACCCTGTCCAAAGCCCCAACCCTGCCCAGCAGCCAGAGACTCCAAGGTGGGAGCCCGGGGACTGCAGGCTCTAGGCGCGGGCCCCATGAGGCAGAGGCTGCTCATCTGCGTGACGTAGCCACCACTAGTGTTTCTGTGAAGCAGCTGTTCCATGCCTCACATACTCTCTGACCGTTTAGTCTAAAGCCTCAAGTGCAACCTCTAGTGAGTCAAGAGTCAGACACCTGGCCAGCTGATAAGTACACAGTGTGACTCACATGTGAATACCTGTTCATACACACAGACAAGTGCACACAGATAAGCACATGCTTGCTAGCACGCATATGCATGTGCACATCTGCACATAAATAGAAGCACACGTATATGCTCATATGTGTATACAGTTATATACCCACAAATACAAAGACAAGAATACACATGTTCATATATACACACTCACCTGTGAATGCCAGCACACACATGAGCTCATGTACATGTTCATATGTGTAAACATGTGTATAGATGCACATACATAGAGACAAACACATATACATCCTCACATGTGAATACACATGCATACTTACACATACATGTTTACACGAACACATAAACACACATGTACAGGTGTTCACATCACACACACAAGCATGTGTACATTCTCATATGTGTATACATGTGAACACTCATATTTACTTGTGAAGATGTGTCCATATCTACCACATACAGAAATAAGCACACATACATGCTCATTTATTTACATATATGCCCACTTGTGCACACACTTTCACACGAGTGCCTATGTGCACACCTGTACACACACACGCATATGAACATACTCAGTGTGAACACACTCAAATATTCACACACTTTCATATTCACAGCCCCACAGAGGCTGTGTCCTCTAAAAACACAAAGTTATCTAAGGTAAAGGAAGAAGAAGGCAAGAGAGGAATAATGAACTCACGTGAGAGAGAGTCATGGCTTCACCTTCCTGGCAGCCTCGGAATCAAGACAGAGAGAATCTTTACTGATCTTAGAATCATGATAAAACATTCTTACTCGTGAACATGTGAGGAGCTGAAGGAAATAGGCCCTGCGTGTCCCCGATCTGCTCCTGGCGAGGGAATGCTGAACTGTACAAATCCCAGCCATGTCTCCAGCACCCAGCTCACAGGACAGTGGTTGCAAGAGGGTAACACCTCTCAAGTGTCCTAGAGTCCTGCACTGACCTGGTGCTGTGTCTCATGCAGGCAACAGGAGTCCACACCTCACAGGAGACACCTGAGCCCATACACAGCACTTCTGGGCCCTCACTGGATCTGAGGGTACCGAGAATTCCCCAGACAACTGTACTTCTGAGGATATGAGGGCCTCAGCCTGGGCCTGGATCCCTAGGAGGAGGTGGCTCCCATCACCACTAGGCCAGGGCCTCTGGAATGTACCCGATGACTGTGGTAGATGCCCTCCCCAAAAGTCAGGCGACCGCTCTGGCTGGCTGACAGGTGTCATCTGGCAGCCACTGGCTCACACCCTGCAGCAGGGGCTGTGGCAACAGAGGCTTTCAAATAGCACAGTGGCTGGAAAAGGTGAAGAGAGGTGGCCGCCCTGACACTCCCGGCCTCTCAGCTGGCATTGCCCACCTGCTGGAGGCTAGCAAAGCCCAGGGAAGAAATACAGGTGCTTAAGGGAATGGTGCCTCTCCGGGCACCTCAGCACCTTCTCCAGAAGTGTCACGACCCAAATAGGTCTGGAGAGGGATGAGTTGAAAACAAGGGCCACTGAAAATGTGGGCTACGTATGTATGAGTGTGTGCAGGTGAGTGCTGTACACACGCCTGTGTGAGCACCCCCTCCCAGGAAGTTCAGAGTGTCTAATCTCTACCCAGTCCCTCCCTTCATAAGCTCAATGTTAAAATGTCCTAGACATCAGCAGGGACTGCCCAGCTCCTTTACAGGCTGAGATTGTGCAGCTTCTTATGGGCCAAATCATTCTCTGTATGGGAGCTTCAGGGCTGTGTGCACTCAAGGGCCCCTTGCCTGCATTCTTGTCAACAGCCCAGTGCCCTTCCAGCCACTTGTGCAGAGCAGACCTACAGCACACAGTGCACACACCCTCACATGGGGCGGTGTCCTGCCTACCTAAGGTTTGTAAGCAAGTCCCATGACAGGCGTGAATCTTTGCTACGGAGGGAGCACCCCTACTTTTCCACACTGGATAGAGCTGGAAAAGGAAAAGAGTATTATAAAGGAATTAGAGAGGAGAGGAGAGGAGGGGAGGGGAGAGGGAAAGAGGGGAGTGGAGGGGAAAGGGGAGAAGAGGAAGGGAGGGGAGGGGAGGGAAGAGGAGAGGCGAGGGCAGCTGGGTCTGCTGGCCCAGGTCTATAATCCCAGCACTCATGAGCCCAAGTAGGAGGGTTGTGAGTTTAAGGCTGGTCTGGGTCACACAGTGAGACATGGTCACAAGATAAGTAGGTGAGTAGAGAGTGCATAGAGCTTCATACTTTCTCTCTGTGAATCCTCTATTGCTAACCTGTCACAGAAGAGCAGTCATTGTACCAGTGCTCCAACGTGGATGCATAGCCAAGGTCTGCCTTTATTCTTAAAGTCATTTGGCATTGCAAAGGCTACATATTGGATCAAAGGTGTAACCAATGTGCCTAAGATTCAGCCATACAGGCTGCAATACCTTGTGCTTCACCCTTAGCCCTTGGTCACCATGGTCCCCACCTCCCCTGCCCCCAAACACCCTGGAGTCTTTACAGACTGGCCCCTTTCACTGAGTGGTGTATTTTCCTGCTTCTGCTACCTTTCAGCCTTTATCTCCCTGCCTGTGGGCTGTTCCACAGTGACACTTGTTCCATCCTGTACCTGTCCAGGTGTCCCCTCCAGGCTCCTTGAGCTACGAGATTTTCCCCAGGATAAAATAGTTACTGTCTCCACGGAGTGGCTGCCAGCCAGGGGTCCAGGCACCTTCAAAGACAGGTGAATCCAGTTGGAACTACTTTGGGATTCAGGCCTAACTACCTTGCTGAAGCCTGTATTTACACCACTCTGTCTACAGATCCAGGAACCTCCTGAGATAAGCATGCCTGCTGCCTGAGGGAGCCTGAGAAGGGGTCAATTTGGGAAAAAGACCACTGGCCAGAGCAACAGATGAGAATGTGCTAATTCCCCCATGGTTCCACCTGTCTCCTGGACTCAGACAGGCATGTGTGGCCCTCAAGGGCAGGGTGAACCTTCGTCTCTTCTGGATTCATCAGCAGGAGCTGCCCTCTGAGCCTCCTTCCTTGGGTCCCTGCCCTTGCTCTGTCCACTCTGAATGGATATGATAGGCTCAGACTTTGCCCATGAGTACCTTCTGTAATCTGAGTTCTCTGTTTCCCTTCCCCAGAAGACCAGACTCTGTGGAAGCCTCCTGGTCCCAGTGGGTGGCTGGGTATGATGGCTACAAAGTGGCAGCTCTGTTGTCCTTGGGGAGCACCTGGTCACTCTCATGCACGTGGCTCTCACAGGGTTCTTATCCTCTCTTGAACTCAGGGACTGGCTGAAAAGTGAGATCCTACTCTTAATGGCTCAACCCAGAGACTCTGTATCCAGTGGTGCCCTAGAGGGACTGGAAAGGGGCAGGGCCGTGTTCCCGCCCCCATGGAGAGGAGTCGACAAGTCATGTCAGAACAGGCTAGAGTGTCCACTCAGCCCACATATCATGACACGGGAGCAACATGGAAAGTCCTCATGGTCCTGGGGCTGGGAGCCGAGGGCTGGGGAACACACTTCTGCTGCTTCAGAGAGGCCTGCAGTGTGTCTGGGGCTGCTATTTACAGCCCCCGGAAGGGGCTGCATCATGGCTGGCAGAGGCAGGGCTGTTGTCTCTCTCTAGTTAGGGTGCTGTGAGAACTGCCCTGCAGAGTGGGGGTGTCTGTAGTCTGACATCCTGGGAGGACAACCGACTAGACAGACAATGGCAGGAGGCTGGGGTGGAGGACAGTAGACACACAGAGCTCTTGAGTGGGGACCTGAGTCAAATGCCGCATCCAAAGCTCACATCAACAGGCTGTATGGCCAGCCTGAGCTTTCATGCTAGTTCTGGGGGACTCGGGTGGGTTCCCCAGCCCAGCCCTGCCCTGCCCAAGCTACAAGGGCTGCATCGGTCTGTTTGCTACACAGCAAATATTCCAACACCCATAACTCCACACAGCATAAGTCTGTTATCCCTCAACCCACGGCCAGCTGCTGCTGCTTGTGCTGATGTCCTAGCCTCTGTAAACGAGTATGGAGGTCCCCTTGTGTTGAGCTTTTCTCAATCACAGATGCGGAGAAAGCTCACAGCTCTCAGAGCTGCTGGTCTCTTGTGGTTCATGTCACACTCGCTCATATCCCATTGGCTGAAAAAGATAACACAACTGCGCCCAGAGTCTGGGTGGCAGGACTTGTATCCTCCTGCATGCCTTAGGGTACAAGCGTCCTCCGTGTAAGAAAGAAGTGGGTGGTTGCAGGCGACAGCACGTGGGTCCAAATCGTCATAGAAACAAACTGAAGTGACCCTTCAGGGCTGATGTGGAAAGTCGGTGAGTAGGGAAGGTGTGTGGAGCTGTGTCCACAGGCTGGAACTGTGTGCACCTTGCAGAAAGAGTGTGTAGAGGACCACCACGGACACCGCTGCACAGGGTGTGTGCACGGGGCCTCAGACTTGGGGAGGCTCGATAGCATCCACCCCAAGACTTCTTCTCCTTAATAAAGTTACATCACATGGACACAGAAAGTGCACTTTTTCATACTCAGCTTGGCTTTTTTTTTTTTTTAAATAGTCACTTGATGCCAATAGTTTACAGTGAGTAGAATTGGATGGGTTAAGAGAAACCAATATGGTATGCATTTAATTCTTGCCAAAGGGTCTGAGATGAATTATTATGTTTAATTGGGTTTCAGAATTCATGGTGGGAGCTAGGGAGGTGCTTGTGGCTTCTTCTTTCTTCCTCATGGGTAAACCTTCGTGACCAGTTCCAGCATAACAGTGGGGTGGGAAAGGAGGGACTAACTGGTCAGCAGTGCAGTTACCTGAGTGTTGGGAAGCTCTCCAAGGAATAGGGAGGCTTCTTGAGAAGCATCCTGTTGTCAGGGATGCAGAGCCAAACATACCATAGGTCTGCTCAGGGAAACCATGGAGGATCCATTGTTGTTATAGCGACGTAGGCATGCTCAGGGATCTGTCACTAGAAAGGCCAGAATGATGTGTTTGGAGAGCACACGGACACGTCTGCTGCTAAATGAAGCAGGTGGCATGCTTGTGGCAGTGGGTGGCGGTATCTGCTGGTATCCTGGCTGTTGTCTCAGACAGAGTTGGCCCTGTGTATGGAAGCCTTTCCCTGAGTGACAACTGAAGATATTTATCAGCGGTCTTTTCCTGATGTTCTCCTAGAATCCCAAGCAGCTTTTCTGGTTCTTAGTGCGAGGAGCTGTCTGAGACTTTGTGTGAGCGAAAGTGTAGCTGAATACCCTTCTGATGGAGGGATGTAGTCTCTGGGGCACTCTGACTGCGGAGTGGGCAGCTGTTTTATAACTATCAAGGGAGGAATTGACCCGAGGAGAGCAGACATCTACGTGTATAATTCTTGTCCACAGACAACAGTTGCGTGCAATAGAATGCAATTGATTATGGCCTGTGGACAGAGCAGAGTGTGCAAGCTCATTTCATTGTCCTCAAAGTGGGTATAAATCTATGTTCTAGGCTTCCCGGCCCTGTTGTGGCTTCTCTGCTGCTTGCTAATTGATGGGGCTTGGGAGGCTCCCCTTCATTCCCCATCACAGGAGGGTCACTGGTTCCTTCCTGGAGCACTGTCTCCAAGCATGACTTTTCCAGACCCCATGAACTTCCTTACCCATTTTCATCCACCTCACAGGACTGGACCCAGCAATGACCGCAAAAGGATGTTGCCTCTGAGGTGTTAACATCTACATCCCTCTGTACCTACAGGAGCCTTCAGAACTTAGGAAGAAGCCAGGAGGATAGAGGCATCTTTTATCAGAGTGTGCTGTGTACACCCCTGAGAAGGTAGTCCTGAGTTGTATATAAGAAGGAAGGAAGGAAGGAAGGAAGGAAGGAAGGAAGAAGGAGGAGTTTGAGCAAACCATAGTGGGCTCGTTCTTACACAGTCTCTGCTCCAGTTCCTGATTCTCTGTTACTGTCTTGAGTTCCTGCCTTGGCTTCCCTCAATGATGGACTTGTAACCAATGAGCTAAATAAACCCTTTCCTTGTCAAATTTGTTGGGTCAGTGTTTTATCACCATAGTAGAAAGCAAACTAGAATAGCTAGGTAGCCGGAGCCAGAGGCCACATGACCATTTTCTTGGGGAATCTTTGACTAAAGGAATTTCCCTAGAGTGGGAGAGAGAATCTGTACCCTCTTCTGAGGGACAGTGTCCTTGGTCCTGCGCAGTTGCTGCTCTGAGTGGGTCTAGGGACATGAGAACGTGTATTGTAGATAAGCCCTATAGAGAGACGTGGGTTATCTCTGAAGGAGATGCACCTCCTCCTCCAGTGCTTACGACAACTATATAGCTAAATGGTGGTGCTATTAGCTCAGAGGAAATAAACAGTTCCATGCCACTGTGTATGGACTATGTCAGCTTCTGTTTAATTGGTGTGTAGGCTGTAAGGCATGAATTACAGGATGTATAATTTATTTATGCAATAAAATACCGTTAACTGAGAGAGGAAAATAAAGAAGAAAAAATAATATGTTTCACACTGTAATTACATAATCAAGTTTGAATTAGAAGTATGATTTGGCCCACAAAGTTCCTCTGACCTGAGAAAAATCAGCAAAGTCAGCAGGTTCGTGGGAGGGGCCATTCAAATATCAAATGAGAGCTGGACGATGAACCATCAGGTAGTAAGTAGAAGCAATTAAGAAGCAGCTACTCTGTTGTGGGATGATGTGCCAAGCCAGGAAAGCTGAGTTATGTGGAAAGAAAAAACAAGGTGGGGGGATCACGAGAAAATTAACAATAAACAGCTGTCTGGGCAGCCACATTACTCATGCAAGAGCAGAAACCAATCACACCTGAATGTCCTCTGCTAATCTGAAAATCCCGTCTCATGCTTGACTGAGTCCTCTAACTACTGTGGTGGGTGTTCCACCAGGCTCTTTTTAGCAGGGAGCAGTATGTTGTCCTCTTACAAGCTGAAGTTTCTCTCAAACACACGTGCCGTCACCTCCACACCGGTCATCCTACTCCCTGCACGTGACTCAAGATAGTGACAGCAAGTTTGACCAAAGGGACTACTACCCCTGACATCTCCATGGAAGCAGATGGAGCAATTCCATGTGACAGCTCAGCCCAAGTCCCTCCTTCATGCAAGAACACACAAAGCAGATAATGACCCTCACCAAGGACATACATGTTCATATGCCACATGGGGAGAAACATCCAGGGAGGCAGTCACACATCCCTGGAGATGCGGTCCTGGCAGGAAGACATCCAGAGTAAATGCAGGATACCACGGTCTGTCAGAGAGATGAATGGCAGGTAGGGCTCTCTGACTTGTGGTCCCAGCTCAAGGCCACATTCCTGGTCCAGCTGGACCAGTGCTGCTTTGTGCTATGACTGACAATATGGACAACAGAGGCTCAGAACAACAGTATTCACCATTCTGTAGATACACTTTGGGGAAAGTGCCTTGACCCTGGAAGAGAAGAACAGCTTGGCAGAGGGAGGTGGGTGTCACCGGTGTATGCAGAGAACATGGGGTGGTAGATATTTTTTTCCATCCAGAGGCCTGAATCTAACAATGACAACCCTCTCCCACACTGAAGATCTGATGACTTTATCAGAGCAGAGCTCCCCTGAGATGAGGTCACAGAGGTACAGCCATGATCCCTGAGCAACTGTGCCATGTTCTGAGATGCACAGGTACTTAGGCCACACAGACCGCTGCTCACACGGCCTTTGGATGTGGTCAATGGGAGAGGTGTGAGTCAGTTGCCGGCACGCTGCGGTGGATATCTGTGGCACAAGATACCTACCTGGGAAGGGGGAGGGTGGTCACGCTTGGACGCGGCAGTTCTCCGTGCAGTGTACACAATGTACGACGGTCTCCAAAATCATTCACAGATGCTATGAGAATCGTGTAAGCTCTGAGCTCGTGGGAATGGTCAGCTCATTCACATCAGTACTGCCCTATGTGAGACTCACAGTACACCACGACATCACAACACTTATGATATCTTTGGCGATAAGGATTTCTAGTTCCTTGATAGCCTCTGGGACACCGGTATATTTAGGCCACCATCAAACAGTGCATGATAGCATTTTGGTTTTTAATGAGAACCTGTCCATCCTTAGCACCATCAAGCCTGAAGAGGGGTCTCAACCCAGCATCTTTTCCTAAGGCCCAGATTTGTAGCAAAGTCTGTGAGCCCCAGAACCACCTGTGGGTCCTTTATGAAGTTGGAGCAGCTGCTGAGGAGCAGACAGTACTCAAGGAGAGTGACTACTCTGGCTTTTAGGAGACAGGGACACACGTGGAGCGTCAAAGCCAGTGAAGAAGCTATCTTATCTCTCCTGGCACTGTTGCCGACAGAGCCACACAGGTGCCTAAACATTCCAGGTGACACCATTGGGGAGGGAGGATCCAGTGTGGGAACAGGGAGACAGAGACACTAAGAGACCCCCAATGATGGGATTACAATTACAACCACTCGGGTCAAATTTCTCTTAGTCACCCTGCAGATTCTATTGTCTACAAGATAGGAAAACTGAGATTGGGGAGGTCATGGAGAGATTGGACCCCATTCAGCTCTGTCCTCACTTCTCATTCTACAGCGGCTCTCCAGAAACCTGTTCTGTTTTAACACAGCATAGGCTAGCTTCACCCAGGAGAAACAGATGGTTCTCACTTCTCCCTGGCGGAAGTTTCTTTGTGGCTCTACATTACACATTTGGGAGCCTCTCTTTAATCGTGCGCGCACAGCTGAGACATGAGGCAGCAGCTGCGGGCAGTTTAGCACCTAGCAACAGGCATAGTGGAAGAAGTGACCTTCCTGCCCAAGTGGACAGTGCTCACTTCCTGATTCCACACGAACATCCACTTTGTGCGGGTAAAGAGCCCCAGGAAACTCAAATTCTACTCTTCTGGGAGACTAGAATGGCAGCTAGAAGTAGAGATGAGAGTTTCATCTTGGACAGGCAGAGTTCAGGAAGCATAATTATGGCATGGGGGTGAAACAGGACAGAGGCAGATGGGCAGGGACAGCACCAGATGACTGTCAGTGCCAGCCTTGGAGGTGGACACCTGGACAGAGCACTATAGTCAAAGCCCCTGGACGGAGGTCCTTCTCTGGAGCCACCGAAGGTCCCATTTACAAAGACAGTAGAACTGTTTCACGGGGCTGAGTGGGACGTGTATAAGAGATGTGTGGTGTCAGACACAGAAGATGGCATCTGGGGAACACAGGAGCCTCCAGCTGAGGGGCAGCTTGTGGGACTTACCATCCAGCGTGGCTGACAGACCCCCAATGGAGGTAGTAGCACCTTAGTGAGCATGTGACACTTTCTGACTCCAGATACTAGGAGCCAAGTTCAGGTTTTACCACTCAGGCTTCTTAGAGCCTGCATTTAGCTGGGCAGAACCCACCGGACTGCTTTGATACCTTCAGTGGCAATTGACTCCTGTTGGCCAATTGGCTTTACCAGGAACTCACCTGGCATGTGGCTAGTCTAGGTTTACTGGTCATTGGTCCAGAGGCTCATAGCTTTTCAGGAGAGTCATTAGCCACATGGCTGGATCCACATGATGCTGCTCACAGTGGATCAGACAATAGTTGAGTGGAGACTTTGACCAAGAACAAGAAACAAGATCATAGCTGCTATGGGTGCAGCCAGAGATGATTTCTAGTATTAAAAAGAGAAGACCAAAGCATAATGATAGTCTGCTGCTGCCTTGCCTGAGGGCAACCGTGTCTGTTTCTTTAGGTGCATCACTTCAGGCCCTGCAATAGAGCAAGCAGCATGCATACACTCTCTCCTGAACCACCTGAACTGCTCCAAGGGAGCAAACTGCTTCCATGGAATCCGAGAACAAGTCCATTGTGAAATGAGTCATCCTCCCACGTGGCTGATCATTTCTTGACACGACTACTATATATGACCTCCACACTTCAGCTACCCACGCTGTTCATGCCAGGACACTCAGCTTCCATGAAGTGGCCCCTAGCTCTGTGCGGTGGGGATGACACTGGCTAGGCAATGAATTAGACACAAGGGAATCAGGGACACTACAGCTGCATCTTAGTGGCTGTCTCCTGTCAGGATGCCCTCTTTGTGGTTAAACCTGGAAACTTCAGATTGTTCTTTTTGCTGAACAAGAAACAAAGGGCTCTGTCATGCATTCCACTAGTAAAAAGACCTTGGCTTCATCGCCATTTTATTTGAATTATCCATGTCCCTTTCTGGTGTGGTATTTCCAAGAGGCTCATGGAAAGAAATCCTCTAAAAGAAAGATCCAATCTGCTTTGATTTGGGAGGGGAAATGAATCACTTTGTCCCATAAATATTTAACCCATCTCCAAAACAGTCATGAAACTTTTCACAAGAACCCGGTGTGGCGACTCATACCTGCAATCCCAGTACTTGGAAGACAGAAACAGAAAGATTCTTATGTGCTCAAAACCTTGTCTCAAGAAAGACAAAAGGAAAGATGGGGGAGGGAAGGAAGGCAAACAGGCAGACAGGGAAGAAGGGAAGAAAGGAAGGAGGCAGGCAGGCAGAGAAGGAAGGAGGCAATGAGGGAGGGAGGGAGGCAGGGAGGCAGGGAGGCAGGGAGGCAGGGAGGCAGAGAGGGAGGGAGGGAGGGAGGGAGGGAGAGAGAGAGAGAGAGAGAGAGAGAGAGAGAGAGAGAGAGAGAGAGGCAGGTAGGCAGCTTGCCCAGTATCTTTGGAGTGAACCTTAGTGTCTCTTCCCATGGTCAGTCTTCTCTGAAGTTTACTTTCACTCTCTCTGGTTAAACTAAATCTGACTTCTTGTGATCCCTGTGTCTGCTGTTGCATTCTTTCCCTAACAGACCAAGAACTTCCTGTATCCCTGTCTGTAGAGGCAGATGCCATACTGGGTTAGTACTTTCCTGGACAATTGGGGCGATAGGGCCTCTTGCAACAACAATTAACTGCAGAAATATCCCATTGCCCAAACTCTTGCACGAAGTGCCATAGCATAGAAAAAATGCGCTCAGGAGATCCCTAATCTCATTTTAAGGAAGGACTTGTTGAGTTCTGGTATATTCTGGTCACTGGGACATGTGGTTAGCATGTGTATATACATATGCATTGGTGTTTGTGCTTATATGTGTATGTATTGTATACATGTATGTATATTTATGTGTTAATTTTGTATGTGGTATTTATGAATGTACTTGTGTTTATGTGTCAGTACAGTGTGTAAGTAGCAAGCATGTTTTTGTGTGTATTTTAATGTGTGTGTGTGTGTCTGTGTGGCTAGTGAGGCCTGGTGATTGTGCTTTGTGGATTTTAGACATACTTATGTCAAGGGCTGTCTGGGTTAGGATACAGGATTCTTTTTTATTTTTTACTGTTGTTTAATTGAAATTTTACATGCCAATCCCAGTTTCCACTCCCTCCCCTCCTTCCATCTCCCCCCCCACCACACCCCCATCCACTCCTCAGAGAGGGTAAGGCTTCCCATGGGGAGTCAACAAAGTCTAGCACATGACTTTGAGGCAGGACCAAGGCCCTCCCCACTATATCTAGATAGAACCATATATCCATCCAAAGAGAATAGTCTCCAAAAAGCCAGTTCAAGCAGTAGGGATAAATCCTGGCCCCACTGCCAGTGGCTCCACAGACTGTCCCAGCCATACAACTGTCACCCACATTCAGAGAGCCTAGTTTGGTCCTATGCAGATTTCTTCCCTGTCAGGCTAGAGTTGGTGAGCTCCCATTAGCCGAGGTGAGCTGTTGCAGTGGGTGTGCCCATCATGGTCTTGACTGCTTTGCCCAGGGTTCTGTAATGCTTCCTGTCTTCATCGACCCTAGTTGCTCCACAGAGCACCACAGTCTGGGTGCTTTGACTGCAGTTGCTGTAGCCTCGTACCGGAGGCTGGAGTCTGAGAGAAACACTGCAGCACAGCTTCTGAGGCCGCTTCCCTTGGGCTCGCAGAGTCTGTATTTTTCTGTTTTCAAAGCATTGCCCCTCTATCTGTGTCTTGTTCACATTTTCTATTCTTTTCAGAACCCACCCTAATGACCTCACTTTCTGAATTACCTCTCGATCCTGTGTCCAAATAAGGCAAAAACCTGTTCTGGGTCTCCCTAAGTTTTCTTTAGACACAGAACAGAAAATGTAGAAAAGGAATAAAAAGCCCAGAGAATCCTGAATCCCAAGCATCTTGCCCTCCCCTGCTCTATGTGTCCCATGGACCCAATTTTCTACATTCCTAAGACAAGTCACTGAACATATGAACTCTGTAAGACCAGAGACTTGAGCTGTGCGCATCTTAGGTGCCCTCCGGTGTGATTCTTCTTGGGCCAGTTCTGATCCTATCCCCTGGTTTGAAGACTCATTGTCTTCTAGGAAACCATAGTGGAACCAGTTCTTCCAGGCAAGCAGGATGCCAGGAAGAGGGCAGTAATAAATGCCAGGAGGAGCTGGGAGCCCCAAGGCTCTCACTGTAAGGTGTCTTCCATTCCCCTCCCAGTACCACACCTGCTTCCTCAAACCCTGGAGCTGCTACTCAGGTATCTGGTAAACTGAGTCATAGCCCCGCCACAGACTCAGCTTGGCCTCTGGTCTCCAGAAATCACAGCCCTGTGGTTGTAGATGATAACTATCTTATCAGTGGCCAGGCCAGTGCAGATGCATGCTGGGTCTGACTGGTCATGGAAATTTAGAGCCTGGAGCCAGGCAGCCTGGCTCCGCACATTGGCTCCCCTGTCCTGGTGTGCAAGGCAGCCTTGCAGGAATAAACAGGCCATGAGAGATATGGAGCAATTACCCTGAGGCTATGTCCAGTGCTTTACCTGCAATCAGCTCAGGAGGCTCATGTGGGTTCTGCTTTGATGGCCAACGTTTGGCATTTAGTGCTGACTGGGTCACCTAAAACTATCTTCTGCACTAGCCTAATGGTACTAGGGCTTTGTAGAGGGTCTGTGTTTGTATAACCATGAGAGGAACCAAGGAGGACTGGCCTGGAGGAGAAGGGGGAGGAAAAGGAGGCGATGCCAAGCAGGCTTGTATCTGCACACCTGTCTGCCCTCTGTCTTTCTATGGCCTTGAAGCCTGCCTCTCCATCCTCACTTTCCTGTCTCTCAGGAGATGATATACCCAGAGAAAGTGGCCCTGCAGGTGACCTCAGATGCAAATAACCAGCATCCAGTCCAGCTCTGCAGGGTACTGGGATGACCACGACCACAGAGGTCATTACTCTAGTTTTTCATGGAAGATTTGCCCAGCTGACCCTCAAGAGTGTGGAAGTTCTGGACTGTCTCTGGGAGCACACACTGCTCTGACACAGGTCTTAGAGCCACAGTTGTTCTTTGCCCTGAGTTCTGCTCTTACTCAGCTGTGCATGGGGGTTGAGAGGCTCTTAATGCCCAGATGCCAGGGAGGGTGATGTAGGTAGTGTTTGGTAATGCGGATATTTGGAGCACATTGGTGAGGGGGAGCCTTTGGAAACCAGAGAGGGCCAGGAGAAGGCTCAGAGTATGATGGGAAGCTAGCTAGGCCTTTCTCCTCACCCAGTTGGGGCAAGAAGGACATACTATTCCTAGAATCATCTCGGTGGGTCTTACCCTAGGCTCCAGGACCAAGACTGATCTGTGATATTTCCTATTTCAGTAGAGAGTGTGAGAATTCACAGATGTGTGAAATACAGCACAATGTTGGAATTATAACCGACAAGTCAACAAACTCAACCCCCGGAACACTAGTTGACCTTTTCAGTGTCTCCCCAGGGTCTGCTTAAGGGACGCACAACTTTAATTTCTAAGTGTCTGTTGATGACTTTGTGTCCTGTACCTGCCACCCAGAAATGCAGCCCTATAATTTCCCAGTTTTGTCCCACAAGATCTACCTAGCAGCAGGGTTGGGTCTGGAAGGGAAGGGACTGGTGTGGGGCCAGCTCCTGTCAAGTGAAGGACAACCCTTCAGTGAGAACCTACAGATGCCTCTACTATCTGGAAACTTCTCTGAGGGAGGCTGATAAAACAAAACCTATTTTTAACGCAAGGACTGTGTGCTGGCTAGTTTAATATCAACTTGACAGAGGCTACAGTCATCTGAGAAGAGGGAACCTCAACTGGGAAAATGCCTCCAGAAGATTGGTCTATAGGGAAGCCCTAGGGTATTTTCTTAATTAGTGATTGATGTGTCTATTGTGGATGGTGACATCCCTGGGCTGGTGGCCCTGGGTTCTATAAGAAAGCAGGATGAGCAAGTCAGAGGGAGGAAGCCAGTTGGTGGCACCTCTCCATGACCTTGTATCAGCTCCTGCCTCCAGGTTCTTGGTCTGTTTGAGCTCCTGTCCTGACTTCCTTCAGTGATGAACAATGACGTGCAAGTGTAAGACAAATAAACCCTTTCCTCCCCAAGCTGCTTTGGTCATAGCGTTTCATCACAGCAAGAGTAACCTATAGCTAGGACAGACTGCCATCTGAGAACATTCCATCAGCAAGCGAGGTTGCTTGAAAACAAAAAGGTTTGCATGTCTATTTGACTGCCCATTCTGAAGACCTCTGTGCTTCTCATATCAGGAGTGTGTGTGTGTGTGCATATGCACACGAGAACTTGCTCACACAAACTTTTCAGAATAAAGTATAAGGAAGGAAATAGTAAACATTCAAGATAATAACTCACTCTGTACTCCAAACCAGAACGAGTGATTTTTGATTTTTGGAAGCACTTGAATGAAACCAAGGCCCCACCATGATCCGTGTAGCTGGGAAAGTGGGGTTAGGGGCTTTGTGCCTGCTGGGTAGAGGTCTCCTTACAGATTACGTGAGTCAGGCAGCCTCCTTTAGAGGATTCCCAAACACAAAAGCAAATGCAACCAAGGTACCCAGGTCATCCCGCTGAAGGCTCTGCAGCCTGGGACGGTGTTTGTGGTACCCCACAAACAGGTACAGAGTTGCAAGGGCTCTGATAACCCTTACCAGCCACAGCTGACATAGAGATAAAAGCATCAAACTCAGCCTCATTGGCCATCAGGAACCCAGCTAGTGCTGCAAGCAGATACTAGTCATCCTGAGTAAGGGACAGAGGTGAAAGGAGGCAGGTCCAGTCCTACATCCCTCTGTGTGGTGGTGGTGGTGGTGGGGCTAGTGGGCAACGCCTTTACCCAAGCCCTGTGGTTCTTTACCTTCTGTAAAGGGGTCCATTGTGGGTAGCTTATGCCTTCTCACTCCTGGACTGTCTGGGGTTCTGGAGTCAGACTGCTCCAGTCTCTTGTTGAGACGAGCGGCCCAAACAGTCTCTAGTCCTCATTCTCACCAGGGATAAGGGATATGTTGCTTTCTGCCACTCCCAGGTGTTTGTTACCCCCACCCCCTTCAGGTGCTATCCTACACCATAGGAGGCTACAGTGGCCTCTGTTCCTCACCATACAAAGAGCCAATGTCAACTAGGAGACCAGATGCAGACCTTCAACGCTGAGGTTCTTGTGCCCTAAGCACCACAGCCTCCTCTCTCATGTGCTACATTCATAAGACCCAGAAAGGCCTAGGGATGCTGACTTACGATTCAAGATGAGTGGGGTAAGACCCACAGGTGCCAGGTGACGAGGTAAACCTAACATCCCTGCCTTGAATGCCCATGACTAGAGACTTAGAGATGCCGAATATGCACAGACACCTGTGCAGAGTGTACCAAGGATCCTAGGACACCTGATAGTGGGCTGGACTTTCCCTTTCTGTGACATAAATTACACGCTTGTCCAAGGTGTGTGCTGCTGCAAAGCTGGGGCCTGTGTTCGGGCTGATTATCTTGAACTTGGGCTAATGTTCCATGAAAAGAGACTCTGTTATTAAATTCATTAATTAAGGTCCTATTTGCGGTCAGACTGTGAATGTGAACCACTTGTGTGTTGGGATAGTCAGTGCGTGTTGCTGATGGACTCGTTGTGGCCTCAGTGGGGAAGGACCTGCCTTCCAAAGAGGAGAGCAGCCCCAGGGGTCATGGCTGGAGGCAGAGTCTGCCTTGTGGAGTTTGACTAAGTTCTGTCAAGACCTTGAGAGTTGCTCTTAGTCCTAGTAGGTGATGAGGCTAAAGCCAAGGGCCAGGCCAAGTTGGTGGTTGAGTTAGTGGTCCCCACTGTCTTTCTAGGACTATTCTACATAAGATGGCAGTGGTTGTGAGCCCTACAACCCTCCTGAGAGTGAGGGAGCAGCTTTTAGGGACAAAGCAAACGCCTTATAAGAAAGAAATAGGCCTCAAAGAGATGACAGCACACCCTGCCTTCTGCTCTGAAATGTGACCTGTGTGGGATTACTGCGGCCCTATGAAATTCAGACAATCTACAGCCTTGTATGTGCAAGCACATGTGTGTGAATGTGCACACACTGGGGTGTGTGGTGGTGGGAGGGAAGGAGACAAAGAAAATGACAGTGTACATACACATGTGTGAGCATGCACATGGAGGAATGTGTGTGTGTGTGTGGTGTACATGCACACGTGTGCGCGTGTGTGTGCATAGGCAATAGAAGCTTGCCTTCCAGGAACTTCTTCTAAGCCCGACTGAAGCTGGAGGTAGCCTAGAGGTTGAGCTGCTTTCTTCTCTTCAGTGGCTCGCCTATGCTGTGGGAGGTGGGTTGGGAGGCAGTGGTTATACCCCAGGACCCCGAGCAATCATGAAGTTCTTTCAGGTGCAAAGTTCCTGGCTTCACAAAGTCCTGGCAGCCCAGGGCAATCCTAAGAATCCGCCTGGAACCAGTAGGTGGATGCCCATGGAGAGGCGTGCCCTGCTCCAGACACAGGTACAAATCATCTAACCACACCCTGACCTATGCTCTGGAAGGCAGGCTCCCTCCTCAGAACCCAGACTAGGGAGATCCCCCTTCCAGCATCACATGGAGCTGTGACTCTCCATTTTCTGTTATCCCACAAGCTACCAATTTATTAACTTAGCTAGGAGGTTTCCTGATGCAAAATCTTAGCTCTGATTTCTCCGGCCACGTTTGGTTAGGTGACTGAGGTGTTAAATCATGCATGAAAATGCCTCTCCCTGAAGTCCTTTTGTTAGCTCTGGATGTTTTCATTCAGGTAGTCAGCCAGTAGTATCCTTTCCTCAACCCTTGGGCATACTGTACCAAATGAACCCAAACAATTGCCCCAGTGCCCCACAACCCAGCCACCTGCACAGCAACCTGGCAACTTAAGCCTCTTTTAGCCTAGTTTATCCCTGAGTCCTGCTAAAGCTTGGGCTTTCCCCTTGTTACTTGACGATGATTCTCCATACTTCTGCTCACAAATGAGTCGAGTTGCTCCCACTTACACCACACCGCTGGCCCTGTGCTTCAGTTAAGTGGGAACTGTCTTTTACAGTGATCCGGCCTCTGGCCCTGGGCCAGTCTTCTCTGTGGCTATTTTCTGTCCTTTGCTTTATCTCTCAAAAATCACAGCTATCCACCAAGACCCAAGACTTGGGCCACCTGCAGGTGTGTTCCTGCTCACCACAGCAGAGTTATGTCTTCCGAGAGACTGAGCGAGGCAAGACAGCTGTAGAAACAGAGGTCCTGGTGTGTTCACTGAAGAGGTATACTAGGGAGTGTTCTGGAATCCTTCACAGATACATGGGTCCTGGACAAGGGGTGGCTTAGCATAGTTCAGCGCCTAGCATGAGCACCAATAAGCCAGGAAGAATGTGATCCAGTGGAAAATGGGGTGCCTCACAGTATTGTACCCATGCCTCCCTCTGCTTTGTGTAATTTTGGTGCAGTTATGTACACGAGGAAGATGTGTTTTAAAATAATGCAATCCTTTGAAAAGCAAAGATAAACCACTTTAACTGGAACCAGAGTGTCTGCTGATATCTCTCTGTGGGGTTGACAGCACCTGGTAACAGGGTTTCTCTCTTCAGGATTCTACTCCAGGACAATGGGTGGAGCCCCAGGGACACCCTCACCCTACCAAGGCCAAGGTACTGGCATCAAAAGAACCAGGGCAGGTGGTTTGGGGAACCCTATCTCAATCCTCCCTTCTGGGACCTTCCTCTTCTGGGGCAATTTCCTTCAGGTTAGTAAGGTGTAGAGGCGGCAGGTGTTCTGATCTATGCTTGGCTTTTGATTTCCTGAGGAGACATGTCACCGAGGTGCTGGGAAGAGGGGACTGTGGTTGTCTAGGGCAGATTTGGATAATGCCTGACAACCGTTCAGGAGACAATCAAGAGGTCCTGTCCTCCCCTGTAGACAGCTAGGGGTATCTAGAACACCAGTACTCTTGGGGTAAGAGCCTGACTCTTTTTTAAAAATACATTTTATTGAGCTGTACATTTTTCTCTAAGAGTCTGACTCTTGACCTGCACCCCAATACAAGAGATCCTTTTCCTAAAAGAAAAAGCATTTGGTTCACGATGCACCGCTTCTAAAGTTGGTTGATAGAGACACTGGGAAGGAATCTCACTCCCATTGGACCTCCCTCCCCTCGGCCTTCCTTCACCCCTGTGGCCCCAGCTTCCTCAAATCCCAACTCTCTTCCATCCTTTCTCCTCCTTCTTTTCCACACACTGCCTCTGGGTTCATTGTTCTGTGTCCCTTCCAGCTGGGCTTTGCACCAGGGTCCTTTGAAAGGTCACAGAGCCTCTTCTCAGCCCTTGATCCTTGCTGACTTCTCCTGTGCTGATCTAAGTTCTGTCACTTGGGAGAACCAGAGGGAACAAAGGCCAGGTCAACGAGGCGGCGTGGAGGAAAGCAGCTGGCTTGTGGCTTTTGGGGATACAGAGAAGCCACTCATCCTGCTGGAACTTTGGAAAAGGAAGAGAAGGGAGATACTGGGGTCTGGAAAGGGGAGAATAAGTGGGACACCCCTACCTCAGTCACTCCTGGTGGAAGTCTGAGGTTTGGGGACAACTTGAAGTTCCTCTCTGATATTGTTCACCAGCTCTGCTCCCATGATAGAGACCTGTAGGAGAGAGACCACTCTGGGCTGCTGAGGATACCCAATTCGCTCTGGCAGCTAGACATCTGTGAGGAGGGCTTGGGCAATTTAGTCTCTCTTCATTAGCTGTTTGTGGACCTATCCTAGGAGACAGTCTCCCTGTCTCCTGGTGGACCTGGAGAGCCTTGCTCAGAGGAGGAAAATCAGTGGTCTCCCCTGCTCTCCCGGTGGAGAGAAGAGAGGAGGGGTGGAGAGAATGCTCTGCCACAGCTCTCAGGCGGGCATGCCCGGGGAGAAGTAGGTGGCATAAATCGCATGCATAATCTCAGGAGACGACCACTTTAAATCTTAATTGGTTGCCTTTTAAATATCATTTAAGGGCCGGTTTCTCTGCCTCTCTCTAGTTAAGAAGGTGTTGTGTCAAACTCTATTACCTTGCAGTATGTCTCTCCCTTACTTTTTTTTTTTTTTTTTTTGGAAAGGGAGAGAAAAAGAAAAAAAAAATGGAGCCGTCAGCCGCGTTTGAGGGGTCGATAAAGCTTTTAGATTTGGAGACGGTTTCCGGAGCCAGTTTCCTGCGGCTACGTGTTGTTAATGGGGCTTAAGGAATTATCTTAGACTGGGCCGGCCGGGAGCCGTATATTTCCCGCGCCTGTTCCCTTGTCGAGTCTGAATATGCTGCTGTCAGACTCGCTTAATGAAAAGTAACGCGCCGCTGATTACAGTTTTATTTGGCTCTATGTAAAGAGCGCTGTTAATTTAGCCTCTCCTCTCAGTGTGTTTGCGATCGCCACGCCTGAGCGACTGAGCGCGTCCCTGCGCTGCCGCCTCGCGCGGCCGCCCAGGGCAGGTTGACAGCATCCCGCAGGGGAAGTCGCGGCTAGAAATCCTCCCCCGCAGCGCTCCGCTGGGGGGGGGGGGCGGGATCCAGACCTTTCCCCTCCCAGCGCCCTCATCCTGCGCAGGCACCTCGCTTCGTCTTGGGCATCACGCTGGCTCCTGACCAGCGCCCCCAAGATTGGGTGAACCTAATAGCACAGCCTTCAGACTGTTCCCCTAAGTTAGAGGTGTCTTTGGGCGCCCTGAAATGTGGCTGAGTTCCCCCTCCCCCTTGATATCTTTATTCACAATGTAGTACAGTTTACTCAAATATAAATCCTTTGGTCGCTAGGGTCACCAAGAGCTGAGGCTCTAGAAACTTGTTATTTGGACTCCCAGAGCGGGTACAGGCCACACCCAGAGGTTCCAAGCTCTACAAACTTGGGCGAGTGCAGAAACCTCCTACCCTCGGGCCTCAGAGGAGGAATTTGGGGGCCAGGGCCGGCATGTGGACGGTGAGCACTGATCAGAGCCTAGGGTGTGTGCGCCCCAGGCAAATCTGTCTGCCATTAGGACACAGGCTTAGGTCCAAGCTTGAATTTCTGAATCCCCTGTCTTTATCTCACCTACTCCTCGCCTGAATCTGTGAAGCCTAATTTTTTGCTGAAAATACTTGGCTTTGTCTAGGGTTGTGTGGGGGCGCGCTTGGCGGCCGCATTAAAATTCCTCGCGCCCCAGCTTGGGCAGCAACGTGTCTCCCCTGAGACTCCACTTTCGCTATTACTGTCAAGTACCCTTGACTCTTTATTTTTGCCCTTTTATCTATTACAACTAATTCGAGTTCTTTTGCCCTTTTCAGTCTAAGACGTGGGCTTTCCACAAAGCCTCCCCTGCCAGCGCTCTCTCAAAGCGCGGAGCCTTTAGAAATTGAGGGGTTTACTGTCAAAATGAAAATTTCACTTCAAATTATCTTGGCTGATGCTCGCTTGCTAGGCCGGGGGCTCCTGCCGCAGCCTTTTGACAGGCACATCAGCCGCAAGCTTCCGCGTCCCGATAATATCATCCAGGAGAGCGAAAGTCAATGCAGTGACAGCGCAGGCTGGGACAATCCAATTACTGAGTGCTGACCAGGGCAGGCCTGCGGCTTGTGGGGCAGTTGGCCACTCAGTGTGCAAGGGCCCAGTGCTGGCAACCAGGATTCAGGGTGAGGACCAAAACTCAGGGGACCCTGTCAGTCCTAGGGGTCTGGTTCCAGCAAGGCTAAGTTTCTTTCCTTAGGGTCTGTAAACTATCCCTAAAGCTGGCCCTATGGGCTCATTAGTGTGACTAGGCTCCAGCCTAGTCCCACCCCTAGGCTTGCAGAAGAAAGACCTGGCATCTATTAAAGGTTTGGTGTCTCTCAAAGGCCATTTTCTGAGATTAAAAGTGGTGTATTATAGCAGCTGGAGTCTGTGGCTATTAGAATTTATTCTAGTGGCGGCACCCCCTTAATCTCATAGCAGCTTGCCCTGGGTTCCCTGCTTTACAACCTTTCTGCTTGCCACAGCCACATTGGGGACTTTTATGAAATCCAGAAAGGCCTGAGCAGCATCTTGTAGGTCAGCAGAGAGCCAGGAATGGATGTTGGGCAGGTGCCTCCTGGAGATGCAGAGAACCTTGTAAAGAAGAGCCACAGAGGACCCTAGTCCAAAGTGGCTTCTACTAATGACTTTGCTGAGAAGGGTTTGAGGGGTCAGGCCTGCCCCCGACCCAAGCCCCAATCCCTTGGGTCCTCATCCCAGGTCTCTTTAGCTCTGCTCCTGACTTCTGCTACTAAGGTCTCCCTCTGGAGCCTTCAGAACTTGAGTGACATAGAAGCCAAATTTAAAGTAATCAGGGCTCAGGCTGCATCTCTGGATGGGGTAAGAATCTGTTAATCTCTTGGCTCAGAGAATAGTGGCCTCTGGGCAATGTTCCCTTCCCCACAGCAAAATTCCAGGGGATTTAGAAAGCCTAAATTTTACTTTAATCCAGTCAAAGAAACACTTATTTCCTCAAAATTCTGGTGTCTGGCAGCGGGGTAAAGTTTAAAGTTTGGGGACTCACATTCAATGATGAATTCAGAAGAGTGTCCTTCCTGTGCCTTTAACATCTCAAAAATGGTTTGCTTAGTTAGACTTGGATTGGCAACCTCATTATTGGCACGGCGGTGTCTGGGTCAGCCCGCCCATTCTTCCTTCCCCTGGTGGGTACGAATCACCCTTCCAACCACACCTGTGGACCCCAGCTGTGAAATGCGGTCTTTCTGCAATGCAAACACCATCACAGGGATTTATTAGTTTTGTTGTATTAGCCTTTCTCTGAAACAGGCAATTACTGGTGTGGATATACATCTTAGAAAACATAATTTTGTTGAGTCAAGAGTGTGCAACAGTGTAAACACGGTGGGAGTGTTGTTGGTGAGCTTTATGTGCTGAGGTTGAAGTCCGCAGAAAAGCAGGTTGAGGAGTCTTCCTAACGAACACTGGCATGCCTCAAACCCAGAAGGAGATGGCGACACAAAACAAACCTCAGAACCCAAATGCCTTCTCCATGTAAACTTTGGATGTAAACTTTACTCTTCAGGGGGTCTCCCCTCTGCTTTGAGAGTGTCCTCTTGTCTTCCTGGAGTTCAGAGATGGTTCAGGTGGACGCAAGATCAGGTGAAACCTGGTGATAGAATGCAAGAAGGTTCTTCCATTGCCCGAGAGCCTGAGTTCAGATCCTTGGCCTTAGATGGGATAGCATCCTTGGCTCGGAAATGCCCCCTTCCTTTGGAAACCCATTAAAAACAGTCCAGAGTCAGCGCCTGCATCCTGAGCGCCAGTTCCTTTCTCCACTGTGCAGGTGGGTGTTAAGTGCAGTAGGGTTTGCCACCGGTTTTGGGAGTAGCCAGCAGCTCCCGGGCAGCCCCCACAGGTGGGGCATCTTGATGCACCGTGGGCGGGAAGGAGCAGGCCAGGGGCGTAGTCAGTACGTTGGCACCCGCCCCCAGAGAACGTCCTAGAGGGCCGGGATCCAGAAGTGCGCCCTTAGCGGTGGCCCAGGCCTGGTTCAAAGTGCTGTGCCTAAGGATGGGATCATGAAATACCCCGTCCACCCAGTTTCTGAGACTAGTTACTGGGGAGTCCTGGTGCCTTTCTAGGGCTCCCGAGGGGGCTGAGACTGCAGGCGAGGACGCCGGCGGCGCTGAGGATGCCCCCGCCGGACCTTGGCGTTTCAGCATGCAAGAGGGAAACTCAGTCTGGTTCAGCGCTGTGGCTGCGGCAGCGGTGGCTGTGTGAGCCAAGGACCAGATGCGCGGCTTGGTCTCGAGGCTCGGCGGCGCCCCCGCTGGGGCAAAGCTCAGTTTGGCTTCGCAGGCCTGTGGGCCGCCCTCAGCACCAGAACCTGGGGCAACCACTGTGCTCCGGAGGCAGCTTCGGCCCCTCTCCAGGTCCTCATCTATGGCAGCTCCACCAGCGGTGCCCAGAGGCATCCGGAGTGTGGTGGAGGCCTCCTTGCCTGGGCCAGGGCCATCAGATGAGACAGGAATCCTCTCTGGTCCGTTGTCCAGGGGCTGGAAGGGCGTCTTCAGATCGCACTCTGAGGTCTCTGCATCTAGAGGGTCGAAATCTTCCAGGTCACTGAGTTCTAACTCCTTGTCGTCTTTGCCAACGGGACCTGTCAGGCGACAATATGTGGCCAGTGGAGGGAGACAGGAAGGTACAACTAACTTCCTTTAATCCTACAGCTCAGACCTTTCTCTGTTTTCCTCTTCCTATCACTAGAGACCACAAATCTTGAACTAGTAACATTAACACCAGCTAGGCAGATCTGGACTCACCGGTGTATGAAATGCTTTTTAACTTGACTTTAAGTAAGCCCACATGGCACCACTTCTCTCTCCACTTCCCAGGCACAAGATCTGACTGGAAACCAGTTCGCTCATTTGCTGCCTGGGCCCCAAGGGCTTTCCATTTGCTACCCAAAAGCTTCCAGAGAACCCCACCCACCCACCCAAACGTTACAGAATCTCCAACCCACCTTCGCTCTTGGCACTCTTGAGAGGCTCCTCCCTTGACTCCTCCTCGACCGCATCCTCCTCCTCACCCTCCCCGTAGGTCCGCTTCTCGTCTGAGCACTTATTTCGAGGAGGCCAGGTCATCTTGTTTTCCTTTTTGAGGCGCCGGCGCGCATTGGCGAACCAGGTGGAGACCTGTGTGAGGGTCATCTTGGTGATGATGGCCAGCATAATCTTCTCTCCCTTGGTGGGGTACGGGTTCTTCCGGTGCTCCTGCAGCCAGGCCTTCAGCGTGCTCGTGGTCTCCCGGGTGGCATTCTTGCGCCGCGTGCCGCTGTCCACGGTCCCGTACCTGGAGACAGGCTCTGCAATGGGGTGCCAGTCGGGCCCCCGGGGGAGATCACGCGGAGCGAGCAGGTGCGGGGCATAGGGACAGGCTGTGTCTCCTTGGGGTGGGTTGCACTTATGGACAATGCCTTGCCTTTTGTAGGCCAAGGGCAAAGATAATGTCATTAAGATTACAGGGAGTAGGTCATGGCCTCTGCCACTCTGTAGATTTCTTTGATTTCCACTGTGGGGTTTCCCTCTTATCGCTTTGATCCGCAAACCATGAAAAGATATCACGGACCTGTGAATCAGCACCTGGGAACCTGAACCCAGAGACAGAGGGGAGGAACAACCCAGGAACCAGGCTCAGGGCTTTTGGTTGAGCTAGTTCCATAGGAAGATGGAGCAATGGGCTGACCCCATCATGAGCACCAAGGGCTAAGGGCCTTCGACTTTTGATGCCCACTGTAGGGCTGGTGGCCTTGGCTCAGACACATATCTGGGTTGAGCTTCTTGGGATGCATGGAGGTGTCTCAGGCTCTTCAAGGAAGCAGCCTGGTGGACTGAGTTTTCTAGAATCAATTTGCTTGAAAGTGACAGCGATGGGAGAATTTAGGATAGAACACCCGCCTGAGGGAATTGTCCACTCTGCTGGTCACTCCACCTGGGGGGGGGGGCTGGTGGTGGTGATGAAGGGTGGAGTGGCTGGTAGCTGGTTCTGTACTGGCAGTGGGGGAGGGAGGTCTCATCCCTCACCTGTCGTATGGGTACTGGCCCAGAGCTGGCTCATATGGGTAGTAGGCTGCAGCAGCGGTGGGCGCTAGGCCGGCGTGTGAAGACCCCGTGCCGTCCTTGGACTCGAAACTGTTCTGTAAAAATCAAGGTGTCTGAGGTCACAGCTTCTGGGGATCCAGCTAGACACTCCCCATTAAGCCTTCTTAACTTAGCTCAGAGCCCGGAGTTTCCCCAAACTCCCCCAAGGCCCACAAACGCCAACCCATCTCCTGCTGGTCTCACTCAATACTCAGTGGAGACATAAAGGTAGGGAACAGGGATAGAGCAGGGGTTCGTGAAGATGAAGTGAGAAAGGGCGAGAAGAGGAAAGAGATCTCGAAGAAGCCTGGAAGGGGAGAAAGAGGGCAGACTAGTAAGGACTCCAAAAAGGCCACCAGGCCTGGGGATAAAGAAGCCTTAGAGAAGAGGCCTTGAGTGAGAGGGAAGGGGCTGAGTGGTGAGGAGCAATGGTGTGAGGTCCGAAGGGGAAGGGGAGAGGGAAGAAGGAGTGCTGGGTGAGAAGAGAGAGGTTGGCTGAGTCTGTGAGGACCTCCCTCTCCTTGGGAACCGGGAACCTGATCAGAATTCATTGGCAAACTTAAACCACAGCATCATCTTAGGCACCGGACCTCGCGGGCGGGTAACCCTGAATCTGAACCAGGCTATGGGTGCTATGCGGCTTCAGCTCGGAGTCACCGCTGAAATCCTTCTTTTCCTCTCACCCCAACCTGTAGGGGATCCAGGGCACTCGCGCCCGCAGCGTAAGTAGTCTTGGCAAACCGAGGGTTCAGGGCGGGGGGGGGGGGGTGTTGCGGTGGGAGGGGATTTGTCCCCTTACCAGCGAGTAGAAAGCGGACGCCTCAGAGCCGTAAGTCACGTAGTTTCCGTAGCCCTGCGAGCTGCCGTAGGGGCTCCCGTAGACGCCGAGCGCAGCTGCTGAATTGAGTTCGTGGCGTGCGGTGGCCAGCAGCCGGCTCTCGTAGACAGGGCAGTAGACAGGTGCCTGGGCTGAGGCCGAAGGCCCGGAGTCAGCCAGTGTGCGGCCACCAGACTCGCAACACGTGCTCAGGGAGTTGGTGGTCATCAGGAACTGGAGAAAGAGGGACCACAACGAAGCATGGGCACCCGGACAGAGTTCTTCCCTCAACAGCCAACCGAGGCCTTGCCTTCTCTGACCACGTGGGGCCCAGCCAGCTGTTCAAATCCTCCACTGGGTTCCAAGACCCTACGTGCCTTCTCACCAAGTACGTCTGACTCAAGTGCTTCCCAGGGTCTCGCAAGGCACACTCTGATGGTTAAACAAAAGGGAATTCAGACCCACCCACAGGGTTTTACTAGTACCCCTAAGTGCCTCCTAACCACGTTTGGCTAGTATAAGGGGCCACCAGGCAAGGTCCCTGCAGTCTGGGAAATGGCAGCCAGTGGGGGCTCTTTTCTCTCCCACTCCCGCTGTCAGACCCATGCAGGGGGCCGGTTACCTGGGGAGCAGAGGAATAAGGGTATCCAAACTGCGGGTAGGACATGGCGGGCACCGCCTAGGAAGGTTGGAGGGGCCTTTAGGGTCCTGTGCACGGTGTGGCCACTCCTCCGGGGCTTCAGGCTCCTAGGCTCTGGGAAGGCGAAGCAAGAGGAGGTCAGTTCACCCACGTGCAGCGCAAACTTTCCTAACCAGACAAGAAAGTGAGTGGCCTTGCTCGTAGTGATCCTTTTAGCTTCGAAGTCTGAACCCTTCAGAGGCCTCTGGGACCAGCTGGCCTCGCCACGAGGACAGAAATACATATTTTTACAAAACGAAAGAAAGGAAGGAAGGAAAGAAAGAAGGAAGGAAGAAAAATAAAACAAAAAAACCGAGTCTTGGGGACTGTTAAGTCAGTTGTGCAAGGTTTTAAGCTGCAGAAGCGCTGACGTCAGCCGACGCCGCAGCTTGGCCTGGCCGCAGACCTGCGGGTCATTCGGCTGCTGACCGGGCGGGGCGGAGACAGACTACATCTGCGCCAGCAGGGTGGAGGGCCGTCGAGTTTTAACAAATGAACTCCATCTAAGGAGTCAATATCGCCCCCGACGAACGGTGTTTCTCCTTAGTCACGGAGGACGGAAGGCACTTTTAATTAGAAATTAATTAACGAGCAGCTGCTCCTTCACACCCCACTGTAATCATTAGTCTCAATTACAAATGAGACCTATGAAGGGACACACGAGTGAGTCTTCAGTGAAGATGTAATCAACAGTTAAATTAGCCGGGCGCAGGCTGCGGCCGCCCGTTGCCCACGCAGCTTAGGGTGGAAGGATGCAGGCCCCACTCGTGCGGAGACGAAGACAGCGTGCCTGCGCGCTCCACACACTTCTTCACCAAGTAGGTTTAGGAGCCATCTCGGCAACGACTCTCATCAGTTTCAATTCCAACTCTGCACCAAGCAGAGTTTTAGAACCAACTGACACCACTAGAGAGCCCGCTTTCTGATGGCGACCTGAACTCAGGTGTGTGCGCTTGTCTCCGGGGGCCTCCCCAGAGTCCCACACTTCCAGGATCGGTGGGGACCAGGTACTGCGGGACTTCCTGGGTCTAGCACAGGTTGTGGCATTTTGGACAGCGGCTGTCCCTGGAAACGGCCCCTCCCCCCTCTCCACTCCAGGTCAGCCCACTGCTCAGCCTGGATTCGCTTCATTTCCTCTCCCCTCCCTCTTCTGATCTCCCTTCGCGGCCTCCTTCCGCATCCCAAGGCTAAGACAGAGACTGTCAGACGCTGCTGCTTGCTGGGAAGAGCAGATTTCCCAATTTGGCCTCTGGGCTCCTCCCGAAGGCTCGCTGATCCTAGGCAGTCACAGGGCTAGGTAGAGGGAAGGGGGCGTCGGGTGCCTAGCCTTGGTACCCTATGGTCTGCTTCACACTGCTTCCTGCCTGGAGTGTAAGGAACTCTCGGAGAGAGAGGCCCAGTGTCCTCTCAGGACTTCCTGAGCAAATCTGGGCCCTGTAATATTGCCCGGGTGTTCAAAGCGGCTCTGAGTGGAGCGAGCAGGGCTATCAGGCTGCCTTTCACACTGATCTTCCCAGGGCCAGGCTCGCTCCTACTTCTTTCGGCCCACCATGCCAGCCTTTCGCGCTCCGCCGGCAGCAGAGCCGCTCATCACGGAGCTGTGCAGACTTGCTCGGAAAGATTCCTGGGTTCAGACCTGTGAATCGCCCCAGGGCCACCCTCTAATTAATGATGACGTTCGCGCCCTCTCCCCAGCTGCAAGGCTGCCTCCCAGAAACGAAATCTGCCGGCCCTGACAGCTTGGTTGAAGGTGATGGATGACTATCTGGAGACCGCAGTACACATCATATAATATCTGCTGCGTAATTGCTTTAATTTACAGATGAAAATACGAGTTCTCCGATCGCGCTGGACCGCAGCCGGCCAAGTCCGAACTGCTTGCAAAGGGAGAAACCATCGGAAATAATGAATAGTCGCCCCATGCAAATTATTCAGACAGTTTAGCGTTGGTAGCCGGGAGAGATATATACATATATAAGGAACACGAGTCGAATGACATTAATAATTGTTTTTGAATTCTGTATTGATTTCATGGCAAGCTGTGTTTATTTCTTTCTCACCAGAATTGCTAATACCACCTTCCTGTAAATAATAAGAAACTAGCCACCGGGGCTTCTCTAGTGGAAATGAATCTCAGCCTCTCTTTCTTCCTGCTTCTTCCCCTCCCCCAACTCCCTTCTCCCAGCCTCTTTCCGTTTTCAGGCTTTACTGAGGCTTTTGTGGAACATCCTCCTAGTTTCATAATTTATTGTTTACAAACAACTCTCTTTCTTCCGATAATGAGGTGCTAGCAAGGGAAGGGGCTCTGTACAGGACGGTGGAGGCTCAGGGACAGGAATCCAGCATAGACTAGTGCTCCTCAGTGACTGGTGTTTTTGTCACCTCATCCCTGAAGCCCAGGCCTTGGGGACTATGGTAAGCACAGGCCAGTTGGGAAGGCGAATGAAGACCAGGCTGCTGCCTCTGTGTGGCATTCTGGGGACCTCAGCCAGCAGCAAGCTAGTGTGTACCCAGAATGAACACTCCCTGCTTTCTTTCCCAGACACCTGGTAGGGTGGGGGTTGGAAGGTTGCCCCTGCGGACTTCCATTTATCTCCTGAGTGGATTCTGTACTGGGGTAGGGTAAATCGGAGTCCCCTAGGGCCTCTGGTTTCTGGGGAAGGAGTTTCAAGGGTTTTCCTTGGGTCCTCAAGGCGAGATTCTGGTTTGCCTTCCAGTCAGAGCTTCCGGGCCCCAGATGCTGTTGATCTCTCTAGTGACCCTTTCTCTGCGTCTAGAAATCAGGAACATGGCACTTCACTATCCCTGAAGATGAAGACTTACGCTCTGCTCCCTGCCTGCTGCATGCCGGGATACCCTATGGGGCCTGCTCTGTCCTCACTCAGGTCCCACTGTCCAGTCTTGTATCTGGTGAGCACCCACACCAGACATCCTGGTGACAATCTGCTACCTGGCCAAAGCTCTCCCGCCCAAATGAGATCCTCCCTAGGTCATCCTTGCTTCCGAATGATAAAAGGGTGCCTTCCTCAAAGACGAAGCCTCCAGTCAAGGCACCAGGTTCTCCAAGAGCAGACAGGACTCCCAGAATCTCAGGCACCACCAGCTAACAGAACTTGCATAGATGGTCATGTTGTGCCCAGAAACTCATAGGGTCCTTAGATATAAATACGCCGTTCAGCAACTTAGCCAGAACCATTTGACTCCCTGAAGGCTGGGTAGTTGATCACCTTTGGAGAGGAGATCAGAGACTGAAGTCCTGCTTACATCTCAAAGGGATGGAGCAGGGAACAGTTAGTCCCAAGAATTAGAAGCCTAGGGGCAGCTGGTATTTTCTGAGGTTGATGATGGCCATAGAATTGGTGAGAGCTTCTGGGAGGTCAGGCCTGGTCTTGATATTCCTGCTACTAGCTAAATCCTGGCTCTTCAATAATTCTTGAACCCCTTCTTAACCACACCATGAGCTCATTCCAGTCCAGAGAGAAGTTGACTACAACCCAAGGCCAACACAGAAGCCAGGTACTAGGAAAGAACCTTTTTTGTCTGCTGCTAGGCCGGAGCTTGAGATGCCTGGGTCTACTTTGGACAGGCAGCTGGTGTAGGCTCAGAGAGACACTTCAGGTGCCAGAGAATGCTAGGTGGTGCGGACACCCGCCTCCTTGCCTCAGTTCATTCTTTCACACTCAACCTCTGTTCCCCTTACCCAGCCAGTGGGGGTGAGTTTGCTCCCCCCAATGCCCTCCTTTCTGGCTCTCTTTTCCAACTGCACACCCCACAGACCGTCCATTCGGCGCTGCCCGAGGAAGGAAAGAGCGCACTCAGAGCGTCCAAGAGCACAAACTGTGCTTATCCCACGCAAGCCACCCCTGCATTCCGCACCTAGATCTTGCTGGATCTTTCCTATTGCGCTTCCTAAAACTTGCAGCAAATACAGTGGCCTCCGAAGACCCTATCCGCTAGAAGCAAACTTTGTCCCCTCCAGCGCAAGAGCGATCATCGCAAAGTTTGCACGGCAGAGCCCGTTCCTTACCTGCGCTGGGAAAGAGCCAGCCCGTGTCGCTCTGACGCCAGGGCCTCCGGGAGCAGCGCGCAGCCTGGGACGCACCGGGGAGTCTCCGTAGCCGCCGCCGCCGCCCGCGCCCCTCGGCGGCCGCGCGGAGCCTCTGCCTCCTCCGCCTCTTCGAAAGGGGGGGAGGGGTCTGGGAACCCTGGGGCGGGGGCGGGCGCGGGGACCTTGCCTACCTGAGGTGGCGCCGGGCTACTCCTGGCCGCCCGCTAGGACTCTGCGCGGCCGCTGGGCGCGCGCGCTCCGGCGGGGAGCAAGCGACAACTAATGGAGACATTTCCAGGCGGAGCACCTGGAGAGCGGAGCGCGCCGGCGTCCCCTGGCGCAGCGGTCGTCAGCCGAGCCCGCACCGGCGTGACGTGGGCGAGCGAGAGAACTGCTCCCACCCGGCCGCCCATTAACGCTTTCCCCCCGCGGGCTCCCAGCGCTTGCCAACTTTCCCCTCCGTCCTGGCCGCGCACCGGGTGCGCGGGTGTAGGGGCTGGGATGAGGGGTTCCAGAAGGTGAGGGTTCGGGTTTGGCCTCCTCAGGAAGGTTGGGCTAGGGCGTCTGAGCCTAGAGAGGACACCCAAACCCTACCAGGACAGCAGGCGACACTGGGCCCTGAGTTGGCCAAATGCTTGGCTTGCTGTGTGAATCCAGCGACTTTGGGCTTGTGGGCCTGTCTCTAAATGGTTCCCCTTCTGCACTCCCACTGTCTGGCTGGGAGATAGCTCTTCTCCTTTTAGGACAGAGATTCCCCTCCCCAGACCATATTTACCCAGCCCTGCACAATGCTGTCCTTGTGAGTAGAACAGGCTCTTAATCCCATCCCTTCTTTTCCTGTCCAGTCCTCCACACACCATGTACAGTAATGCAGCCATTCTGGTCTCCTCCTCGGTGTGCACAATAGTCCCGACCAACCTGACTTTCACTGTGCAGCAGGCCTTCCTCACAGACTTGAGCGAGAGGAACGGAATAGTTCAGTTTGTTAGGAACTGCTTAGGGGATCAGCGGATCTGTGACCTCTCTGGGAGGGAATGAGCTTGCTCAGGACTGTCCCAAGGGAGGCAGTTAGCTGGGCTTCTGCCCTGGGGACCAACAAGAGGACAGACGACCTTTATTTTCTTCAACCTGAGGCTGGAGCCCAGGGCAGGAGAGGAAGGTCCAGGCCCAGACCCTCTCACCTCCTCCTCAGCAGCAGAATCTTTTTTTGCCTTTGCTCCCTGCAGACTCCTTTTGCAGACTCGCTGCCCTGTAGTGGTCTCGATCTCTCCTTACAGGAGAGAAGCAGGGTGGAGAGCAGGAAGGGGCTGTGGCCTGTGGCCTGTAGAGCCCCTGGGCTTCCGCAGGACACCCTTTCCTCCTGCCATAGCTTTCACTTCAAAGAACCAACTTAATTCTCTTCATCATCCACAGCAGCGCAATGACAGTTGAGATTTGTTGATTTAGATAAGCTCTGAGAAAGTTATCCCCCCCCCCTTACTCCTTTTCCTTTTGCAGCGGCTGGAGGGCTAATTCCAAGCTGCTTGCTTCTGTGGCAGCATGGAGCTGGTCTGTGGCTGCAAACCTCACCCATCTATCTTTTCCACTGGGAGAGAGAAAGCCGGCAGTGTCCATCTAGGCTGGGCTGGAGATTCAGGTGCTTCTGTGGGCAACATGGCTTTAAGCTCTGCCTGTTTTGGAAACCAAAAGGGAGCTAGGTCACCAGTATGAGCTATTGGATTCTGGGTCTGGGTCTTGTCCTTTCTGTTTGGTTCTAAGCTTGGGAGGCAAACGTGTGTGTGTGTGGGGAGAGTGTTCTTTATATAGGGAACAGATGGAAGCATCCACTTTGCAAGGTGGGAAAGCTCCCATAATTCCCAGTGTAAGGAAGTAGAGGAAGGATATGTCTGCCTCCAGGGAAGAAGTGGGCATTTCTGGGTTTTACCTTCTTCTGGGGCTCCCTTTAGGCTGTACTTCATTGGGTATATGCAGAGACAGGCTTATCGGCACTTCTCCTGCGAGTCCTAGGCTCTTTTTAAAGCCAATACAAGCA